>NC_143390.1:7553750-8180000 GCF_980474605.1 Leiobunum rupestre
TATTGTGACCAGGTTTGACCAGTTCCTCAGGAAGGGATTCGTGGAGATTTTGAAGAGTCGATTCGCACTATTTTAAGGAACACGTTGGAAAAGAAATAAATTCTAAAAATTAGCAGCTTGTAGTCAGCAAACGCCTGGGCTCTACAAGCAAATTGACAGTTCAGAAGCGCGGCATAAGAACTCATGATCTTGAAAATTTATGAATGGAACACGTGGTGACAGAGTTTCGCGCGAAGTAGCCTGCATCGTGTCATCGGATACATCTTGTTAATTCTACAGAAAAAAATTGGCAATAATAATCAGCTAAGCTAAACTAGTGACTTGTGACGCCAATTGCCGGTGGCCGTGTTATATTACGTAGGAGGTTGATGTTAAGCCTTCACTAACTAATATCCTTAACTACAGCAAGTGTTTATTGAAATTGGAAGCTCAACGCACGAAATAGCGGCTCCTCTTGCTGCTAGGCGAGAGTGGTAAACACTTGCCCCCCACTGATACGCTCATACGAAATTTTTTCTAAAACGGAGCGATGACGTCACTTGATCCGAACGGGAAATTAGAGTAGTTTCTGAACAGGTCAAAGAAATACGATATAAGATACCAAAAGAAACTAATAATCATTAATAACAAACGTAGAGATAGGTTTGGGATCATTGGGTCACTAGAAACAGGTCAAGCAGGTTAGTGGTCTGCTACTGTTCTATATTCGCCTCTGACAACTCTAAGAGAGTTTGCAATCCTTTTCTGCGTTGCCAAACCTTTAGCGCAATTTCCAGTAACCCAAGTTGCGAATCGCAACGCGACAACCCTAAATTGGTGAAAGTTGCTCAAACCCTATTTTCCTATTGGCTGTAAACATATTTGTCAATGACACTTTCTAAATAGGAATCGACGATTGTGAACACGCTTATTTCAAATGTCCTACGAAATGCAACTTATTACTTGTGACAAATTTCAAATTTGGCCGAGATGGAATTTTTTCCCCTTTCTTTTGGAAAACATGAGAACAAAAAATAATTTTACAAAATCAATTTATTTGCATTTTGTACAAATGAAAGACATTGGGGGTTCAAAGTTACACTGTAAAGTGTTATTTTATAAATTGTCGTAAATTTAAAGTAAAATTTTGAAATAATTTATGTCACCGTACAAAAGATAATAAAAATTAAAAATACTTGAAAAATAGTTAATTTTAAAAATGTATTAAATACAATATTTAAAAATTTAATTTTAGATTTGGAATAAATTTATAATTTTGTATCTTATTTTAATTAAATTTTGTTTTGTTAAAGTGGTTTTATATAAATTAAATTAAATGTTTTTCACTTTGATTTGTGAATGGTCAACTCATGCCTTATGCGGTTGCCACTTTGGCTGAAATTCTTTCCGCACTTAAACCGACACGGATACGGCTTCTCGCCGGTGTGGGTTCGCGAATGCTTCTTCTGCGTTGAGCTGTCACTGAAGCACTGTTCGCAGTGTGTGCACTCGTACGGCTTAGCCCCCGAATGGATACGTAAATGAGTGTTAAGCGAAGAACGCTGCACAAAACTTTTCCCGCAAAAATCACACCGGTATTTTTGTTCATCTTTACTTTTGTGGCGCAAACTGTGAGTTTTGAAACTTTTCTGGTCGTTGAATTGTTTTCGGCAAACGATTTTTGTAAGTTTGTCTATATGACCGCAAGTAATTTGTTCGCGACACAAATCCTTCAAATCAGCCCTAGCCGGCACAGACGTGGTTTTAGAATTTGGGCTATTTATTTCAGTCTGCGTATTAACCTCGTTCGAGGATGTTGCCCCCTGTGGTGCCGTCGGACTGCTGAATGACGTATCATTGTCCGTGGAAACCGGAATGGTTGACGAGGCTGAAATGGACATTCCAAATTAGTAAGTGGAAATTCACTTTAAATGTAATAAATATAGTTACTCGTATGACTTGTGGCAAGTTGTTCATCCAGCAAACAGGTTTCGACGTTGATTACTAGCGACACAGCGCCTTGCCGGCTGATGGAATACAGATTAATGGCCGCTTGCAAGTCGTCCTCGGTCATATTTGGGTAGGCGGACATAAGACGTGGAGTTGGACGGGGTAGATTAGCGGACGTTGGAGGACAGTGATTACGCACGTGATGGTCGAGGTGTAAAACTGGAGCCATGATGGTCGCGTAAGAGAAAATTTGTTGAGCGGCGAAGACCGAAGAGAGCGAGAGGACGTCTTGGCCGATGGTAAGATGCGGAAACACGGACCTCCCAGCCTCTCGAACTTGGTTTTATACGAAGACCGCGTCCACTAACAGTCCTTATCTGCCGCGCCAGCAACCCTTTGACCCTCAGCCACCCCCCTCTCGTTTCAGTAGATGATAGCTTCTTATCACCCCCGAAAGTGAGAGCTCCCTTCTAATTGGCGGACCACAGACGCGAGAAAGTTTTTCTGGGGTCCACGTGGACCATACGCTGCCAATTTTTACGAAAAGAATACATTTACAAATAAACGAATCATATCAACTTTGATAATGTTTGTTTATATATCTAGTCCAATATCTAGTTTAACTAAGCCTAGTTTATAATAAATTTTTAAATATATGAAAATATGTAAATATTTTAATATATTTCTTACCAATTTAGTTACTTTGAGTGTGTGTTATAACCAATAAACAAAAATGTCATTTTCACACGTTACTGGCTTCGCAAAAAGTTTAATAAATAAATAATTATCCTTCTTTAAATGCTGCTGTAATTTTAATTGATTTACAGATTAACAAGCCAAATTGAAGACTAGATTGATTTGTACGTAATTCAAATAAGTAACATAAAACACAAATAAATAAATAAAATGGGAAAAATTACTTAATCTAGATTCAGGCGTTAATTTTCACGTAGTTTTCTTTATTCTAAAATAACACCCTGAGCGTTTTGAAGAACCAGGCGTGCGTAAAACAGCAATTAATTATACCGCTACTGATATTGGCTTAAATCATATTCCATAACCTATCACGTCGTAAAAATGTGTTTCCTTAATAATTAAATATATAGGAGTTGGTTCTGAAATAATTCTTTGGAATACGCGAAGCCGTTGCGTAGAAGCCCGCCAACGACCTCTGCTGCAGACTGTGCGAAAAGCGCTTCTAATTTAGCGACTTCCAAATGAAAACGGCCCGTGCAGTTCGTGCCGTGAGGAGGTGAGCCAAGAACCATCTCAAAACGGCGGCGGACGTTGAATCCGAGCTGAGCTCACCCCGCTCTTCGCGTTTAGCGCTCAAGTGCCGAATACTTTCCGCTTTTGAAGATCAATTTCGTTTCAACTTTATTAATGTAGCCCCAGGCTGGGCTCACTTTGGAAAATTGTTTTTTTTTATAAATATTCCACTTCAGAGGCAAGGTTATCGAAATATCCCACGAGCATGAATTAATGGCCTTAAAAGTCGCTCGCTGACTTAGGCCTAAGGTGGTGCCTTGGGTATTAGCCTAGCTGATTATTATTATTATTATTATTATTAAAGTCATTTCGGAGTCGTAAATGTGTCGATTTGAAGTCGGCCCAAGTATTATTTTATAGTCAACAGCAAATTTATGATATAAAAATACATTTACATGTTCGAGTGGCCATCGACTTCTACCAAAATAAAAATAGGAACGAAATCGTGTCATTTAAGGTTCTTAAACATAGCTTCAAAGTAACATATTACACGATAACTTTAGTAAGCCGATCTCACCTTGTCACGACGATGAGCTCATTACAGCAGCCCCAGTGGTGCCATCTCCAGATTCATTGCTAAAGTATTAATTTTCTTGACATTATAGCTAATGTTAGATAAAAAGTGCATCATAAAAGAATTTAGAGATGGCGCTAGTGTAGGTACACCATTTTTTCTGGTATGACAGAAAGTTACATTAAGTTGAATCTCTAATTTATTTTTAGCAATCTAAACAGTAGGAAATACTTGATAATTTTAGAAAATAATATTTATAAAATATTTGGCATTGGGTTTGCCATTTTAGTCCTTCGTTGATAATAAGAATGCATTGATTTATACCATAAGTAACAAAATAAACCTAATTATGGCACAGAACGAATTCGGTAAATGATGGTCTGTCGTGGAACGAAAAACACCTACAAGAAAATTATCTTTCCCTGAAGCCCAAACTGCCATTTTGAATAATTCTCGTCTAATAAATTAAATTTAATATAAATTAAAACGGTCTTATTTAACCCTTGTTAATTAATTTTATATTTTTATAATAATATAATTTTTATTATATTTTATTTTCTCCGTTGTAGTCTTTCCATTCTTAAAAATACAGTGTCAAAGTTCATTTTCTCGAACATTTTGGTATTTTCATCGCGCAGTAACGAAAGAGTTCGAGTGAAAGACAAACAAATAACGTTTGATAAACGCGGTTTTAAATTTCCATGAAGACCAAACCTATATTCCAAGTACAATCTGGACTTCAAGGGCTTTTCGGGATGGAGATTCCCAGAAGCATTTCTTCACTTTATTCATTGAAATAATCATTTTTCAAATAGATAAGAAAAGTTAATCAACAGATGAAATATTTTAAACTATTTATTAGCATTTAAAGGGAATATACAATGTTGAAATTATTTTCGTTGCGACCGTTGTTGAACGCTTTTTTACGCTGGTTGTCAATTTTGTAAAATATCGTCTGTTGCGGCGTCTGCAGCTAGCCTTACTCCGCGCTGCGATGTCACGTGACCGTTGAGCAACGGAAAAACCTGCTCAATGGACGGGCAACGTGACGTCAAAACCGGAAGTCAAAACACCCGTTCAGTTCAGCATTGAGCTGAAGTGCTAGCCCCATTCCTATCCCCCTTTTCCCGCGTTTTGAGAAAGGCGAGAGATAAAAGCTTGTATTGCGGGGAAACACGTCTTCCTTAAATGTAACCTTTAAATATTAGTCTTAGTCGATAGCTACTCCGGGAAAATTTTGTTTTGAAAACGAAAACATTTGAGAGAGTTGGTCGTTTTCGGTCTATCGAAATCTGGCAGCCTTGCCTGCCTTCCGGCCTGTATCTCCATACCGAAAATGGCCGACGATTAAGCCCCCGAAAATATTTTACTAAACGGATCGGCGGCATTTTTTACCGTTATTTTGAATTATCGACTAAGACTATTTAATGAAACAGTAACTAATAACCTAATAACTAGGCCTAGTAATGAATAATTAATGGATTAATTTAGCCACATCATCACACGTTAATTTTTATCTTTTATTTTTGCAAATCCCCCCACACTTTCACTACGAATATCGCGCGTGCTCCAAACGCGTTAGTACTTAGAATAGATGTAGGAAAATCAATTTCCGGCGTCGATTCGTAGAGAAGCTGGATTGTTCACGTTCAATTTTAACCAAATGGCGCCGTTGTTGTTGGTTAAATGATGAGACTTAGTATGTTTTGAACCTTTGATTTTGAAAATTGGTTCTTTAAAAGTTTAAGTAATGGTAATTCTGGGTTATATACTATTGGACCGAATCCCGTTCGACCGAATCCCATTGAACCGAAAATTATTTTCGTTTATAGCCCAGCATGGCGGGATTAAGTTAAATGGGAAAACTAAATCTGGTTCGTTTTCACTTCGGGTAGGTTAGTTCAGGTTGGGTTGGGTGAGGTTAGGTTAGGTTGGGTTAGGTTAGATATGGTAGGCAACTATTTCACGTCGGGTCTTATCAAGGTTATTTTCAAAAATTAAACCCGGAAAATATCGAATTAAAAAAAAATACACATCGGTACGAAATAATAAATATTTAAGACATAGTTTTGTTTAAATTAGATATACTTTCGTCACGTACCCTACGATATATAAAAATGTATCACTAAAGTTATATTGAATGAAAACCGCACAAAACGCGGTTTTCGGTTGATTGGGATTCGGTTGAATGGTACATTCGGACGAATGGGATTTCGGTCCAATTGTCTACAATCGTAATTCTGGCATGGGGAAAAGGGGGGAGGAGTACCTTACTAGGGTGGTTCGACTATGTGGAAAAGGGTACCACGAAAATTCTCGCATGGGAAAAAGGGGGAGGGGTGCCTTTTTGGGGGGTGTGGGACTAGAGAGAAAGACGAGTTCTTATGTTATTTTTTTGGAATATTTGTGTTGGAGTTAATTAAATGTTTACTTTTTACTTTTGAGCTGATTCGTGTTATCAAATTATTTTTATACCCTCTATCTCTAGCAATGGCTGTACATAATGAAATTAAATTTTTTTTCATTAAAGTGCTTTCGTTTTGGCACATTTTGTGGGCTCTCAAAAGCTGTGGTTATTTGATATTGAGGGTGGTCGGAATTAGCGTGCGGGGGTAACGATACCGAGAATGATTTTCTTAAAAACTGAAGTTATGATTTTTTCATGTAAATGGGTCTAGGTCATTAATTTTATCTAAAAATAAACTAAAAATAATTTCGATTTTCGATTCATTGTTTGCACACAGCCAAAATATCGTCTATAATTGCACAGAATTCTTGAGGCGCTTCAAAGCGGTTGGCCTACCTCAACTAGCCTTCCGATTTAGGCCACGCCTAGTCGCCTGCCTTGTCAAAATATCGGGAACCGTGTGTCACCTTCGATTCTTGGTCGATGTCTCATCGTGGTCATTCTACCGTAATATTAACATAAGTAACGTTATAGTTATAAGTATAACACGAACTGTTACTAAAGTATTTGGAGGATGCCCGGAAAATCCGAGGGGTTACTCACTTAGTAAAAATTTGTACACCTGATTACTGATTACTAAAAATTTGTATTGATTCCCTTTGATTTCTACTGATTTCAAAATGATTACCGTGATTTTGGTGATTACGATTATTTGCACCTGAATACGGAATTTTTTCTTCGAATACCGGTAAATCCCAATGATTACCTTTGAATACCGGTGAATACCGCTTTGATTTCCTGATTATTTTGAATACCGGTGAATACCGTTTTGATTTCCTGATTATTTTGAATACCAGTTAATACCGTTTTGATTTCCTGATTATTTTGAATACCAGTTAATACCGTTTTGATTTCCTGATTATTTTGAATACCGGTGAATACTGTTTTGATTCCCTGATTATTTTGAATACCGGTGAATACCGTTTTGATTTCCTGATTATTTTGAATACCAGTTAATACCGTTTTGATTTCCTGATTATTTTGAATACCGTTGACTATCAGTTGAATGCCAGTGAATACCGATGAATACGAAATTTTGCTACGTTATTTCCAAAACCACGTAACTTAGGTATACAAATCTGAAAAAAGATACGTGGTTTTTGTAAATAAAATAGTGATATCACCCATTTCTTTTAAATTTTCTTCAAAGTCGTTCTACCAAGTTATCAGGTATTCGTTGATTTGTTCCATGCCAAGTGTATCTTTCGCTATTGTAGTTCCAAAACTAGGTACCTCAAAAAATTAAATTAAAAAAAAATTTTAAGTAACATAATACTCTTAAGTATGGCAATTAAACAAATTTACTATTGAAATGATTTTCATAGTTATTTCGTAATTGATGTTTAATTGCAGCACAGAGTGCCCTATTGTCTTAAATATGCGAAACTTCCGTCCAAGGTGCAATATCTGGTTTCCGGCGTTTCTCTAGTTTCGCGAGTAGCGAATTTGAAATGATTTGTGAAACATTTAATGGAAAATATAGCAGATAAAATATTATTAAACGTTTAATATTTTTTATAGAAATAAGTATAAGGAAACATTCATACACTGTCAAGTCGAAGTCGAGAGTGTCAGTGTTGAAAAAAGGTTATAATAATAACACTTAGCTAAGCATCACCACAGACCAAGTCCACTCGCGACTTTTAATGCCTTATTTACCGGTTTAGAAAATTAACACTAAAGAATAGGAAGTGTCATACCTAATTATTTTGTTACTTGTGGTTGCGCGTTTTTTCTGCTATATTTTAGATAATAAATTTCAGTGACGTCAGTGGCGTAGCCAGAAATTCTTCAAGGGGGGGGGGGCGGATGAAGTACGTGAAAGTTAAGAGGGGGTCGAGAAGGGGTTAGGAACTTAGTACAGTCAAAGGTAGTCAAAAGGGGTCTGGATCCGTAACCTTCCCCTGTCTACGCCACTGAGTGGCGTAACTAAAACCCTTACACTAACTATTGCATTAAAACATCCCCAAATTATGGTGGAAAGGGTAACTGAAGTACTCGGAGGAAAACCCCTTTGACGGACGGGGATAGAACTTTCAAACTCTACGCGGAAAGAGTGGTTCCCAGATTTTCACCCAGTGCCACAAGCTGAGATCGAACCCGGGCTCCTCTTGCTGCGAGGCAAGAGTGCTAACAACTCTGCCACCCCGCATATTATTGAAAATATGGATTTTGAATGTAGGATATCATACGTGGTATAATTCTTTTAGAAAAATGCGTAGAATCAGAATTAACATCCTAAGATTTTGTGTTCATTATTTTTTTATTGTTTGAATACTTTAACTATTGAAATTTAGTTATGTTAAGGACTAAAAATGTTTACATGAGAATCGCTTACCTTGACAAAATAGTTCATTATTATAAGTAAATACGTATAAAATTTCGCGATCAGGAGTAAGAGACATAGAGATGAGTCGGGCCCACTTTTTTTTTCGGCCCGACCCGACCCGACCCGACCCGAAAAAAGATAAAATAAATTTTGCCCGATCCGACCCGACCCGAAATATTTAAAATTAAATTTTACCCGACCCGACCTGACCCGAAAAAAGAAAAAATAAATTTTGCCCGATCCGACCCGACCCGAAATATTTAAAATTAAATTTTACCCGACCCGACCCGACCCGTAAAAATTAAGATTTATTTCTGCCCGACCCGGCCCGAAGCGGGTTCGGGCCGGGTCGGGCATAAAAAGCCCGATTCAATTGGGGGCCTGACTCGTCTCTACTACTCTCCCATCCCCTCTCTTTCCCTCGTCGTCCACCCGAAAAAACCGAAACATTTCGAAAGCAGTATTCAGTCGCGGGTAAGGGACGGGTCGGACCTTTTTTTAAAAGCCCGCCCATTTTGAAAATTGACCCGACCCGACCCGGACCCGATTGCAAATTAGCCCCCGCTCGATGCCCCCTGGTGGCAACATACAGTAATTTGAATGTTTTAACGTTTTATCAAGGTAGACGATAGTCATATAAAAATATTTAATCCATATTAGATTAAAATTAATGTACTTAAAATTAAATTAAAATTGTTAACACATTAGGTGGGCTAACGGCGACAGACCATAGAAATTCTAATTCTAAATATTTTGTCTGAAAAATCCTACCTTCAAAATTCATATTTTCACAATTAGTATTTTTCAATAAAAATTTAAATGATAAGGCGTTGTAAGGTGGGGTGGCGGAGTGGTTAGCAGTCTTACCTCGCAGCAAGAGTAGCCGGGTTCGATCCCAGCTTGTGGCACTAGGCATGGGGGGAAATGCACTGTTAAAGGCGGTTGCCCCCCCCCCAGGTTCAAGAAATCAATTATTTGAATTCGGTAATCATTGTATTTTTTGGAGGAAATCAAAAATCAGTCGAATTCACCAGTAATCACAGGTAATCACTAGAATTCACAAATAATCACTAATAATCATGCGAACTCAAACGTAATCAAATGATAATCAACGGTATTCACTTGGTAATCGATTATTTGAATTCGGTAATCATTTTATTTTTTAGGACAATCAAAAATCACTAGTATTCACCGGTAATCAGTAGTAATCAATAATGATTATGTGGTATTCACTAGTAATCAGCAGTAATCAAAAATAATCATGCGGTATTCACCAGTAATCACTAGAAATCAAAAATAATCACGTGGTATTCAAACGTATTCACCAGTAATCAGTAGAAATCAAAAATAATCACGTGGTATTCAAACGTATTCACCAGTAATCAGTAGAAATAAAAAATAATCACGTGGTATTCAAACGTATTCAAATTATAATATAGACGATGAAAGGAAATCAAATAATCACACAAAAAATTCCGAAAGTAGAAGCATTCGAAAATATTTTTGGGAATCTTTCGAATTCACAAAGAGTCAACACCGACACTCCTACGGGGAATCTCTTTCGGGTCGTGAAAATGACCAACCACGAATCAAAAGAACGGGAGAAAAGGAAGCGTGGCGGGTAAAGATTTCTGCGCTCGCTTTCTGCGTACTGACATTTAAGGCTGACTTTCATGACAACCGAAGTAGGTGAACACGTGTCAATTTCTGACTACAAAGACATGTGGCCAGGTCTTTTCGCGTCCTATGTGGAGAATTTTTGGAATTTTGAAATACTTCAAGAAGATAATTTTAAAAATCGCGAAAGAATGTGACACACTAGCTTGTCCGTGATGGTCAGTCTTTGTTAAAAGGAATACCAATTCTGATTATTGAGTCTCTTCTTACAATCATAGTTTTTTTTTGACGGCGAAAGTATAAGTCGACGTTTTAAGCTCCCATATAATTATATAATTAGTATCGCGCTAACGTAAAAGCTGTTTAATATTCAGTTTACTTTTCAAAAACAATGGGTGAACCCGTACTGCAATCGAGTTCATCAGCTCAGGATAAAGTAAGTATAGATTTATCTGTATTTTTTTTAATAGTGTACATTCACGGTACCTCCATACTGTTGTGTTGGAAGGCTGGGAAAGACAAAAATATTTAAACCCAAGGTCGGAAAAATCAGATTTATTTCAAATTAAATCACCTGAGATATATTATACATACTGAAGTCTATAATAACACTCTTTTAAAAAAAAATCTTAAACTGTGTGGGCTTTGCCATACAGAGCTTTGAAGATAAGATTATTAGCAAATTTATTTTAATGACAATTTTTATTGTTTAAAATACATTCATTAAGTAAAATAATTATTTCAACAAAGTTAAGAGTATAATCAAGTATGCGTAAAAAAGTCATTAATTCTGTCACGTATTTTATCGTCAGCTGGATATTAATAAATTAATAATAATAGTAATAATTAGCTAGGCACCACCACAGACCCAAATCACCTTCCGACTTTTAATGCCTTATTTGATGGGTGGCCGGGCTACAAGGCGTAGGAGGGTGATGAAAAGTCCTCCTTTATGCCACGCGAAGTAGCTCTCTATACGAACTATTATTAACCTCCGCAAATGTTTATGGAAAGGGGAAACCGAGCATCTCGAGGGAAAACCCTTTAACCAGAGCAACGGCGTAGCTAGAAATTCGTCAAGGGGGGGTCCAAATATGTAAATATTAAGAGGGGGTCAAGAAGGGGTAGAAATGTAGAACAGTCATAAGCCTCGTTAACACTAGAAACGTCGCGAACGTTTATAAATTGTTTCGAAAAGTTAAATTGTATATCTTGATGTCATATCGTTGACCAATTAATCGAGTTGATAGCAAATTTTTGGAAATTGGACCTTCTGAAACATCTTCATTCGATTTCAAAGTGTCTAGTGTGAACGTGGATAAATTTAGGTTCAAAAGGGGGATATGACACGAAAAACCTCCCCCTTGTCTAGACGCCCCTAATATAATTTCGGAACAGTCGCTAACGCTCGCTATGGCGAGATTTCTACGGCAAGGCGGTGGAACATCCCTAAGTTAATTAATCCCTGAATTATCCATTACTAGGCCCAGTTATTACGTATATATATTAACTGTTTTATGAAATTATTTAAAATCTTGGTAACCCTTAGTAAAATTTGGTAATTTTAAAGTATTGTATAAAAATTACCCCTCGATAAAATCGTTTAGTTTATTTAATTTAAAATCCTTTAGACTTAATGTTAATGTTGGACGCGTACCCGGATAATTTCATTAATTGTGTCTTGGATATTTATATATATAAGTTACGCTTTCTTCACTACAGTATATTTCCTTTAAATTCTATTAAATAGTTTTAAATGTTCATCTATCGATTTATTTGTATAATCTAATGGGGGGTCGGAGTGGTTAGCGCTTTCACCCCGCGGACCACTGGTTTAAGCAGTTTCCCCCGAGTTCTTCGGTTTCCCCTTTCTATAAAAGCTTGTAGAGGTTAACGGTAATAGTAAATGTCGGGAGCTGTTGCTCACGTGGCATGAAGGGCTTTCCACCACCCTCCTACGTATTCTAACCCGGCCACCTGACAAGGGCATTAAAAGCCGCTTGATGACTTGGGCCTAGCTGATTATTATTATCATCTTTTTGCAAAATGGTAATTTCAATAATTACTTTCAAACGGGCCTCTGGAAAAACTCTTTGAGAATCTCCATCCAGAAACGTCGATTCAGATTCCCAGAACTCTTTCATTTTAAATCAACAATTGCGAAAAGTAAACAAGACATCATCTTTGATAAGCTCCTTGAAGTTAGGTTGAATTAAGGTTTCGTTGTCATGGAAATTTAAAATAGCGTATATCACACGTTATTTATTTGTCCTTCACTCGAAGTTTCTGGTTCCTCCCCAAATTTTGAAAGTGAATTTCGTTGGGGTATTTCGTTAGTACAAAATCTCCAAACACAAGAGGGCTATTTAAAGCATAGCATAGCGATATGAAATCTACATTCACAAAACGATCAAGCGATTGGGCACCATTGAGTTACACCAAAAGATTTAAAATGCACATTATTGTACAATGGTTAAAAGCAATTATATAACTAATATATTTAGACCATCTTCAGAGAAACATATAATGTGCAACCAACACCGTTGTTTTTAAAGAAATTATATTTAGTGATTTTATGGACAAGTAGCCATCGAATTAACGACTTGGTTTACGTTTTCGAGCTGTATCAACAATCCCTAAAGATTCCGTGCCATGACACATTTTATGACTTCTTCGTTTTATCAACTAACACGCATACAAGGGGTCATCAAGCCAAATTAGTTAAACCCTTAATTAAACACTCAGTGCGTTTTCGTCATATAACAAGTCGAGTAATAAATGACTGGAATTTAATTCCACCTGAAGTTTTACAATCGTCGTCCAAAATTGCCTTTCGAAAGGCAGTTACACTGTGGCTCTCTACTGACGACTCTCTATGAAATCCCTAGTCATTTAGTGCCAGGTCAAGCGTTTTAATTTTAATTTTAATGTAATTATTATTATTATTTTTTCTTTTTATTGTTAAAATATTTCTAATTCCCTTATGTATTACCCTCTGTCGGATTACATATAAGCCTACTGTGGCTTTGTAGTCTTTGTATATTTAAATAAATAAATAAATAAATAAATAAATTTTGGAATAAATGGACCAAGGAGTATATTATCCAGTATACATTCCACTCATCAGGCCAAAGTGGTAGGAGGGGTCAAAGCTTCACCGTCGCTAAAACCCGGTGATGTCGTGCTAATTGGAGAGGATAAACTGCCGCGACATCTTTGGAAAACCGGTAAAATAGAAGAAGTATATGCAGGAAGGGACTTAGAACTTGACGAGGTGTAAAGGTAGTTAGTAAAACTCCCTTTCGGTGGGAGTATGTTGTGGAATGTTCTTAATTTTCTAAACTGGTTCTTGGGACTAAATTTTGTGTTTTATTATGTTGTTTTTAAACCTTAATAATTTGAACTTTTGTTACTCAAGTAGACTTTGTTGTTAGATAAGCGATTGAAATCCTGTTTTTTTGTAGATAAAATCGAGGTTAGCTTAAACTAAATATTATTCGGCAGATCAGTAGGTTTTAAGATTTGATAGAAGATCTTACGCCGCTCGAACTAAGTTATGGTTATGTTTTGGAATTTTACCTCATGGTTTAAATAAAGTTATTATATTTATTCTCGGCTTGTTCATGTCTCCACTATAGTAAAATATTCTTCACTACTTACTTCGAAATATTTCAGGGCCTATACAAAAAACCAACAAAATCTTTTAGATTATTTTGATCATGGAATTCTTTTTTGTATTAACGATCGTGAATAGAAAGATTGAATCGTAGAACCATCCTCCTTGATAGAACCAAAGATAATATGACTACGTACCCTAGATTCGAAATCACGGCGTTACTCGATAGCGTGTTTTCTCGTGAGGCTTTTACCAAAGATAATATAACTACGTACCCTAGATTCGAAATCAAGCTCCTTGCACGTAAACGCAGGTTCTTACTGAGTTCCCGGCGGAAGTCGGAAAAAATGGCCTCCATGGAGCTCGCAGGGCTACCGACATCTAGTTAAAACGTAAAGTTTTAGTGAAAATTGCGCGTGGTTTTTGACTAACGGTTTTCAAGATACCAGATGTTTTTGCGTTATATTGTTTTAAAACAATAATGGATCACGCCTGTAGCTCTAAAATATTTCTAAAGAAAAGAAAACTAAAGGCGAGTAATATAATATTGGGTTATCTATTGAAATCCCTTATTTCTCACCCTGCTATGGAACCTGATTTTTCAACTTCCGGCCATAGAAATCGGATAACAAACTAGAACGATTTTTGAAATTTTGTCGTGGGGTCCGATTAGAAGTTTTAAAAAACCCTGCCTTTGGCCCATGCTTTTCGTTTGGCTGGCAACGAAAGTTACGCCATCGGTGCCAAACTGGTGAACTAACACTCTATTTCGCCTAAAATTAAATGGCCGTCTTTAGCTCGACGCTAACGCAGTTTTTTTTAAATCTTTAAAGTAACTTATGTTTAATTAAAGTTGAAGAATGGCTCAAAACTGCGTAATCCAATCGTGTAAGAGTACATACTCAAAAGAAAACATATCTTTTCACAGGTTAGTGTTAGAAATAGTTTTCTTTTTACCATAATTTCCAATCGCTAAGAACGCACTAGAAAACGCGTTTCTTTCAAATCATAGAAAGCTAGTTTAAAAAAATGAAGAATGGTTTAAAATTCCGTAATTAAATATTTCAGGAGTAATTACTCAAACAAAAACATCTTTTCACAGGTTACTGTTAGAAATATTTGTTTTACGCGCAATGGTTATGGGGAAACCGGTGCACAGTAGTGGTTTATTGCGTATATCTACGTTAGTATTGTATGTAAGGCTATAAACTCAGTTACGAACATTAGGGCCCGGCTATTTCCTACAAAAAATGTTCTATGAACATTTTACATACGAGCAATCGTTGTGTCGTATTCCCGGTTTTAACGTTGTACCCGAAACGCGTCTTACAATTTTCCGCCTTCGTTGACTTAAAACGCATCCGCCGCTCTTCATGTAACCGCGTTTAAAATTTACCACCCAGCTAACTCCTGTTATTTTTGCAATAAATCGCTTGAAAATTAAGCTATTGTGAAGGTTGTGTGAGACAAAATGATGGGAAAGTCGGAATAATGGGTCACTTCAATTTAAGTTCATATTGACTGCCGTAAGGAATAAATCCAAAAGACCAGTATCAATGCTTTGAAAAGAAAACACGACACCGATGAGACTGTTCGACATGTAGAACGCGAGCGATTCAACCTACCAAATGATATAAGAAATATTCAACATACAAATTTTCCCGTTTATATGAACTTAAATGTAATATAAAATCGTCTTGAAATCGTTTATTGCTTTATAACATTCAAAAATAATATTTTTAATGCGCCATGTAGATAATCGAACATCTGCTCGTGTAGGTAAAGTTTGCGTTGTTAACGCGCGTATTAGAAAGCAAAATGAGATTTTAGAAAGTAGGTTGTAATTCGGAACGATATTAATACTTTTCGCGAATTTATTCATCAGGGATAGCACCATACAGATAAGGTACAGTTCTATATTCATGGGTAAAATGAATAAATTCATGATATGATTTGAAATAAGTTTCTAGGTTTATTTAAAAGCTAGTTTCATAACTTTTTATCCATTGGTTCGTTCAAATTATTCTTTAAAGTAGACGAAAATTTTAAGGCGGTGAATCTTTCCCAGTCTTAAGCCTCGGTTTAATCTACTGCGTATTTTGAAACGAAAAAACCCGATTATTATCGTTAAATCTTGGATTAATAATATGATATTTTTAATACGAAACAAATAACGAAATACGTGGAATTTTTGCCGTTTAATAAGCTTAGAACGTATTTCGTTATTTGTGTCTTATTACAAGGAGCGTTCGCCATCATTTAACCAAGATTTAACGATAGTAATCGGATTTTTCCGTTTCAAAATACGCAGTAGATTAAACCGAGGCTTAAGACTGTGCAAGATTCAGCGCCTTAAAATTTTCGTCTACTTTAAAGACACATTCTGAACGAACCAATGGATGAAAAGTTATGAAAATAGCTTTTAAATAAACCTAGAAACTTATTTACCGAGGCTTAAGACTGGGCAAGATTCAGCGCCTTAAAATTTTCGTCTACTTTAAAGACACATTCTGAACGAACCAATGGATGAAAAGTTATGAAAATAGCTTTTAAATAAACCTAGAAACTTATTTCAAGTCATATCATGAATTTATTCATTTTACCCATGAATATAGAACTGTACCTTATCTGTATGGTTCTATCCCGATCCGGTAGAAGGCAGGGCTTACGAAGCTATGCCGCTACTACGTCAAATTGTTTAGCCAATTAAAAGCTAGAGGAAATGACGGCCATCTCCATAGAAGAGTAGGGGTTCAAAAATCAAGTGGCTCTGCCGAACGGCGGAGACACGAACTGAGTCTCAGCGGACGAATTTTCGTGAAAATTGGTTTTTCTCCCCAATGCTTTTCCTACGGGACTTTGTTTTCCTAACTGTGTTGCAATTCGGAGACTTTTTAATAATTTTAGTGTTTGTACTCAACTATGAATTTTTCATGTGATTGTTAGTAAGTTTCCAGGTTTGATTTAAGACTACTTTCATAATTTTCCCTTAATTATTTCACTCGTAATCTACTTTTCAAATCGACGAAAATTTTAAGGCGAGGAAATGAATTCCCCGCCTTTGGGACCTGTATTTGTGCTAGGCCTCGGTTTTAATGTTTGGAATTTAAAAATCATTGCGCTGGTTCGTTACTCGTTTGCTCCTATAGTGGGGTTTTAACTGTGAAATGGATTGGATAATAGGGAATTAAATGTTGTTTATGCTTTGTCTTTCACAGATGAAGAACTTTATCTTATTTCCTATTTTTCTTTGCAACTCAATTGACAGTAAAAGAAATATTTACTATATTCAGAATTAACCGGGCTGTTCATTGCTTGAATGAAGAATTTGCTTTTTTTAAAGCAGAGCAAATAAAAAATTTAAAATTAGATAAAATTTTGATTATCAGCTCATTTTGTCTTCCATTTCACAGTTAAAACCCCACTATAGGAGCAAACGAGTAACGAACCAGCCGTTTTCAATTATTGCACAATAGTTTTTAAATTCCAAACATTAAAACCGAGGCCCAGCACAAATACAGGTCCCAAAGGCGGGGAATTCATTTCCTCGCCTTAAAATTTTCGTCGATTTTAAAAGTAGATTACGAGTGAAATAATTAAGGGAAAATTATGAAAGTAGTCTTAAATCAAACCTGGAAACTTACTAACAATCATATGAAAAATCCATAGTTGAGTACAAACACTAAAATTATTAAAAAGTCTCCGCGTTGCAACACAGTTAGGAAAACAAAGTCCCGCAGGAAAAACATTGGGCAGAAAAACCAATTTTCACGAAAATTCGTCCGCTGAGACTCCGTTCGTGTCTTGCTATATTCTCTATGCTTCTATGGAGATGTCCGCTTCTATTGACCACGGCCCACTGCGCATGCGCTCGCGTTCTCTCGCCCCATAGCGGCCCGCTCAATCAGCCCAAAATAGAGAATGCCATTTGTGGCCGCTACGTAGGCTGGATCGCTATAATCTGACCCCTCTTTAACATTGAATCCTACGGAGATATGTTGTTTTTTGATTTATTATGAAAAAGATTAAGAATTAATAGGCATTTTCAAGGAAATGAAAGGTAAATCAACTCTTTTTATACGTTTTAATCACTTTTTCAAAATTTTTACGTTTGTTTTTCCCGCTGAAAATAATATTTTAAAATCACCAGATGTCAGATGCTCTCGCTACTGAGTCAGCTGTTGCTATAAAAGATAATTTTTTTTAGGAATCTTGGAAGTTGGACAACGTGTGGTTAATGGTTATAGTCGAAGAAAAGGGACTGAAACCATGCTGCTGGGAAGGAAAAGGATAGTCACCATTTTCGCTTATTACTCATAGTAAATATTGATATTTCACATTTTGAGAAACTTCCTCGATTGAAACTTAAAAGTAAGTTCTTTAACTTTCTCATAACGAGCTGAAATTGTCCGTGTTATATTTTCAACTATAGGTGGAATTATTTTGCCACAGATAAATTTTGCAGAAGTTGAAGCATGGGTGTCATTGAAATTACACTGTAAAAGAGGACATTTTGATAGTTTTGGCAATAGGTAATGTTCAATTTTGTTACAAATTCCAGGAGTTTCTCGTAAATATGGAACCGCTCCCTCTATGAAGGTCAAAACAATTGAGATAGTCATGACAAACTTTTGGTTTGGGTATTTTAAACCGCCTCTGTCTGATAGTTTAATTAAATCCAGGAGTGGAGAATTTGAGCACGGTGCTGAGATATTTTTCAAACATAGGTCACAAAATTCGGCTTTCTCCATTTTTTCTACCACAAAACCCCCAAGGTATGCCAGACTTGCTAATTTTAAAGTAGTTCGTTGTGTGGATGGATTTTCCTCAAGTAAATCCAATATGCTAGTAACTGTAGTTGGTAATGTACTTTCCGTTATTATACTTTCTTCCTCTTCAGTATTTTCAGATTTAAAAGCTGCCATGCCAATGAAACTTTCTGGTGCAACGTTTGCGGATGTACTTCTTTTAGATTTGAGAGTTCCCTTGTGTAAGATGTTTTCAATATTAAAAATTGTAGCTCTCGCATCTAGCATATCATTTCCACCGGCATTCTGACGAAGTATACTGAAAACATTTCAATAGCATCACTTGTCAGCCCTCTAGTTAACACATATGGGAAACCAGATTCTAGGAGGTAGTTAACGCAAGCTACTGTGGATAGGGAAGTTAGCGTGACTGCGTGGAATGTTTCATTGGTGAAAAAGCATGGTTGTTTGTTGAACTGAATTTCTTCTATATAATTTACAAATTCATTTTGAAGCCACTCAAGACGTTCATTGTCCATAGATAAAAACGGAGCTTTGTCTGTGTTGCGAGATTGGATATTGTGCTGTCGATTGCAGATATTATGTATATCAAACCACTTTCTAACAGCCTTCATGTATTCAATAGTTGGTCCTGCGTGTTTGAATTTATAGGCCTGAGGATGAGAGTCACTATGTTTCTGGAGATATTCGAGAGCTGCAATTACTGGTGATGAGAAAATAATAACTGCCCGTTTTACATTTTGTTTTTCAATGTTTGTTGGATAGACACATTTCCTGGTAAGATTTCTTACTGCTTTAATATTTTCACCCTTTTGTAGCTCAAATAAATTCTTCACATATTTTCCAGATATATCATTGGAATCGTCATTGCTCTTTGCTTCTGCAATAAGGAGCTCTTTTATAAGTGATGTTACCCCAGTTTCTCTGTTGATTCCGCCCAAATAACGTTTAAGAGTACTCTTTGAAGGCAATCGTAAGTAGCCAGATTTAGTTATTTGCCAAAGTGTACATAGCCGAACAGTATTGATGTTCCATGTTGGTCTCTTTTTTTTTGTAGTTGTTAATCAAATTGAGCAAAAACAATGCCTGGTCCTCATCTTCTTCAGCGTCATTGATAATAGTTTGAAGTTTTTGAAAAGGTTCTTTTGTGTACTGTCTGATTTTGATGTTTGAAGAATCAATTTTGTCTTGTAGGGTTTGAAGTTTTTTATTTTGTCGCCATATTTTTGCGTGTAGATTTCTAATATTTCTTTTCATTATTTCCAAATTTGGTAGTGTTGTAGTGCTGCAGTGAGTAGTCTCCGAGATATTTTGAGCTTATCCACTGGTGTAGCTGCAGCTTGGAACTTTGTCAATGAGATAACTAGTTTCTTTGGAAGCTTCAGTTTGACTAGGTACGGGTAAACCATCATCTGAGCGTAGAGTTTTATTTGGGGGTCCTACCTCGATGTTATTTCTATTTTTGGATAATTTTCTTTTGCTGCTTAGGTAGCATATGAGATGGATAGCCAGGAAATACAGACGGCACTGCATTTTTTTCAAGCCTTCGATTCGCAAGACCTATTTTTGGGAAATGTGAATATGAATGCCTTATTTTCTGTTAGGGGTTGGTGATAAGATAATTTCAGAATCGAATAGTAAATCCCGCTTTGAAATTTGATTTGGTTAATCTATAAATCTAATATTATTTGTTTGAATTTGGTTACTTGGATTTTAAGAGGCAAGAAAATGAAGAACATTATTTAAATTTTTGAGGGGCTACTATGAGATTTTTAGGTTGGGCTAATTTTTAATTTCAGGTCACTTTATCCCACCCCTGTCGTGTATTCGTAGATCTAATAACTCTTGAGCCTGAGTTTACCTGTGACTAACTTAATTAAATGAGAGTCAACGTTATTACTTAAACTAAAGTTTTAATAAGGCTATTCACAAAAGAGATTAACTTTAACACGGAGCATTGTTACTGCACTGCTTATTCGCGCGGCGAGGTGACTAAGGAATCATAAAGCGCTGGTGGGGTCACAGGTGTTTAAACACGGCCGTTTGGCTACAGAGGCACTGGCGCCATCTAGAGATTATTATAAGAACATAACAATTCCTCCCTGTTAAAATTGAAAGTTACACATTTAAGAAAATAACATTAAATACCAAAGCGAACTAAATCTTTTAGTTTAAACTGTGCATCCAACATATAATTACAAAGATAAAGAAACAAACACCGATACGTTAAAGTTCTTCATTAGTTAGAGATTAAGTTCCACAGGGTGTTTAATTATTCGACTGGATCGGCGCACCACAGATGGCGTACTTGGGTTGACCGGTTTAACGGTACTCGGACTTTCATGATGAGGAGGGAAAGGATGTCTACGTATAGGTGTCTTCTCAATGCCTGAAGTTGGATCAGGTGACTTTGGTAAACTGGTAGAACTAGGGTTAACTGCCATTATGGGTGTTGAGAATCTAGTAGGACTGTTCTGTATTGAAACGGGTAGATTAGTAGAGATAGGTTTCTGGACTGCTGTTTCAATTTGAGGTAAAACGCGCTCAATAATTTGGTCTAAGTGTCTTTTCCAAACTGCATTTTCATTAGTCTGAATGCGATAAGACAACGGTCCGGTTCGTTCTACAATTTTTCCGGGTGTCCAGGTTGGTTTGGCTTGTCTATAGTCGCGAGCGTATATTATATCTCCTACATTGAAAGTTCGATTACGAGACGAATGTTTATTTCTATGTAGAACTTGATTAGTTTGTTGCGCTCTGACTTTGGCGTTTACGTCGGGTTTCAAAAAAACTAAGTCTGGTTCGTAGGCTCCTCTTTAGGAAAAGGTTAGCCGGAGTTTCTCCTGTTGTCGAGTGAGGGGTGTTCCGATAAGTCATTAGGAAATCGTTCAAATGTCGTTGAATTGAAGTCGATGGGTGTGAATGTTTAAGACTTCGTTTCAAGGTTTGTACAAACCGTTCAGCTTGTCCATTCGTTGAAGGATGAAATGGAGCTGAGAATACGTGTTTGATTCCGTTACCTTTGGTAAATTCCGCAAATTAAGAACTGGTAAAGTTAGATCCATTGTCACTGACAATACATTCGGCTAATCCAAATCGTGATAATATGTTAGACATAAAATCGATGGTTCGTTCAGAGGTGGACGACTTGGTCATAAACACCTCTGGCCATTTCTAGTAGGCGTCAACTGCAACAAAAAACATTTTATCGCGAAATGGACCCGCATAATCTACATGAACTCTTTGCATTGCTCTATCGGCGTATATCCAAGGGTGCAAGGTACTTTTCATTGGACTTTTGCGTAGTACTTGACATTCTGTACATGATTTTACTTGATTTTCGAGGTCATTGTCTATTCCCTTCCAATAAACGAAACTACGAGCGATGGCTTTTATATTTATGATACCGGGATGGTTACGGTGAAGTTCTTCTAACACCTTTGGTCGACACTTGGGTGGAATCACTACTCTCATTCCACGTAATATACAGCCTTGAGAAACCGTAAGATCTTCGCGTTTGGAGAAATAAAATTTTAGATCGACCTCCTCCTTCTTTAAATCAGGCCATCCATGCAAAGTGAAATCCAAGACACGTGACAAAAGTGGATCATTGCGGGTTTCTTTAGCAATATCATAGCTTGTCATAGGCATATTGCTTAACTGCTGGATATAGAAGAGCTCGGCACCGTCTGCAGTTTCTGGTAGCTTGGTGGTTAGAGGTAAACGAGACAAAGCGTCTGCGTTTGCGTGACCCGGAGTAGGCTTGCATTTAATCGTATAATCATGCGTTGATAGAATAACTGCCCACCGCTGTAGACGAGACGCTGCTAACGTCGGAATACCGGAATGATGTCCAAAAATACGAGTTAAAGGGCGTTGATCGGTATAGAGAGTGAAATGTCTTCCGTAAAGATAAGAATGAAACTTCTTAATCCCGAAAATCAACGATAGGGCTTCTTTTTCTACTTGGGCATATTTTTGCTCCGTTTTCGTCAGCGTTCGCGACGCGAAAGCAATCGGTCGTTCGTCGCCGTTTGTCATAGTGTGTGCTAAAACGCAGCCAATGCCGAAGGGCGAAGCATCACATGATAGAACCAAGGGGAGATCAGAATTACAATTTATCAACACGTGATCTGAAGTCAGTTAATTTTTCATGCCCACAAAAGCTTCGTCGCATTCTTCGGTCCAATTCCACTCTTCTGTTTTGGTCAACAGTTTGTGTAAAGGTCGCAGCTTCATACTGATATTTCGAATAAATTTCCCATAATAGTTTACTAACCCAAGAAATGAGCGTAATTGCGTAACATCAGTTGGGACAGGCGCATTTTTAATGGCATCAATTTTCTTGGTTGTTGGGTGTAAGCCTTTGGAGTCTATAATGTGTCCTAAACACTCCAGTGTTTTGACGAAGAATCGGCACTTTTCTTTACGTGCTCTCAAACCATAATTTTCTAATCGTTGGAGTACGTTTTCTAAATTTTCCAAATGTGCTTCGTCGCCTTTACCAGTAACCAGTATATCGTCTTGGAAATTACAGGTACCTTCCAAACCAATTAAAACCTGTTCAAGAACTTTCGGGAATATTGCGGGTGAAGATGCTACTCCATATGCTAGCCTGTTGATCTTGTACAGACCTTTAGCTGTATTTATTGTTAACAGTTTACTGGTTTCCTCGTCAACTGGTATTTGCATAAAAGCTTCACTAAGATCAATTTTAGAGTAGCGTTGGCCTTCCGCTAATTTTTCGAACATTTCTTCTATGCGTGGCATAGGATACTGGTCAACTTTCAACGATTGATTAACTGTCACTTTATAATCGCCACATAGTTGAATAGAACCATCTGGCTTGACTATCGGCACTACAGGTGTAGCCCAATCACTAAAATTTACGGGAGTTTTGACGTTTTCTTTTTCGAGACGTTCCAAATCTTGGTCCACCAGAGGGCGAAGAGCGTAGGCTACATTACGAGCTTTGTGAAATTTCGGGAGTTCGCCATCACGAAGGTTAAGGTGCGCTTCGAAATTATTCATTTTTCCTAAAGAAGAATCAAAAACTTTCTTGTGTTTTTCCAATATTTCTTTGAGCTTATTGGGCTGATCGTTAATATTGTTTACATTCGATTCTGAACTTCGAAATGAACGCAAGCTTTTCCAATCCAAAACAATTTTTCTTAACCAATTTCTACCAAACAGTGGAACGCCATCTCCTTCTAAGACATAAAGCAAATCTTTAATTTCATGAGATCCGTAACGAACGGTAACTGGAAGAACCCCTAATGGCTGGACTATTTCTTTTGTATAAGTTGGAAGCTTTTTCTTAGTTGGAGTTAAAGAAATATGACTGAAGTTTTCATCATACAATTTCTTCGGTATTATTGATCAAGTTCCATTAAAAGAGTCGTCTCTTCGACTTGTACTTCTATAAAAATTGGTGCATCGACGTCATGACCTTGAGAATTTACCGTATTCATATTAAATTTGTTCCCTATAAAGTTAGAATCATCTTCACTTTCGGAACCTGAATAAACTGCAGTCGCGTTCTTTTCTTCGTTAAGAGAATGAATATTTTTCCTATTCTTATTTTTATCTGACTTATCATTGTTTGTACGGTTCAAATTCTGTTTACACATTCTTTTAATGTGGCCATGTTTTTTACATCGATTACACTGCGCACGTTTGAATCGGCAAGAACTTTCAAAATGGTTTGTTCCTCCGCATCGAAAATTGTCCGAGCTCGACTTTTGAGAAAAGTTGCCAGAAGTAGGACGAGAAGGGCAAGAACGTCCAGCAAAATGAACAGCGTGCACTGGACGAGGTGTAGCCGAGGCAGAGCCGCGGAGCTCGGCGGAATCTTTAGCGGCGGTTTCCATCGACGCAGCGAGGGCGACAGCGGTCTCAAATGTCAAAGCACTTTCAGATAATAAGCGTTTCAAAATAGCTTCATTCGATAGGCCAGAGACAAACCGATCGCGTAAAACATCATCGAGTGTTGCCCCAAAATTAAACCGCACCGATAAGCGTTTGAGTTCCGCAACAAAATAATGCACTGATTGCCCGTCCTGTTAAAACGAAAGCGTTCCGCCAAGGTTTGTAGAGACAGTAGTACTAAGAGGTTGGCTGATACAGCCCGTTTTTTGAGAGAAATTTCGCGGGAGGTAGTGGGGAGGAAATCGGTAGCGCCCCTTCTCATCTGACGTCAAGTGGTTCCAGAAAACACGTTCCGTGGACGGGTAGATAAGAAAAATAGAACCCCCCCTTTATTCTTCGAGAAGGTCGTTCCTTTATTGGGAGAGAGAGACGCGAACACGCTTCCCGCGGTTAAGTTTTGGCCTCGCCACCTCGGCCCTAGCGCGTTAGAGCTCTCAGGAATTGGAATGATTTGGTAATTAGAATTAGCCTATTTTTTATTACTTTAAAACCCCTCTTAGTTATTTTATATTATCATCTTAGATCATTCAATCAAAATGCCTGTCAACAAAGATTTAAGGTTTTATTTTATCGTCTCTGTCTGTTTATCGCCATCGGGCCTCGGTTGCTGAAGCCACGCTGGCCGTTTATAAATGTGAAATTCGACGTTTTGGTAAGTCGAATCATAACCTATTTATAAAAATATTTCTTTAAACACACCACAGCATTTAATAATTAAATATTTTCATTGTAGGTCCTCCAACTTAAAATGCCAGACTAAAATTGCTCAGTTAATGGCTGTGACAACAATGTCCAGAAAACTAACAACGATAATATATCATATCATAAGTTTATGTCAAATATTGGAATACAAAAAATTTTGAGTGATAGGTGTAACTCTAAGACAGTTAAGGTTAAGTATTCTAGAATTGGTTCAAAACATTTTAAGGCAGATGATTTTAATCGCGATTTAAAAGCCGAGCTCCTTAAATTAAAACCTAAAAAATTATTGAGGAAGGATGCCGTTCCTTCACTTATGTTGAGTTCTAGATCCTGTTTAAAAGAAAATGATTCATTAAAAGAGAATGACCCTAAAGTTCCTATGTTACCATTATCCAAAACACACCCACTCAACAGTAATTGTACTGTGATTAATGAAAATGAAAGTTCCTTGCGAAACTCAAATAATATTTTGTTGCATAGCTCAAAACAAAGTTCCTTAAACAATGAAAATGATAGTACCTTAAACAATGAAAATGAAAGTTCCTTAAACAATGAAAATGAAAGTTCCTTAAACAATGAAAATGAAAGTTCCTTAAACAATGAAAATGAAAGTTCCTTAAACAATGAAAATGAAAGTTCCTTGCTCAATTCAAATAACATTTCGTTGTATAACTTAAATGAAAGTTCCTATTTATATGGTTTTCCGAACTGTGTTTTTCAAAGTACTCCTATTGCTAACAAGAGCGATTACTTTTTAAATGATTCAACAAAAACAACTTCACCATTAAGCAAGAAATCGAAATCAAGATTACTATTAAATGAATTTTCAAAACGTCGCTCACTCTTAAAAGAATCTCCTAAGAACACCATCTCTAAAAATGTGAAACCTAACAGGGATTCACCAAGAAATAATTCATCTATTATTAGTAGCAAAGATTCTAGTATTCACATTGAAGATTCGGGCATTCAAGCGGAAGATTCGGGCATTCAAGCGGAAGATTCGGGCTTTCAAGCGGAAGATTCGGGCATTCAAGCGGAAGATTCGGGCATTCAAGCGGAAGATTCGGCTTTAAAGCGGAAGATTCGGGCTTTCAAGCGGAAGATACGGGTATTAATTCCGATCATGACTTTAAAAATATAAATTCCTCAAATAATTTAAAAAGGTGTTCCAGTATCAAATTTAAAGCTAGCAAATGTAACTGCAATATAAAAGAAGTTCTGGAAAAAAATCGTAAACTACTTACTGCTCGTAAAGTTAGAATTTGCAAAGTGAAAAACCTATGTAACCGAATAACGAAAAAAGGCAAGAAAATTCGAGTTTTGGTGTGCAAAAATACTAGACAGGCCATCGAATTAAAATTACTGAGGAAAGATGTCAAACGGTTACAAACTGAAAATGAAAAACTAGCTGGACAAAACATGAATTATGAAGAAATTCTTCAAAAGGTTTTCTCTATAAATCAAATTAAGATGTTAAAAGGTGCTAAAAAGGTTAAATGGGATAGTGAAGATGTATCTAGAGCGTTCGCACTTAGATATTTAAGCAAGCGAGCTTATGTTTATTTCCGTCAACAGAGGAACTTTCCTTTGCCACACATATCTACCCTTAAAAAAAACGCTTCACAGTTAAATTTTGGCACCGGTCTTCAAAAGGATGTATTAAATATTATGAAAGCGAATGCGACCCATATGCCAGTAATTGATAAATTAGTTGTGTTAACATTTGACGAAGTTAAAGTAAAGTCTGTTTTAGAATACGACGTAAAAAATGATCAGATCATGGGAGAACATTATCAATTACAGGTGATTATGGCTAGAGGATTATTTTCTAATTGGAAGCAGCCAGTCTATCTTGCTTTCGATGAAAAAATGACTGCTGCTATTTTATACAACGCTATAGAAGAACTAGAAAAAGCTGGCTTTCTTATAACTGCTTGTGTGAATGATATGGGCGCTGGCAATCAAGGACTCTGGAAAGAGCTTGGTATATCTATTCATAACACCGTTTTTCCAAATCCAGTTCGACCTCAAGATTCTATATATTGTTTAGCAGACGCACCACATTTGCTAAAATTAATTCTAAATTGGTTTCTTGATAATGGTTTCAATTACAATGGCCAGATAATCAACAAGGAACCTGTACTTTCTCTATTTAAACAAGATCAAGGCTAATTAAAAAGCTGTTTCAAAATAACAAAACTTCACTTGGGTTGCGAAGGTACGCAAAGACAGAATGTGAGATTGGCTTCGGAGTTGATGTCTCATACTGTGGCTACTGCTGTTAAGGGAATGAAGCTTGGCGAATTAGGGGAAAATACAGCGGAATTTATCGAAACAGTAAATCAATGGTTTGACATTATGAACAGTTATTCTAAAGATAGCACCGTTAAAACTAAAAGTGGATTTGGAACACACATCAAGGAACAAACTGAAGTTTTAAACAAAATTTCCAATATGATGAAACAAATGATACCTCTGAAAAAAAGTACAATCCAAGTATTTCAAAAAGGTGTAATTATTGGCCTTGACTCGCTTATAAACCTGTATCACTACCTAAAGGGAAGATATGGTATTCAATATATACTTACTCACCGACTTAATCAAGATTGCCTTGAGAATTTTTTTTCACAGCTACGAACAAGGGGAGGATTAGATGATCATCCGACTCCTTTAAATGCGCTCTACAGGATTCGGATGATCATTTTAGGAAAAAATCCAGGTATTGTTCAGACAAAAACCATAGCCTGTTCAGAAGACGAATATTTTGTTACAAATATTTTCAAAACTTCGGAAATAACTCCAGATGATGTTGATGAGAGCGATTTCATTGATAATGTATTTCAAATAAATGATGAGAGCTCAATAGAAGTTAAAAAAGTATCAAGTCCACCAAGGCCGCGGAAAACCACATACAGTTCCTCTAATAAGGATTACAATATGAAAGTGATTAAAACCCAAGCCACTTTACAGGTTGAAACGAGTAAAACTCTCACTGAATACGAAGAAGGCGGACTAGAATACCTTGCAGGTTGGGTGGCGAATAAATTTCAGAAAGCTTATCCTAATTTAGATCTTAAGTGTCTTAATAACTCAGCAATTGACCACTGCTATGCCACACCATTATGGGTGTCACAATTAAATTACGGTGGTATCGTAAAGCCATCGTATAGTGTTTTGAAAGATGTTCGTTTGTTTGAAGAACAATTTCTAAAATACCACGAAAGTGAGGAGATGGATACTATTATACTTCGGAAAGACAAAGAAATTGTAAACACTGTGTCCAAAATTATTTTAACAGAACAATCAAAATATCCAAAGTAATTGGTTTTCAGTCATTTTGAAATTAGTATTGTTTTTATAAAGTATTTGTGATGATAATCTCGCAGATTATAGCTTATATTTCGTTAAAAGTCATTTTTAATTTAGTATTGTTTTTATTAAATATTTGTGATTATAATATCGGAGATTATAGGTAAAGTTCCGTTAAACGTCATTTTTAAATTAGTGTTGTATTTGTGATGAAAATCTCAGAGATTATAGCTTAAGTTACATTAAAATAAGTCATGTTTAATTTTGTATTGTATTTGGGATGCTAATCTCTGAGATTATAGCGAAAATTTCTTTAAACGTCATTTTTAATTTAGTACTGTTTTATTAAAGATTGTTAGAAAAAAATCAAAAATAAAATATTTAATCAAATTTAATGCTCATTACTATAATGAACTGCATTAAATTTCTGTATTGAAAAATAACTTATTTATAAATTTATATACAGCTTGAAAAGACAGACAGCAAGAAATTTATAGGCCCGCTCTTCTTTCCGAGGAATTGGAACCAGTTGACGTCACAATCGCGAGAGAGGAAAGGGTTCCTCGATTAACGCGAATTCTTCCCAGCGTAGGTTGCGAATGCGCCCCCCTTGGCGTTCCGCCACAATCAAAGGCTTAGGCGATAAATGATTCTCTAGGATCGCCTTAAGGTCATCCAAAGGTTTCGACGAAGGGGCGTCAGGAGCGGTAAGACTACGAAGCAAAGTATACGTCTTTTGCCCAATAAACTGAGAAAAGTCGGTACTTGCTTATTCGCCGCTACATCGTTAGCGAGAAAATAGAGTTCAACCATCTCCATGTACGTAGGCCAGTCGCAGGAGGAAGCATCGAAGGGTTCAATGGAAACAAAGGACGTCGAGACGCCGGGTGAAGTCGCCATATTTCAAAGCGTCTGGAATCTTGAATCGCCGAGGGATCGTGAAATATTCCGTCGCCAAGTTTTTGTCGTGTATTCGTAGATCTAATAACTCTTGAGCCTGAGTTTACCTGCGACTAACTTAATTAAATGAGAGTCAACGTTATTACTTAAACTAAAGTTTTAATAAGGCTATTCACAAAAGAGATTAACTTTAACACGGAGCATTGTTACTGCTTATTCGCGCGGCGAGGTGACTAAGGAATCATAAAGCGCTGGTGGGGTCACAGGTGTTTAAACACGGCCGTTTGGCTACAGAGGCACTGGCGCCATCTAGAGATTATTATAAGAACATAACAACCCCCAAGGGCCTAGAGATGCCAGTGCATTTATAACCGAATTGTGTACAGGTTCTCTGAAAATGTCAATCCCCCCAATTGTCATTTAAAGATGAACTCTGTACCTTTACGATAATCTGTGTCACTAAAGTGTAAACTGCATACTACACTTGATGGTGATGTGTCATTTATTTTGAAATTATCACGTGATATGATTTTCAGCCATCTTTCTCGCAGAGTTTCATCACTGGGGAACTCATGGAAAGAAACTTCAGGAGTTTTACCACTTTTAGATTTGCAATAAGGAATGCAACACGAAGGCATTTTAATCTAGTTAATTAATGTTAATTGTAACTAAATTGTCAAATAAAAGTTGTTTAATTTCTAATTACCTGGAATCTGTATTATTACGCTTCAATAGTTAGTATAATATAGTAATTCCATTGCCTTACTGAAAAGTGTTTCAAACAGTGTACATCTTAGAAAATGTTTATAATAAAAAATAACAATTTCCACCTAAATAAACATTTTATTTTCTCTAAATTTGGTTATATGTATGGGGAAAATGGCTACAAGGTAAAGTTGTAACTTAAACTATCTAGGGTTAACTTTCTTGCTAAACAATTTGAAAAATACTTAACTGAAACCTAATTTTTAAGTTACAAATGGAAATATAACTTTAAATTATAATTTAAACATGAAAAAGATTAGCTTTAACAATATTTAGGTACTTTTTAGCAGCACATACTTATCAATTGTTTGAGCTTCCCGCCATAGAGAATGATGTTAAATCGGTTCTAAAGAGACGCGTTTTTAGGGTTGGGACGAAGCGCTCTCAGTGGACGACGATGACACTAATTCCCAAACTTTTGATTCGCGCCAATGCATTGATTTGAAATTCTTTGAGCGGGCCGCTATGGGGCGAGAGAACGCGAGCGCATGCGCAGTGGGCCGTGTATTGACTGAAGGCAGTATCAGTCACGTGCTTCCTCCATGGTATATCCGTCAGGTGTAAGAGGGCCGGAGCTTATAGTTCCGCCTCTTTCCGACAGAGATAGAAACATATCTAGAGCGGTTCTATATTCATGGGTAAAATGAATAGATTCATGGTCATATTTATAATTCACTGATGACAAAATACGTGAAAAGTATTAATATCGTTCCGAATTACAACCTACTTTCTAAAATTTCATTTTGCTTTCTAATACGCGCGTTGACAACACAAACTTTACCTAGACGAGCAGATGTTCGGTTCTCTACATGGTGCGGGAAAAATATTATTTTTGAATGTTGTAAAGCGATAAACGATTTTTCAAGACGATTTTATATTACATTTAAGTTCATATAAACGGGAAAAATTGTCAGTGGAATATTTCTTATATCATTTGGTAGGTTAATTAACGTTTAATTATCGCCAACTTTACATTAATTTCAATGGGGTGGGGAAATTTTTTTAACCAAGTTACGCGCGAGCGCGCCTCTAGAGGCAGCGCAAATGGCGTTACTGTCATTTTAGCCAAGAATCTAATCGGTACCTTGTCAGCCATTCGATTAAGCGTTCTAGTTTGTTATCCGATTTCTATGCTTCCGGCGCGAGCTCAGTAAAGGCAAAGATAATATAACTACGTACCCTAGATTCGAAATCACGGCGTTTCTCGATAGCGCGTTTTCTCGTGAGGCTTTTACTGAGTTCGCGCCGGAAGTCGGAAAAATCGGGCTCCATAGCAGGGTGAGAAATAAGGAATTTCAATAGATAACCCAAGATTATATTACTCACCTTTAGTTTTCTTTCGTTTAGAAACATTTTTAGAGCTACAGGCATGATCCATTATTGTTTTAAAACAATATTATGCAAAAATATCTGGTATCTTGAAAACCGCGAGTCAAAAACCACGGTGCAATTTTCACTAAAACTTTACGTTTTAACTAGGTGTCGGTAGCCCTGCCAGCTCCATGGAGGTAGTTTTTCCGGGAACTCAGTAAGAGCCTGCGTTTACGTGCAAGGAGCTTGATTTCGAATCTAGGGTACGTAGTTATATTATCTTTGGTAAAAGCCTCACGAGAAAAACACGCTATCGAGAAACGCCATGATTTCGAATCTAGGGTACGTAGTTGTATTATCTTTGGTAGAACCACGGGCAACTTCGATCTCTCGCGCTACAGCGACCATCTCATTCGTTGACGTTTCTGTGTTAAACTATGACGTCAGCGCCCCTAGCGGATTATTATTTCCATTGAAGCCAATATAAAAACCTTGCTCGCGGAATTTCGACGAATGTGTTGGCCGCTGTAGAGCGAACAACGCGGGATTTAAGTTGGCCGTGGTTAAACGAACGACAGATTTCCCACTTTGCGCGTTATCTGAGAGGCAACGTTTTAGGGTTAAGGAGAGGCTTATTTCTAGCCATGTTTGGGAAAAAAAAGGGGGCGAAAGGGAGGTGAAATACAGCGTTGCCATACGTACTATAATTATGGTACAAATACCATAATTTTGCATCATATTATAAATGGTACTATTATTATGAGAGCGTACTACATAGAAATCTCATAGGTAACTAGAATGCTGCTGTGTAACTGGCAAATGGGCCAAACGCCGTGGCAGACGATAGCCGGATCTCAGCCAATCAGAGCTCAAAGAGTGGTTCTGCCAAGAATTTAATGTCACCAGAGAGAATGACGTCACCTATCTCCCGCTATAGTAGTGGATCCAAGGAGGATTATTATCCTCCTTGGCGGAACCACTCTACGGCCTCTCATTGGCTGAAGGTTCAGGGCGAACTGGCGTCAAGTTCGGCCGTAGGCGGCAGCATTCTAGTTACCTATGAGATTTCTAAGGCGTACTATTTAGTACCAAAATGTACCATATTTCCAACCTTTTGTACTATAATGGTACTATTTTTATATTTACTTTATTTCTACTACTAAAATAATAAGAATTTCTTATTAACTATACCCATAAAGTCGTCGCCTGAAAACAAAAACTAAGTAACTTTATAAGTATAGTTAAAGTTACGTAGTTTTGGCTTTCGGGCGACGAAATATTAAGCCCACATTCAAGTGTTGCCAGATCACTAGATGTTCAATACCATAGAAATCGGAATTTCTAATCGTCGCGCGCGGCAAAATTTCAAAAAACGTTCTATTTAGTTATTCCGATTTCTATGGTCGAACTGACTACATCCACTCCCCACAAAGAAACGAACAACGAGAACAGTTATCCGCGTGTTTTGCAACAAACGCTTTAAATTAAAAGTAATTAATACTAATTTAAATTGGTACCATAGTTTCCATTGTTGTACTATAGTTTTTTATCCATTGTACAATAATTTGGTAAGAAAAATCTGGCAACGCTGGTGAAATTACGCATCGTCCGCTCTTAAAGTGCGGGAAAACTTGTGGTTGTATTGTTGCGGATATAATAACGTTCTAAACAGTCTTGATTAATATCGTTTAATTTAATTTTATTCGCTATAAATAACGAATGAACGAGTGACTTTTCAAGGTGTCCGGAATTAGCTGCTACGTAAAGGTTTTTATAATTACTCGTATATAACTAAATTCTAGGACCCTATGCAGTGCCGGATTAAGACCCTTGGGGGCCTCTAGGCACTAGGCTATCGGGGGCCCCTTTAATACAAGTAGAGGACTCAAGGATGGAGTAAGAGGGTAGCTAAGCAAACCAACTTTTTCTAGAGTTGACACAATGACCATTTTGAAAATGGGAAATGGTTTTTTTCCATGGGCGCCCGCAGAGGTGGGCAAACGGGGAAATTGCTCCACCCCCCCTTTCTTTAGCCATGCTTCTTTTTTCTGTCGAACTTTTTAGGGAGTGCAGTGACGAAGAAGAGTGATCCAGTTACTTGAAATGTGTGTTACATCAATTTCGGGAAACGTATATCCCTATTCCTACTATGCTTTAGCTATAGCTAGTTCATTTATCGGATCGTTGTATGTGTAAAGGTTGTATATTTCATCGGGCGAGTTCGCTATATGACTTGAAATAATTTCTGCCGGCGTCCATGCTCTCAGTAGCGTAGGGGGTGGACTTGCCCCTTGGTCCACCCATCTGGCTATGCCACTGCATGCTCCTCTCAATTTGAACTTTGTTTGAACCCAAAAACCAACCTTTTTCTATTTGACTAGGCAAAAACCTAACTTTTCGCCCTACCCCTCTAAGACGAAGCACTTAATTACACGCGTTCCTGAATTCCATAAGTGACAATTCACAACGTAACTTAAACCAAAAAATATATAAAAATGCAATTGCACCCACTTAAAGGAAGTAATAACTGGACCATGATTATCCAAATTATAGTTCGACTATTCAAATTTGTTTAATGCTGGGAAAATGTTGTCAATTCAAATCCTAACGATGTTTATATAAAAAACTATGCTGGGGCCAAACAAAATGAGCAAGGGTGGGGCAACCCCCTCTATGCTGAGCGGCCTGACACGGAATCACAGAGTGGACAAGAGATTGGTTATGCAAGGTTACAAGGTAGTTGATTTGGTACGGTTCTACCTCTATAGATCACCGTAAAACGAAATAGAGGCTACGCGGCAGTAGCGGACTGGGTCTAAAAATGTGGACTGCCAGGGGTCAAAGGGGACCCACCCAAAACCAGAGGCGTAGACAGGGGGGAGACACCCTCCGAAAAAGGAACATTCCCCCCTGAAATATTGTTTTATGTTAATAATTTTTTCGCTTTCATTATTTTTACTCAATTGTGTGCGAACTACGCTACTGCCGAAAACTAGAAGGATAAATGCTATAATATTTTTAATTAAATCAAGGAATACCACTGGGCATGCCTCAGGCTGGAATCAAACCAGCGACCTGTGGGTTACGGTCCCAACGCCTCTTCCTTTTGGACTACTAAGCCCACAATATAGGTGTTCCCTTGTCTCGCGTAAAATATATCCCGATTTTTTATTAAGCCATAGCATTTTATAAATCACCTAGTTGTAACAGTTCCTTTCAATTGAAATACTCTTTGAAACGGCAACTCATAGGTCGCTGGTTCGTCGCCATTTATAAAAGAAATGTTTTAGCGATATAATGTTTTTAATAATTACAGATAACATATTAAAGGCAATATACAGTCGATACTAAATGTAAACATAATTATACAGATTGTTATTTTTAGTTTATATTTTAGACAAATGCCGAAATTTTTCTTATTAACCGGTTGTTTAAAAGCATGTTTCATGTTCCACTATATTTTGAGTAATCGTTGGAATACACTAGATGACTGTGCGAATCTGTCAATAATTGCTTCTACATCCAATTCGTCTGTAGTGGTATTCCTTGATTTAATTAAAAATATTATAGCATTTATCCTTCTAGTTTTCGGCAGTAGCGTAGTTCGCACACAATTGAGTAAAAATAATGAAAGCGAAAAAATTATTAACATAAAACAATATTTCAGGGGGGAATGTTCCTTTTTCGGAGGGTGTCTCCCCCCTGTCTACGCCTCTGGTTTTGGGTGGGCCCCTTTGACCCCTGGCAGTCCACATTTTTAGACCCAGTCCGCTACTGCCGCGTAGCCTCTATTTCGTTTTACGGTGATCTATAGAGGTAGAACCGTACCAAATCAACTACCTTGTAACCTTGCATAACCAATCTCTTGTCCACTCTGTGATTCCGTGTCAGGCCGCTCAGCATAGAGGGGGTTGCCCCACCCTTGCTCATTTTGTTTGGCCCCAGCATAGTTTTTTATATAAACATCGTTAGGATTTGAATTGACAACATTTTCCCAGCATTAAACAAATTTGAATAGTCGAACTATAATTTGGATAATCATGGTCCAGTTATTACTTCCTTTAAGTGGGTGCAATGGCATTTTTATATATTTTTTGGTTTAAGTTACGTTGTGAATTGTCACTTATGGAATTCAGGAACGCGTGTAATTAAGTGCTTCGTCTTAGAGGGGTAGGGCGAATAGTTAGGTTTTTGCCTAGTCAAATAGAAAAAGGTTGGTTTTTGGGTTCAAACAAAGTTCAAATTGAGAGGCGTCATCTTCTAGGCCCTTCTCTGTAATATTTTCAAAATTTGCTGTGTCCAAGCAAGATAAATCTTGATACAACTTTTTGTGTTGTAAAAAACGTGAATCTAGTGACTGGACAATGCGGTCCATTATTAGGTTAAACACATTTACTCTTAAATCAGCGGGACCCTGCCAAATATAAGACGTAGTTTCTTTCGTCGGGTACTCGGGCTTAGCCAAACTTTTAAAAATGTGTTAAAAATGGTTAAAATTGTTTTGAAAATGAATCCACGCTGAACCGCCAGCGCCTCGGCACCCCGACGATGTCATTGGAACTTTTTTTATAAATAAAATATTAATTTTTAGTTTTATTCAGTAAAAATATAATTTAATATTGAAAGTTTTGGAACTTCTATTATATTTTGAAGCTACTATAATGTTGACATATTGTTGAAGGTTTAAGGTGTCCCACTGACCAAATTTATCATGGGGCCCACCTGCCATCGGTTAGGCCCAGTCTATGGCCAGTCGGCCACTGCTACGCGGTACCTTATCTCGAATTCGCTTTTTGGTGTTTTTCGGAATAGTATTTCATATTTCATTTATATTATAAATATTAAAAAAAGAATCAATATAGTTTCAAAGTTATTGATTGTTTTCATTCTGAAAAAACATGCCGTAAAACTGTTATTAAATTTAAATAAGCTTAATGTTTTTTTTTCAAATAATTTATTCTTTGAACTAGCGTATTGACGTGGGATCATTCGGGGCCCCCTGACCCTCGGGGGCCCCTAGGCACGTGCCTAGTGTGCCTCATTCTTAATCCGGCACTGACCCTATGACCCCGCGTATGTTAGTTTTGTAAGGAAAAATAGAATTTTTAGCAGAAATAAAGGTTTTTTATCACCAGTTCACTGTGGACGAGATGAGAGCTTATTTCGAGAGGCGCATGGGGTGGAATTCCCACAAATTGGCATTAACTTAATCGGGCGTTTTAGGCCTGTCGTTTAATAGCAATAATATAATATCAGGAACGTTTTACACGATTTTGAAATTGTGTTCTACGTATAGCTCGGTTCCCGGGGCTTAAAATACATCCTTTTAAGAAGGCCTACAGCTATGAAAATTAAAAATAAACAAATGTAAACAAAAGTGTCCGGAATTATACGCCTCCGGAATAGAGAATTGTCACGAAAGCTACGAGTTGATATTACTCTAAGGTCTCATCACTAAGAGGTCTTTTAAAACGCTATGACGTAACACTTTTGAATTTTAAGCGAGACGCTTGCGCCATCTTTGAATTAAATTTAACGCGTCGTTTCGCCGCCATGTTGTGAGAATTGGGCGCGTCAATTCAAATGATATAAAACTAGGTACACGGTGTTTTCGGGCATTTTTAACTCAATATGACTGAGGTAAAGTATATAAATACTTTAGATGTTCATGTTAGAAAGAGATATCATGAAACAATTTCTTTGATTAACAATGAAGACCCCTATAAAATAAATGAGAAAATTTTTCTCAAAATAAAACCATATAACACTAATGGGGAGCATTTGGGATGTGAAACTGGATTTGAGAATTTACCAAACGTTAAATTTTGAGATATCTGTGTATATTTAGTCTCGGATTTATCACCATATACCCATGAAAATGTAAATAACTATCAAAGTTTATTGGGATATAAAAGATTTTGAGAAGGATTTGTGAGGGATTTATCTGTAAAGAGGTATGAAAGTACTACAGTGGTTAAATGTTTGGTAAGTTATATAAAATTAAATGTAAACTATCAATATTTATACAGGAATTTTATTTACCATATAGGTTATGCATTCACAGCAGTTCCGTGAAAAACCCCTATAGACTGTTGGGTAATAGTGAAACATGAATCTGGTCAAATTTTAGGAGGTCATTGCACTTGCTGGTTTAGCAGAATGCTGCACGAATATTTCTGCTCTTCTTTTTAATATTGAATACTCAGGAAGGTACCGTGAAAAAGTGAGTTGCACTGGGGGGAAAAATAAGTGGATAGTTCCAGTTACAAAATCTATGTCATACTATGAAATATGGAAAGCTGATTTAACAACTCCCAGCTCAAAGAAAATTGGCTATTTTTAGTATCTTACCTAAATTCCAAGAAAAATGTATTCCTACTTGTTGAAACACTAAAAATCCACCCATCTTACCCGATATTCTGAGGAGGGCAAACTAAATTTAAATTTCATTGAGCTTCCTGACTTCTGTGACAACATCGATATTAGTTTCAATTCAGACCAAGCTAGTAACGTAGAAAATGACACAAAACTACAGTCTAAAAGCAAACTCTGGAATACATTCCGTGCTGGGAAAATAACAGCGTCGAATTTCAAGAGAGCGTGTTGTTCTTCACCATCAATGCCATCTCTTTCCCTCATCAATGTGATCTGTTACCCGAATTCATTCCAATTTCAAACGGAAGCTACAAAATGGGGCTCTGACCATGAAAATGTTGCTAGAAATGCCCATGCTAAAATAATGACAACTGTGGATTGTTTCTTAACTGCAACTACCCCTATCTCGGGGCTTCACCTGATGGTATTGTCGATTGTAGTTGTTGTGGTAAAGGGTGCCTCGAATTGAAGTGCCCCTTTTCTTTGCGAGAGGTTTCAATTTTTACTTCATACGAAAATTCATGTCTAATAAATACCATCAATGGTATACATACTTTCATCAAATACAAGCTCAAATTTTTGACTATCTTTTTGAGCGAATTTTTCCTAACCAAATATTTTGGGACACTAATAATTTAAAAGCTGGGTTTTTTAAACTGGCAATATTACCCGAACTAGTTAGTAAATTTTACACTACCAATGGTAATGAAGATTTTGAAGAAGCTGAAGTAGATTCAAGGTCATGCGAATGTGGTACAGTGCTTCTCACAAATGATCCGAAATCTACTAATGACCTAGCTAAGAGTGATATCACAATTGAAGAACCCGCGAATGAATTATGGTGCTACTGCGGAGGAATAGAAGACTCGACAATGAGTGTATGCGATAATGAAAAGTGTCAAATCCAATGGTTTCATACAAAATGTCCGAAAATTGATAATCTTCCAAGGGGGAAATGGTATTGCCCTGACTGTGCAAAGACAATTAGAAAGAAATTTAAATCCGCGTTTATCAAACGTTATTTGTTTGTCTTTCACTCGAACTCTTTTGTTACTGCGCGATGAAAATACCAAATTGTTTGAAAAAATGAACTTTGACACTGTATTTATATCGATGGAAAGCCACCAAAGGTCAAAATATAAATAAAATAAAAATTATGTTATTATAAAAAAATTAATATAGGGTGGTTGCTTGTAATAGTCTCATCAGTTAGGGCAAAGATGACGTCATAGTTTGAATTTCCTCGGCAAAACACTAGCGCCATCTCAACACTGAAGTCGGTACTTTTATTGGCGGCCATGTGGTAAGAGTCGTGCTTATAAAGTTTTTGTACTGCTTGTGACTTTGGTGAGGTTTGCTATTGTTCAAACTTATTTTAACTTTAATATGGTGCGTGTTTGTTTGGTTAAAGGGGATAAATTAACACATTTGTCAAAGGAATAGTTTCCATAAGATACCCAAAATTATGGGTAATCAAGGTGAAAAGACCAAGAACTTATCTACTGAAAGACATTACAAATGGTTAAAATGTCTACAAATAAGTCCAGAATCCCTTAGAGATCATAATATGGTGTGCTCAAGACATTTTATTTCTGGAGATTGGTTCTTATTAAATTAAAATATTAATAGATGTTATTTTAATTTAATGTGTATTTATTCAAAGTACCTTCGACCTTGTATGATGCGAGTCATCCAGATTGGTTTCCAGCTATGTATTTGCAAGCTCAATCAGTAACTGAAGTTGATGGTAAAACAAAATTGGCCTGTTATGAAAGGAAACGTAAGCGTGTTAAAACATCATCAGAAATGTTGCCATCAGTAAAAAGGACGCGTTCAGTCAGTAAACCAATCACTGAAAATGATTTGATAATAAACACGGGTAATGTTCATGAAGGTGTCAGCTCTAAAGATAATGAACTTGGTAGTAATCCACGGGAAGTTTTTCATAATGGTGTTGATATTGATTTAAAGCAAGCGCCTCAAGAAAATAGTCAAAATACTTATAAAACAATAATAAATCATATTTCAGTTCTGATTGAAGATAACAACCATTTTCCCAAATATTTCTCTTCACAGACATCTATTTCTTGCAATGCAAGAAGGCTTGTTTCTAATGAAACTCAAACTGAAGTCATAGAAATTTCAGATGAAGAAAATCAAACTGAGAAAGTTGTATTAGTTAATAAGTGTTGCCAAACATCTTTCCGGGTGGTAGAGTTATTTGAATTTGGAAAAGCAAATAGAAGTAGCTAACTCAAATATTCAAGATTCTATAACCCATCTGGAAAAAAGTGAAAAAGAAATAATTGCCTTAAAATCCAAATTAGAGAATTTAACTTAAGAATTGAAGAGTAGAAGCTATTCACAATCGTCTTTTGAAACGGATGATGACAGAGTTCGTTATTTATCAGTGCTGGAAGAATTATTTGATACCCTAAATGCTATATATCAACGTCTCCCAAAATTTATTAAGTGACCTGATAGAGAATGTTTACAGAAGTCTATGCCTATGTGTTTTAGGGCCAAGTTTGGCAATAAAGTGGTGGTAATTATTGACTGTTTCGAGGTTTACATGGAGAAACCTTCCAATATGCTTACTAGGGCTGAAACCTGGTCCAGTTACAAAAGTCAAAACACTGTTAAATTTCTAATAGGAGTAACTCCTCAGGGAACAATAAGTTTTTTTATCAAAAGGCTGGGCTGGACGAGTTAGTGACAAAAAACTAACTGAAAATTGTGGTATTTTGGAAAATTTATTACCTGGAGGTGGGGTATTCGCAGATAGAGGTCTTCAAATAGAAGACTCTGTTGGACTTTTCTATGCATCTATAAAAAAGCCAGCATTTTTAGAAGGTAAGAAACAATTAGATCCACATAAGGTAGAGGCAACCAGAAGAATTGCAAACGTTAGGATCCATGTCGAAAGGGTCCTTGGTGAACTGAGACAGAAGAATACAATATTACATAAAAAAATACCAATAGAACTTTTACATGTAGTTGAAGGGGAAACTGCTTCAACAATTGATAAAGTTGCGTTAGTAGCAAGTGCCCTTACGATTCTCTGTCAATCTTTTTTTTCTTTTTGGTTATATGTAAATTATATATATTTTTTAAATTTTAATCTTTAGTATAATTAGTAAACGTAAAAAATAAAGAGTGTTAACATAAGAAATAATTTAATGTTTAATTTCTTTTAGGAAAATTTCTACTCCTCAATTTTATTATTCACGTTTGCCCTTTTTTGTTCTTTCTAATTGTCTTTGCACAGTCAGGGCAATACCATTTCCCCCTTGGAAGATTATCAATTTTCGGACATTTTGTATGAAACCATTGGATTTGACACTTTTCATTATCGCATACACTCATTGTCGAGTCTTCTATTCCTCCGCAGTAGCACCATAATTCATTCGCGGGTTCTTCAATTGTGATATCACTCTTAGCTAGGTCATTAGTAGATTTCGGATCATTTGTGAGAAGCACTGTACCACATTCGCATGACCTTGAATCTACTTCAGCTTCTTCAAAATCTTCATTACCATTGGTAGTGTAAAATTTACTAACTAGTTCGGGTAATATTGCCAGTTTAAAAAACCCAGCTTTCAAATTATTAGTGTCCCAAAATATTTGGTTAGGAAAAATTCGCTCAAAAAGATAGTCAATTGTAGTCCAAACATAAAAATCTGCGTACAATGACTGTGTTAGAAAAATTTGAGCTTGTATTTGATGAAAGTATGTATACCATTGATGGTATTTATTAGACATGAATTTTCGTATGAAGTAAAAATTGAAACCTCTCGCAAAGAAAAGGGGCACTTCAATTCGAGGCACCCTTTACCACAACAACTACAATCGACAATGCCATCAGGTGAAGCCCCGAGATAGGGGTAGTTGCAGTTAAGAAACAATCCACAGTTGTCATTATTTTAGCATGGGCATTTCTAGGAACATTTTCATGGTCAGAGCCCCATTTTGTAGCTTCCGTTTGAAATTGGAATGAATTCGGGTAACAGATCACATTGATGAGGGAAAGAGATGGCATTGATGGTGAAGAACAACACGCTCTCTTGAAATTCGACGCTGTTATTTTCCCAGCACGGAATGTATTCCAGAGTTTGCTTTTAGACTGTAGTTTTGTGTCATTTTCTACGTTACTAGCTTGGTCTGAATTGAAACTAATATCGATGTTGTCACAGAAGTCAGGAAGCTCAATGAAATTTAAATTTAGTTTGCCCTCCTCAGAATATCGGGTAAGATGGGTGGATTTTTAGTGTTTCAACAAGTAGGAATACATTTTTCTTGGAATTTAGGTAAGATACTAAAAATAGCCAATTTTCTTTGAGCTGGGAGTTGTTAAATCAGCTTTCCATATTTCATAGTATGACATAGATTTTGTAACTGGAACTATCCACTTATTTTTCCCCCCAGTGCAACTCACTTTTTCACGGTACCTTCCTGAGTATTCAATATTAAAAAGAAGAGCAGAAATATTCGTGCAGCATTCTGCTAAACCAGCAAGTGCAATGACCTCCTAAAATTTGACCAGATTCATGTTTCACTATTACCCAACAGTCTATAGGGGTTTTTCACGGAACTGCTGTGAATGCATAACCTATATGGTAAATAAAATTCCTGTATAAATATTGATAGTTTACATTTAATTTTATATAACTTACCAAACATTTAACCACTGTAGTACTTTCATACCTCTTTACAGATAAATCCCTCACAAATCCTTCTCAAAATCTTTTATATCCCAATAAACTTTGATAGTTATTTACATTTTCATGGGTATATGGTGATAAATCCGAGACTAAATATACACAGATATCTCAAAATTTAACGTTTGGTAAATTCTCAAATCCAGTTTCACATCCCAAATGCTCCCCATTAGTGTTATATGGTTTTATTTTGAGAAAAATTTTCTCATTTATTTTATAGGGGTCTTCATTGTTAATCAAAGAAATTGTTTCATGATATCTCTTTCTAACATGAACATCTAAAGTATTTATATACTTTACCTCAGTCATATTGAGTTAAAAATGCCCGAAAACACCGTGTACCTAGTTTTATATCATTTGAATTGACGCGCCCAATTCTCACAACATGGCGGCGAAACGACGCGTTAAATTTAATTCAAAGATGGCGCAAGCGTCTCGCTTAAAATTCAAAAGTGTTACGTCATAGCGTTTTAAAAGACCTCTTAGTGATGAGACCTTAGAGTAATATCAACTCGTAGCTTTCGTGACAATTCTCTATTCCGGAGGCGTATAATTCCGGACACTTTTGTTTACATTTGTTTATTTTTAATTTTCATAGCTGTAGGCCTTCTTAAAAGGATGTATTTTAAGCCCCGGGAACCGAGCTATACGTAGAACACAATTTCAAAATCGTGTAAAACGTTCCTGATATTATATTATTGCTATTAAACGACAGGCCTAAAACGCCCGATTAAGTTAATGCCAATTTGTGGGAATTCCACCCCATGCGCCTCTCGAAATAAGCTCTCATCTCGTCCACAGTGAACTGGTGATAAAAAACCTTTATTTCTGCTAAAAATTCTATTTTTCCTTACAAAACTAACATACGCGGGGTCATAGGGTCAGTGCCGGATTAAGAATGAGGCACACTAGGCACGTGCCTAGGGGCCCCCGAGGGTCAGGGGGCCCCGAATGATCCCACGTCAATACGCTAGTTCAAAGAATAAATTATTTGAAAAAAAAACATTAAGCTTATTTAAATTTAATAACAGTTTTACGGCATGTTTTTTCAGAATGAAAACAATCAATAACTTTGAAACTATATTGATTCTTTTTTTAATATTTATAATATAAATGAAATATGAAATACTATTCCGAAAAACACCAAAAAGCGAATTCGAGATAAGGTACCGCGTAGCAGTGGCCGACTGGCCATAGACTGGGCCTAACCGATGGCAGGTGGGCCCCATGATAAATTTGGTCAGTGGGACACCTTAAACCTTCAACAATATGTCAACATTATAGTAGCTTCAAAATATAATAGAAGTTCCAAAACTTTCAATATTAAATTATATTTTTACTGAATAAAACTAAAAATTAATATTTTATTTATAAAAAAAGTTCCAATGACATCGTCGGGGTGCCGAGGCGCTGGCGGTTCAGCGTGGATTCATTTTCAAAACAATTTTAACCATTTTTAACACATTTTTAAAAGTTTGGCTAAGCCCGAGTACCCGACGAAAGAAACTACGTCTTATATTTGGCAGGGTCCCGCTGATTTAAGAGTAAATGTGTTTAACCTAATAATGGACCGCATTGTCCAGTCACTAGATTCACGTTTTTTACAACACAAAAAGTTGTATCAAGATTTATCTTGCTTGGACACAGCAAATTTTGAAAATATTACAGAGAAGGGCCTAGAAGATGACGCCTCTCAATTTGAACTTTGTTTGAACCCAAAAACCAACCTTTTTCTATTTGACTAGGCAAAAACCTAACTATTCGCCCTACCCCTCTAAGACGAAGCACTTAATTACACGCGTTCCTGAATTCCATAAGTGACAATTCACAACGTAACTTAAACCAAAAAATATATAAAAATGCCATTGCACCCACTTAAAGGAAGTAATAACTGGACCATGATTATCCAAATTATAGTTCGACTATTCAAATTTGTTTAATGCTGGGAAAATGTTGTCAATTCAAATCCTAACGATGTTTATATAAAAAACTATGCTGGGGCCAAACAAAATGAGCAAGGGTGGGGCAACCCCCTCTATGCTGAGCGGCCTGACACGGAATCACAGAGTGGACAAGAGATTGGTTATGCAAGGTTACAAGGTAGTTGATTTGGTACGGTTCTACCTCTATAGATCACCGTAAAACGAAATAGAGGCTACGCGGCAGTAGCGGACTGGGTCTAAAAATGTGGACTGCCAGGGGTCAAAGGGGCCCACCCAAAACCAGAGGCGTAGACAGGGGGGAGACACCCTCCGAAAAAGGAACATTCCCCCCTGAAATATTGTTTTATGTTAATAATTTTTTCGCTTTCATTATTTTTACTCAATTGTGTGCGAACTACGCTACTGCCGAAAACTAGAAGGATAAATGCTATAATATTTTTAATTAAATCAAGGAATACCACTACAGACGAATTGGATGTAGAAGCAATTATTGACAGATTCGCACAGTCATCTAGTGTATTCCAACGATTACTCAAAATATAGTGGAACATGAAACATGCTTTTAAACAACCGGTTAATAAGAAAAATTTCGGCATTTGTCTAAAATATAAACTAAAAATAACAATCTGTATAATTATGTTTACATTTAGTATCGACTGTATATTGCCTTTAATATGTTATCTGTAATTATTAAAAACATTATATCGCTAAAACATTTCTTTTATAAATGGCGACGAACCAGCGACCTATGAGTTGCCGTTTCAAAGAGTATTTCAATTGAAAGGAACTGTTACAACTAGGTGATTTATAAAATGCTATGGCTTAATAAAAAATCGGGATATATTTTACGCGAGACAAGGGAACACCTATATTGTGGGCTTAGTAGTCCAAAAGGAAGAGGCGTTGGGACCGTAACCCACAGGTCGCTGGTTTGATTCCAGCCTGAGGCATGCCCAGTGGTATTCCTTGATTTAATTAAAAATATTATAGCATTTATCCTTCTAGTTTTCGGCAGTAGCGTAGTTCGCACACAATTGAGTAAAAATAATGAAAGCGAAAAAATTATTAACATAAAACAATATTTCAGGGGGGAATGTTCCTTTTTCGGAGGGTGTCTCCCCCCTGTCTACGCCTCTGGTTTTGGGTGGGTCCCCTTTGACCCCTGGCAGTCCACATTTTTAGACCCAGTCCGCTACTGCCGCGTAGCCTCTATTTCGTTTTACGGTGATCTATAGAGGTAGAACCGTACCAAATCAACTACCTTGTAACCTTGCATAACCAATCTCTTGTCCACTCTGTGATTCCGTGTCAGGCCGCTCAGCATAGAGGGGGTTGCCCCACCCTTGCTCATTTTGTTTGGCCCCAGCATAGTTTTTTATATAAACATCGTTAGGATTTGAATTGACAACATTTTCCCAGCATTAAACAAATTTGAATAGTCGAACTATAATTTGGATAATCATGGTCCAGTTATTACTTCCTTTAAGTGGGTGCAATTGCATTTTTATATATTTTTTGGTTTAAGTTACGTTGTGAATTGTCACTTATGGAATTCAGGAACGCGTGTAATTAAGTGCTTCGTCTTAGAGGGGTAGGGCGAAAAGTTAGGTTTTTGCCTAGTCAAATAGAAAAAGGTTGGTTTTTGGGTTCAAACAAAGTTCAAATTGAGAGGAGCATGCAGTGGCATAGCCAGATGGGTGGACCAAGGGGCAAGTCCACCCCCTACGCTACTGAGAGCATGGACGCCGGCAGAAATTATTTCAAGTCATATAGCGAACTCGCCCGATGAAATATACAACCTTTACACATACAACGATCCGATAAATGAACTAGCTATAGCTAAAGCATAGTAGGAATAGGGATATACGTTTCCCGAAATTGATGTAACACACATTTCAAGTAACTGGATCACTCTTCTTCGTCACTGCACTCCCTAAAAAGTTCGACAGAAAAAAGAAGCATGGCTAAAGAAAGGGGGGGTGGAGCAATTTCCCCGTTTGCCCACCTCTGCGGGCGCCCATGGAAAAAAACCATTTCCCATTTTCAAAATGGTCATTGTGTCAACTCTAGAAAAAGTTGGTTTGCTTAGCTACCCTCTTACTCCATCCTTGAGTCCTCTACTTGTATTAAAGGGGCCCCCGATAGCCTAGTGCCTAGAGGCCCCCAAGGGTCTTAATCCGGCACTGCATAGGGTCCTAGAATTTAGTTATATACGAGTAATTATAAAAACCTTTACGTAGCAGCTAATTCCGGACACCTTGAAAAGTCAGTCGTTCATTCGTTATTTATAGCGAATAAAATTAAATTAAACGATATTAATCAAGACTGTTTAGAACGTTATTATATCCGCAATAATACAACCACAAGTTTTCCCGCACTTTAAGAGCGGACGATGCGTAATTTCACCAGCGTTGCCAGATTTTTCTTACCAAATTATTGTACAATGGATAAAAAACTATAGTACAACAATGGAAACTATGGTACCAATTTAAATTAGTATTAATTACTTTTAATTTAAAGCGTTTGTTGCAAAACACGCGGATAACTGTTCTCGTTGTTCGTTTCTTTGTGGGGAGTGGATGTAGTCAGTTCGACCATAGAAATCGGAATAACTAAATAGAACGTTTTTTGAAATTTTGCCGCGCGCGACGATTAGAAATTCCGATTTCTATGGTATTGAACATCTAGTGATCTGGCAACACTTGAATGTGGGCTTAATATTTCGTCGCCCGAAAGCCAAAACTACGTAACTTTAACTATACTTATAAAGTTACTTAGTTTTTGTTTTCAGGCGACGACTTTATGGGTATAGTTAATAAGAAATTCTTATTATTTTAGTAGTAGAAATAAAGTAAATATAAAAATAGTACCATTATAGTACAAAAGGTTGGAAATATGGTACATTTTGGTACTAAATAGTACGCCTTAGAAATCTCATAGGTAACTAGAATGCTGCCGCCTACGGCCGAACTTGACGCCAGTTCGCCCTGAACCTTCAGCCAATGAGAGGCCGTAGAGTGGTTCCGCCAAGGAGGATAATAATCCTCCTTGGATCCACTACTATAGCGGGAGATAGGTGACGTCATTCTCTCTGGTGACATTAAATTCTTGGCAGAACCACTCTTTGAGCTCTGATTGGCTGAGATCTGGCTATCGTCTGCCACGGCGTTTGGCCCATTTGCCAGTTACACAGCAGCATTCTAGTTACCTATGAGATTTCTATGTAGTACGCTCTCATAATAATAGTACCATTTATAATATGATGCAAAATTATGGTATTTGTACCATAATTATAGTACGTATGGCAACGCTGTATTTCACCTCCCTTTCGCCCCCTTTTTTTTCCCAAACATGGCTAGAAATAAGCCTCTCCTTAACCCTAAAACGTTGCCTCTCAGATAACGCGCAAAGTTGGAAATCTGTCGTTCGTTTAACCACGGCCAACTTAAATCCCGCGTTGTTCGCTCTACAGCGGCCAACACATTCGTCGAAATTCCGCGAGCAAGGTTTTTATATTGGCTTCAATGGAAATAATAATCCGCTAGGGGCGCTGACGTCATAGTTTAACACAGAAACGTCAACGAATGAGATGGTCGCTGTAGCGCGAGAGATCGAAGTTGCCCGTGGTTCTACCAAAGATAATACAACTACGTACCCTAGATTCGAAATCATGGCGTTTCTCGATAGCGTGTTTTTCTCGTGAGGCTTTTACCAAAGATAATATAACTACGTACCCTAGATTCGAAATCAAGCTCCTTGCACGTAAACGCAGGCTCTTACTGAGTTCCCGGAAAAACTACCTCCATGGAGCTGGCAGGGCTACCGACACCTAGTTAAAACGTAAAGTTTTAGTGAAAATTGCACCGTGGTTTTTGACTCGCGGTTTTCAAGATACCAGATATTTTTGCATAATATTGTTTTAAAACAATAATGGATCATGCCTGTAGCTCTAAAAATGTTTCTAAACGAAAGAAAACTAAAGGTGAGTAATATAATCTTGGGTTATCTATTGAAATTCCTTATTTCTCACCCTGCTATGGAGCCCGATTTTTCCGACTTCCGGCGCGAACTCAGTAAAAGCCTCACGAGAAAACGCGCTATCGAGAAACGCCGTGATTTCGAATCTAGGGTACGTAGTTATATTATCTTTGCCTTTACTGAGCTCGCGCCGGAAGCATAGAAATCGGATAACAAACTAGAACGCTTAATCGAATGGCTGACAAGGTACCGATTAGATTCTTGGCTAAAATGACAGTAACGCCATTTGCGCTGCCTCTAGAGGCGCGCTCGCGCGTAACTTGGTTAAAAAAATTTCCCCACCCCATTGAAATTAATGTAAAGTTGGCGATAATTAAACGTTAATTAACCTACCAAATGATATAAGAAATATTCCACTGACAATTTTTCCCGTTTATATGAACTTAAATGTAATATAAAATCGTCTTGAAAAATCGTTTATCGCTTTACAACATTCAAAAATAATATTTTTCCCGCACCATGTAGAGAACCGAACATCTGCTCGTCTAGGTAAAGTTTGTGTTGTCAACGCGCGTATTAGAAAGCAAAATGAAATTTTAGAAAGTAGGTTGTAATTCGGAACGATATTAATACTTTTCACGTATTTTGTCATCAGTGAATTATAAATATGACCATGAATCTATTCATTTTACCCATGAATATAGAACCGCTCTAGATATGTTTCTATCTCTGTCGGAAAGAGGCGGAACTATAAGCTCCGGCCCTCTTACACCTGACGGATATACCATGGAGGAAGCACGTGACTGATACTGCCTTCAGTCAATACACGGCCCACTGCGCATGCGCTCGCGTTCTCTCGCCCCATAGCGGCCCGCTCAAAGAATTTCAAATCAATGCATTGGCGCGAATCAAAAGTTTGGGAATTAGTGTCATCGTCGTCCACTGAGAGCGCTTCGTCCCAACCCTAAAAACGCGTCTTTTTAGAACCGATTTAACATCATTCTCTATGGCGGGAAGCTCAAACAATTGATAAGTATGTGCTGCTAAAAAGTACCTAAATATTGTTAAAGCTAATCTTTTTCATGTTTAAATTATAATTTAAAGTTATATTTCCATTTGTAACTTAAAAATTAGGTTTCAGTTAAGTATTTTTCAAATTGTTTAGCAAGAAAGTTAACCCTAGATAGTTTAAGTTACAACTTTACCTTGTAGCCATTTTCCCCATACATATAACCAAATTTAGAGAAAATAAAATGTTTATTTAGGTGGAAATTGTTATTTTTTATTATAAACATTTTCTAAGATGTACACTGTTTGAAACACTTTTCAGTAAGGCAATGGAATTACTATATTATACTAACTATTGAAGCGTAATAATACAGATTCCAGGTAATTAGAAATTAAACAACTTTTATTTGACAATTTAGTTACAATTAACATTAATTAACTAGATTAAAATGCCTTCGTGTTGCATTCCTTATTGCAAATCTAAAAGTGGTAAAACTCCTGAAGTTTCTTTCCATGAGTTCCCCAGTGATGAAACTCTGCGAGAAAGATGGCTGAAAATCATATCACGTGATAATTTCAAAATAAATGACACATCACCATCAAGTGTAGTATGCAGTTTACACTTTAGTGACACAGATTATCGTAAAGGTACAGAGTTCATCTTTAAATGACAATTGGGGGGATTGACATTTTCAGAGAACCTGTACACAATTCGGTTATAAATGCACTGGCATCTCTAGGCCCTTGGGGGTTGTTATGTTCTTATAATAATCTCTAGATGGCGCCAGTGCCTCTGTAGCCAAACGGCCGTGTTTAAACACCTGTGACCCCACCAGCGCTTTATGATTCCTTAGTCACCTCGCCGCGCGAATAAGCAGTAACAATGCTCCGTGTTAAAGTTAATCTCTTTTGTGAATAGCCTTATTAAAACTTTAGTTTAAGTAATAACGTTGACTCTCATTTAATTAAGTTAGTCGCAGGTAAACTCAGGCTCAAGAGTTATTAGATCTACGAATACACGACAAAAACTTGGCGACGGAATATTTCACGATCCCTCGGCGATTCAAGATTCCAGACGCTTTGAAATATGGCGACTTCACCCGGCGTCTCGACGTCCTTTGTTTCCATTGAACCCTTCGATGCTTCCTCCTGCGACTGGCCTACGTACATGGAGATGGTTGAACTCTATTTTCTCGCTAACGATGTAGCGGCGAATAAGCAAGTACCGACTTTTCTCAGTTTATTGGGCAAAAGACGTATACTTTGCTTCGTAGTCTTACCGCTCCTGACGCCCCTTCGTCGAAACCTTTGGATGACCTTAAGGCGATCCTAGAGAATCATTTATCGCCTAAGCCTTTGATTGTGGCGGAACGCCAAGGGGGGCGCATTCGGAACCTACGCTGGGAAGAATTCGCGTTAATCGAGGAACCCTTTCCTCTCTCGCGATTGTGACGTCAACTGGTTCCAATTCCTCGGAAAGAAGAGCGGGCCTATAAATTTCTTGCTGTCTGTCTTTTCAAGCTGTATATAAATTTATAAATAAGTTATTTTTCAATACAGAAATTTAATGCAGTTCATTATAGTAATGAGCATTAAATTTGATTAAATATTTTATTTTTGATTTTTTTCTAACAATCTTTAATAAAACAGTACTAAATTAAAAATGACGTTTAAAGAAATTTTCGCTATAATCTCAGAGATTAGCATCCCAAATACAATACAAAATTAAACATGACTTATTTTAATGTAACTTAAGCTATAATCTCTGAGATTTTCATCACAAATACAACACTAATTTAAAAATGACGTTTAACGGAACTTTACCTATAATCTCCGATATTATAATCACAAATATTTAATAAAAACAATACTAAATTAAAAATGACTTTTAACGAAATATAAGCTATAATCTGCGAGATTATCATCACAAATACTTTATAAAAACAATACTAATTTCAAAATGACTGAAAACCAATTACTTTGGATATTTTGATTGTTCTGTTAAAATAATTTTGGACACAGTGTTTACAATTTCTTTGTCTTTCCGAAGTATAATAGTATCCATCTCCTCACTTTCGTGGTATTTTAGAAATTGTTCTTCAAACAAACGAACATCTTTCAAAACACTATACGATGGCTTTACGATACCACCGTAATTTAATTGTGACACCCATAATGGTGTGGCATAGCAGTGGTCAATTGCTGAGTTATTAAGACACTTAAGATCTAAATTAGGATAAGCTTTCTGAAATTTATTCGCCACCCAACCTGCAAGGTATTCTAGTCCGCCTTCTTCGTATTCAGTGAGAGTTTTACTCGTTTCAACCTGTAAAGTGGCTTGGGTTTTAATCACTTTCATATTGTAATCCTTATTAGAGGAACTGTATGTGGTTTTCCGCGGCCTTGGTGGACTTGATACTTTTTTAACTTCTATTGAGCTCTCATCATTTATTTGAAATACATTATCAATGAAATCGCTCTCATCAACATCATCTGGAGTTATTTCCGAAGTTTTGAAAATATTTGTAACAAAATATTCGTCTTCTGAACAGGCTATGGTTTTTGTCTGAACAATACCTGGATTTTTTCCTAAGATGATCATCCGAATCCTGTAGAGCGCATTTAAAGGAGTCGGATGATCATCTAATCCTCCCCTTGTTCGTAGCTGTGAAAAAAAATTCTCAAGGCAATCTTGATTAAGTCGGTGAGTAAGTATATATTGAATACCATATCTTCCCTTTAGGTAGTGATACAGGTTTATAAGCGAGTCAAGGCCAATAATTACACCTTTTTGAAATACTTGGATTGTACTTTTTTTCAGAGGTATCATTTGTTTCATCATATTGGAAATTTTGTTTAAAACTTCAGTTTGTTCCTTGATGTGTGTTCCAAATCCACTTTTAGTTTTAACGGTGCTATCTTTAGAATAACTGTTCATAATGTCAAACCATTGATTTACTGTTTCGATAAATTCCGCTGTATTTTCCCCTAATTCGCCAAGCTTCATTCCCTTAACAGCAGTAGCCACAGTATGAGACATCAACTCCGAAGCCAATCTCACATTCTGTCTTTGCGTACCTTCGCAACCCAAGTGAAGTTTTGTTATTTTGAAACAGCTTTTTAATTAGCCTTGATCTTGTTTAAATAGAGAAAGTACAGGTTCCTTGTTGATTATCTGGCCATTGTAATTGAAACCATTATCAAGAAACCAATTTAGAATTAATTTTAGCAAATGTGGTGCGTCTGCTAAACAATATATAGAATCTTGAGGTCGAACTGGATTTGGAAAAACGGTGTTATGAATAGATATACCAAGCTCTTTCCAGAGTCCTTGATTGCCAGCGCCCATATCATTCACACAAGCAGTTATAAGAAAGCCAGCTTTTTCTAGTTCTTCTATAGCGTTGTATAAAATAGCAGCAGTCATTTTTTCATCGAAAGCAAGATAGACTGGCTGCTTCCAATTAGAAAATAATCCTCTAGCCATAATCACCTGTAATTGATAATGTTCTCCCATGATCTGATCATTTTTTACGTCGTATTCTAAAACAGACTTTACTTTAACTTCGTCAAATGTTAACACAACTAATTTATCAATTACTGGCATATGGGTCGCATTCGCTTTCATAATATTTAATACATCCTTTTGAAGACCGGTGCCAAAATTTAACTGTGAAGCGTTTTTTTTAAGGGTAGATATGTGTGGCAAAGGAAAGTTCCTCTGTTGACGGAAATAAACATAAGCTCGCTTGCTTAAATATCTAAGTGCGAACGCTCTAGATACATCTTCACTATCCCATTTAACCTTTTTAGCACCTTTTAACATCTTAATTTGATTTATAGAGAAAACCTTTTGAAGAATTTCTTCATAATTCATGTTTTGTCCAGCTAGTTTTTCATTTTCAGTTTGTAACCGTTTGACATCTTTCCTCAGTAATTTTAATTCGATGGCCTGTCTAGTATTTTTGCACACCAAAACTCGAATTTTCTTGCCTTTTTTCGTTATTCGGTTACATAGGTTTTTCACTTTGCAAATTCTAACTTTACGAGCAGTAAGTAGTTTACGATTTTTTTCCAGAACTTCTTTTATATTGCAGTTACATTTGCTAGCTTTAAATTTGATACTGGAACACCTTTTTAAATTATTTGAGGAATTTATATTTTTAAAGTCATGATCGGAATTAATACCCGTATCTTCCGCTTGAAAGCCCGAATCTTCCGCTTTAAAGCCGAATCTTCCGCTTGAATGCCCGAATCTTCCGCTTGAATGCCCGAATCTTCCGCTTGAAAGCCCGAATCTTCCGCTTGAATGCCCGAATCTTCCGCTTGAATGCCCGAATCTTCAATGTGAATACTAGAATCTTTGCTACTAATAATAGATGAATTATTTCTTGGTGAATCCCTGTTAGGTTTCACATTTTTAGAGATGGTGTTCTTAGGAGATTCTTTTAAGAGTGAGCGACGTTTTGAAAATTCATTTAATAGTAATCTTGATTTCGATTTCTTGCTTAATGGTGAAGTTGTTTTTGTTGAATCATTTAAAAAGTAATCGCTCTTGTTAGCAATAGGAGTACTTTGAAAAACACAGTTCGGAAAACCATATAAATAGGAACTTTCATTTAAGTTATACAACGAAATGTTATTTGAATTGAGCAAGGAACTTTCATTTTCATTGTTTAAGGAACTTTCATTTTCATTGTTTAAGGAACTTTCATTTTCATTGTTTAAGGAACTTTCATTTTCATTGTTTAAGGAACTTTCATTTTCATTGTTTAAGGTACTATCATTTTCATTGTTTAAGGAACTTTGTTTTGAGCTATGCAACAAAATATTATTTGAGTTTCGCAAGGAACTTTCATTTTCATTAATCACAGTACAATTACTGTTGAGTGGGTGTGTTTTGGATAATGGTAACATAGGAACTTTAGGGTCATTCTCTTTTAATGAATCATTTTCTTTTAAACAGGATCTAGAACTCAACATAAGTGAAGGAACGGCATCCTTCCTCAATAATTTTTTAGGTTTTAATTTAAGGAGCTCGGCTTTTAAATCGCGATTAAAATCATCTGCCTTAAAATGTTTTGAACCAATTCTAGAATACTTAACCTTAACTGTCTTAGAGTTACACCTATCACTCAAAATTTTTTGTATTCCAATATTTGACATAAACTTATGATATGATATATTATCGTTGTTAGTTTTCTGGACATTGTTGTCACAGCCATTAACTGAGCAATTTTAGTCTGGCATTTTAAGTTGGAGGACCTACAATGAAAATATTTAATTATTAAATGCTGTGGTGTGTTTAAAGAAATATTTTTATAAATAGGTTATGATTCGACTTACCAAAACGTCGAATTTCACATTTATAAACGGCCAGCGTGGCTTCAGCAACCGAGGCCCGATGGCGATAAACAGACAGAGACGATAAAATAAAACCTTAAATCTTTGTTGACAGGCATTTTGATTGAATGATCTAAGATGATAATATAAAATAACTAAGAGGGGTTTTAAAGTAATAAAAAATAGGCTAATTCTAATTACCAAATCATTCCAATTCCTGAGAGCTCTAACGCGCTAGGGCCGAGGTGGCGAGGCCAAAACTTAACCGCGGGAAGCGTGTTCGCGTCTCTCTCTCCCAATAAAGGAACGACCTTCTCGAAGAATAAAGGGGGGGTTCTATTTTTCTTATCTACCCGTCCACGGAACGTGTTTTCTGGAACCACTTGACGTCAGATGAGAAGGGGCGCTACCGATTTCCTCCCCACTACCTCCCGCGAAATTTCTCTCAAAAAACGGGCTGTATCAGCCAACCTCTTAGTACTACTGTCTCTACAAACCTTGGCGGAACGCTTTCGTTTTAACAGGACGGGCAATCAGTGCATTATTTTGTTGCGGAACTCAAACGCTTATCGGTGCGGTTTAATTTTGGGGCAACACTCGATGATGTTTTACGCGATCGGTTTGTCTCTGGCCTATCGAATGAAGCTATTTTGAAACGCTTATTATCTGAAAGTGCTTTGACATTTGAGACCGCTGTCGCCCTCGCTGCGTCGATGGAAACCGCCGCTAAAGATTCCGCCGAGCTCCGCGGCTCTGCCTCGGCTACACCTCGTCCAGTGCACGCTGTTCATTTTGCTGGACGTTCTTGCCCTTCTCGTCCTACTTCTGGCAACTTTTCTCAAAAGTCGAGCTCGGACAATTTTCGATGCGGAGGAACAAACCATTTTGAAAGTTCTTGCCGATTCAAACGTGCGCAGTGTAATCGATGTAAAAAACATGGCCACATTAAAAGAATGTGTAAACAGAATTTGAACCGTACAAACAATGATAAGTCAGATAAAAATAAGAATAGGAAAAATATTCATTCTCTTAACGAAGAAAAGAACGCGACTGCAGTTTATTCAGGTTCCGAAAGTGAAGATGATTCTAACTTTATAGGGAACAAATTTAATATGAATACGGTAAATTCTCAAGGTCATGACGTCGATGCACCAATTTTTATAGAAGTACAAGTCGAAGAGACGACTCTTTTAATGGAACTTGATCAATAATACCGAAGAAATTGTATGATGAAAACTTCAGTCATATTTCTTTAACTCCAACTAAGAAAAAGCTTCCAACTTATACAAAAGAAATAGTCCAGCCATTAGGGGTTCTTCCAGTTACCGTTCGTTACGGATCTCATGAAATTAAAGATTTGCTTTATGTCTTAGAAGGAGATGGCGTTCCACTGTTTGGTAGAAATTGGTTAAGAAAAATTGTTTTGGATTGGAAAAGCTTGCGTTCATTTCGAAGTTCAGAATCGAATGTAAACAATATTAACGATCAGCCCAATAAGCTCAAAGAAATATTGGAAAAACACAAGAAAGTTTTTGATTCTTCTTTAGGAAAAATGAATAATTTCGAAGCGCACCTTAACCTTCGTGATGGCGAACTCCCGAAATTTCACAAAGCTCGTAATGTAGCCTACGCTCTTCGCCCTCTGGTGGACCAAGATTTGGAACGTCTCGAAAAAGAAAACGTGATTGGGCTACACCTGTAGTGCCGATAGTCAAGCCAGATGGTTCTATTCAGCTATGTGGCGATTATAAAGTGACAGTTAATCAATCGTTGAAAGTTGACCAGTATCCTATGCCACGCATAGAAGAAATGTTCGAAAAATTAGCGGAAGGCCAACGCTACTCTAAAATTGATCTTAGTGAAGCTTTTATGCAAATACCAGTTGACGAGGAAACCAGTAAACTGTTAACAATAAATACAGCTAAAGGTCTGTACAAGATCAACAGGCTAGCATATGGAGTAGCATCTTCACCCGCAATATTCCCGAAAGTTCTTGAACAGGTTTTAATTGGTTTGGAAGGTACCTGTAATTTCCAAGACGATATACTGGTTACTGGTAAAGGCGACGAAGCACATTTGGAAAATTTAGAAAACGTACTCCAACGATTAGAAAATTATGGTTTGAGAGCACGTAAAGAAAAGTGCCGATTCTTCGTCAAAACACTGGAGTGTTTAGGACACATTATAGACTCCAAAGGCTTACACCCAACAACCAAGAAAATTGATGCCATTAAAAATGCGCCTGTCCCAACTGATGTTACGCAATTACGCTCATTTCTTGGGTTAGTAAACTATTATGGGAAATTTATTCGAAATATCAGTATGAAGCTGCGACCTTTACACAAACTGTTGACCAAAACAGAAGAGTGGAATTGGACCGAAGAATGCGACGAAGCTTTTGTGGGCATGAAAAATTAACTGACTTCAGATCACGTGTTGATAAATTGTAATTCTGATCTCCCCTTGGTTCTATCATGTGATGCTTCGCCCTTCGGCATTGGCTGCGTTTTAGCACACACTATGACAAACGGCGACGAACGACCGATTGCTTTCGCGTCGCGAACGCTGACGAAAACGGAGCAAAAATATGCCCAAGTAGAAAAAGAAGCCCTATCGTTGATTTTCGGGATTAAGAAGTTTCATTCTTATCTTTACGGAAGACATTTCACTCTCTATACCGATCAACGCCCTTTAACTCGTATTTTTGGACATCATTCCGGTATTCCGACGTTAGCAGCGTCTCGTCTACAGCGGTGGGCAGTTATTCTATCAACGCATGATTATACGATTAAATGCAAGCCTACTCCGGGTCACGCAAACGCAGACGCTTTGTCTCGTTTACCTCTAACCACCAAGCTACCAGAAACTGCAGACGGTGCCGAGCTCTTCTATATCCAGCAGTTAAGCAATATGCCTATGACAAGCTATGATATTGCTAAAGAAACCCGCAATGATCCACTTTTGTCACGTGTCTTGGATTTCACTTTGCATGGATGGCCTGATTTAAAGAAGGAGGAGGTCGATCTAAAATTTTATTTCTCCAAACGCGAAGATCTTACGGTTTCTCAAGGCTGTATATTACGTGGAATGAGAGTAGTGATTCCACCCAAGTGTCGACCAAAGGTGTTAGAAGAACTTCACCGTAACCATCCCGGTATCATAAATATAAAAGCCATCGCTCGTAGTTTCGTTTATTGGAAGGGAATAGACAATGACCTCGAAAATCAAGTAAAATCATGTACAGAATGTCAAGTACTACGCAAAAGTCCAATGAAAAGTACCTTGCACCCTTGGATATACGCCGATAGAGCAATGCAAAGAGTTCATGTAGATTATGCGGGTCCATTTCGCGATAAAATGTTTTTTGTTGCAGTTGACGCCTACTAGAAATGGCCAGAGGTGTTTATGACCAAGTCGTCCACCTCTGAACGAACCATCGATTTTATGTCTAACATATTATCACGATTTGGATTAGCCGAATGTATTGTCAGTGACAATGGATCTAACTTTACCAGTTCTTAATTTGCGGAATTTACCAAAGGTAACGGAATCAAACACGTATTCTCAGCTCCATTTCATCCTTCAACGAATGGACAAGCTGAACGGTTTGTACAAACCTTGAAACGAAGTCTTAAACATTCACACCCATCGACTTCAATTCAACGACATTTGAACGATTTCCTAATGACTTATCGGAACACCCCTCACTCGACAACAGGAGAAACTCCGGCTAACCTTTTCCTAAAGAGGAGCCTACGAACCAGACTTAGTTTTTTTGAAACCCGACGTAAACGCCAAAGTCAGAGCGCAACAAACTAATCAAGTTCTACATAGAAATAAACATTCGTCTCGTAATCGAACTTTCAATGTAGGAGATATAATATACGCTCGCGACTATAGACAAGCCAAACCAACCTGGACACCCGGAAAAATTGTAGAACGAACCGGACCGTTGTCTTATCGCATTCAGACTAATGAAAATGCAGTTTGGAAAAGACACTTAGACCAAATTATTGAGCGCGTTTTACCTCAAATTGAAACAGCAGTCCAGAAACCTATCTCTACTAATCTACCCGTTTCAATACAGAACAGTCCTACTAGATTCTCAACACCCATAATGGCAGTTAACCCTAGTTCTACCAGTTTACCAAAGTCACCTGATCCAACTTCAGGCATTGAGAAGACACCTATACGTAGACATCCTTTCCCTCCTCATCATGAAAGTCCGAGTACCGTTAAACCGGTCAACCCAAGTACGCCATCTGTGGTGCGCCGATCCAGTCGAATAATTAAACACCCTGTGGAACTTAATCTCTAACTAATGAAGAACTTTAACGTATCGGTGTTTGTTTCTTTATCTTTGTAATTATATGTTGGATGCACAGTTTAAACTAAAAGATTTAGTTCGCTTTGGTATTTAATGTTATTTTCTTAAATGTGTAACTTTCAATTTTAACAGGGAGGAATTGTTATGTTCTTATAATAATCTCTAGATGGCGCCAGTGCCTCTGTAGCCAAACGGCCGTGTTTAAACACCTGTGACCCCACCAGCGCTTTATGATTCCTTAGTCACCTCGCCGCGCGAATAAGCAGTGCAGTAACAATGCTCCGTGTTAAAGTTAATCTCTTTTGTGAATAGCCTTATTAAAACTTTAGTTTAAGTAATAACGTTGACTCTCATTTAATTAAGTTAGTCACAGGTAAACTCAGGCTCAAGAGTTATTAGATCTACGAATACACGACAGGGGTGGGATAAAGTGACCTGAAATTAAAAATTAGCCCAACCTAAAAATCTCATAGTAGCCCCTCAAAAATTTAAATAATGTTCTTCATTTTCTTGCCTCTTAAAATCCAAGTAACCAAATTCAAACAAATAATATTAGATTTATAGATTAACCAAATCAAATTTCAAAGCGGGATTTACTATTCGATTCTGAAATTATCTTATCACCAACCCCTAACAGAAAATAAGGCATTCATATTCACATTTCCCAAAAATAGGTCTTGCGAATCGAAGGCTTGAAAAAAATGCAGTGCCGTCTGTATTTCCTGGCTATCCATCTCATATGCTACCTAAGCAGCAAAAGAAAATTATCCAAAAATAGAAATAACATCGAGGTAGGACCCCCAAATAAAACTCTACGCTCAGATGATGGTTTACCCGTACCTAGTCAAACTGAAGCTTCCAAAGAAACTAGTTATCTCATTGACAAAGTTCCAAGCTGCAGCTACACCAGTGGATAAGCTCAAAATATCTCGGAGACTACTCACTGCAGCACTACAACACTACCAAATTTGGAAATAATGAAAAGAAATATTAGAAATCTACACGCAAAAATATGGCGACAAAATAAAAAACTTCAAACCCTACAAGACAAAATTGATTCTTCAAACATCAAAATCAGACAGTACACAAAAGAACCTTTTCAAAAACTTCAAACTATTATCAATGACGCTGAAGAAGATGAGGACCAGGCATTGTTTTTGCTCAATTTGATTAACAACTACAAAAAAAAAGAGACCAACATGGAACATCAATACTGTTCGGCTATGTACACTTTGGCAAATAACTAAATCTGGCTACTTACGATTGCCTTCAAAGAGTACTCTTAAACGTTATTTGGGCGGAATCAACAGAGAAACTGGGGTAACATCACTTATAAAAGAGCTCCTTATTGCAGAAGCAAAGAGCAATGACGATTCCAATGATATATCTGGAAAATATGTGAAGAATTTATTTGAGCTACAAAAGGGTGAAAATATTAAAGCAGTAAGAAATCTTACCAGGAAATGTGTCTATCCAACAAACATTGAAAAACAAAATGTAAAACGGGCAGTTATTATTTTCTCATCACCAGTAATTGCAGCTCTCGAATATCTCCAGAAACATAGTGACTCTCATCCTCAGGCCTATAAATTCAAACACGCAGGACCAACTATTGAATACATGAAGGCTGTTAGAAAGTGGTTTGATATACATAATATCTGCAATCGACAGCACAATATCCAATCTCGCAACACAGACAAAGCTCCGTTTTTATCTATGGACAATGAACGTCTTGAGTGGCTTCAAAATGAATTTGTAAATTATATAGAAGAAATTCAGTTCAACAAACAACCATGCTTTTTCACCAATGAAACATTCCACGCAGTCACGCTAACTTCCCTATCCACAGTAGCTTGCGTTAACTACCTCCTAGAATCTGGTTTCCCATATGTGTTAACTAGAGGGCTGACAAGTGATGCTATTGAAATGTTTTCAGTATACTTCGTCAGAATGCCGGTGGAAATGATATGCTAGATGCGAGAGCTACAATTTTTAATATTGAAAACATCTTACACAAGGGAACTCTCAAATCTAAAAGAAGTACATCCGCAAACGTTGCACCAGAAAGTTTCATTGGCATGGCAGCTTTTAAATCTGAAAATACTGAAGAGGAAGAAAGTATAATAACGGAAAGTACATTACCAACTACAGTTACTAGCATATTGGATTTACTTGAGGAAAATCCATCCACACAACGAACTACTTTAAAATTAGCAAGTCTGGCATACCTTGGGGGTTTTGTGGTAGAAAAAATGGAGAAAGCCGAATTTTGTGACCTATGTTTGAAAAATATCTCAGCACCGTGCTCAAATTCTCCACTCCTGGATTTAATTAAACTATCAGACAGAGGCGGTTTAAAATACCCAAACCAAAAGTTTGTCATGACTATCTCAATTGTTTTGACCTTCATAGAGGGAGCGGTTCCATATTTACGAGAAACTCCTGGAATTTGTAACAAAATTGAACATTACCTATTGCCAAAACTATCAAAATGTCCTCTTTTACAGTGTAATTTCAATGACACCCATGCTTCAACTTCTGCAAAATTTATCTGTGGCAAAATAATTCCACCTATAGTTGAAAATATAACACGGACAATTTCAGCTCGTTATGAGAAAGTTAAAGAACTTACTTTTAAGTTTCAATCGAGGAAGTTTCTCAAAATGTGAAATATCAATATTTACTATGAGTAATAAGCGAAAATGGTGACTATCCTTTTCCTTCCCAGCAGCATGGTTTCAGTCCCTTTTCTTCGACTATAACCATTAACCACACGTTGTCCAACTTCCAAGATTCCTAAAAAAAATTATCTTTTATAGCAACAGCTGACTCAGTAGCGAGAGCATCTGACATCTGGTGATTTTAAAATATTATTTTCAGCGGGAAAAACAAACGTAAAAATTTTGAAAAAGTGATTAAAACGTATAAAAAGAGTTGATTTACCTTTCATTTCCTTGAAAATGCCTATTAATTCTTAATCTTTTTCATAATAAATCAAAAAACAACATATCTCCGTAGGATTCAATGTTAAAGAGGGGTCAGATTATAGCGATCCAGCCTACGTAGCGGCCACAAATGGCATTCTCTATTTTGGGCTGATTGAGCGGGCCGCTATGGGGCGAGAGAACGCGAGCGCATGCGCAGTGGGCCGTGGTCAATAGAAGCGGACATCTCCATAGAAGCATAGAGAATATAGCAAGACACGAACGGAGTCTCAGCGGACGAATTTTCGTGAAAATTGGTTTTTCTGCCCAATGTTTTTCCTGCGGGACTTTGTTTTCCTAACTGTGTTGCAACGCGGAGACTTTTTAATAATTTTAGTGTTTGTACTCAACTATGGATTTTTCATATGATTGTTAGTAAGTTTCCAGGTTTGATTTAAGACTACTTTCATAATTTTCCCTTAATTATTTCACTCGTAATCTACTTTTAAAATCGACGAAAATTTTAAGGCGAGGAAATGAATTCCCCGCCTTTGGGACCTGTATTTGTGCTGGGCCTCGGTTTTAATGTTTGGAATTTAAAAACTATTGTGCAATAATTGAAAACGGCTGGTTCGTTACTCGTTTGCTCCTATAGTGGGGTTTTAACTGTGAAATGGAAGACAAAATGAGCTGATAATCAAAATTTTATCTAATTTTAAATTTTTTATTTGCTCTGCTTTAAAAAAAGCAAATTCTTCATTCAAGCAATGAACAGCCCGGTTAATTCTGAATATAGTAAATATTTCTTTTACTGTCAATTGAGTTGCAAAGAAAAATAGGAAATAAGATAAAGTTCTTCATCTGTGAAAGACAAAGCATAAACAACATTTAATTCCCTATTATCCAATCCATTTCACAGTTAAAACCCCACTATAGGAGCAAACGAGTAACGAACCAGCGCAATGATTTTTAAATTCCAAACATTAAAACCGAGGCCTAGCACAAATACAGGTCCCAAAGGCGGGGAATTCATTTCCTCGCCTTAAAATTTTCGTCGATTTGAAAAGTAGATTACGAGTGAAATAATTAAGGGAAAATTATGAAAGTAGTCTTAAATCAAACCTGGAAACTTACTAACAATCACATGAAAAATTCATAGTTGAGTACAAACACTAAAATTATTAAAAAGTCTCCGAATTGCAACACAGTTAGGAAAACAAAGTCCCGTAGGAAAAGCATTGGGGAGAAAAACCAATTTTCACGAAAATTCGTCCGCTGAGACTCAGTTCGTGTCTCCGCCGTTCGGCAGAGCCACTTGATTTTTGAACCCCTACTCTTCTATGGAGATGGCCGTCATTTAATCTAGCTTTTAATTGGCTAAACAATTTGACGTAGTAGCGGCATAGCTTCGTAAGCCCTGCCTTCTACCGGATCGGGATAGAACCATACAGATAAGGTACAGTTCTATATTCATGGGTAAAATGAATAAATTCATGATATGACTTGAAATAAGTTTCTAGGTTTATTTAAAAGCTATTTTCATAACTTTTCATCCATTGGTTCGTTCAGAATGTGTCTTTAAAGTAGACGAAAATTTTAAGGCGCTGAATCTTGCCCAGTCTTAAGCCTCGGTAAATAAGTTTCTAGGTTTATTTAAAAGCTATTTTCATAACTTTTCATCCATTGGTTCGTTCAGAATGTGTCTTTAAAGTAGACGAAAATTTTTAAGGCGCTGAATCTTGCACAGTCTTAAGCCTCGGTTTAATCTACTGCGTATTTTGAAACGGAAAAATCCGATTACTATCGTTAAATCTTGGTTAAATGATGGCGAACGCTCCTTGTAATAAGACACAAATAACGAAATACGTTCTAAGCTTATTAAACGGCAAAAATTCCACGTATTTCGTTATTTGTTTCGTATTAAAAATATCATATTATTAATCCAAGATTAAACGATAATAATCGGGTTTTTTCGTTTCAAAATACGCAGTAGATTAAACCGAGGCTTAAGACTGGGAAAGATTCACCGCCTTAAAATTTTCGTCTACTTTAAAGAATAATTTGAACGAACCAATGGATGAAAAGTTATGAAACTAGCTTTTAAATAAACCTAGAAACTTATTTCAAGTCATATCATGAATTTATTCATTTTACCCATGAATATAGAACTGTACCTTATCTGTATGGTGCTATCCCTGATGAATAAATTCGCGAAAAGTATTAATATCGTTCCGAATTACAACCTACTTTCTAAAATCTCATTTTGCTTTCTAATACGCGCGTTAACAACGCAAACTTTACCTACACGAGCAGATGTTCGATTATCTACATGGCGCATTAAAAATATTATTTTTGAATGTTATAAAGCAATAAACGATTTCAAGACGATTTTATATTACATTTAAGTTCATATAAACGGGAAAATTTGTATGTTGAATATTTCTTATATCATTTGGTAGGTTGAATCGCTCGCGTTCTACATGTCGAACAGTCTCATCGGTGTCGTGTTTTCTTTTCAAAGCATTGATACTGGTCTTTTGGATTTATTCCTTACGGCAGTCAATATGAACTTAAATTGAAGTGACCCATTATTCCGACTTTCCCATCATTTTGTCTCACACAACCTTCACAATAGCTTAATTTTCAAGCGATTTATTGCAAAAATAACAGGAGTTAGCTGGGTGGTAAATTTTAAACGCGGTTACATGAAGAGCGGCGGATGCGTTTTAAGTCAACGAAGGCGGAAAATTGTAAGACGCGTTTCGGGTACAACGTTAAAACCGGGAATACGACACAACGATTGCTCGTATGTAAAATGTTCATAGAACATTTTTTGTAGGAAATAGCCGGGCCCTAATGTTCGTAACTGAGTTTATAGCCTTACATACAATACTAACGTAGATATACGCAATAAACCACTACTGTGCACCGGTTTCCCCATAACCATTGCGCGTAAAACAAATATTTCTAACAGTAACCTGTGAAAAGATGTTTTTGTTTGAGTAATTACTCCTGAAATATTTAATTACGGAATTTTAAACCATTCTTCATTTTTTTAAACTAGCTTTCTATGATTTGAAAGAAACGCGTTTTCTAGTGCGTTCTTAGCGATTGGAAATTATGGTAAAAAGAAAACTATTTCTAACACTAACCTGTGAAAAGATATGTTTTCTTTTGAGTATGTACTCTTACACGATTGGATTACGCAGTTTTGAGCCATTCTTCAACTTTAATTAAACATAAGTTACTTTAAAGATTTAAAAAAAACTGCGTTAGCGTCGAGCTAAAGACGGCCATTTAATTTTAGGCGAAATAGAGTGTTAGTTCACCAGTTTGGCACCGATGGCGTAACTTTCGTTGCCAGCCAAACGAAAAGCATGGGCCAAAGGCAGGGTTTTTTAAAACTTCTAATCGGACCCCACGACAAAATTTCAAAAATCGTTCTAGTTTGTTATCCGATTTCTATGGCCGGAAGTTGAAAAATCAGGTTCCATAGCAGGGTGAGAAATAAGGGATTTCAATAGATAACCCAATATTATATTACTCGCCTTTAGTTTTCTTTTCTTTAGAAATATTTTAGAGCTACAGGCGTGATCCATTATTGTTTTAAAACAATATAACGCAAAAACATCTGGTATCTTGAAAACCGTTAGTCAAAAACCACGCGCAATTTTCACTAAAACTTTACGTTTTAACTAGATGTCGGTAGCCCTGCGAGCTCCATGGAGGCCATTTTTTCCGACTTCCGCCGGGAACTCAGTAAGAACCTGCGTTTACGTGCAAGGAGCTTGATTTCGAATCTAGGGTACGTAGTTATATTATCTTTGGTAAAAGCCTCACGAGAAAACACGCTATCGAGTAACGCCGTGATTTCGAATCTAGGGTACGTAGTCATATTATCTTTGGTTCTATCAAGGAGGATGGTTCTACGATTCAATCTTTCTATTCACGATCGTTAATACAAAAAAGAATTCCATGATCAAAATAATCTAAAAGATTTTGTTGGTTTTTTGTATAGGCCCTGAAATATTTCGAAGTAAGTAGTGAAGAATATTTTACTATAGTGGAGACATGAACAAGCCGAGAATAAATATAATAACTTTATTTAAACCATGAGGTAAAATTCCAAAACATAACCATAACTTAGTTCGAGCGGCGTAAGATCTTCTATCAAATCTTAAAACCTACTGATCTGCCGAATAATATTTAGTTTAAGCTAACCTCGATTTTATCTACAAAAAAACAGGATTTCAATCGCTTATCTAACAACAAAGTCTACTTGAGTAACAAAAGTTCAAATTATTAAGGTTTAAAAACAACATAATAAAACACAAAATTTAGTCCCAAGAACCAGTTTAGAAAATTAAGAACATTCCACAACATACTCCCACCGAAAGGGAGTTTTACTAACTACCTTTACACCTCGTCAAGTTCTAAGTCCCTTCCTGCATATACTTCTTCTATTTTACCGGTTTTCCAAAGATGTCGCGGCAGTTTATCCTCTCCAATTAGCACGACATCACCGGGTTTTAGCGACGGTGAAGCTTTGACCCCTCCTACCACTTTGGCCTGATGAGTGGAATGTATACTGGATAATATACTCCTTGGTCCATTTATTCCAAAATTTATTTATTTATTTATTTATTTATTTAAATATACAAAGACTACAAAGCCACAGTAGGCTTATATGTAATCCGACAGAGGGTAATACATAAGGGAATTAGAAATATTTTAACAATAAAAAGAAAAAATAATAATAATAATTACATTAAAATTAAAATTAAAACGCTTGACCTGGCACTAAATGACTAGGGATTTCATAGAGAGTCGTCAGTAGAGAGCCACAGTGTAACTGCCTTTCGAAAGGCAATTTTGGACGACGATTGTAAAACTTCAGGTGGAATTAAATTCCAGTCATTTATTACTCGACTTGTTATATGACGAAAACGCACTGAGTGTTTAATTAAGGGTTTAACTAATTTGGCTTGATGACCCCTTGTATGCGTGTTAGTTGATAAAACGAAGAAGTCATAAAATGTGTCATGGCACGGAATCTTTAGGGATTGTTGATACAGCTCGAAAACGTAAACCAAGTCGTTAATTCGATGGCTACTTGTCCATAAAATCACTAAATATAATTTCTTTAAAAACAACGGTGTTGGTTGCACATTATATGTTTCTCTGAAGATGGTCTAAATATATTAGTTATATAATTGCTTTTAACCATTGTACAATAATGTGCATTTTAAATCTTTTGGTGTAACTCAATGGTGCCCAATCGCTTGATCGTTTTGTGAATGTAGATTTCATATCGCTATGCTATGCTTTAAATAGCCCTCTTGTGTTTGGAGATTTTGTACTAACGAAATACCCCAACGAAATTCACTTTCAAAATTTGGGGAGGAACCAGAAACTTCGAGTGAAGGACAAATAAATAACGTGTGATATACGCTATTTTAAATTTCCATGACAACGAAACCTTAATTCAACCTAACTTCAAGGAGCTTATCAAAGATGATGTCTTGTTTACTTTTCGCAATTGTTGATTTAAAATGAAAGAGTTCTGGGAATCTGAATCGACGTTTCTGGATGGAGATTCTCAAAGAGTTTTTCCAGAGGCCCGTTTGAAAGTAATTATTGAAATTACCATTTTGCAAAAAGATGATAATAATAATCAGCTAGGCCCAAGTCATCAAGCGGCTTTTAATGCCCTTGTCAGGTGGCCGGGTTAGAATACGTAGGAGGGTGGTGGAAAGCCCTTCATGCCACGTGAGCAACAGCTCCCGACATTTACTATTACCGTTAACCTCTACAAGCTTTTATAGAAAGGGGAAACCGAAGAACTCGGGGGAAACTGCTTAAACCAGTGGTCCGCGGGGTGAAAGCGCTAACCACTCCGACCCCCCATTAGATTATACAAATAAATCGATAGATGAACATTTAAAACTATTTAATAGAATTTAAAGGAAATATACTGTAGTGAAGAAAGCGTAACTTATATATATAAATATCCAAGACACAATTAATGAAATTATCCGGGTACGCGTCCAACATTAACATTAAGTCTAAAGGATTTTAAATTAAATAAACTAAACGATTTTATCGAGGGGTAATTTTTATACAATACTTTAAAATTACCAAATTTTACTAAGGGTTACCAAGATTTTAAATAATTTCATAAAACAGTTAATATATATACGTAATAACTGGGCCTAGTAATGGATAATTCAGGGATTAATTAACTTAGGGATGTTCCACCGCCTTGCCGTAGAAATCTCGCCATAGCGAGCGTTAGCGACTGTTCCGAAATTATATTAGGGGCGTCTAGACAAGGGGGAGGTTTTTCGTGTCATATCCCCCTTTTGAACCTAAATTTATCCACGTTCACACTAGACACTTTGAAATCGAATGAAGATGTTTCAGAAGGTCCAATTTCCAAAAATTTGCTATCAACTCGATTAATTGGTCAACGATATGACATCAAGATATACAATTTAACTTTTCGAAACAATTTATAAACGTTCGCGACGTTTCTAGTGTTAACGAGGCTTATGACTGTTCTACATTTCTACCCCTTCTTGACCCCCTCTTAATATTTACATATTTGGACCCCCCCTTGACGAATTTCTAGCTACGCCGTTGCTCTGGTTAAAGGGTTTTCCCTCGAGATGCTCGGTTTCCCCTTTCCATAAACATTTGCGGAGGTTAATAATAGTTCGTATAGAGAGCTACTTCGCGTGGCATAAAGGAGGACTTTTCATCACCCTCCTACGCCTTGTAGCCCGGCCACCCATCAAATAAGGCATTAAAAGTCGGAAGGTGATTTGGGTCTGTGGTGGTGCCTAGCTAATTATTACTATTATTATTAATTTATTAATATCCAGCTGACGATAAAATACGTGACAGAATTAATGACTTTTTTACGCATACTTGATTATACTCTTAACTTTGTTGAAATAATTATTTTACTTAATGAATGTATTTTAAACAATAAAAATTGTCATTAAAATAAATTTGCTAATAATCTTATCTTCAAAGCTCTGTATGGCAAAGCCCACACAGTTTAAGATTTTTTTTTAAAAGAGTGTTATTATAGACTTCAGTATGTATAATATATCTCAGGTGATTTAATTTGAAATAAATCTGATTTTTCCGACCTTGGGTTTAAATATTTTTGTCTTTCCCAGCCTTCCAACACAACAGTATGGAGGTACCGTGAATGTACACTATTAAAAAAAATACAGATAAATCTATACTTACTTTATCCTGAGCTGATGAACTCGATTGCAGTACGGGTTCACCCATTGTTTTTGAAAAGTAAACTGAATATTAAACAGCTTTTACGTTAGCGCGATACTAATTATATAATTATATGGGAGCTTAAAACGTCGACTTATACTTTCGCCGTCAAAAAAAAACTATGATTGTAAGAAGAGACTCAATAATCAGAATTGGTATTCCTTTTAACAAAGACTGACCATCACGGACAAGCTAGTGTGTCACATTCTTTCGCGATTTTTAAAATTATCTTCTTGAAGTATTTCAAAATTCCAAAAATTCTCCACATAGGACGCGAAAAGACCTGGCCACATGTCTTTGTAGTCAGAAATTGACACGTGTTCACCTACTTCGGTTGTCATGAAAGTCAGCCTTAAATGTCAGTACGCAGAAAGCGAGCGCAGAAATCTTTACCCGCCACGCTTCCTTTTCTCCCGTTCTTTTGATTCGTGGTTGGTCATTTTCACGACCCGAAAGAGATTCCCCGTAGGAGTGTCGGTGTTGACTCTTTGTGAATTCGAAAGATTCCCAAAAATATTTTCGAATGCTTCTACTTTCGGAATTTTTTGTGTGATTATTTGATTTCCTTTCATCGTCTATATTATAATTTGAATACGTTTGAATACCACGTGATTATTTTTTATTTCTACTGATTACTGGTGAATACGTTTGAATACCACGTGATTATTTTTGATTTCTACTGATTACTGGTGAATACGTTTGAATACCACGTGATTATTTTTGATTTCTAGTGATTACTGGTGAATACCGCATGATTATTTTTGATTACTGCTGATTACTAGTGAATACCACATAATCATTATTGATTACTACTGATTACCGGTGAATACTAGTGATTTTTGATTGTCCTAAAAAATAAAATGATTACCGAATTCAAATAATCGATTACCAAGTGAATACCGTTGATTATCATTTGATTACGTTTGAGTTCGCATGATTATTAGTGATTATTTGTGAATTCTAGTGATTACCTGTGATTACTGGTGAATTCGACTGATTTTTGATTTCCTCCAAAAAATACAATGATTACCGAATTCAAATAATTGATTTCTTGAACCTGGGGGGGGGGGCAACCGCCTTTAACAGTGCATTTCCCCCCATGCCTAGTGCCACAAGCTGGGATCGAACCCGGCTACTCTTGCTGCGAGGTAAGACTGCTAACCACTCCGCCACCCCACCTTACAACGCCTTATCATTTAAATTTTTATTGAAAAATACTAATTGTGAAAATATGAATTTTGAAGGTAGGATTTTTCAGACAAAATATTTAGAATTAGAATTTCTATGGTCTGTCGCCGTTAGCCCACCTAATGTGTTAACAATTTTAATTTAATTTTAAGTACATTAATTTTAATCTAATATGGATTAAATATTTTTATATGACTATCGTCTACCTTGATAAAACGTTAAAACATTCAAATTACTGTATGTTGCCACCAGGGGGCATCGAGCGGGGGCTAATTTGCAATCGGGTCCGGGTCGGGTCGGGTCAATTTTCAAAATGGGCGGGCTTTTAAAAAAAGGTCCGACCCGTCCCTTACCCGCGACTGAATACTGCTTTTGAAATGTTTCGGTTTTTTCGGGTGGACGACGAGGGAAAGAGAGGGGATGGGAGAGTAGTAGAGACGAGTCAGGCCCCCAATTGAATCGGGCTTTTTATGCCCGACCCGGCCCGAACCCGCTTCGGGCCGGGTCGGGCAGAAATAAATCTTAATTTTTACGGGTCGGGTCGGGTCGGGTAAAATTTAATTTTAAATATTTCGGGTCGGGTCGGATCGGGCAAAATTTATTTTTTCTTTTTTCGGGTCAGGTCGGGTCGGGTAAAATTTAATTTTAAATATTTCGGGTCGGGTCGGATCGGGCAAAATTTATTTTATCTTTTTTCGGGTCGGGTCGGGTCGGGTCGGGCCGAAAAAAAAAGTGGGCCCGACTCATCTCTATGTCTCTTACTCCTGATCGCGAAATTTTATACGTATTTACTTATAATAATGAACTATTTTGTCAAGGTAAGCGATTCTCATGTAAACATTTTTAGTCCTTAACATAACTAAATTTCAATAGTTAAAGTATTCAAACAATAAAAAAATAATGAACACAAAATCTTAGGATGTTAATTCTGATTCTACGCATTTTTCTAAAAGAATTATACCACGTATGATATCCTACATTCAAAATCCATATTTTCAATAATATGCGGGGTGGCAGAGTTGTTAGCACTCTTGCCTCGCAGCAAGAGGAGCCCGGGTTCGATCTCAGCTTGTGGCACTGGGTGAAAATCTGGGAACCACTCTTTCCGCGTAGAGTTTGAAAGTTCTATCCCCGTCCGTCAAAGGGGTTTTCCTCCGAGTACTTCAGTTACCCTTTCCACCATAATTTGGGGATGTTTTAATGCAATAGTTAGTGTAAGGGTTTTAGTTACGCCACTCAGTGGCGTAGACAGGGGAAGGTTACGGATCCAGACCCCTTTTGACTACCTTTGACTGTACTAAGTTCCTAACCCCTTCTCGACCCCCTCTTAACTTTCACGTACTTCATCCGCCCCCCCCCCCTTGAAGAATTTCTGGCTACGCCACTGACGTCACTGAAATTTATTATCTAAAATATAGCAGAAAAAACGCGCAACCACAAGTAACAAAATAATTAGGTATGACACTTCCTATTCTTTAGTGTTAATTTTCTAAACCGGTAAATAAGGCATTAAAAGTCGCGAGTGGACTTGGTCTGTGGTGATGCTTAGCTAAGTGTTATTATTATAACCTTTTTTCAACACTGACACTCTCGACTTCGACTTGACAGTGTATGAATGTTTCCTTATACTTATTTCTATAAAAAATATTAAACGTTTAATAATATTTTATCTGCTATATTTTCCATTAAATGTTTCACAAATCATTTCAAATTCGCTACTCGCGAAACTAGAGAAACGCCGGAAACCAGATATTGCACCTTGGACGGAAGTTTCGCATATTTAAGACAATAGGGCACTCTGTGCTGCAATTAAACATCAATTACGAAATAACTATGAAAATCATTTCAATAGTAAATTTGTTTAATTGCCATACTTAAGAGTATTATGTTACTTAAAATTTTTTTTTAATTTAATTTTTTGAGGTACCTAGTTTTGGAACTACAATAGCGAAAGATACACTTGGCATGGAACAAATCAACGAATACCTGATAACTTGGTAGAACGACTTTGAAGAAAATTTAAAAGAAATGGGTGATATCACTATTTTATTTACAAAAACCACGTATCTTTTTTCAGATTTGTATACCTAAGTTACGTGGTTTTGGAAATAACGTAGCAAAATTTCGTATTCATCGGTATTCACTGGCATTCAACTGATAGTCAACGGTATTCAAAATAATCAGGAAATCAAAACGGTATTAACTGGTATTCAAAATAATCAGGAAATCAAAACGGTATTCACCGGTATTCAAAATAATCAGGGAATCAAAACAGTATTCACCGGTATTCAAAATAATCAGGAAATCAAAACGGTATTAACTGGTATTCAAAATAATCAGGAAATCAAAACGGTATTAACTGGTATTCAAAATAATCAGGAAATCAAAACGGTATTCACCGGTATTCAAAATAATCAGGAAATCAAAGCGGTATTCACCGGTATTCAAAGGTAATCATTGGGATTTACCGGTATTCGAAGAAAAAATTCCGTATTCAGGTGCAAATAATCGTAATCACCAAAATCACGGTAATCATTTTGAAATCAGTAGAAATCAAAGGGAATCAATACAAATTTTTAGTAATCAGTAATCAGGTGTACAAATTTTTACTAAGTGAGTAACCCCTCGGATTTTCCGGGCATCCTCCAAATACTTTAGTAACAGTTCGTGTTATACTTATAACTATAACGTTACTTATGTTAATATTACGGTAGAATGACCACGATGAGACATCGACCAAGAATCGAAGGTGACACACGGTTCCCGATATTTTGACAAGGCAGGCGACTAGGCGTGGCCTAAATCGGAAGGCTAGTTGAGGTAGGCCAACCGCTTTGAAGCGCCTCAAGAATTCTGTGCAATTATAGACGATATTTTGGCTGTGTGCAAACAATGAATCGAAAATCGAAATTATTTTTAGTTTATTTTTAGATAAAATTAATGACCTAGACCCATTTACATGAAAAAATCATAACTTCAGTTTTTAAGAAAATCATTCTCGGTATCGTTACCCCCGCACGCTAATTCCGACCACCCTCAATATCAAATAACCACAGCTTTTGAGAGCCCACAAAATGTGCCAAAACGAAAGCACTTTAATGAAAAAAAATTTAATTTCATTATGTACAGCCATTGCTAGAGATAGAGGGTATAAAAATAATTTGATAACACGAATCAGCTCAAAAGTAAAAAGTAAACATTTAATTAACTCCAACACAAATATTCCAAAAAAATAACATAAGAACTCGTCTTTCTCTCTAGTCCCACACCCCCCAAAAAGGCACCCCTCCCCCTTTTTCCCATGCGAGAATTTTCGTGGTACCCTTTTCCACATAGTCGAACCACCCTAGTAAGGTACTCCTCCCCCCTTTTCCCCATGCCAGAATTACGATTGTAGACAATTGGACCGAAATCCCATTCGTCCGAATGTACCATTCAACCGAATCCCAATCAACCGAAAACCGCGTTTTGTGCGGTTTTCATTCAATATAACTTTAGTGATACATTTTTATATATCGTAGGGTACGTGACGAAAGTATATCTAATTTAAACAAAACTATGTCTTAAATATTTATTATTTCGTACCGATGTGTATTTTTTTTTAATTCGATATTTTCCGGGTTTAATTTTTGAAAATAACCTTGATAAGACCCGACGTGAAATAGTTGCCTACCATATCTAACCTAACCCAACCTAACCTAACCTCACCCAACCCAACCTGAACTAACCTACCCGAAGTGAAAACGAACCAGATTTAGTTTTCCCATTTAACTTAATCCCGCCATGCTGGGCTATAAACGAAAATAATTTTCGGTTCAATGGGATTCGGTCGAACGGGATTCGGTCCAATAGTATATAACCCAGAATTACCATTACTTAAACTTTTAAAGAACCAATTTTCAAAATCAAAGGTTCAAAACATACTAAGTCTCATCATTTAACCAACAACAACGGCGCCATTTGGTTAAAATTGAACGTGAACAATCCAGCTTCTCTACGAATCGACGCCGGAAATTGATTTTCCTACATCTATTCTAAGTACTAACGCGTTTGGAGCACGCGCGATATTCGTAGTGAAAGTGTGGGGGGATTTGCAAAAATAAAAGATAAAAATTAACGTGTGATGATGTGGCTAAATTAATCCATTAATTATTCATTACTAGGCCTAGTTATTAGGTTATTAGTTACTGTTTCATTAAATAGTCTTAGTCGATAATTCAAAATAACGGTAAAAAATGCCGCCGATCCGTTTAGTAAAATATTTTCGGGGGCTTAATCGTCGGCCATTTTCGGTATGGAGATACAGGCCGGAAGGCAGGCAAGGCTGCCAGATTTCGATAGACCGAAAACGACCAACTCTCTCAAATGTTTTCGTTTTCAAAACAAAATTTTCCCGGAGTAGCTATCGACTAAGACTAATATTTAAAGGTTACATTTAAGGAAGACGTGTTTCCCCGCAATACAAGCTTTTATCTCTCGCCTTTCTCAAAACGCGGGAAAAGGGGGATAGGAATGGGGCTAGCACTTCAGCTCAATGCTGAACTGAACGGGTGTTTTGACTTCCGGTTTTGACGTCACGTTGCCCGTCCATTGAGCAGGTTTTTCCGTTGCTCAACGGTCACGTGACATCGCAGCGCGGAGTAAGGCTAGCTGCAGACGCCGCAACAGACGATATTTTACAAAATTGACAACCAGCGTAAAAAAGCGTTCAACAACGGTCGCAACGAAAATAATTTCAACATTGTATATTCCCTTTAAATGCTAATAAATAGTTTAAAATATTTCATCTGTTGATTAACTTTTCTTATCTATTTGAAAAATGATTATTTCAATGAATAAAGTGAAGAAATGCTTCTGGGAATCTCCATCCCGAAAAGCCCTTGAAGTCCAGATTGTACTTGGAATATAGGTTTGGTCTTCATGGAAATTTAAAACCGCGTTTATCAAACGTTATTTGTTTGTCTTTCACTCGAACTCTTTCGTTACTGCGCGATGAAAATACCAAAATGTTCGAGAAAATGAACTTTGACACTGTATTTTTAAGAATGGAAAGACTACAACGGAGAAAATAAAATATAATAAAAATTATATTATTATAAAAATATAAAATTAATTAACAAGGGTTAAATAAGACCGTTTTAATTTATATTAAATTTAATTTATTAGACGAGAATTATTCAAAATGGCAGTTTGGGCTTCAGGGAAAGATAATTTTCTTGTAGGTGTTTTTCGTTCCACGACAGACCATCATTTACCGAATTCGTTCTGTGCCATAATTAGGTTTATTTTGTTACTTATGGTATAAATCAATGCATTCTTATTATCAACGAAGGACTAAAATGGCAAACCCAATGCCAAATATTTTATAAATATTATTTTCTAAAATTATCAAGTATTTCCTACTGTTTAGATTGCTAAAAATAAATTAGAGATTCAACTTAATGTAACTTTCTGTCATACCAGAAAAAATGGTGTACCTACACTAGCGCCATCTCTAAATTCTTTTATGATGCACTTTTTATCTAACATTAGCTATAATGTCAAGAAAATTAATACTTTAGCAATGAATCTGGAGATGGCACCACTGGGGCTGCTGTAATGAGCTCATCGTCGTGACAAGGTGAGATCGGCTTACTAAAGTTATCGTGTAATATGTTACTTTGAAGCTATGTTTAAGAACCTTAAATGACACGATTTCGTTCCTATTTTTATTTTGGTAGAAGTCGATGGCCACTCGAACATGTAAATGTATTTTTATATCATAAATTTGCTGTTGACTATAAAATAATACTTGGGCCGACTTCAAATCGACACATTTACGACTCCGAAATGACTTTAATAATAATAATAATAATAATAATCAGCTAGGCTAATACCCAAGGCACCACCTTAGGCCTAAGTCAGCGAGCGACTTTTAAGGCCATTAATTCATGCTCGTGGGATATTTCGATAACCTTGCCTCTGAAGTGGAATATTTATAAAAAAAAACAATTTTCCAAAGTGAGCCCAGCCTGGGGCTACATTAATAAAGTTGAAACGAAATTGATCTTCAAAAGCGGAAAGTATTCGGCACTTGAGCGCTAAACGCGAAGAGCGGGGTGAGCTCAGCTCGGATTCAACGTCCGCCGCCGTTTTGAGATGGTTCGTGGCTCACCTCCTCACGGCACGAACTGCACGGGCCGTTTTCATTTGGAAGTCGCTAAATTAGAAGCGCTTTTCGCACAGTCTGCAGCAGAGGTCGTTGGCGGGCTTCTACGCAACGGCTTCGCGTATTCCAAAGAATTATTTCAGAACCAACTCCTATGTATTTAATTATTAAGGAAACACATTTTTACGACGTGATAGGTTATGGAATATGATTTAAGCCAATATCAGTAGCGGTATAATTAATTGCTGTTTTACGCACGCCTGGTTCTTCAAAACGCTCAGGGTGTTATTTTAGAATAAAGAAAACTACGTGAAAATTAACGCCTGAATCTAGATTAAGTAATTTTTCCCATTTTATTTATTTATTTGTGTTTTATGTTACTTATTTGAATTACGTACAAATCAATCTAGTCTTCAATTTGGCTTGTTAATCTGTAAATCAATTAAAATTACAGCAGCATTTAAAGAAGGATAATTATTTATTTATTAAACTTTTTGCGAAGCCAGTAACGTGTGAAAATGACATTTTTGTTTATTGGTTATAACACACACTCAAAGTAACTAAATTGGTAAGAAATATATTAAAATATTTACATATTTTCATATATTTAAAAATTTATTATAAACTAGGCTTAGTTAAACTAGATATTGGACTAGATATATAAACAAACATTATCAAAGTTGATATGATTCGTTTATTTGTAAATGTATTCTTTTCGTAAAAATTGGCAGCGTATGGTCCACGTGGACCCCAGAAAAACTTTCTCGCGTCTGTGGTCCGCCAATTAGAAGGGAGCTCTCACTTTCGGGGGTGATAAGAAGCTATCATCTACTGAAACGAGAGGGGGGTGGCTGAGGGTCAAAGGGTTGCTGGCGCGGCAGATAAGGACTGTTAGTGGACGCGGTCTTCGTATAAAACCAAGTTCGAGAGGCTGGGAGGTCCGTGTTTCCGCATCTTACCATCGGCCAAGACGTCCTCTCGCTCTCTTCGGTCTTCGCCGCTCAACAAATTTTCTCTTACGCGACCATCATGGCTCCAGTTTTACACCTCGACCATCACGTGCGTAATCACTGTCCTCCAACGTCCGCTAATCTACCCCGTCCAACTCCACGTCTTATGTCCGCCTACCCAAATATGACCGAGGACGACTTGCAAGCGGCCATTAATCTGTATTCCATCAGCCGGCAAGGCGCTGTGTCGCTAGTAATCAACGTCGAAACCTGTTTGCTTAATGAACAACTTGCCACAAGTCATACGAGTAACTATATTTATTACATTTAAAGTGAATTTCCACTTACTAATTTGGAATGTCCATTTCAGCCTCGTCAACCATTCCGGTTTCCACGGACAATGATACGTCATTCAGCAGTCCGACGGCACCACAGGGGGCAACATCCTCGAACGAGGTTAATACGCAGACTGAAATGAATAGCCGAAATTCTAAAACCACGTCTGTGCCGGCTAGGGCTGATTTGAAGGATTTGTGTCGCGAACAAATTACTTGCGGTCATATAGACAAACTTACAAAAATCGTTTGCCGAAAACAATTCAACGACCAGAAAAGTTTCAAAACTCACAGTTTGCGCCACAAAAGTAAAGATGAACAAAAATACCGGTGTGATTTTTGCGGGAAAAGTTTTGTGCAGCGTTCTTCGCTTAACACTCATTTACGTATCCATTCGGGGGCTAAGCCGTACGAGTGCACACACTGCGAACAGTGCTTCAGTGACAGCTCAACGCAGAAGAAGCATTCGCGAACCCACACCGGCGAGAAGCCGTATCCGTGTCGGTTTAAGTGCGGAAAGAATTTCAGCCAAAGTGGCAACCGCATAAGGCATGAGTTGACCATTCACAAATCAAAGTGAAAAACATTTAATTTAATTTATATAAAACCACTTTAACAAAACAAAATTTAATTAAAATAAGATACAAAATTATAAATTTATTCCAAATCTAAAATTAAATTTTTAAATATTGTATTTAATAAATTTTTAAAATTAACTATTTTTCAAGTATTTTTAATTTTTATTATCTTTTGTACGGTGACATAAATTATTTCAAAATTTTACTTTAAATTTACGACAATTTATAAAATAACACTTTACAGTGTAACTTTGAACCCCCAATGTCTTTCATTTGTACAAAATGCAAATAAATTGATTTTGTAAAATTATTTTTTGTTCTCATGTTTTCCAAAAGAAAGGGGAAAAAATTCCATCTCGGCCAAATTTGAAATTTGTCACAAGTAATAAGTTGCATTTCGTAGGACATTTGAAATAAGCGTGTTCACAATCGTCGATTCCTATTTAGAAAGTGTCATTGACAAATATGTTTACAGCCAATAGGAAAATAGGGTTTGAGCAACTTTCACCAATTTAGGGTTGTCGCGTTGCGATTCGCAACTTGGGTTACTGGAAATTGCGCTAAAGGTTTGGCAACGCAGAAAAGGATTGCAAACTCTCTTAGAGTTGTCAGAGGCGAATATAGAACAGTAGCAGACCACTAACCTGCTTGACCTGTTTCTAGTGACCCAATGATCCCAAACCTATCTCTACGTTTGTTATTAATGATTATTAGTTTCTTTTGGTATCTTATATCGTATTTCTTTGACCTGTTCAGAAACTACTCTAATTTCCCGTTCGGATCAAGTGACGTCATCGCTCCGTTTTAGAAAAAATTTCGTATGAGCGTATCAGTGGGGGGCAAGTGTTTACCACTCTCGCCTAGCAGCAAGAGGAGCCGCTATTTCGTGCGTTGAGCTTCCAATTTCAATAAACACTTGCTGTAGTTAAGGATATTAGTTAGTGAAGGCTTAACATCAACCTCCTACGTAATATAACACGGCCACCGGCAATTGGCGTCACAAGTCACTAGTTTAGCTTAGCTGATTATTATTGCCAATTTTTTTCTGTAGAATTAACAAGATGTATCCGATGACACGATGCAGGCTACTTCGCGCGAAACTCTGTCACCACGTGTTCCATTCATAAATTTTCAAGATCATGAGTTCTTATGCCGCGCTTCTGAACTGTCAATTTTCTTGTAGAGCCCAGGCGTTTGCTGACTACAAGCTGCTAATTTTTAGAATTTATTTCTTTTCCAACGTGTTCCTTAAAATAGTGCGAATCGACTCTTCAAAATCTCCACGAATCCCTTCCTGAGGAACTGGTCAAACCTGGTCACAATAAATCAATTGCTTAAAAACTGGTGGGCTGACATTTTCCAAATTGCGCCAAAATACAAAAACGGACAATAGATCACGTAATGCTGACCTCCTCCATCTTGGATTAAAGATGGCGGAATTATCGCTTGCTATATTACAGCCGGTATAAGCTACTATACGGTAGCTTTCTAATCATAAACAACTTACTGAGGTTAACGGAAGTGAGCTGTCTGCTCGCGTGGCATGAAGGGCTTGCCAACACCCGCCTACGCATTGTAACTCGGCCACCGGTAATTTACTTTACCAGTCGCTAGTCGACTTAGGCCTATTTTGGTGCCTTGGGTTTTGGCCTAGCTGATTACTAAAACACCTAGGAATTAATCTGTATAATTTTCCTTAAATAATTCCAGCCACACTTGTCTAAAGGCATTTAAGTGTAAAAATAATTAATAATTAAACATATTACATAGGTTTTATGACCAATGTTTTCTTTGGGTAATAAACGGCAGAAATTTTTAAAATAGTATGCATTTCACGTTGAACGATCAATAAAAAATCATGCATTTTAACAATATTATATGTTATAAAAGCACATGTCAAGTTTTTGGCTACTTGTCCATAAAATCACTAAATAAAATTTCTTTAAAAACAATGGTGTTTATTGCACATTATATGTTACTCTGAAGATGGCCTAAATATGTTAGTTATATAATTGCTATTAAACATTGTACAATAATGTGCATTTTAAATCTTTTGGTGTAACTAAATGGTGCCCAATCGCTTGAACGTTTAGTGAATGTGGATTTCATATCGTTATACTATGCTTAAAATAGCAGTCTTACATGTAGGTTTGGAGTTTTTGTACTTGACGAAAAACGCCAACGAAATTCAGTTTCAAAATTTGGGGAGGAACCAAAAAGTTAGAGTGAAGGACAAATAAATTAAGTGTGATAAACGCTGTTTTAAATTTCCTTGCCAACGAAACCTTAATTCAACCTAACTTCAAGGAGCTTATCAACGCTGATGTCTTGTTTACTTTTCGCAATCGTTGATTTAAAATGAAAGAGTTCTGGGAATTAGAATCGACGTTTCTGGATGGAGATTCTCAAGGGGTTTTTCCTGATGCCCGTTTCAAAATAATTATTGAAATAATCATTTTGCAAATAAATGATAATAATAATTAGCTAGGCCCAAGTCATCAAGCGGCTTTTAATGCCTTAATCAGGTGGCCGGGTTATAATACGTAGGAAGTTAGTGGAAAGCCCTTCATACCACGTGAGCAACAGCTCCTTACATTTACTATTTTTGTTAACCTCTACCAGCTTTTATAGAAAGGGGAAACCGGTTCCGGTTCTTAAACATTTTTTTATCGGTTCTGGTTCTCAAAATTTAAAACCGATCGGTTCCGGTTCCTATACGGTTCTAGTTTGTTTAATATTAATTAAAGTTAAATACACAAGAAATTCAAATGAAGTTAAAGAGATATAAAATCCACCACGTTTATTTAGAATATAAAATTTGTTTTTGATAAATTATATTTTAAAAATAGTAGCTTTCTCAGTGACGTAGCTATGGGTTTGGGGTCCTCCTTCGAAACTGTTTTTGGGGTCCCTTATAATCATTAAGGCCGAGTCGCGATTATCGCCATCTGGAGTTAGGGCTAACATGTTTCGCCTTCTACAATTAGATTTAACACGTACTTGCATGTCAAATATATAAAATGCTTATAATGGCTTTAAGCCCTAAGTGAAACGTTTAAGATAAATCACGGCAATCAGCCCCTTACGAAAAATATCTTAAGAAATCTTAAGAACATTTGTAACGAAAATGTTTGGGAATTTCTTACGAGTTCCCCTTGGGAAACCTTGGGAAGTTTGGCACCTTTTTCCCATGTCCGCTCTTTAGAATTTCTTAAGAACATTTGAAGAGGAATTCGTAACATTTCTCATTGAAATTTCCCAAAGATTTTCCCATCGCTTCATATGGATTTTACCTTCGCTTCTTAAGAAATATCCCTTGCCCTCCCAAGGGCATCCCTTCGCATCCCAAGGATTTTCCTTTCGTTTCCCAAGCAGATTCCCTTTGCTTCCCATCAATTTTCCCTTCACTTCCCAAGGATTTTCCCTTACTGGTTTCCAAGAACAAAATATTCCAAAAATGTGTATTTATTCTAAAAAGAAATATTTAAAATATGATGCTTAGTTGAATTGATTCTTCGTTGTCTGGAGAAATTTCTTGGTCAGGGGAAATTTCATTTTAGCGGTTGCGGGTGATGAGCTTGTTGTGTTTGCGTTTTTTATGTATGGGCATTTTTTCTCTAACTTCTTCTTATTGACTTTCTGGACGGACCGAGTGCTAACGGTAAAAGTTTACGTCTCAACGCCCAACTGGCAGAATTTTCACCAACTGTTCACGGTACTCGTCTAAGTATCAAATTACGATTGCATCGAGCGGGATTCGAACCCGAGCCCTCCTGCATGACAGGCAGACGTTCTACCACAGAACCACCGATACATGTTACAGCTCATTGAAAATTATAAACTTAGCTTAAGCGGAAGATTATATTTATAGGTTTTAAAGTCTACATTTTTTAAAATGTTAATTACTGTGAGTATTTCGATTGAATTTTTCTTGATTCCTAAGTATTTTAATTAACTTGTTACTTAGTGGGGTAATTATTATATATTTTTCTATTGTTTATTTTTGTTGTTTGTTGATAATGTGGGGGATAATTCATGTCTAAGATTTTTTATTTGCATTAATTTTTATCGGCTTTGTTGGGTGGTCGTCATGAGCCCGCGCAGTCTTTATTACTGCTTTCACTTATAGTTGTGGTTTTCGCTTTATCTTTGGTTTTTCCATATAAATTTGATTGTTTAAGACATATAATACAATGGGCTGGTTTTGCTCTGTGAAATAGTTTCTTGCACGTTTATTTTACGTTTCGTGAGCGTTCTAATAATTTTAAATTTGTATTTTCTATTTCTCATAAATTTTGTTGCTTTGGCAATTTAATAACGTTTTGGGTCTAAAGTTGGTTTTTTGTTCTATTGATATTGGAAATTTGTTTAATACAATAAAATTTGTAATATTTATGATCAAAATAAAAAATAGCACTGGGATAATTTCTGTTGGCCGCTTTTGATGGCGGAATATCATTGAGTACCGTGTTCAGTAGTTAATACACCCTAGGGCAAATTCTTCCGAGGAGAAGTGGATTTTGGCAAGCTTGCCAATTTGTTAAAATTAACATAGAACTTGATGGAAATTAATATGTAAAGCTTATTTAACAAAAAATAGAATAAAACGACTATAAAGACTAAAATACACTTCGTATGATAACTGTTGTTACTGTTAATGCCTTAATGACATTCGCGATCGATTAATCACTTTACATCGGGGGCTAAGTTCCTAGACCCCCGTTTCGTTTCTCTTTGCCCCCACCAACTTCTAAAACGTTCATTTGAATTTCTTGTGTATTTAACTTTAATTAATATTCAACACACTAGAACCATATAGGAACCGGAACCGATCGGTTTTAAATTTTGAGAACCAGAACCGATAAAAAAATGTTTAAGAACCGGAACCGGTTTCCCCTTTCTATTAAAGCTTGTAGAGGTTAACGGAAATAGTAACTGTAAGTAGCTGTTGCTCACGTGCCATGAAGGGCTTTCCACTACCCTCCTACGTATTATAACCCGGCCACCTGATTAAGGCATTAAAAGCCGCTTGATGACTTGGGCCTAGCTAATTATTATTATCATCTATTATCAAAATGATTATTTCAATAATTATTTTGAAACGGGCATCAGGAAAAACCTCTTGAGAATCTCCATCCAGAAACGTCGATTCTAATTCCCAGAACTCTTTCATTTTAAATCAACGATTGCGAAAAGTAAACAAGACATCAGCGTTGATAAGCTCCTTGAAGTTAGGTTGAATTAAGGTTTCGTTGGCAAGGAAATTTAAAACAGCGTTTATAACACTTAATTTATTTGTCCTTCACTCGAACATTTTGGTTCCTCCCCAAATTTTGAAACTGAATTTCGTTGGCGTTTTTCGTCAAGTACAAAAACTCCAAACCTACATGTAAGACTGCTATTTTAAGCATAGTATAACGATATGAAATCCACATTCACTAAACGTTCAAGCGATTGGCACCATTTAGTTACACCAAAAGATTTAAAATGCACATTATTGTACAATGTTTAAAAGCCAATTATATAACTAACATATTTAGGCCATCTTCAGAGTAACATATAATGTGCAATAAACACCATTGTTTTTAAAGAAATTTTATATCGTGATTTTATGGACAAGTAGCCAAAAACTTGACATGTGCTTTTATAACATATAATATTGTTAAAATGCATGATTTTTTATTGATCGTTCAACGTGAAATGCATACTATTTTAAAAAACCCTGCAGTTTATTACCCAAAGAAAACATTGGTCATAAACCTATGTAATATGTTTAATTATTAATTATTTTTACACTTAAATGCCTTTAGACAAGTGTGGCTGGAATTATTTAAGGAAAATTATAAAGATTAATTCCTAGGTGTTTTAGTAATCAGCTAGGCCAAAACCAAAGGCACCAAAATAGGCCTAAGTCGACTAGCGACTGGTAAAGGAAATTACCGGTGTCCGAGTTACAATGCGTAGGAGGGTGGTGACAAGCCCTTCATGCCACGCGAGCAGACAGCTCACTTCCGTTAACCTCAGTAAGTTGTTTATTATTAGAAAGCTACCGTATAGAAGCTTATACCGGCTGTCCTATAGCAAGCGATAATTCCGCCATCTTTAATCCAAGAATTACGTGATCTATTGTCCGCTTTTGTATTTTGGCGCAATTTGGAAATTGTCACCCCACCTGTTTTTAAACAATTGATTTATTGTGACCAGGTTTGACCAGTTCCTCAGGAAGGGATTCGTGGAGATTTTGAAGAGTCGATTCGCACTATTTTAAGGAACACGTTGGAAAAGAAATAAATTCTAATAATTAGCAGCTTGTAGTGAGCAAAAGCCTGGGCTCTACTAGAAAACAGTTTTGACAGTTCAGAAGCGCGGCATAAGAACTCATGATCTTGAAAATTTATGAATGGAACACGCGGTGACAGAGTTTCGCACGAAGTAGCCTGCATCGTGTCATCGGATACATCTTGTTAATTCTACAGAAAAAAATTGGCAATAATAATCAGCTAAGCTAAAACAAAGGCTTAATTGAACTAGTGACTTGTGACGCCAATTGCCGGTGGCCGTGTTATATTACGTAGGAGTTTGTTGTAAAGCCTTCAGTAACTAATACCCTTAGATACAGCAAGTGTTTATTGAAATTGGAAGCTCAACGCAAGAAATAGCGGTTCTGAGTTTTCACTCGGTGCCACAAACTCAGATCGAAACCGGCTCCTCTTGCTGCTAGGCGAGAGTGGTAAACACTTGGCCCCCCACTGAAACGTTCTTACGAAATTTTTTCTAAAACGGAGCGATGACGTCACTTGATCCGAACGGGAAATGAGAGTAGTTCCTGAACAGGCCAAAGAAATACGATATAAGATACCAAAAGAAACTAATAATCATTAATAACAAACGTAGAGATAGGTTTGGGATCATTGGGTCACTAGAAACAGGTCAAGCAGGTTAGTGGTCTGCTCCTATTCTATATTCACCTCTGACCACTCTGGGAGAGTTTGCAATCCTTTTCTGTGTTGCCAAACCTTTAGTGCAATTTCCTGACGTCCAAGTTGGGAATCGCAACACGCCAACCCTAAAACGGTGAAAGTTCCTCAAACCCTATTTTCCTCAACGGTTGGCTGTAAACATATTTGTCAATGACTCTTTCTTAATAGGAATCAACGATTGTGAACACGCTTATTTCAAATGTCCTACGAAATGCAATTTATTACTTCTGACAAATTTCAAATTTGGCCGAGATAAAAATTTTTCAACTTTCTTTTCCAAAACATGAGAACAAAAAATAATTTTAAGAAATCACTTTATTTGCATTTTGTAAAAATGAAAGACATTGGGGTTAAAAGTTACACTGTAAAGTATAATTTTATAAATTGTCGTAGATTTGAAGTAAAATTTGGAAATTATTGTTTTAAAATAAAAATTTCTGTCACCGTACAAAAGATAATAAAAATTAAAAATACTTGAAAAACAGTTAATTTTAAAAATTTATGAAATACAATATATTAAAATTTACTTTAAGATTCGGAATAAATTTATAATTTTGTATCTTATTTTAATTACATTTTGTTTTTTTAAAGTGGTTTTATATAAATTAAATAAAATCTTTTTTACTTTTATTTGTGAATAGTCAACTCATGTCTTATGCGGTTGCCACTTTGTGTGAAATTCTTCCCGCACTTAAACCGACACGGATACGGCTTCTCGCCGGTGTGGGTTCGCGAATGCTTCTTCTGCGTTGAGCTGTCACTGAAGCACTGTTCGCAGTGTGTGCACTCGTACGGCTTAGCCCCCGAATGGATATTTAAATGAGTGTTAAGCGAAGAACGCTGCACAAAACTTTTCCCGCAAAAATCACACCTGTATTTTTGTTGGTCTTTACTTTTGTGGCGCAAACTGTGCCTTTTGAAACTTTTCTGGTCGTTGAATTGTTTTCGGCAAACGATTTTTGTAAGTTTGTCTATATGACCGCCAGTAATTTGTTCGCGACACAAATCCTTCGAATCAGCCCTAGCCGGCACAGACGCGGTTTTAGAATTTGGGCTATTCATTTCAGTCTGCGTATCTACCTCGTTCGAGGATGTTGCCCCCTGTGGTGCCGTCGGCCTGCTCATTGACGTATCATTGTTTACCGGAATTGTTGACGAGGCTGAAATGGACATTCCAAATTAGTAAGTGGAAATTGACTTTAAATGTAATAAATATAGTTACTCGTATCACTTGTGGCTAGTTGTTCATCCAGCGAACAGGTTTCGACGTTGATTACTAGTGACACAGCGCCTTGCCGGCTGATGGAATACAGATTAATGGCCGCTTGCAAGTCGTCCTCGGTCATATTTGGGTAGGCGGACATAAGACGTGGAGTTGGACGGGGCAGATAAGCGGCTGTTGGAGGACAGTGATTGCGCACGTGATGGTCGAGGTGTAAAACTGGAGCCATGATGGTCGCGAAAGAGAAACTTCGTTTGGCGGCGAAGACCGAAGAAAGCGAGAGGACGTCTTGGCCGATGGTAAGATGCGGAAACACGGACCTCCCAGCCTCTCGAACTTGGTTTTATACGAAGACCGCGTCCGCAAACAGTCCTTATCTGCCGCGCCAGCAACCCTTTGAACCACCATCCACCCCCCTCTCGTTTCAGTAGATGATAGTTTCTTATCACCCCCGAAAGTGAGAGCTCCCTTCTAATTGGCGGACCACAGACGCGAGAAAGTTTTTCTGGGGTCCACGAGGACCATACGCCGAAAATTTTTACGAAAAGAATACATTTACAAATAAACGAATCATATCAACTTTGATAATGTTTGTATATATATCTAGTCCAATATCTAGTTTAACTAAGCCTAGTTTATAATAAATTTTTAAATATATGAAAATATGTAAATATTTTAATATATTCCATACCAATTTAGTTACTTTGAGTGTGTGTTATAACCAATAAACAAAAAAGTCATTTTCACACGTTACTGGCTTCGCAAAAAGTTTAATAAATAAATAATTATCCTTCTTTAAATGCTGCTGTAATTTTAATAGATTTACAGATTAACAAGCCAAATTGAAGACTAGATTGATTTGTACGTAATTCAAATAAGTGACATAAAACACAAATAAATAAATAAAATGGGAAAAATTACTTAATCTAGATTCAGGCGTTGATTTTCATGCAGTTTTCTTTATTATAAAATAACACCCTGAGCGTTTTGAAGAATCAGGCGTGCGTAAAACAGCAATTAATTATACCGCTACTGATATTGGCTTAAATCATATTCCATAACCTTACGTCGGAAAAATGTGTTTCCTTAATAATTAAATATAAAGGAGTCGGTTCTGAAATAATTCTTTGGAATACGCGAAGCCGTTGCGTAGAAGCCCGCCAAGTTAAGGTTCTTAAACATAGCTTCAAAGTAACATATTACAATATAAATTAAGTAAGCCGAGCTCACCTTGTCACGACGATGAGCTTATTACAGCAGCCCCAGTAGTGCCATCTCCAGATTCATTGATAAAGTATTAATTTTCTTGAAAATATAGCTAATGTTAGATAAAAAGTGCATCATAAAAAAATTTAGAGATGGCGCTAGTGTAGGTACATTATTTTTTCTGCTATAACAGAAAGTTACATTAAGTTGAATCTCTAATTTATTTTTAGCAATCTAAACAGTAGGAAATACTTGATAATTTTAGAAAATATGATTTATAAAAATATTTGGCATTGGGTGTGCCATTTTAGTCCTTCGTTGATAATAATAATGCATTGATTTATACCATAAGTAACAAAATAAACCTAATTATGGCACAGAACGAATTCGGTTAATGATGGTCTGTCGTGGAACGAAAAACACCTACAAGAAAATTATCTTTCCCTGAAGCCCAAACTTCCATTTTGAACAATTCTCGTCTAATAAATTAAATTTAATATAAATTAAAACGGTCTTATTTAACCCTTGTTAATTAATTTTATATTTTTATAATAATATAATTTTTATTATATTTATATTTTGTCCGTTGGTGGCTTTCCATTCTTATAAATACAGTGTCAAAGTTCATTTTCTCGAACATTTTGGTATTTTCATCGCGCAGTAACGAAAGAGTTCGAGTGAAAGACAAACAAATAACGTTTGATAAACGCGGTTTTAAATTTCCATGAAGACCAAACCTGTATTCCAAGTACAAGCTGGACTTCAAGGGCTTTTCGGGATGGAGATTCCCAGAAGCATTTCTTCACTATATTCATTGAAATAATCATTTTTCAAATAGATAAGAAAAGTTAATCAACAGATGAAACATTTTAAACTATTTATTAGCATTTAAAGGGAATATACAATGTTGAAATTATTTTCGTTGAGACCGTTGTTGAACGCTTTTTTACGCTGGTTTTCAATTTTGTAAAATATCGTTGCGGCGTCTGCAGCTAGCCTTACTCCGCGCTGCGATGTCCCGTGACCGTTGAGCAACGGAAAAACCTGCTCAATGGACGGGCAACGTGACGTCAAAACCGGAAGTCAAAAAACCCGTTCAGCTCAGCGTTGAGCTTATTATGAGTTACTGAACGCAGTCAAGGCTCGTGCAGTATTTTGTCTCGTGATCTAAAGTAAAATCAATTTGGTTTAATTATTTTCTTAATTAATCGGCCTACCTTAGTTTAATTTTTACAATTATCTATAATAGAGGGCGTTACCGACTAATGAAAATTAAATCTTCCACTATCAACCATAAGTCTATAATTTTTTTCCATAAGTTCGTCACTTTGGGGAATATTTTACTGATAGCTTGTAACGGAGTGACGTCATTACAAGTGGAAAATCTCCCCCTGGCGAGGCGCTGTCAAGGCTAGTGTGACGCGGGAGCAAGCGGACGCAAAACGGCGACGAAGCCTGTAATGCAGTTTGTCTTGTGAATAGCTTTCTGTAAAACTTTTGTATGTGAAGAATAGGAAGTGCCTAAAAATAAACATGCAAGCAAGAACTAACAGTCGTGAGGTAAATTCAGTAAAAATCGCCATCTGAAATAACAATTTGAAATTATCAAAACTTAGTTCGCGACATCTACTGATGGTTAAAAACAACATTCGAAAAGAACAATCGCTAAATTAGACGTAGGCCAAATTTGAAATTTGTCACAAGTAATAAGTTGCATTTCGTAGGACATTTGAAATAAGCGTGTTCACAATCGTCGATTCCTATTTAGAAAGTGTCATTGACAAATATGTTTACAGCCAACCGTTGAGGAAAATAGGGTTTGAGCAACTTTCCCCAATTTAGGGTTGGCGCGTTGCGATTCGCAACTTGGGTTACTGGAAATTGCGCTAAAGGTTTGGCAACACAGAAAAGGATTGCAAACTCTATAAGTGTGGTCAGAGGCAAATATAGAACAGTAGCAGACCACTAACCTGCTTGACCTGTTTCTAGTGACCCAATGATCCCAAACCTATCTTTACGTTTGTTATTAATGATAATTAGTTTCTTTTGGTATCTTAAATCGTATTTCTTTGGCCTGTTCAGGAACTACTCTCATTTCCCGTTCGGATTAAGTGACGTCATCGCTCCGTTTTAGAAAAAAATTTCGTAAGAACGTATCAGTGGGGGGCAAGTGTTTACCACTTTCGCCTAGCAGCAAGAGGAGCCGGTTTCGATCTCAGTTTGTGGCACCGAGTGAAAACTCGGAACCGCTATTTCGTGCGTTGAGCTTCCAATTTCAATAAACACTTGCTGTAGTTAAGGGTATTAGTTTGTGAAGGCTTAACATCAACCTCCTACGTAATATAACACGGCCACCGGCAATTGGCGTCACAAGTCACTAGTTCAATTAGGCCTTTGTTTTAGCTTAGCTGATTATTATTGCCAATTTTTTTCTGTAGAATTAACAAGATGTATCCGATGTCACGATGCAGGCTACTTCGCGCGAAACTCTGTCACCGCGTGTTCCATTCATAAATTTTCAAGATCATGAGTTCTTATGCCGCGCTTCTGAACTGTCAATTTTCTTGTAGAGCCCAGGCGTTTGCTGACTACAAGCTGCTAATTATTAGAATTTATTTCTTTTCCAACGTGTTCCTTAAAATAGTGCGAATCGACTCTTCAAAATCTCCACGAATCCCTTCCTGAGGAACTGGTCAAACCTGGTCACAATAAATCAATTGCTTAAAAACTGGTGGGCTGACATTTTCCAAATTGCGCCAAAATACAAAAACGGACAATAGATCACGTAATGCTGACCTCCTCCATCTTGGATTAAAGATGGCGGAATTATCGCTTGCTATATTACAGCCGGTATAAGCTACTATACGGTAGCTTTCTAATCATAAACAACTTACTGAGGTTAACGGAAGTGAGCTGTCTGCTCGCGTGGCATGAAGGGCTTGTCACCACCCTCCTACGCATTGTAACTCGGACACCGGTAATTTCCTTTACCAGTCGCTAGTCGACTTAGGCCTATTTTGGTGCCTTGGGTTTTGGCCTAGCTGATTACTAAAACACCTAGGAATTAATCTGTATAATTTTCCTTAAATAATTCCAGCCACACTTGTCTAAAGGCATTTAAGTGTAAAAATAATTAATAATTAAACATATTACATAGGTTTATGACCAATGTTTTCTTTGGATAATAAACTGCAGGGTTTTTTAAAATAGTATTCATTTCACGTTGAACGATCAATAAAAAATCATGCATTTTAACAATATTATATGTTATAAAAGCACATGTCAAGTTTTTGGCTACTTGTCCATAAAATCACGAAATAAAATTTCTTTAAAAACAATGGTGTTTATTGCACATTATATGTTAATCTGAAGATGGCCTAAATATGTTAGTTATATAATTGCTTTTAAACATTGTACAATAATGTGCATTTTAAATCTTTTGGTGTAACTAAATGGTGCCCAATCGCTTGAACGTTTAGTGAAAGTGGATTTCATATCGTTATACTATGGTTAAAATAGCAGTCTTACATGTAGGTTTGGAGTTTTTGTACTTGACGAAAAACGCCAACGAAATTCAGTTTCAAAATTTGGGGAGGAACCAAAAAGTTAGAGTGAAGGACAAATAAATTAAGTGTGATAAACGCTGTTTTAAATTTCCTTGCCAACGAAACCTTAATTCAACCTAACTTCAAGGAGCTTATCAACGCTGATGTCTTGTTTACTTTTCGCAATCGTTGATTTAAAATGAAAGAGTTCTGGGAATTAGAATCGACGTTTCTGGATGGAGATTCTCAAGGGGTTTTTCCTGATGCCCGTTTCAAAATAATTATTGAAATAATCATTTTGCAAATAAATGATAATAATAATTAGCTAGGCCCAAGTCATCAAGCGGCTTTTAATGCCTTAATCAGGTGGCCGGGTTACAATACGTAGGAGGGTGGTGGAGAGCCCTTCATGCCACGTGAGCAACAGCTCCTTGCATTTACTATTTCCGTTAACCTCTACAAGCTTTTATAGAAAGGGGAAACCGGTTCCGGTTCTTAAACATTTTTTTATCGGTTCCGGTTCTCAAAATTTAAAACCGATCGGTTCCGGTTCCTATACGGTTCTAGTGTGTTTAATATTAATTAAAGTTAAATACACAAGAAATTCAAATGAAGTTAAAGAGATATAAAATCCACCACATTTATTTATTTTTAATATAAAATTTGTTTTTGATAAATTATATTTTGTGAAGCCTGGAAATTGTCGGCTTATGTCTTAAACCATGTACGAGAGTTACACTATAAAACAACCTTTATTAATCATATATATATTTACCAAGGATAACAAATCATGGCAACTAAACAAACTTTCTCTAGAAGAGATAATATAAAAGATATGACTGGTTAGGTCGGAGTCCGTAACCCAGAGAGATAAGTCCATTATCCCGACGTCCCTTATATAGCGGGCCCCTCGGATGACGCTACCGGTCTCCAACCTAATTGGCTGGAGGAGAAAGCCCGCCAAGAAATCTTTGCGGACTCCCTGTGGTGCAATAGTTAGCGTCACCGGTAACTTTACCCCGCTCTTAACCCTTCGGGTCAGAGGTCGCCATTTTCGGAGAATTACGAAGGTGGACGGCGCCAAGGTTGGTAAAATATTGCGTATAATGGGACGGCGCGAGCGAGGATGAGTCATCCCTACCTTCACGAGCAGCGTTGGCCCAAAACAACGAGATAACTCTCAGAAGTAAAGGGAAATACTGTTAGGGACAAAGCCTACATTTGCGGATGAAAATGCGGGTTTTTCAATTTTAAAAATAGTAGCTTACTCAGTGACGTAGCTATGGGTTCGGGGTCCTCCCGCGAAACTGTTTTTGGGGTCCCTTATAATCATTAAGGCCGAGTCGCGATTATCGCCATCTGGAGTTAGGGCTAACATGTTTCGCCTTCTACAATTAGATTTAACACGTACTTGCATGTCAAATATATAAAACGCTTAAAATGGCTTTATGCCCTAAGTGAAACGATTAAGATAAATCACGGCAATCAGCCCCTTATGAAAAATATCTTAAGAAATCTTAAGAACATTTGTAACGAAAATGTTTGGGAATTTCTTACGAGTTCCCCTTGGGAAACATTGGGAAGTTTGGCACCTTTTTCCCATGACCGCTCTTAAGAATTTCTTAAGAACATTTGAAGAGGAATTCGTAACATTTCTCATTGAAATTTCCCAAAGACTTTCCCATCGCATCCCAAGGATTTTCCCTTCGCTTCCAATGGATTTTACCTTCGCTTCTTAAGAAATATCCCTTGCCCTCCCAAGGGTATCCCTTCGCTTCCCAAGGATTTTCCCTTACTGGTTTCCAAAACAAAATATTCCAAAAATGTGTATTTATTCTAAAAAGAAATATTTAAAATATGATGCTTAGTTGATTTGAATCTTCGTTGTCTGGAGAAATTTCTTGGTCAGGGGAAATTTTATTTTGGCGGTTGTCGGTGATGAGCTTGTTGTGTTTGCGTTTTTTCTCCAACTTCTTCTTATTGACGTTCTGGACGGACCGAGTGCTAGGGGTAACGGTTAACGTCTCAACGTCAGGATTTTCACCAACTGGTCACGGTACATCGAGCGGGATTCGAACCCGAGCCCTCCTGCATGACAGGCAGACGTTCTACCACAGAACCACCGATACATGTTACGTCTCATTGAAAATTCTAAACTCAGCTTAAGCGGAAGATTATATTTATAGGTTTTAAAGTCTACATTTTTTAAAATGTTAATTACTGTGAGTATTTCGATTGAATTTTTCTTGATTCCTAAGTATTTTAATTAACTTGTTACTTAGTGGGGTAATTATTATATATTTTTCTATTGGTTATTTTTCTTGTTTGTTGATAATGTGGGGGATAATTCATGTCTAAGATTTTTTATTTGCTGAAAATTTTATCGGCTTTGTTGGGTGGTCGTCATGAGCTCGCGCAGTTTTTATTACTGCTTTCACTTATAGTTGTGGTTTTCGCTTTATCTTTGGTTTTTCCATATAAATTTGATTATTTAAGACCTATAATACAATGGGCTGGTTTTCCTCTGTGATATAGTTTCTTGCACGTTTATTTTACGTTTCGTGATCGTTCTAATAATTTTAAATTTGTATTTTCTATTTCTCGTAAATTTTGTTGCTTTGGCAATTTAATAACGTTTTGGGTCTAAAGTTGGTTTTTTGTTCTATTGATATTTGAAATTTGTTTAATACAATAAAATTTGTAATATTTATGATCAGAATAAAAAATAGCACTGGGATAATTTCTGTGGGCCGCTTTTGATGGCGGAATATCATTGAGTACCGTGTTCAGTAGTTAATACACCCTAGGGCAAATTCTTCCGAGGAGAAGTAGATTTTGGCAAGCTTGCCAATTTGTTAAAACTAACATAGAACTAGATGGAAATTAATATGTAAAGCTTATTTAACAAAAAATAGAATTTATTCGATTAAGCTAAAAGTCATTTCCTTGTCGTAAAACGTAAAGCAGCGTTTTATTCTTTCTATTTTAATATCTATACCAGCAGCTGTAAAACACAATATTTGCAACCCAATTTTGTAAAAGCGGTTAATTTCGTAGGAAATTCTTATTTTTAACACAAAATGCTTACTTTTTCCAAGGTGCTTGGATATTCCTATAACTTAAGAATTCTTAATACCAAAATTACTTATTTTCCCCCAAGACGGATAATCTCAAAACTTCCCTTGAATTTCCGTAAGAATACTTACTACCAAAATTACCTATTTTTCCCTAGACGGATATTCTCAAAACTTCCCTTTAATTTCCTTAAGAATTCTTAATACCAAAATTAATTATTTTCCCAAGGCGGTTAATCTCAAAACTTCCCTTGAATTTCCGTAAGAATACTTAATACCAAAATTACCTATTTTTCCCAAGACGGATATTCTCAAAACTTCCCTTTAATTTCCTTAAGAATTCTTAATACCAAAATTAATTATTTTCCCAAGGCGGTTAATCTCAAAACTTCCCTTGAATTTCCGTAAGAATACTTAATACCAAAATTACCTATTTTTCCCAAGACGGATATTCTCAAAACTTCCCTTTAATTTCCTTAAGAATTCTTAATACCAAAATTAATTATTTTCCCAAGGCGGTTAATCTCAAAACTTCCCTTGAATTTCCGTAAGAATACTTAATACCAAAATTACCTATTTTTCCCAAGACGGATATTCTCAAAACTTCCCTTGAATTTCCGTAAGAATTCTTAATACCAAAATTACCTATTTTTCCCAAGGCGGATATTCTCAAAACTTCCCTTTAATTTCCTTAAGAATTCTTAATACCAAAATTATCTATTTTTCCCAAGGCGGATATTCTCAAAACTTCCCTTTAATTTCCTTAAGAATTCTTAATACCAAAATTAATTATTTTCCCAAGGCGGTTAATCTCAAAACTTCCCTTGAATTTCCTTAAGAATTCTTTATACCAAAATTACTCATTTTTCCCAAGATGGATATTCCCAAAACTTCCGTTTAATTTGCTTAAGAATTCTTAAGACTTTTTTTGTAAGGGGCGGCTGGAGTATTAAAAACAAAGGCTCTGGTAGAACTTGTAAGTCTGGAGTTCAAACTCCCAAGTCCGACCATAATCACGATTTAGATGACTTAATGCTAAATAATTATTGCTACTATTCTCTCGTAGGAAACTAACGTAAGCGCTTTATTTGTTTATTCAATAAAGTAGGGTAAAAATTAAATCTTCTGTTTGAAAATTAACACGGTTTCATCTTTTCAAGATGGAGGGTGGGGATGATGTACTTTCAAGTTTGGGCGAGACATTGCCTTCGCTTCCGCTTCTCATTTCAGGAGCGTAGGAACGTTTTAGAAGTTGGTGGGGGCAAAGAGAAACGAAACGGGGGTATAGGAGCTTAGCCCCCGATGTAGAGTGAGTAATCGGTCGCGAATGTCATTAAGGCATTAACAGTAACAACAGTTATCATACGAAGTGTATTTTAGTCTTTATAGTCGTTTATGAATTTAAGGCACACAAATCCACAATAATAAAATGAGAATGGTTTTGAATTTTTAAAGGAGTGTAGCTTCACCGAATGCATATGTTACTGTTTGACTACTATGTAAATTGGCGGGGAAAGACACAGTTGAGCTTCTATAAGCTTTAAATGCTTTTAAATTGAAAATTTGAGCTTTTGAAGGGGCAATAACATTTGTTGCCCCTCCCAGCAAAATTCTATTGCCTCGTGGTTCCTACGCCCCTGCCTAATTTCATTGAAAAATATAAAGACGGGATTGCTATGACTCGTTTTGATTTCAGTTGAGTATATGAAGTCCATATTATTTCGTTCAATAAGCAATGTCCTATGTAAAATGTAAGCAAATGTGCTATCCTCCTTGGCAAATGCAAAAGTTGAAATTTTAGATTTTCTAGACAAAAACTACCCAGGCCAGCGATTATATTATGCAAACTAATTAGCCTATCCTTAAAAACGTTAAATTCAGAAACACCACTTAGTTATTAATTTACAAGGTTTAACGATCTGCTATAAAACACGTGTCTCGTTACTTTTCAAACTTCAGTATGTTATTTTCATTATGTACGTTGTTTGGATATTTATGCACGGTTATTATGGTTCTATTCATAAAGTTTCGGGCGCGTCTGTTGAAACATAAAGAAATATTTGAAGCAAGTAAAACATTCACTTGAACTGACAAGATAAAAAACTAGACAAGGCCTCGCCTGGTTGGACTGTACCCAGTCCCTAATCCAATTTGGGGGTCCCTCGATGGAAGCCCCCCCCCCGCATTGCGGAGTCTGCCGGGGCGCTATTTACGACACTGGCTTTTCTGCTGTTTCTCCTCTAAGTCGGTTGCGAAGGGGATCAAAAATTACGCTTGTCCATAACCCACAAAATAATTGCTCGGAAGGCACACTAGTAGCAGTATACGACAAATATTTTTTGTGGCCTTTGCTACATTTGTGAAATTGTGTCGAGTTTTCCGACTGAAGCAAATAAAACTAAAACTATCGCGGATTTCCGGATGATGCCAGTTTTGAAAGCAAACATTTTGAATTGAGAATACGTAGGGGTGTGTCAGTTGCCAGTTACGTAGAAACCCACATGTAGAGTTATCTGCGATAGGATAAAGATGAGTTTATATGAAAAACTAATAGGAAATTAGGAAGTTTAATTACTAAATTTAAACATGCGCTAAAAGTTAGTAAATAAAGTTATAGAACCGTATAAAAACCGTATAAAACAATGAAAATCTCGGTTCCGGTATCTGTTCTGGTTTCGGTTATCATTTTTTTCAAATATCGGTTCCGGTTCCGGATACGGTTATTAAATTTGTATTTTATCGGTTCCGGTTCCTAGAATTTACTCGGTTCTTCTCGATTTCGGTTCCGGTTATCCGTTTCATCCCAAACAGGTACATTCGGCTGACACTATTCTGGCCTGTTTTTCGGGTATTACTCAAATGGGTGAAAATAGTGTGCGACAGTTCTGTGGGATCTTCTACAAATAACGTCAAACATTTGGTCAAATTTACCGCGTGTGTGGTCCTGAATGAACCAAAGCTTCGGATTTTGAGTATGTACTCTTAAGTCCGGATCCACTTCAATAACACATAGCTTCGAGGGTAACAAAAGTGGTGTAGTGGTTTTGGAATATTGAGTTGGGAATATATAACTAGAGATACGAATACTGAGTTTCGCGAGAAAAAATCTTCACTGACCACAATCTTTATCATTCGGCGGTGGCGCCTTCTATCTTTTACAAAAAATGTATTTTTGAAAATATCGTCTGCTTATATACTTTATTTGCACGGGTTCCCACGCATCTTAGTGGTGATTTGTACTTAGATATTTAAATTGTTGGGAAAACTAAAAATAACGTTTAATATTCTGATTATAATAAAAAGTAAATATTGTATTATTCTAACATAACTCCAAAGTGTGAGATAAGAAACTATTGGCCTTTGAAGAATATCAATTATCATTAATATTCTTCGGTATTTTACTAAGTCTTAAGTCAGTGCAAATGTTAATTACTTTAGGGACGGGAAAATTTAAATGATATAGTTCGTCTTGGTCAAACATGTGGTAGTTCAAATCTGGGAAAGGTGTTTCATCACGGTTGAGGCACCTTCGAACAAGCAACTCAGTTGTTATGGTAAGAAGTTTATTTGAGGCCCCTTGATTTTCCAGATTAATGCTTCTTCCGCATTTTTCCTTAATTTGAAGAATTTCAACCACACAATTCCGTATTAAGAATTCGATTTTAAGCAATTATCATGTTGCCGATATTTATCCCTTCTTCCTGCACCAGCTCAAGCAACATTACCAATGAGCAAAATTTATCCTTAAACACAAGCTTAATTTAGTTTCACTTTAATTTTTTATAGTGAAAATTACTTTGCCATTTCGGCCAACAGCATTACGATGTTCCCACAAATTGCGTTCAAGTTTCAACATACGGCAAACATTCATAATAATAATAATAATAATAATAATAATCAGCTAGGCTAATACCCAAGGCACCACGTTAGGCCTAAGTCATCATGCGACTTTTGAAGACCTTAATTCAGGTGGCCGGGTTACAATGCGTAGGAGGGTGGTGGCAAGCCCTGCATGCCACGAGATCGAGCCAACAGCTCCCTACACTAACTATTACCGTTAATGAAGGCAACATTTATGTATACAATTTCTTCACTTAAGTTGTTAATTAGACCATTGGGTTTGGGTGTAAATCCATAATTCAAAAAGGGCCAGAATGTTTAAGGTACTAAATAATAATTTATCACAGAACTCTACTATAATATTACCTAAATAAAATTTCAATATAAATTTTTGGTTCCTTTACTTTTTACAAATTCTTCCTCAATTTGACTACTGTGTTGTGCCTCTATCTGGAGCCTGCGCTTAGAATCTAATAAATTTCAACTCTAAGAAAAACAAAATCGGTTCACAAAACTCACACTAAACTCGATAAACTTCCAGCCCCAGCCCGCTTCAAGTTCTTAATACTCAACTGGGACGCGTACTTGTTAATTCCCAGGTTTTGTAATTTGGTTCATATTTTAATTTTAATTGTGGGTTCCTTTGCTTCGTGCTTTACTATTTTTACCTCTCCGAGGTAAATTTATATGGCAAATTACAGGTATTTTAATGTTGATTTGTTTTAAACATTTTAAGAGATACGTTGCATAAGTATAGCAAGTACAACTCGTAATTTGTTTACGAAAATAGCGGCCATTTTCGAAATACCGGTTGTGCTATAGCTAGCGATAATTCCTTCATCTTTAATCTAAGATGGCGGAGGTCAGAATTACGTGATATATTGTACGTTTTTGTATTTGGGCGCAATTTGGAAATGGCAGCCCACCAGTTTTAGAACAACTGATATATTGTGAACAGGTTTGACCAGTTTCTCATGAAGGGATTCGTGGAGATATTGAAGAGTCGATTCGCACCATTTAATTGAACACGTAGCTAAAGAAATAAATTCTAATAATAATCAGCTTTGTACACAGAAAAAACAACGTTTAGCTTTTCAACATTTGAATTGCAATTTAACGCGTTATAAATGTAAATGGATACTTTTGCCGTTGATTCACTAAACACCAAAGTGTTTAAATCCAAAATGGCTAAACGACTAAACACGAGGAGCAAGCGAAAATCTACCCGCCAAAATAGTCAAGTCGTTGGCTAAGTTTATATGTTTTATAAATGATTTGTAATTTCTGACAATAGAGTAATGGCCGGCACTCCGTAGTTTTGACCATGGTCGCCATTTTGGTCGCGATTTTTTATATATACGAAAAAGCATGGGTGACGTGCCGTGACGTCACACTGCCATTACTCTATGCATTACTTTCCTGTATATCATTCCAATGACTTAAATTAGTAAATATCACTAGATTATCATCGCTGTCATGTATTTTAAATAGTTTAATTAACTTCAATATTCCAATGGCCAAGGTCTTAGGCCAAGGAATAAAAATCAACCTATCTGAAAAACTAATTCATTCATCATCACAAGGTGCTCTTTTTTAATATTCCCTACATTTACAAAATAGAATTAATGGGTGCGGCTCTGATGTCTGCATGGCTCCTGATTATTATAGTTGCTAGAAGACTTGGAAACAGCGGTAGTCCTGGGGCCAATGGCCCTTAAAAAATCAGGGGCCCCTTAAAATAAATCAATTGAACGGGGGTAGCGGGCCACCAGGGCCCTCATATTATATTAAAAAATATTTTTAAGCTGTTTCTTAAACGCTGTCTTCCTACCCTAGATGAGAGCGAAATCTATCGTTACTGATAGTCTGATGTGTTACAAATTTTACTACTTAAGCCCAGTTCACACTATACAATTAATTGGGCCACTTAATTGTATCCAACTAATTGTAAGCAAGAACATTGTACAGTGTGAACAGAAAAAGTGGTGACATATAGTATAAACAGAAAAAGTGGTGACATATAGTATAAACAGAAAAAGGGGGGACAATTCTTACAATTATTCGGCTCACACTATACAATTTTCTTGCTTACAATTAAGTGGCCAATTAACTGTATAGTGTGAACTGGGCTTTAGTTACGTTTAATATGTTTAGAACATCTGGCAACGCTGTTCCTTAGAAATATTCGCATAGTCGCGTTATTTATGCTTGACTTCCATTTCAAGACGATTCCGAGCTGATCACGTTTTTCTTTGAAAGTAAGTCTACGTGAGAGATGATTTTATTTCTGATTAACAATTACTTGCAAAATAGAAGAGTTGCTTCTTCTTGTATATTAATGTAATTCCAAATATCTGCGTAACGAAAATTTAGGCCTAAGTTAAGCTTGGATGTAGTATTGTACTATTATCATGAATACCAGTGCTAGTCTGCCTAATGAAATCTATAGCTAAACGATTAGTAAATAAAAACTTAAACATTTTAGTTCTAAGCTAATTATTAATTCGATGTTATTACAATTTAGGGAAGACAATAATTATAAATGCTGGAGGTAAAGTTAAACTAGCGAAGAGGTTAAAAGTAGGAAGGGGTTAGTCTAGAAATTAAGCTTAGAATATAATTATTGGCAAATTGATATTATTGAAGTGAAGTAGAACTCATGAATTCATGCAATGTGGCTTAGACAAAATTCTTACTAACTTGACCACCTGACTCTTTTTTTTTTTCAGCTAGTCTAATACCCAAGGCACCACCTTAGGCCTAAGTCATCATGCGACTTTTGAAGCCCTTAATTCAGGTGGCCGGGTTACAATGCGTAGGAGGGTGGTGGCAAGCCCTACATGCCACGAGATCGAGCCAACAGCTCCCTACTCTAACTATTACCGTTAACCTAGACCAGTTTTTATGGAAGGGGAAACCGAAGAACTCGAGGGAAAACCCCTCAATCCAGTGGGGAGAGAACTTGCAAACTCAACGCAGAAGGAGTTGTTCCGAGTTTTCACCCAGTGCCACAAGCTGGGATCGAACCCGGCTCCTCTTGCCGCGAGGCGAAAGTGCTAACCACTCCGCCACCCCACCACTCCTATTGTCGAAAAACCGATGGTGGTAATAAATAAAGTCAGTACCATTGCGGAGGGGGCGGTTTGATCTGGGCTGAATTTTTAACGTGAGGCAAGGTCATTTTCAACGTATTTTGCGTTGGTACAGGACCGTTCTTAGAGCGCTCGTGGCCCCGGGCGAAATGCATGGCCGAAACTGAGTGTAGAGGCCCTCCAGTATATACATCCCTATGGTAAAATTTTAGAGGCCCTGGGCGACCGTCCTGCTCGCCCCTCCCCCCCTTAAGAACGGCCCTGTATGTTGGTATTATAACTGCCGGCCAAATTAAATGTTAGCCCAGGGCGCCAAAACCTCTATTTACGTCACAGAACGAAATCGTATACTTGGCGCTACGAATCTTAAGTGTTATATGTAAACACGCAAATTTATCGTCTAAATGATTCTTGGGCATCTTTCGTTGTAGACACACAACTTACTAAATATTGTCCACGCAGCTCAAAAGCTTCTTTATGAGCTCTACTTCACTTCACATCAGTTTGGTTGGGTCAAATAATAAAGAAAAACAAAAAATGAAGTTTTAGGAAAGAACATAGCTGAACGGGCTCGTCTCACACCAAGAGCCCGAGCTCGATTTGAAGCTAAGCTCAGCCTTTTTATGAAAATGATACGAGCCCGAGAAGAGACCAAAACGTTGTGGTCATTTAATTTGAGCCCGAGATGAGACCTTTATATTATAGCGTATTTTTGTGTGCTCGAACTGAAACTATTTTAATACAGTGTATATTTGTGAGCTCGAGATGAGACCATTAAAATATAGTAAATTGCAGTGACCCTTAGCGGAGTCCAATATAATGTACTACTACGAGTCTGAGCTGAGACCATATTTTTGTAACGAGGCCGATATGAGACCTTTTTATTTTTAAGAGACGGTTGTGTCCGTTTTTGCACGATTATATTTCCCCTTGGCCACTGGGGAGCGCTGCGGAGCAGAGCAAGAGTACGTACTTAATAATCGGTCCCCAAAATCGTAATTTGTTAAAACCACCAAATATTTAAAATTTGTGGAAGAACATCATATTGATATAAAATGTTTGATAATCAATAAAATATTTTTTTCAAATAAAAATTTTCTTTAGAATCAATTTTTTCTTTGAATAATCCGAAACGTCTCAAGAACTCGATACGTTTGGAATTCTAATGTTGCGGGAACTTGCCGCGTTTGAATCTTAAACGTTTCAAGAACTCGACGCGTTTGAATCTTAAACGTTTCAAGAACTCGACGCGTTTGAATCTTAAACGTTTCAAGAACTCGACGCGTTTGAATCTTAAACGTTTCAAGAACTCGACGCGTTTGAATCTTAAACGTTTCAAGAACTCGACGCGTTTGAATCTTAAACGATTCAAGAACTCGACGCGTTTGAAACTTAAACGATTCGACAACTCGACGCGTTTGAATCTTACACGTTTCAAGAACTCGACGCGTTTGAAACTTAAATGATTGGAGAACTCGACGCGTTTGAATATTACACGTGTCAAGAACTCGACGCGTTTGAAAATTAAACGTTTCGTCAAATAGACGAGTTTACATTTTAAGCACTACAAGACCTCAACACGCATAAAACAATCATTTCTAGAACTTAACATGCTTTAACCGAAAACGTTTTGTAATTCGACGCGCAAAAAGACTTAACGTTTCTTCTACTCAACGCGTGTTGGTATAGCATATGTCTGTGAGAGCGTTGCATTTTCCCGTTTAGAAAAACGTCTAGAATTTAAACATTGTTTTTTCTGTGTATAGTCAGCCAACGCCTGGGCTCTACCAGGAAAGAGTTTTGACAGCTCAGAAGCGCGGCATAAGAACTCATGATCTTGAAAATGTATTAATGGAACACGCGGTGACAGAAATTCGCGCGAAGTAGCCTGCATCGTGTCATCGGATACATCTTGTTAATTTTACAAACAATGATAATCAGCTTAGATAATACAAAGGCCTAAATGAACTAGTGACTTGTGACGCCAATTGCCGGTGGCCGTGTTATATTACGTAGGAGGTTGATGTTAAGCCTTCACTAACTAATACCCTTAACTACAGTTTTTATTGAAATTGGAAACTGAAGAGCTCGGGGAATTAACAAACTCAACACAGGAAATAGTGGTTCCTAGTTTTCACTTGGTGCCACATGCTGAGATCGAACCAGGCTCATCTTGCTGCTGGGCGAGAGTGGTAACCACTTGGCCACCCCACTGGTACGTTCTTACGAAAATGGTTCTCCAACGGAGCGATGACGTCACTTGATCCGAACGGGAAATGAGAGTAGTAGAAATGACTAGAAACCGGTCAAGCAGGTGAGTGGTCTGTTACTGTTCTATATTCTATACAACGATAATGTAATGTTTTAAGTTTCCTTAAATTCTAGACTTATTTTATGCACTGAGAGAAATTTCTGTATTTTCTACAGAGTTTTTGTACAGTATTAATGTGTGCGAAATTTTTGCAGTACGTTTCTGTAAGCAAGTAAAACAGTTCAGTCATTTTATTTTTGTACAATATCCTTATGTATATTTTACTTACAGAACTGTTATTTGTACTAAGAACTGTAGAGATTACAGAACTATTTCTGTAATCCATGATCAACGATTTTGGCTGTTAAAATGACCAAATATGTTTATTTGTGGCACTGTAATTTTCACCAAAAACTGCAAAAATTACAGATCTCGTCTTGTAATTTGCCCTACAATTATTTAATGTAAGTTTTACGTGTATATCCGTAGTTGTAATATAAATATTTTATAGAAACGAAATTTTCTAAATTTCTGCGGTTATTACCATAAGCCTATGATAGCCACTGTCGCACCTAACGGAACGCGCCTCTTGCGACCACGATAAAGCGCGGCTCCTATCTGTCGTTTCAAAGGAATCCGGTGCCTGGCTGAACGCGCTTCCTTCTCCGTCTCTGGGTCCTCATCTCGACGATGATTCTTTTAGAATCGCCATCGGTCTTCGCTTGGTTGTTCATATCTGCATTCCGCGCATCTGCAACTGTGGTGCCCATGTCGAATCATTCGGGACCCATGGTAAAGTTGCAAAAAAAACGCTGGTCGTCTGTCCCGCCACGCCGCCGTCAACGACATCGTACGGCGCGCTCTCGTGACATGTCCGCCTGTGTGCCCTCCGTCCTCGAGCCCCAGCAGTTTGTCGAGGGACGACGGCAAACGCCCAGATGGCACGACCCTTGTCCCTTGGTCCGGTGGTAAATCATTAGTATGGGATTTCACACGCTCCGACCCCATAGCGCCTTCGTATTTGGCTTCGTCTTCTACAGCCCCTCTCTGGGCCGCCATCCAGGCTGAATTGAAGAAAAACGCCATATAAATGTGGGCCTCGGTCATCGCTTCCAGTTCTGTGCTTTGGCTGTTGAAACTCTTGGCTTGGCCCTGGAACTCGCAACTGACCGGAAATTTTGGAAAGTAACCGGGTAGCCGCGTTCCGTGGAATACATCAGCCAACGCATAGCCATTGCGGCTGCCGTCTTGAACACGTTCCTACTAGGCTCGTCTCTTGGGGAATTTCTTTACAAACTCCACTAATTTTTACTGTTTCAATTTTGTAAACCAATTTTTTTTAAATAAATTAAAAAGTTAATTCTTGATGATAGGCTTACTTATGTAACATTCATGCTACTGAGAAATAAACCCTATAGCAGATTAGGTGAAATCCCACACCAAAGATTTGCCACCTAAGCATACGGAGCCTTTGTCATCCGTCAGGTCGTTTTATCGTCGTCGCACAAGCTAGGCACGATTTAAAATGTCGCTCACGGCAGCATGACTGTGCGGGTCGCTACTCGTGTCATGACGCGACAAGCGACTCTCACCTCTTTTATAATAGTTCTTTCTATAAATGTTTTACGCTTACCCAACTTGTTAAAAGTAGAAGTATAACATGTTGCTCTTACGTCACAAGACTGAGCTTTGGTGGAATTTTCTTAGCACGCGCGATTTGCACGAGCGTTAGAAAATAGGAAGCTCCTCGTGATGCGAGCGCGCGCTTGTAGTGTTGGAGAAGGTAAATGCAGTGACGTAAGAGCTACATTAAAACAAGAAGGCCATGTTACTTTATAGAAAGAACTATTCAAACCTTTAGTGCAAAAAAAAGAAATCAACAACGCCACGGCAAAGTATCAACCAAGCACGTGATTATTTTGATGTATCAGAAAAAGAGCGGTCAGTTATCACAACATCAAATAAAATTGCGTTGTTTTTTCTCTACTCTAGACTGTGAGTAGACGAATTAGCAGACGGAAATCCAGTAGATTAGCGAACTTCTCGCGTTGGCCGCTGGAAGGTTCTATGGTAACCGAATGCCTTATTTTTTAAATTACAGTTTAACAACTTGCGCAAAAATTACCAAAATTAAAATAACGTAGACGACGAATTTTTCCAGTGCACAAGATTAATTTAAAACATAAATAGTTAATTTATGTAATTCAATTTAGTCATTTTGAGCCCACTACTTTGTTTTTATAAAACATGGTGACCTGTATAAAACAAAATTTTCACGCTTAATTTTCGTTTCTGCTTTCAAATTTCGCGCTTGTCATTTCTTGGCATTTTTTCGAGCTAGATCTTGGAATTTTGTAAATCATAGAGTGGCAACACTACTCATGACTCCGGACTGAAGTTAGTGTCGAAACTGCAGCCATGGACTAATTAACAACAGGGACGGTCTGGTCTATAACATATTCCCTAAACTTCGCCAAAATAAGGTGTACAGTTTTTTTCAGCGTTGCCAGGCAAATATTTTTTTCACATTGTGAATCAGTCGACATCAACAGGAAATACTATTATCGAAAGGTCGCCATCTATCTCAATATATTTTCATTTCCAAAGTGTCTTGATTTGAAATGATTTTCCGTTGGAAGCCTCTTTGTAACATTCGTTCATGTTTGTAATATCCATGGACTTCCTTATTACCTTAAAATAAGTATAATTGTAGTTTTTATTAAGTACTATAGTAATTAAAGTGACGTAGGACAGAAGCTATCAAAAAAATGAGAACTAAAATATGCGTTTATAAAAAATGCAACAGTGATTCACGCTATTTAGAGAAAGCTCACATGCAGGGAGTTTTTTTTTTACCATTCCCTAAGGCAAAAACCAACTTTAGGAAGTGTGAAAAATGGATTAAAGGGTTAGGGAGAAATGACTATCCAATAGAGCGGGTAAATGCTAATACTTATTTGTGCTCTAAGCATTTCGTGGGGGGCCACGGTCCAACTACGCATTTCCCTGATCCTATCCACCCGGGGCCTTCTGTAAGTATCAATTTGTGAATAGTTTATTTAATTGGTCTTTAATTTAATGTTATCCAAATACTAGGAATATGTGTCTATACTTAAGCCCGTCAAAAATTTGGCTTCAATTCAAAACATAATTTGCTTGCCAAACAACAGTAAAACGCTGAATGTTGAAAAACATCAAAAAGGCAGTCCTAACATTATTGAATTTCTAACTACAAAGAAAGTGGTAAATAACTAAATGCAGTGTTATAAACTATTATAATTCAACTCTTTAAGTTTGTTATAAATACTGTAGGTTGATGAGAGTGAAGTTCAATATGAAACAAACGTAACTATAAATAAAACACTATTTGGTACACCTTTGATGAAAACTAACCACAGTGAGTCTGGAACTGAAAAAATATTAATTCGGGAGAAACCAATATGCAGTACTCCATTAAAGCCATGCATTAACAAACATATAGAGGAAATTAATACATCAGCCATTTTTGAGGTATAGGTATAGGTAATTATTAAATTTTATGGGATATTAAACTGTTTTTCTTAAAGGGCGAATCTGTATTAATTATGGAAGATGAAATCAGTGATACATCTTGTGTTTCCAACAAAACTATAGTTGTGACCAAGTTTGCTCGTCCAACGAAACTACTGGCCCAGTTTGCCTATCCAACGAAACTACTGACCCTGTTTGCCTGTCCAACGAAACTACTGGCCCTGTTTGCCTGTCCAACGAAACTACTGGCCCAGTTTGCCTGTCCAACGAAACTACTGACCCAGTTTGCCTGTCCAACGAAACTACTGACCCAGTTTGCCTGTCCAACGAAACTACTGACCCAGTTTGCCTGTCCAACGAAACTTCAAATGATGGGAAAATATTTAATGTATGTAACAATTTATAGGTGATTGTACTAGAGTTTTTAAATGATTCCTCCTCTTGTTGATATAGGAAAAAAAGGATCTACGATTGGCTTTTGAAAACCTAACCTTTCCATTGGGCTGGAACGTAACATACTTTTTGGAGCATGTTAGGGTTATGAAGATAAATGAAGAAACTAGCATTCCTATTTACATAATAAATATTGTGGAAGAGTTTATGGCTCAGTATGAAGTTGCGGGTAAAAAGTTGGAGAACGAAGATATTATCAAAGACTTACCAAGAGTAATTAACTCTGTTGATCAGTTGAGGAAAGCTATTCTTTCTCTTTCAATTTGGAAGCTTTGCAATGGTAGCCCAGAAAGTAAATTTGTTGATTTATTTGACAATCGCACTCATAAGGCTGGATTTAAAAGTGTTTTGTCAGGAGCAATCCACAGTGAGAGGTGTTGCTTAGTATTGAAGACTACTAGCAGAAAGAGATGCTTTTATTGCACTAAGCTAAGGTCCAGTCTTAGAGTTGCTTTTTCAAAAAAAAAATCAAAGCCAAATGCTGCAAAACGCTTCCATAATTTGAGCAAGACTGAATTGGTGAATGAATTGAAGGAATCGAAAGTGACCGGATCAAGGCTCAATGCCAAGTTGAAACGTTTAAAAGCAAAAATTGAAAAGAAAATTCAGAAGAATTCTAAAAGTGTAGATGAAGGAAATCACAAATTCTTAATTAATATCTTGGAAAAGAATTTGGGTAATGATGATGATTTTCAATCAATTTTTCTAAAGACGCAACTTCAAATGTTGCAGAGCAATAAATTTGGAAGGCGATGGCATCCACTAGTGGTACAGTGGTGTTTATTTATGCACCAAAAGTCACCAAGCCTTTATAAGGTTATGGATGAGTCTGGTATTTTAAAATTACCTTCTAAAACTACGTTGATGAGACATTCTTCAGACATTGGTGGAAAGCCAGGGTTTCATGCGAATGTCTTTCAAAAAATTCAAAATGATTTCAAGAAACTCAGAGTTGAACCTCATCATGAGTATTTCACCTTGGTCATTGACGAAATGAAAATCTTCGATGACATTGTATATAGAGTTGAGAGTGGTGAAATGGTTGGCTTTACTAATTTAAACGACGTCCAAAATAAGTTATTGTCTCTACAATCAGGAACCTATAAGGAGAAACCCCTTGCATCACATGTATTGCAGTTTATGGTCCGGGGCATCACTTCCAGTTATCAGTATCCATTTGCTCACTTTGCCACCAGATCATTGACTGCAGAGAGCCTCGATTCTTTAATTTTTGAAGCAATTTGCAAACTTGAATTATGCGGATTAAAGATTTTGTGTGTAGTAGGCGACGGGGCAACAACCAACCGAAAATGTTTTGGAATGAATGCTGGAGAAAACTACTATAAGTGTGAAAACCCATTTGCCGCAGATGGGAGGCATCTTTATTTTTTATTTGATGTACCACATTTGCTCAAAACAGTGAGAAACTGCCTCTTTCACAGTAATGAAGGCTGTAAATATCGGCTTCTGAACATCAATGGGGAGAATCTCACTTGGGATACGATAAAAAAAGTGTATTACAAAGATATGGAAAAAAGTGGTGTGTTGAGGAAATTGCACAAACTAACAGCAGACCATATAAGTGTAGAAAACAAAATGAAAGTTAAGTTAGCGACACAAGTTATTAGTCAAAGTGTGGCTAACTGTTTGAAGCTGGAATTTCCCGGAGAATACCCTGAGACAGTGAGATTTCTAGAAATTTTTAACAAATGGTTTGATATCATGAATGTTGGCCATTTGTTAGAAGGGATCCATTCCCTAAATCCAAACCTGCACCCATTCCGTAGGGTTGATGATTCTCGACTTGAGGTATACATTTATACATTTTAAACCATGTAATACAATTAGGATAATAATAAAAATAAACTATTTTCAGTGGCTCAAGAAATAATTTCTTGTTTATTTGGATCAATGGGAACAATATGCTGAGAGTCAAGCCACATCAAAATCAGTAAAAAATAAAATGTTGCTCACCCGAGAAACTTTATCTGGATTAAGACAAACAAGTAATTAGAAATCCTTTTACTCCTCTTGAAATAATATATCTTTTTAAAGAATGACTTCTTTAACACTTATTTCTTTTAGCAAATGTTATTATGGAAGTGATTCCATTTTTGCTAGAAAAAGGGGCAAAATTCATCCTCACAACACATTTCAATCAGGACCCATTAGAACAATATTTTAGTAAACAGAGGCAGGCATGTAAAGCGGGTTCACAACCCAGACTCTATCAGTATTCAAGAACATCAAAGGTTCTACAAAATCTTCGAGAAGGGAGAATTACCCTGAAGAAAGTCGCAGGAGGAAACACTGAGTAGTAGGCAAATTACTACACAACGGACAAGGCCAAAAAAAGGCTGATAGTATTTCAATCTATGAAATACAGTATGTGAAATAAAATTTCTTATAAATATGAATAAAATTGTTTTATTAAAATAGGAACACCTGTATCACTAGATATCTTATTCATCCAAAAGTTGATAATACTCATATCACAATATTGATGGCATTAGTAATTTGGATGAGATTTAAAAGAGCTGACAAGAATAAATTAACGTTGACCAAAATATGCAGACAATACCCTTGAATGAATTTTATCTTACCCCAGCTAACCGTCAAAGACAACCAAGGATTACACTTCTAGCACCATCTAGTCCGCAGGTGGATAACATCTTATTAACAACTTGAGGGCAGAGGGTTTCGTCTGTACATTTTTATTAACGTTGATTCATTCATGGAGCTGATCACAAAATATCAGGAGGTTTTGATTAAGTTAAAAGCGAGTTCTTATCATTAAACAATAATGTTATGCTTCTTATAAATGTCCTTTTTTATTTCTTCTGCAATTTTTTGTTTTAATTTATCTTTTCCTTCAAATTTGGTTTTGAGTCCTTTTTTTCTTACTTCTTCTTTCTTTTGATTCCTAATTTTCTTTGTCATGCCATTGCCCTTCGTGTTCAAGTATGTTTGAACAACCATTTTAAAAACTTTATCTCCTGCAGTTTTGCAAACATTCGCATTTTCCAAAATGAAATTCCATCTATCCATAACCTCAACATCATTTTGCATGGATCTAACACTTTTTTGAATTCTCTCTGAACAAGTAGGGTCATTGAAATGTTTCGATGCATGGCAGTCAATTTTTTAAAATAATTGCAAAGCTTCCATAGTGGGATATTTAAGGCTACCGCGGCTCTGCATTTCCACCCATTTTTTGTAATTTTGCGGAATTAGTTCTACATTATTCTCTTTCATAATTTCCCCTATTTTTTGACTTTCCCTTGACTTGTTTTCCTTTAGTAATTTATTAATAACAAATCCTGCCACATAGAACAGCGAACATTCTTCCTCCATCATGGAATCTTGACATTTCTCTTTCGTTGCTATAGCACAAACCCCACAGTTAAAAATCTCTTGCATCAAAATTTTTAAACCCACTTTTTTGTCATTATCAGGTAATTCATCATTTTCACATGCAGTAATTAAATTTTTTATATCGCTATGAAAAAGTTTCTTGTACTTCAAATACATTTTCTCTTCAGGACAGTTTTCAAAAATTGGCCTGAAAATTTCTCTAGCTTCAATAAAACTAGTACTTGAAGTTTTAATTTCCGAGGCCCATTTAATTCGTTGAATTTGTTCTTCTACGCCACCAATTTCAATTAATTTCAATAGGTTCCGCTTAGCTTCATCAAATATCACTGGAAATTGTTGATCGTAATTTAAATCTAATAATGATTGAGTACAATTTGTACATGGGATGTGAAACACATTTGTAAGAGATTTTAAGGCTTTTTGGGTTGATTTCTTTTGTGGAGAATGTATGGGAGAAAGTGCGTTGTTTTCTAGAGGGTTTTCCACATCTAATTCTACGCCTTCTGCTTCTAGAGAATCTAGACCGTCTATATACAAAGATGAATTATTTAAGCCTTGGTACAAACTTATTTTACGATTTTATAAGATAATACTTGCCATAACAAACTTGGGTAACGTTGTTAAACGATTCACCGAAAATTAATTGGTAAGCGTGATTGGAAAAAGTGGACATAATTGAACTATTATCTTGTAAATTAATAAAGAAAATAAGGAAAGCAATTAAGAAAATAAGGAAAGCATGGTAGACATGGATAAACTGTGAAAGGACGTATACAAAGGTGGGGGTTCAAGAACTTTATTCTCCCCTTTTGAATCAGTAGCAATTTCCTGTTACGCCAGAAACCGTCACTAGAGGGCATCGATATTAGTTCTTTTTATATTTTTTAAGAACCAGACCGTCCCTGTTGTTAATTAGTCCATGCTGCAGCGCAGCGTAAGTTAAAGTTATACGATTTTAATGTTCCAGTTTTGATGTTAAGGAATGTAAATAGTGACGTAGACTGGAGCTTAGGTGGTGAGGCACTAATTTAAAAGTAAGCTTAATTAATTTTTATTTATTATTTTATTGAAACACCTATTGTATTAAGTAAACCCGTTGGCTAAATTTTACTATATGGGAGTGGGTGCCGTAGAACACATGACGGACATTGACGCAAAGATTGTGCAAACCATACTAAGCTTTCTGGGGACCATAGTTCGACTGTAGTAGAACTCGTGAAGATGACATTGTTTGAATTATTTCTTTTGGACTGTATTACAATAATATTGAATTATTTTCTAATATTTTGGACGTTTTTTGACAAATCTGAAACGCGTACTTTGTGAAACTCCGCTCACGCTCCTCTCCCTTTGAAGTTTCGCGCATCTCGCCTGTCAGATTCTGACACTGTTCTCACAGGGGTAGAACAACGACCATCACTGGCCGGTGACCACATTAGATTTACTGTCTTTAACTTCTTTATAGCTTTCTAATGTCAGCATATTATAGTGCTCTTGTTCATATTTAATTACCACTTCAAAAGAAGTTATGGGTCCCAGTGGCGTAGCTAGACCTTTTGCAGATAAATAGTTTTCAAAACTAGTTTAAAATGGAGTATTGACCGTCGCTTCAGTTGCCATGAAGTGAAAATTGCCGCCCCCCTAGCTACTCTACTGATTGGTCCATGAAAATTGTTTTAGACGGTCAGGGAAAACCTGGAAAAGTTGGGGAATTTTTAAATGAAAACGTTTTGGCAACCTGTATTAACATTAAGAGGGAATAATCTTTCCTTGTATAATAAGTCCTTTCTTTGAATGCGGGCTGACTCTACTACTAAACATAAATTATTGAGGTCAAGGTTTAACTAATTTTCTTTCAATATTATAGATGCATCGCCAAGATAAATCCAGAGAATCCGAAAGAGGTTATAAACGTGAAGATCTTTTTTATATAAACAAAATATCCCAATATGATTGGATATTAATTAAAAATAAAATCCTGTAGTAAATTTGGGAAATTGGCTCATGAATAAATGATTTTTTCGAAATTGTATCCAATATTTTGTAATATTTGCAGAATATAGGTTTTTTATCACAACGGAATGTCCGTTTTTCAAAAGAAGTTTCCTTAAAAAACCGAATTCAAAGTATTTCAGAAAATCTGGGTTAAGTGTTTTTTACCGAAATTATCTGAAATGTTTACAGAATTCCGTTTTTTGCAACACATAAGACGTACTACAGAACTGTATGCCATATTTACAGAAGAACGTTTTATAAAAACACAAGTTGTTCAGTTTGTCCTACAGAACGGTGTCGGTGTGCCATATTTACAGAAGTACGTTTTATAAAAACACAGGTTGTTCAGTTTGTTATACAGAAATGTGTGCCATATTTACAGAAGTATGTTTTATAAAAACACAGGTTGTTCAGTTTATCCTACAGAAATGTGTGCCATATTTACAGAAGTATGTTTTATAAAAACACAGGTTGTTCAGTTTATGCTACAGAAATGTATGCTATATTTACAGAAGTATGTTTTATAAAAACACAGGTTGTTCAGTTTGTCCTACAGAACGGTATGCCATATTTACAGGGCCGGCTCAAGAAATATTTTTCACCCGGGCAAGGGGGATTTTTGGCGCCCCTCTTATTTTGAGACTAAATTAAACTACCCCCCACCCGTAAAAACCATTACCATGTCCATGTTATAAATTTACCGTTTTCCTAACAATAAATAATCCCTTTAATCACTTTCTAAATACTTTGGTAAACATATTTAATACCTTCTTTATGTTACAGGGTCATTTTACATGGAGCTTGAAACACTAGGTAAAATGGCAAGACTAGTATACCTTAAGTACATTAATTATAATGTCCATACTGAATAGTATCACGGTTAATATGTGAAATAAAAGAATTAAGTTTACGAAGAACCCGTGAGTTAAAGATAAAAATAATCCCTGGATTTTTTTATTTTTAACTCACGGGTTGTTCTTAGTAAACTTAATTCTTTTATTCATTACATTAATTGCTTTAATTAAGAAACTTTTTGTGGGATTTTTTAAGGCCTTCACTTATGAACTTTTTAAAGCTGTCGCTTGCTTTTCTGCTTTAACGGCTTCTCTTAATTTACTTTTTTTATAAAAAGAACCAGAATGCTTCTATTTCTCGGACAACTTAATTCAATTCAACGTGACTCTTATTAATATCTATCTAACAAAAACTATTTAACTTAAACTAATAAATGGCTTTCTGCGCGTGCGCGTAAAATAGAAGAGACTAACTGTAACCACGGACACACGACAGATTAAATCGTACCGATAGACTGCTTAAGAACTAGCCATCGAAAACGATTTAAATGCATTTTAGAATATTAAATGCAGGTTCATAACAGTCGAAGAAACAAATAGAATTCTTGAAAATGGCCTGCTAGTTTATTTATCATAAAGCTGGATAAATGACAACGAAATAGCAAGCAAGTACATGGAAGTACTGTATTACTTTGGGCTTCCTTCTATTCTTGTGGCCCTAAATTGGTTAGAGTGTGCAATAACTGGTGGGTTTACCGGGGAGTAGGGGTCCGGCTCTTGTAACCCATAAGGGCGGTGGCGCACTGGGAGATGTTAGCTCTGATCAAATGGTCCTATCTCCACCTCCGACTTCGGCCAGGTTTGGCTGGAAACTGAGCTTCGACTCAGGCAAACGGAGAGGGTCCGTGTAAACTAGCCGCCTCGGCGGATTGGGTAGCCTGCTATGGGGCGGCGGGCCTCCGTGTAAGGGCACGTTGGCCTTGTTTCCCGGCCTTTTGGAGTCACACCGCGATCTCCGTGGCCAGCTGTGCCGGGTTATGTGGACCGCTGTGTCCCGTCGCTCCCCTTCAGGAGCTCTCTACAAAGGGTATGACTCTTTACCTACGTAGTTCGGGTGTTGGAAGGAGTTGATATAGCATCCACTCTTACTCGCACGGCTGTGTGCGAAGTGAGAATTGGTCCACCCATTGCTGCACCTTCTGCTGGGTTGAGTGGCTTGCGTCGAAGGTTCGACCATCAGTAGTAGGGTAATACTACCCGAGGGGCTATCGACTTCCCGTAATCGGTGTACACCCTAACTGTAATGGTTACGTATTCTTCTGTAATCTTTTGTACTCATTTGTAATCCCGTTATCATTTGTAATCTTCGTACTTATCTGTAATCACCGAAATCATTATGAAATAACGCGTACTCATCTGTAATCACGTGTAATCATTTGTTAAGTGCGTAATCATCTGTAATCACGCTTATTCATTGGAATTATCCCGTACTCAATTACTCATCTGTAACAATTTTTAAGTTTTAGGTTGCCTGTGTACTCATCGAAATCATTATGTTCTCACCATAATCATTCTGTACTCATCGTAATCATCTGAACTCATTAATGATTACGTAATCGGTGTAAAGGAAAATTCTTACCGGCTAGCCCCACGCTACTACCCATGCTGGATTGGTCACCTGTCCGGGCTTGGGGACGCTGGCGTAGGGCACTATGATGATAGGCCTCCGGTGGTATGGCCCCTGTTGCTAGGTACACCGGACTTAAAATTCTGACACACTTCTATTCTTGTAGTATCGCCCAACCACTTTTTCTTTTTCATATTATATACCCTGGTTTATAATGAAAATACCATTAAAATGCTTTATCCGTCAGAACTACATGTATGCACCGTAATTTTATGGTCTATTTACTATTTTAAAATAAATAGTCGCAAAAAACGATCATCGACTATGTTGGACATTTTGGTATTAGTCCTTTAAATAAAAGATCATTATTATACAGTTTGTGTTGCCGCGAATGGACACATTACTGGTTTGTCAGTGGTTTCTCTTTATACTGCCCAAGCTGAGAATTTTCTATGCATAGATCAGCATTTTTCAACAGGGGGCAAGACAGTCAGAGAGGGGTTTTTTTAACCACCTATAAGCTAAAGATTTTTCAAATTATGTTATGCTTTCATTACAAATTTTATAAACAAATCCAATTCTTGATAACTAAAAAGGCGCCAACTCAATTTTGGCGCCCCTCTCAAAACGGCGCCCCGGGCAGTTGCCCGGGTTGTCCGGCCCTTAAGCCGCCCCTGCATATTTACAGAATTTCGTTTTATAAAAACACAGGTTGTTCAGTTTTTAAATAAAACATTCTTTAATATGTACAGAACATTGATTTAAAAAAAAAGTTACATTTTTATTTAACATATTTGTTCTGTATTATTTACAATACAAATATCTGTAATTTTTATATAATTAATCTGTAAGTGAAAAACATTTTTTTATCTGTTAAAAAAGCAGTTGGTTTCTGTAAACCTTTATTATGGAAATATCTGTAAAGAAATCAGAACATTTCTGGAATGATGGTTTGCCAGATATTTTCTGTAATTTATGCAGTAGAAATTTCTCTCAGTGTGAAGTGTTCATAAATACCTCCATTGGCTCCTAATGGTTCTCGAGATAAATTTTGAATGACCTTGAACTAATGTTTCAAGGTCATCATAAGTTACAAATTTGTTACTCCCGCACTCAGTGTAGAGTGTCACGACAATTTTGGTCTGGTAGTTTTCGATTTATAAGCCCTTAAATGTCGTGTCTTGATTAGAATACCACACACGACCTTATGGTTTTTGGCCTAACATTTATCGGCTTCCCATTGGTCAAATTAGATCAAGTCAAAGCTGTTTAGACTTAAAATTAAACGTAGAACACATTTTTAGTGATAAAATTTGAATGACCTTGAAGACCTGGTTCAAGGTCATTGAAATTTTCACTGACATTTGTCTCCCTGCGCCCTCTATGTAACCTGCTAATTTCAATTTTCTTACATAAAACACATTTTGAGTAATTGGCTCTGTATCGTTTTTTATTTAACACCCTGTATAATTTAGCGTTATTAGGTTCGCACGAGGTATCTAAAATAAACAAGTTTACCAAGGCGATAATATTATTTCGTGCCCGTCTTCCATTCAAGCAGGTAGCATAAAATCATTAATTAGTAATAAACCTGTGGAACCCTTCCTCCACGCTAGGGTAAAGCAGCTATGGTGCAAGTAGGAAGGTAGGTACGGACCAGATAGACTTCAGTCTGAACACTCATTTTATTTCTAAAAGTATCTGAACTTAGATACATGTAAAAAATATTTTTTATAATTTACCTTTTTTTTAAATAAATACGAAAGATAAATATATATTTTTTAGTTCCCCACATTACTCCCCTTCCAGTGCCCGTTATACCGGGAGGGAGGCTTAACACACCTTCCAGACCGCGTATACTGGCACGCAGAACCAGGTAAATCCGCGAATGTCACTCTTTTCTTTGGCTTCAGACTCGGCAGCGCCGCCGGTCCAAGTAGCGTTACCCTCGGCAACTCCGTGAACTCGACAAACGCTGGCTTGATACGGTCGATTGAGACATTATCAGTGCGCGTCTTGATGCGAAGCTTGAAATACTTGTCGTGTCTCTCTAGCACCTCGAATGGACCATCATACTTTGGTTGCAAAGGTTTCTGAACCGCATCCCGCCGAATCCCTACGTGGGAACAAGTTGGTAGCTCTTTGTGAACGAACACGTTCTGTTTGGCATGATTAGAAGCAGGCACCGGGCGAACTGACTCCATGACTGATCGCAAGGAACTGAGAAAGTCGTCCGGACAGCACCTTCGTTGAGCAGGCCGGAAGAAATCGCCAGGCAATCGAAGTGTTTCACCATAGACCATCTCTGCTGAACAGGCTTTAAGATCTTCCTTGACAGCGGTCCGGAAACCCAATAACACGGACGGTAAGGACCGAGTCCACTGATCATCGCCCCGCGCAATGATGGCAGCCTTGAGTGGTCGGTGTACTGCCTCGACCATCCCGTTTGCTTGGGGGTGATAAGCCGTGACCTGTTTATGGCAAGCACCCAGATGGGTTGCGAGGTCCTTGAAAAGGCAAGATGCGAACTGACGCCCACGATCCGAATACACTATGTCCGGACAACCAAAACGTGCAACCCAGCCATCGTAGAAAACCCGACAGACGCTTTCCGCCGTGATATCACGCATCGGGAACGCTTCTGGCCATCTGGTGAAACGATCCACGCAGGTAAGTATATAAGAGTACCCTTCCGATGGTGGCAGTGGCCCCACCAAGTCAACGTGGACATCTGAGAATCTTTGCGCCGGAAGTGGATAACGACCATGAAGACTGATGGTATGTCGACCAATTTTGCTTCTCTGACACGGTACGCAGGCTCTCACCCATCTTGCTACGTCGACGTTCATCGAGGGCCATACGAAACGTTGAGCCATCTGCTTACGTGATGGCCGTATCCCCGGATGAGATAAACCATGGACATTCGTAAAATCGTGTCTCCGAAAAGTCTGAGGAATATAAGGCCGGATCTGATTAGTCGAGGTATCACAATAGAGAGTTACGTCTGTATCGGGAACCGCGATTTTCTTCAGCTGCAGCGAAGTTGACGTAGCTAGTAGAGCCTTCAATTCGCCGTCAGCCTGCTGTGCCTCAGCCAATTTCTGGAAATCCAATGGCTCCAGTTGGGTGGAGTCGATTTCAACTCGTGACAACGCATCTGCGACGGTATTTTCGGAGCCCCGGATATGACGAATGTCCGTTGTGAATTGCCCCAAATAGTCCAAATGCCTCGCTTGTCGCGGGCTTGCTTTGTCCAATCGTTGATGAAATGCAAAGGTTAGAGGTTTATGGTCAGTATATAGAGTGAACTGCCTACCTTCGAGCATATGCTTGAAGTACTTCACCGCTGAATACGCCGCAAGAAGCTCCCGATCATATGCACTGTATTTTCGTTGCGCAGTCGACAACTTCTTCCCCTGCTCCAGAGCAGCACCAATTGCGACATCAGACGCATCGACCTTCAATACCAGAGGGGCGTTTCCTCTTGGATGGGCTAACATTGTAGCTTCCTGAAGGATTTTCTTGCAAGCGTCGAATGCTATCTCGGCCTCAGGAGTCCATAGGATTTTAGTACGATCGTTCTTTTTGGCACCCTTCAGGTATTCGTTCAACGGCGCCTGAAACCTGGCCACGTTCTTTATGAAACGATGGTAAAAATTCAGCATACACAGGAACCGTCGAAGGTCGGAGACTGTCACTGGCCTAGAATATTCAACAATGGTCTTTATCTTGCCCGGAAGCGGAGCGATCCCACCTGAGTTGACCAGATACCCAAGGAATTCAACTTGCTCCACACCGATTTTGGACTTCGACGAATTTATGACAATGCCGTACTTCTTGAAACGCTCCAACAGGAGCCGAAGATGCTTTTTATGCGTTTCAGCATCCGGTGATCCGATTATGACATCGTCAACGTAGACAAATACGAAGTCTAATCCTCTGCATACTTCGTCCATGAATCGCTGGAAGGTCTGCGATGAGTTGCAAAGGCCGAACGGCATTCTTAAGAATTCCCACAGTCCAAAAGGCGTTATGACTGCGGTTTTATGGACGTCGTCAGGATTCACCGGGATTTGATAAAAAGCTTTGACCAAGTCGAATTTGGAAAATATCTTGCAACCTGCAAAGTTACCAGTAAAATTGTTCATTATTGATAAAGGATATCGATCTGGTCGGGTACGGCGATTCAGTCCCCGATAATCTCCGCATAGCCTCCATTCGCCATTATCCTTTAGCTTCATGTGGAGCGGATTGGCGTAATTGCTTCGTGATCGTTGACAAATCCCCTGCTTTTCCATCTCCAGGAATTCTTTTTTTGCCGTCGCAAGTTTCTTTGGGTTGAGATTACGGACCCGTTCGACGACCGGTGGACCAGTAATCTCAATGTGGTGGAAGACGTTGTGCTTTGGCGGCTCCAACGTCGAGGTAGGACGGGTTATTTCAAGGTATTCTTCTAAAATCTTGTGAAACTCCGACGTACCAAAGATCGTCGTTATGTTTGCCGCAGGATAGTTGATGATTTTACAATGGGCCTTGAGTGACGTCTTGCTGTCTACCAACTTCTTCAATCTCAGATCGGGAAGTAGGTGAAAGTTGGTTATGAAATCGGCCCCAATGATCGGTTTCCCAACATCTGCAATAACGAAGCTCCAAGAAAAATGTCTGCGTAGACCAAGATCAAGCTGAAGTGACTTCGTCCCATACGTCTTGATGCGTGTACCATTTGCGGCAAAAAGTTTTAAATGGCATTGAGCGTTCTGCCTCTCTTGCTTCGTTGGTGGAATGACCGATATATCTGCCCCCGTATCAATCAGGTAACTGCGCTGCGACGTCCTATCATGTATAAATAATCGACGGGATTTGTGGCCATGTACGCCGGTTTCCGCCAATTCCGACTGGCCCTCTAGTTTTCCGAATCCGGTTGCTTGCTACCGGAATGAGAACGGACCCATGAACAAGGATCCTGACATTTCGTTGCCTTCGTCCCAAACCGGAAATGATAAAATCAAAGCTTGCCACGAGGATTGAAAGAACGACCTCTCGACTGTGAACGGGTCTTGCCCCGCTCACTATGGCCAGCCTCTCTCTTCCTGATACGACCACGACTGAGGTTACCAAATTTCCGGTTTAGCTCGTTCAATTGCTGTACCAAGAACTCCACCGGTGTTGAATCTGCAGCTACTGGGGTGTGATTAGTAACAGCTGATACCGTAGTTTTACGAATAGTTTCGACAATCTTGTCCGCCTGAGCTGCAATTTTGTCTAGATCGTTCTCATTACTCATAACCAGAATACCCCGTACCTGTTCAGGAAGCTGGTCCATGAAAAGGGTCTTCAAAATGGCGTCATTTGCATGAGAACCAGCTTGATTTCTCATTGTCTGCAGGAAAAGGGAGGGTTTTTGATCACCTATATGCATACCTCCCAGCAACGTACGTAACTTCTTTTCATCCGTCTCGCAGAAAGCCGCTATAATACGGGTCTTGAGCGTGGTATATGCATCCTCAGGAGGGGCTTTCAGTATGTCCGACACGTAAAGAATGATAGATTGATCCAAAGACTGAATCACGTAGTCGAACTTCGTTTGCTCCGAAGTGATACGATGGATTCTGAACTGCGATTCCACCGTCGAGAACCACAGGTCCGGGTTGTCCTTCCAGAATTGTGGGAGTTTGATCGTTACACGGGATATCTCCTGTCCACACATAGCTTGATCCCCCTTTCCGTCTTCATGCAATTTCTTTTGATTTAAAAGTTCAGTTAATCGACGAACCTGATCGGCCAATGTGGTAGTTTCGTCATCAGAATGATCGTTCATTGCCTCGCTCTTGACTGTAATGACTGCACGTGCGAGTCACCAATTGTGGAACCCTTCCTCCACGCTAGGGTAAAGCAGCTATGGTGCAAGTAGGAAGGTAGGTACGGACCAGATAGACTTCAGTCTGAACACTCATTTTATTTCTAAAAGTATCTGAACTTATATACATGTAAAAAATATTTTTTATAATTTTCCTTTTTTTTAAATAAATACGAAAGATAAATATATATTTTTTAGTTCCCCACAAACCTTAAGTTTGAGTGAAATATTACTTCCGGCCATACACGGCATCCATAACCTCCATGACCAAGCAGGCTCACACTTATTTATTTCTTCTGACGGAGTTGCCAAATTAATTTCAAGGATCCTGCACACTCAAAAACACTGAAAATAGGGAAACTAGCCCAAAATCTTGCCCAAAGAAAATTTATTTTCTCTACGATTCAGCCCAATCCCAGTCCGTGGAAATCGCTGTTACCTGATGATTACAGCCATGAACTACGAAGGCACTTAAGACTTTGGTAGTGGTATCAGAGAAGGTATATAGCCTTTTGAACGATAATTCGAATTAAATAAAGAAACTTATAGTGCAGTAAGAATATGGCAGTAAGTATACTTATAGTCGTACTAGCTGGGCGACCCGGTGTTTCCCGGGGAAATAAGCCAATTTGTATAACCTAATTATTAAATGAATTCAATTAATTAAAGTTGTTTTGCCGACCGTAACCGTCGAAAACCATAGTTAGGGTACCATGAGATAGTGTACCAAATGTGGTCGACCTAAGTTGAAAGCTGTAGATTCCTTTCATAGTCTTTGGTGGGAGACAGAGCTACAGAGAGAGACTCCATTCGCACAAGTCACGCGATCTTGCAAGTTGCGACTAGCACGCGGCAGTCAGTGGCGGCAAACTACATGAACGATTTATTTCGGGCCTTGTCCCTTTTGACAATCGGCGTTGAGAACTTGAGGCAACGTGTCCTCGAGGAGGTCAGGACCATTTTAGCCAGCCATCAGCCTCCCCTCCAGCCTTGCTAAGATTCATTATCAATAATAATCTAACACTGTTATCTATTTATTTATTTATCACCACCAGTGGTTCCAGCAACGTAACCAGCTGTTGAAAATTAAAGAGAGGAGCGCGATATTCATAGTGAAAGTGTGTTAAAAATTAACGTTTGATGATGTGGCTAAAAAATAAAAGACTGTTGTATAAATACATTTTCATGATTTAACGCCTTGTATAGATTAAGTGTTATTTAAAATTAACCAATAGGCCTAGTTATAAGGTGTATATTTACTGTTTTATTAAATTATTTAAATTCTTGGTAAACCTCAGAAGTTTGGTAATTTAGTTTATTTAATTTCAAATCGCCTACAATTAATGTTAATATTGGAACCTCGCTAATTAAAATCGCCTAGAATTAATGTTAATATTGGAACCTCGCTAATCCCGACAATGGACGTAGCGCGAGTACCCGGATAATTTTATTAATTGTGGCTAGGAGATTTACGGGTTTTGGTTAATTTCGTGTGTCCGTAGGTCAACCGAAGTGATATATATATATATATATATATATATATATATATATATATATATATATATATATATATATATATATATATATGATATGTGTGTATATGTGTATATATAAAACTACAGTATATTTCCTTTAAATTCTATGAAATAGTTTTAATTGTTTTATCTTTCGGTTTACTTTCCTAATTTCATGGTGGGGTGGCGGAGTCGTTAGCGCTTCGTCCTCGCAGCAAGAAGAGCCGGGTTCGATTCTATCATGCGGCACTGGGTGAAATCTCGAAACCATGCCTTCTGCGTTGAGTTTGAAAGTTCTCTCCCCCTGGTTTAAGCGGTTTTCCCCTAATTCTTCAGTTTCTCCTTTCTATAAAAGCTTGTAGAGATTAACGGTAATAGATATTGTAGGGAGCTGTTGCTTCACGTGGTATGAAGGGCTTTCCACCACCCTCCTACGTATTATAACCCGGCATTTAAAAGTCGCTTGATGACTTGGGCCTACACTCTTAATAATATTGGGTGGTTTTGGACCCAAATTGGGTTGTTTTTTTACCCATTGTTGGGTCAGTATTTAACCAAACAAAATATTGGGTTGTTTTAGATTTCACCCAAAACGCGTTATTTTCATAACGCTATTTTGGGTTAAATATATAAGTTACGAAAATATGGTTAATATATGACTCAATTTTGGGTTATAAATTAACAATTAATTTGGTGTATAAATTTGATCACACTCAGTTGAAGTCAGGGACCGATCGAGGAGGATTCCTTGGTAGTGGGCGTACTCCACGAATATTGAGCAGGAGAAAATCATGGTCACTGATGGGCGACAGTTTCAAGAATGTTGTCATCGGAAACCAGAACGAGGTCAAGGATGTGGGCAGCAGAATCACTTACCTAGCTGGTGGCGTCAGTGACACGCTGGCTGAGGTGAGAGGCCAGGAGATTATGTACACTGTTAAAAATAAAGGTTTATACAACGACCAAAATTGGACTTTTAATTTATTTCAAACCATTTGGTTACTGAAAACGGTCTAATCAATTATTTTAGACCCATTTTACTCTTTCATGTTTATTACAATACCTTTTGGGGTATTGAAAGGGAACGAGCCCTATGAATAAACCTTTTCCAGTCCTGGTGGTAAAGGTATAATAATGTTATGTTCTAAAATTTAGTACTTTGAATACCCATTTAATTCCCTTTAACGAAGTTGAAAATGATATGGACCAATTTCGAGACTAGTATTTGAATACTAAGTTATTTATTTTTTTAATATTTGCTTTGAAATAACATAATGCGAAGAAATTCCAATCACCAATGATATTTAACTAAGGTTAAGTATTTAAAAATTTGATAACAGATTTAAATATAGGGGATATTGGTTATGGCGTCAAACTATTATAACCAAAATATTGGCTATACAGAATTCTTGCTACGTGTATGTCAAAAACTAAAAGTATTAAATGAGACTTAACGTGATCAACTCCCTCGTTCAACGAGTATTTCGCCCGAGCGAAAACCAGTTTAATCTGGCCATGATAATGGTTAATCTATTGAGTCGTATTAAATAATAATAATAAAAAGTAATTAATAAGGGCCTATAAAGGACTGAAAATAAAGTTAAAAAGGATTAACTTCTTACTGTTTATGAAGTAAAATGGATAAAAGAGTGTAAAATAAGTACTTAAACACTCCACTAAAGGACTGAATTTGGGGAGCAGAAGGTTTAAATATGTTCTATGATAAAACCCTGAATGGTTTTAAATACTGGAAAATGTTTTAAGCACTTTAGAGGTCTAAAATAAGACCTTTATTTTTAACAGTGTATAGAAAGCTCGCTGCCACTGACGAGGAACTTGCTGGCTGCATAATCCAGTCAATACTGGGAAAGTTAAAGTCGCCGGTGATGATGAGATCGGACTTCCGCCCGCCAAGAGATCCAAGGAGGGAATTAAGTCTCTTGGTGTACGTGAGGGTGGCTGACGGTGGCCGATAAATGCAGCAGAGACGGAGACATTAGGAGCCGATGGTCACCCGGGCGGCGACCGCTTCGACTTCAGCCTTCAGGTCCAATGGGTCCTTGTGGACGGCCAGGCAAACACCACCTCCGTGTAAGTTCCTGTCTTTCCGGTAGACCTCGAAGTCAAGACCAAAAAGCTCGAAAGATGATATGGTAGCATCGGGCTTGGTTTTGGTGAGCGCTATGAAGGGAGGATGATGTGCGTAGTGCTTCGTCTTAAGCGAGTCGATGTTGGTGTACAGGAGGGAGAGCTGGGTTCGACCTTGTCAATGCGACGATGGTGGAGTATTCCGCTGCTCTGTCGCGCAAAACGAGTGAGGTTGTTGAGCGGGGGAACGATAGAAGTCCACTGCGATTCCTTTGGTAAGAAGTTTCAAAGTATTAGCTTCATGTGAAAGGAAACATTTTTACTCGTGTACTTGTTTTGTTTCAGTCAATAAATGCGAATATCGCCATTTATTGCCTCGCGTAACTAGCAGGCCGAATGATTTTATGGGACCTGGAAGACCTCCGTGTGGTAGAAACAGTCGCGCAAGGAGGACATGGTACGGCCATTTTTGGAAAATGTTGTACAACCTCGAAGCGTGGACCGATCCAAGATACTTAGCTATGAAAAGTAGAGAATTAACCCGGAACAATTTGAACACTGTGTATCATCGGAGGCAAATTATGCCAAAATGTGTTTTAAATTGTGTAAGGAATAGGTATCCTAATCCGGACGGGGTGGATTATATATTGCTCACAAATGGCAGTCATTTTTAACATGTTTTTTTTTAATAATTGTAGTAAACCCATTGCACTAATTAAATAAAATTTAGCTGCTATTCAAATTGTGTTCCTTTCAATATCTTAATACGATATTTTATTTAATAGTGAAACGTCCAAAACAATTTAAATTTACATAAAAATATTTTTAAAATTCAAAATTTTTAGGAAATATCAGTGAAACTGAAAACATTAAAAAATAAGTAAAATTCCAATAATAAAATATATATATTTTATGTTTTATTTTAGAACTAGGAATATAAAATTCTCGCACAATATTACAATCTAGACTCGCCCTTTCTTTTTCCGATTTCACTCCTTGCGAAATATGGAGTGAAAATCTTAACCGGCCCAGCATATGTCTGCGCTAACAAGTTATCATGTTATTTGTACACGTATTGCTATATCCTTTGCGACAAGTTAATTTTGTATTGCAGTTAACGCGAAAGAGCGCGGGAGAGATAAGCCGATAATTGGCGAAGGCGGGACGGTCACCTTGCGTCCGAGATGAATAGAGGCGTCAGAAGGGGTAGCCACATATCCGCCTGAACCCTTTTTTCCAGATTCAAAGTGAAACTAGGCCTTTAAGTATCTTTAACCAAAATGAGAGTGGCCCTGAAAAGGGCCGTTTTTGCCAATAAATTGACCTTTGTCCGATTACTCGGTCTTGGGTCGCTTCCCACCACAACATCCTGACACTGCCACGTATAGTGCGTTGTGAGACGTCTCCAACTTTTTCTTATACTTGGCGAGTTTGTCCTCCATTTCCGTGTTACGTAAACGTTCTTGCAACAACAGGTCCCGATAGTGATCTAAAATATTCTCTAAATTCACTTCAAACGCTGCAGGCCGTCTTCCGTTTCAAGGATCGATTTTCGCCTCTCAGCTCTTCAAGACTGTCCATGACGAAAATCGAAGAAGTCATGAAAACCTAGTCTCTCGCTTTCGCGTTTTATACCGATGGGCCGAAGAAAGGAGGGAAGGAGTTGCCGTAGCCCCCGTCCTCGCGGCCGTTGAAGAACGAGGAAAAAAAGTTCGTCAAGAAGGCGATAATATTATTTCAGTGCGTGTTATATTGAAACAGGGAACATCAAATGATCAATCAATAATGAGAACCATTTAAAAGTCGTCGCAGAAACCACTTAAATGTCATCGTCGTCTTTCGAGCCGGCCGCGTTTCGGATAGAGAAGAGAATCGGTAATTGACCCTAGTAATTTACATAGTTAAATTACTACTAAATGAAAAATTTAATTAATGAAAAATAATAATAAAATCATAAACGTTAAATGATTAGCATTTTGAAAGAAAATTCACTATTTATCCAGACAACTGGGTTGGGAGGTCTGGCGGGTTTGTCAGATTATCCTTTTCTGAGGCGCCCTGGTTCATGTAAAATTGGGCCAAACCTTCGGCCTCTATAGACCGATTTCCAATTTTTGACGGGCAAAGACGACTTTAAAGGGGTAAAATTCATTCGGGGTAACGTGGTGATGGCGTTATTTGTTAGTAGATGGCGCTCTGATAACAACTTGACGTCATAATTTTGATTTTCAACGATTTGTTGAAAGTTTTCAGTTTGGTCGAGATTTAAAATACCAAATTCTCTTCCCTGATTGGATAGTTTAAAATTGTATTATAGTGCCATCTACGGCGGAGAGTGTTAACTAATGTTAAAATTATTTGTTAATTTAAATTACAAAAATTATATATTTTTAATAAGAATTTAAAGTACTATAATTTAGTCATTAATTAATAACTTTTAAAAAAAGTATTTTTTTCATAAATTTATAGTGTCGCCATGTACCTCAAACATTATTCTTAAAAAGCTACCTTTTTTTTCTTCAAAACAACAAGAGTTACGTGATTTTGGAAATAAGGGAGCGAAAAATTAAAACTACAACGAAACTCTGCAAAAATCATTAACTAAAGATTATAATAAACTCTCCTCCGTGGGAAATATCTAACTTCACGTTTTCCTTGCAACATCTTTTTAACTACCGAAACAAATGTTTAAATCTAGCGCGTCGATAGGTATACACGCATTCACATATTGCCTACAGGAAAATATTCATAAAGGGGCGAAATCCACCCGAGGTACCTTCCTATTTAATAATGTTTGAGGTAGAGGCGACACTATAAAGTTTATGAAAAATAAACTTTTTCATAAAGTTATTAATTAATTACTAAATTATAGTACTTCTTATTAATAAATTACATAATTTTGTAATTTCAATTAACAATTAATTTTAACAGTAGTTAACACTCTCCGTCATATATACGATATTAAACTATCCAATCAGGGAAGATAATTTTGTGTTTTAAAATCTCGACAAAACCGTTCTCCACTAAAAACTGAAAACCTTCAACCAATCGTTGAAAATCAAAATTATGACGTCATGCTGCTATCAGAGCGCCATCAACTAACAAATAACGCCATCACCACGTTACCTCGGATGAATATTACCCCTTTAAAATCGTCTTTGCCCCTTAAAATTTTTAAATCGATCTATTAAATTTCTACCGACTAGGAAGCTATAGAGCGATCAACGTTTCCAAGACTAGCGAATTAGTTAATGCAATAATTTCACTTTGTACCTTTGGGCATGGCTGCCATTATGGGCTAATTTTTTATCTAGACGCTAAATCTCGACCAACATCGCTGTGGTTTTACTCTCTCCGTTCTCGTGAAGAATTTCTGAAAGGGGTGTTTAACATTTATTAATATAGGCGGAATAGGGAGTGTGAAATAAAAGAATTAAGTTTACGAAGAACCCGTGAGTTAAAGATAAAAATAATCCCTGGATATTTTTATTTTTAACTCACGGGTTGTTCTTAGTAAACTTAATTCTTTTATTCATTACATTAATTGCTTTAACATCTTAATTAAGAAACTTTTTACGGGTTTTTTTAAGGCCTACACTTAGGAACTTTTTAAAAGCTGTCGCTTGCTTTTCTGCTTTAACGGCTTCTTTTAATTTAATTTTTTTTTTATAAAAAGAACCAGAATGCTTCTATTTCTCGGACATCTTAATTCAATTCAACGTGACTCTAATTAATATCTATCTAACAAAAACTATTTAACTGAAAGTAATAAATGGCTTTCTGCGCGTGCGCGTAAAATAGAAGAGACTAACGGTAACCACGGACACACGACAGATTAAATCGTACCGATAGACTGCTTAAGAACTAGCCATCGAAAACGATTTAAATGCATTTTAGAATATTAAATGCAGGTTCATAATAGTCTAAGAAACAAATAGAATTCTTGAAAATGGCCTGCTAGTTTATTTAAATCGTCCTATCTCCACCTCCGACTTTGGCCAGGTTTGGCTGGAAACTGAGCTTCGACTCAGGCTAACGGAGAGGGTCCGTGTAAACTAGCCGCCTCGGCGGATTGGGTAGCCTCCTGTGGGGTGGCGGGCCTCCGTGTGAGGGCACGTTGGTCCTGTTTCCCGGCCTTATGGAGTCACACCGAGATCTCCCTGGCCAGCTGTGCCGGGTTATGTGGACCGCTGTGTCCCGTTGTTCCCCTTTAGGAGCTTTCTACAAAGGGTATGACTCTTTACCTACGTAGGTAGGGTGTCGGAAGGAGTTGCTATAGCATCCACTCTTACTCGCACGGCTGTGTGCGAAGTGAGAATTGGTCCACCCATTGCTGCACCTTCTGCTGGGTTGAGTGGCTTGCGTCAAAGGTCCGACCACAAGTAGTAGGGTACTACTACCCTAACTGTAATGATTACGTATTCTTCTGTAATCTTTTGTACTTATTTTTAATCCCGTTATCATTTGTAATCTTCGTACTCATCTGTAATCACCGTAATCATTATGAAATAACGCGTACTCATCTGTAATCACGTGTAATCATCTGTAAAGTGCGTAATCATCTGTTATCACGCTTATTCATTGGAATTATCCTGTACTCAATTACTCATCTGTAACAATTTTAAAGTTTTGGGTTACCTGTGTACTCATCGTAATCATTATCTTCTCATCATAATTATTCTGTACTCATCGTAATCATTCTGTACTCATCGTAATCATCTGAACTCATTAATGATTACGTAATCGGTGTACAGGCAAATTCTTACTGGCTAGCCCCACGCTTCTACCCATGCTGGATTTGTCACCTGTCCGGGCTTGGGGACGCTGGCGTAGGGCACTATGATGATAGGCCTCGGGTGGTATGCCCCCTGTTGCTAGGACACCGGGTTAAAAATTCTGACACACTTCTATTCTTGTAGTATCGCCCAACCACTTTTTCTTCTTCATATTATATACCCTGGTTTATAATGAAAATCCCAGGAAAATGCTTTATTCGTCAGAACTATGCACCGTAATTTTATGGTTTATTTACTATTTTAAAATAAATAGTCGCAAAAAAAAACGATAATCGACGATGTTGGACATTTTGGTTGGGAAAACGGTTTGTATTTCTAATTAGCTCAAGATTTTTCAAATTATGTTATGCTTTCTTTAAAATTTTTATAAACAAATCCCATTCTTGGTAAACTAAAAAGGCGCACAACTCAATTTTGGCGCCCCTCTCAAAACGGCGCCCCGGGCAGTTGCGCGGTTTGTAGCTATTGTTTTTTAGCGTTCAGACTGCGGAGCCCAGATGAGGTTGGGGAGCCGATCGATCTGGCCCTGCTATACTCTTTGTTTTGACAAAGAGTATTAAAAGGTAAAATACTAATTCAATCTTTTATTTTATTTATTAATAGAATACATTTTTCTTCCTTTAAAAATATATATTATAAATGTTAATAACACCCATTTGATTTGAATAATTATTTTTTTGCAATTTAGCCATAGCTTATTCCTTTCCCTTTTTATATTTAATTTATACAGTATTTAATGTTTTCACAGATGCTAAAGTGGTAATCGGCCTGGTTCCTACTTGTAATGAAAATAAGCGAACCCACAAAGGACAGAGAAGAGGCAACACTTTCCATTCTGAGCCAAAACAGTATTATTATTATTTTTTCAAGTAAATTTACTCCCTTATTTAATTTATTTCTGATAATATATAATATATTTAATGCTAAGTAGCTTTACTTATTAGTTTAAAGGTGACATTTAAGGAAAACGTGTTTCCCCGCAATACAAGCTTTTTTCTCTCGCCTCTCTCAAAACGCGGGAAAAGGGGGATAGGAATGGGGCTAGCACTTCTACGTCACTTGGTGGATTACCTTTCTCGGCGTCGGGTGTTATAGAGTCCATCGTGTTTTCTTTAACCCTTTGCAGCGTTATTTGCTTATTTAGAAGTATTTTATATTAGGTAAGCGCTTAAATTAACTTGAAAAAAAGTTAAAATAGATCATTATTAAGTTTTGTAGCGCGTATGGTTGTAATTCGTCCAGCAATTATGGTAATAAGATTCTTCACGTTTCCGCTTGAAAACCCAACGCTATTAAAAAATGGGTGGCTAAAGTGAAAAGAAAGAACTTTAAACCTAGCAAATACTCTATTTTATGTCAAACACACTTTGAAAGTAATTGTTTCGAGTTAAGTTCAAATGCGGAATTTCTTCAGTCTATTGGTGCAGCAAGCTCATCTAGACGTAAAGCAAGACTGACTAAAGGTGCAATTCCAACAATATTTTCGTATGAAAACAAAATAATAAACAAACCACCAAGGAGCCTTGTTAGAAAAAGGCAAAGGAAACAGGTAATAATGAGTTTGGTTCATATAATCTAGACAAATTTAAACACTCATTGAATTATTTAGGAACTTCAAAACATTTTTGCTGCGAGCGAGACATTTGCAGAGATATCAACAGATATTATTGAAGAGGTTTCAACTTGGGATTCTACTGAAAACTCCGTATTAGTCGAGACTGAAAATAATGTCGTAGATGCTTTTACTAATACGGATCAACAATTTAAATCCAAAAAAGTCCAAACCGTTAGATTTTCTAAGCAGTTCCGTTCAAAAGCACGCAAACCAACCAAGAGAAGCGAGTAGAAAGCAACCTACATTTAGTGGATGAACTGAAGCCGAGTTGTAATTGCCATTGTAAGAATTACACAGATGCCAGTACTCAGTACGTCCCGAATGATGTCCGAACTGAGGATTGGGTTCCTGATGACCATAATACTTCATTCTACGAACCATATTCAGTATCAGAGTAACTATAGCTTTAATGTAATCATGATATAATTGGGTATAAATAATACTTTTTTTTTATAATAGGAATGATTCTGACATTGATGAGAGTAATGAAGAATTTGTGGAAGTTCCAGCTGGAAAAAAAAACTCTTGGTGTTTATGAGTTGCTTAATGCAAATTTTTTGCATTTTGTAGAAACTGCTTTGGAGCAGCGGCTGCGAATGTTAAATATTTTAAGGGGTCAATGGTTTGCGTTGAATCTCTTTGCGTGGATGGCCCCGTACACTGCTGGTACAGTCAGCCTTTCGATGGAAAATTGCCTATTGGAAATTTATTATTAGCAGCTGGCATGCTGTTTAATGGAAACCACCCGACTAATATCATCCAAATGTTAAAAACTCTAAATATTCAATGTTTCTCTTTGTCAACTTACTTTTTAATTCAAAAATATTATCTTTATCTATCTATTAAGGAAGTGTGGAAAAAACAAGAAGCTGGTAACATCACTGAGTGTTTAACATTGGATGATGATGATATTAATCTTGGAGGAGATTCGAGATACGAGAGCCCTGGTGACTAGTTTTTTTACTTTGGTCCTAATTAAAAACAGCCTATAACATGCTATAATTTTAGCAAAATCCCCAAAAAGTCCTATAATTTTGAAAAATAGTCCTATAAAGTCTTATATTTTTAGAATTATAATCCTATTTTTCCTATAAAAAAACTAAAATTTGAGGGGGGGGGCTGGTATATTCTCATAGGTCACAATGCAAAATATGGAAGCTACTCCATGATGAACCTCAAAACTAATAAAATAATAACATTCCAGTTAGTTCAGGTGAGAAAATATTCATTACGAACTAGCATTTGGAGGACTAATGTAACTAAGTATTTTTAGTCTAACGAAGTGGCAAATTGCAATGCAATGGAGTTCGAAGGTTTGAAGAGGTGTTTAAAAGTCATTGGATCTCGTGGAGTGAAAATAAGAAGGTTGATAACTGACCGGCACCTTCAAATAACCAAGTACATGAGAGAAACAAGATCTGACATAATTCACGAATTTGATCCTTGGCATGTTTCAAAAAGTAAAATAGTTGATAAATATTCTGGGGCTGGAAATACATTTTTATCATTACCATTTCAGCCTTGAAGAAAAAACTAGCTGTGGCAAGTAGAATTAAAGATTGTGCCTTAATAGCAAATAGGACTCAAAGTATTACGAACCATTTATATTTCTGCGCTGCCAGTGACACTAAAGCTGAGAAACGAGATAAGTGGCTTAGCCTTCCGAATCACATTTCTAATGTGCATAAAGGTCACCCAGGAAGTTCTTTCCCCAAATGTTTACACGCACCGCTGGATAAACGAGTGGAAAGAAAAAAATCTTGGATTAAAGATGGTACTTTTAATAGCTAGTAAAGCTTTGGGAAATGACATCAAACCCCCTCCCCTTTCATTCTCCTACAATCATCCACTTAAAGAAAGTTAATTGCCAAGTTTAGTAGTAGATTTTATAAGAAAATTTAATTGACAGTGACTCGCCAATAACATTTAAAAATTTCAATAATTGTAAAACATTTTAAAATGAGATCTGTTTATTAAACTTTTGAGTTAAATGTTTTATACAAAGCCTTGACTGTTTTTTCATAAAATATACAACGTAGAAGAAATGTTAACAATAATAACAAAATTTGATTCATATACAGTTCTCACTAAAATATTTGGAAATTATTCTACGAATACATCTTTTTATGAAATCAATCCCAACTTTCCTGACCCCCGCCGGTCGTTGCTGCCCGAACCTGGACAACAAATTGGCCAAATAACGAAAAACTAGTTTCAAGTCCAAATTCTATATTCTACTTTTGACGGCGAGTTGATGGAAACATCTATTCCAGTGACTTCAGACCATTTTCAACGTTAAACCCGTGTTTCGTGTTATTCCAACTGGATTAATTATTCTTCAAATTTAACTTGTCGGTTGTGAGAGCCGGGGCGATTGCAATTTGTGTAATAATTTGAAATAATTTTCAATGAAACTTTGTGAGAAATCTACATTTAATAAATAAATGTCATTTTAAATGACTGGTTTTGAAAAACTTGCTCCTGGCTAACTATTTTCAAACGTCGCGTAGCTTAGCAGAACTTGCACTTGAACTAACACAAGAAGTCTCCGTATTATACATAACTTTCTACTCTGGAAATTAAGTAGCGTTGGGGGTCATATGTAGACGAACTGGGCACGTCTTAGTCACTAGGGCCTAGTAACCCCGTGGCCCCACCGGCCTCCCTAGTACAGCGAACAGCCTCAAAGCAAAATTTTGGTGGCAGCCCCGTTGGATTTTTCCTGCCTGCCCACGTGTCCAGTCCGCCTCTGGGTATCAAAAAAATGGTATTTATAGATCAATTTTATTTATTTATGTTATTTAACTTGTTTTTAAGGCGGATAATTCGATTACAGATCATCTCCCTCTTGCTGAACCTCCGCAATCTTCTTTTCTAACATTTGGACCTGATGCACCTTTTAGATTCGCCCCAGTTCTTCCCCCGACCGTAAAGGAAACGTGAGTATATTAATAACTTCCAAATATCACGCGTGAAAAGACCTCTATTTAGTATGGTCAACACAATTTGGTTAATACACTCGCGCATTTAAGACCATTAGTGGTAGTTTCAATTATGTATAATTAACTGTGTTAAACTACACGATATTGGAGATAATCCTTATTTCTGGCTCTTCCTCAGTTACAATACAGATTCCGCGCAGGCAACAAGGGGACATCAACCACCGTCACACGAAGCCGGATCGGACATACTACGAGAACTCATGACCAGGACTTCACTTCCTGGCGCGGGATATTCAGTAGCCTCCGTTCCTGGCCAAGTATTTTACCCAAGATATTTCAACCTGTGTTTGCTGCCCCAACCTTCAACAGGGTACCAGTGGCGCGTGTTAGTCGGAAACAACCACCAAGCGCCATTCCAGATATCTTCATCGCTCTATGAGTTGCATTACCAACAAAACACGTCTTTCACGATGCCGCGTCCAACACCACGTCTTATGTCTACCTACCCAAATATGACCGGAGACGACTGGAAAGCGGCCATTAATCTGTATTCCATCAGCCGGCAAGGCGCTGTGTCGCCGGTAATCGACGTCGAAACCTGTTCGCTGGATGAACAAGTCGCCACAAGTGATACGAGTAACTATATTTATTACATTTATCGTCAATATCCACTTACTAATTTGGAATGTCCATTTCAGCCTCGTCAACAATTCCGGTCTCTGAACAGTCGACGGCCGTCGAAGCCGCGGACAATGATACGTCATTCAGCAGTCCGACGGCACCACAGGGGGCAACATCCTCCACCAGATGCTGCGCAAGTTCACTTCTCCCGCCGAGTCAAATACGCAGACGGTTATGAACAGCCCAAATTCCAAAAATGCGTCTGTCCAGGCTATGGTTGATTTGAAGGCTTTGAGTCGCGTACAAATTACATGCGGTCATTTAGACAAAATTACTCAAATCCGTTGCCAAAAACAATTCACCGATCAACAAAGATTCAACTCGCACTGCTTGCGCCACAAAAGCAAAGACGAACTAAAATATCGGTGTAATTTTCGCGGGAAACGTTTTGTGCAGCGTTCTTCGCTTAACACGCATTTACGGATCCATTCGGGGGCCAAGCCGTTCAAATGCGTGCACTGTGATCCGTGTTTTAGTGACAGCTCAACACAAAAAAAAATATTCGTGAATCCATACCGGAGAGAAGCCTTATCCGTGTCGATTTTATTGCGGGAAGAATTTCAGACAAAGTGGCAACCGCGTAAGACATGAGTTGACCATTCTCAAATGTAAATAAGAGATTTTATTTCAGTTATAAAAAATCTTTTTATCAAAAAAAAGTTTTGAAAAAAGGTACAATTTGTAAAATTGCGCACTATAACAATTGGATAAATACAGATATAAAGCAGGTCTAGGCCGGAATTTTAAAATCATATTATTTGTTTAAAATCTTAGTGTATAAATAATCTTAATTTAAAAGTAAATTTTAAAATATTGTATTTCGAAAAACTTTTCAAAATTAACGGTTTTCCAAGTATTTTTAATTTTTATTCTAATTTGTACGGTGACATAAATATTTTATTTTTAAACAGTAATTTCCAAATTTTATTTCAAATTTACAACAATTTTTAAAATTCTACTCTACAGTGTAACTTTTAACCCCAATGTCTTTCATTTTTACAAAATGTAAAGAAAGTGATTTTTTAAAAATATGTATCACCAGTCGGTAGGACGTATAGACAACGATCACCGTCTGCCTGACTGAAACCATAGTCTCGTAATACTTGATCAATTCGTTGATTCCAGCAACGTGGTGATTGCTTTAAACCATATATTCCCTTGCGAAGTCTCCATACCTTTCCACTACCGTCGTCGAAACCCTCCGGTTGACGCAAAAAGAGTTCTTCAGTCAGATCTCCATACAGGAATGCAGTCTTTACGTCAAACTGCTTGATCTTGAGATTCTTCTGAGCGAATATATTCAAGAAGATACGGATCGTTTCTTAGCGGGCAACAGGCGCGAAAGTTTCATCGTAATCAATCCCTTCACGCTTTGCGGTTTTGTCCAATCGCCTGTGATAATACCGTAGACATAGCTGACTTGTCTCTTCTAGCTACGCCAGTTCTCGGGACCAGACAGTCTGTCAATGTCTTGGCGCAGGAGACTGTCGATCGTCCGGATTCAGTGGACCAGGAAGCAGGAACCAGTTGAGAAAATACCCTCAGTGGAAGATCGACATCTTGGTGGCGCAGTGGGAGCGTTCTGGGCCCATAACCTATTGAAGTTTTTACGCCTCAATGATAAAAGCAGCTTCCACACCAGACGAAAATGAATGAAGACGGAGTAACCATTTAAATCTATAAAATCAAGTTTATTTAAGACGAAACATAATACGAACTGGAGCAAGGTTACATTTTGCATGACTGTTTTTATACTGAAAATGTAACCATTAAAAAACATGGAAGAAAAAACGTTATCGGTGCGACAAATAGAATATGCTTTAAAAAATATATTTACACAATAAAAGATTTTTTTTCTTTGTTTACACATCGCATATCTATATCGCTACCAATTTTCTTCAACAGAAATACACCTACCCTGAGAATTCCAGATTTCGGTACTTTATCTGATACACTAGCCGAGAAGCCCGCCTTACAGGCGGGTCCTCAGCTAGTTGTGTGTTTCGAGACACTCCACCCCAGTACGCTCGTCCGCAAAACTTTGAAGAGACCGAGAGACCGCGTCTCCTCGCAGAACGTCGGAAAGGCCGGGAGGGTAGAAAAGCTTGCGGCATTCCTCCTCCCAGCTTTGACAATGTTACCTACTGCTGCCCTGACTGAGTATAAGGACTAAGAGAAACCGAGCTAATAGGTTTTCTCGACCACAGAATAGCGTGGAAAAAGAGGAGCCACGCAGATTTTATCACTCGGCCGGGTTAACAGGGTAAGGCAGCCCTGATTTCATTAGTGACTAATCTAAAGCCCGAACGTCGGTGGTTCAAGGTCACAATAAATACCTTAACGTGGGAGGCGGGGGGGGGGAGACGTCGTTGGCGCCTCGCTATCTCTGCCTATAGGCTAGTCGAACCACGACCAGTAACAAAGCGAAAGGCAATCCCGGTTTATCTCTGTCCCGTGCCGCCTTTGTCTTCGCCCGGTTCGCCCCCCGCCTTTGGCACCCTTACTGACTAAGCAAAAACACTAATCATCATCACGTACAATTTTTATCTTTTTAAGTGCGAATTTACACCTTTAAGAGTGTTATTTTATTCTTTAAAATGGCTTATTTACAGCTCTATAGGTTACTTTTACCTCCTTCATGGGTGTGATTTTACTCTTGAAATGGGTGTATTAACACCTTTAAAGGTGTGATTTAAAGCTTACAAGTTGCAAATTGACTATTTAAAAGTGTGTTATTACACGGTTATTGGAAATATATTGTGTCACAAACAAAGAATGATAAAAAAGTGTTTAAATAGTGTGGAAACGGAGTTTTAAATCTCTTTTTTGACACCTTTTTTAAGACAAAAGTCTTGAAGGTGTTAATACGGGGTTTGATTTGTGTAATAAAACGCCCCTAGCAGTGTCATATTTCGACTCATGAAAAAGTGTACAAATAGTGTTAAAAAGGTTTGAATCAACACCCCAATTTCTTAGAGTGTACCTACCCTGATACCACTACCAAAGTCTAAAGTGCCTTCGTAGTTCATGGCTGTAATAATCATCAGGTAACAGCGATTTCCATGGACTGGGATTGGGCTGCATTGTAGAGAAAACAAATTTTCTTTGGGCAAGATTTTGGGCTAGTTTCGAAATTTTTTGCGTTTTCGAGTGTGCAGGATCTTTGAAATTAATTTGGCAACTCCGTCAGAAGTTATAAATAAGTGTGAGCCAGCTGGGTCATGGAGGTTATGGAAGCCGTGTATGGCCAGAAGTAATAAATACGTGTGGCACTTACTTAACGAAGCCGTGTATGGCCAGAAGTAATAAATAAGTCTGGCACTTACTTAACGAAGCCGTGTATGGCCAGAAGTAATAAATAAGTCTGGCACATACTTAACGAAGCCGTGTATGACCAGAATTAATAAATAAGGGTGGCACTTAGTTATCGAAGCCGTGTATGGCCAGAAGTAATATTTCACTCAAATTTAAGGTTTATTACTAATTCATGATTTTATGCTACCTGCTTGAATGGAATATGGGCACGAAATAATATAATCACCTTAGTGAACTTGTTTATTTTAGATACCTCGTGCGAACCTAATTAAGCTAAATTATACAGGGTGTTAAGTAAAAACGATACAGAGCCAATTACTCAAAATGTGTTTTATGTAAGAATTTGAAATTTGCAGGTTACATAGAGGGTGCAGGGGACAAATGTCAGTGAAAATTTCAATGACCTTGAACTAGGTCTTCAAGGTCATTCAAATTTTATCCAGAGAACCATTAGTATTATAAGAATGGTTCCAACGAAAAATGTGTTCTACGTTTAATATTCAGTCTAAACATCTTTGACTTGATCTAATTTGACAAATGGGAAGCCGATATATGTTAGACCAAAAACCAGAAGGTCGTGTGTGGTATTCTAATCAAGACACGACATTTAAGGGCTTATAAATCTGAAACTACCAGATGAAAATTGTCGTGACACTCTACACTGAGTGCGGGAGTAAGAAATTTGTAACTTATGATGACCTTGAAACATTAGTTCAAAATGTATCTCGATAACCATTAAGATTAGGAGAATGGTTCCAATTAGAAAAATGCCCGCCAAGGTTTTTAAAGTCAAATTACCTTTTACCTGAGCTAAATAAACCAATAATACTCCAAAATAAATAAGCAACTAATACACGAGCGCAACCATGCATAGTAGCCAATGGAGGTATTTTTGAACACTTTATAAAATAAGTCTAGAGTTTAAGGGAACTTAAAACATTACATTATCATTGTTATGTTCATTATTATTTGAAAGTTAATCTTCAGTTTTTTTCATTATTTATTTATTTCAATAATTTGTAAACAATTCTTACATTTATTAGTTGCTCATTTATTTCAATTACTTATTTAGTTTATTTTGTGTTTAAAACATTGAAACTAAAAAAAAATATAATAAAAATACTTGGTACGTTTTAAATCAAATAATTAATGTTTATTTTGGGGTTTTTTTGCTTTATTTACCTCGAGTTAAAGGTAATTTGACTTATAAAACCTTAGCGGGCATATTCTAATTGGAACCATTCTCCTAATCCTAATGGTTCTCGAGATAAGTTTTCCATGACCTTGAATTGATAATTGAAGGTCATCATAAGTGAAAAATTTAGAACTCCCCCACTTAGCTTAGAGTAACACGACAATTTTGATCCATTAGATCTGGTAGTTTTCGATTTATAGGCCCTTAAATGTCGTGTCTTGATTAGATTACCACACATTTGTCAGCTTTCCATTGGTCAAATTAAATCGGGACAAAGCTGCTTAACTTAAAATTAAACGTAGAACACATTTTTAGTTGGAACCATTCTTCTAATCCTAACGGTTCTCGAGGTAAAAATTGATGACCTTGAAGACCTGGTTCAAGGTCATTGAAATTTTAATTGTTATTTGTCCCCCGGCACACTCTATGTAACCTGCAATTTAAAAATTCTTACATAAAACACATTTTGAATAATTGGCTCTGTATCGTTTTTTAGTTAGCACCCTGTATATTTCAAAATGAAGACGTAAAGCAGATCGTAATAAGGTTTTCAGACCTCCAAAAATTTAATTTAATTCCATTGCTACGTCACTGATTAGATGTTTAAGTTAGTCACGTGAACAATAGTACCAATATCGCTACATTTTACTATTTTTGGCGTGATTGTTCAATGCTAGTTATAAAAGTGATTAAAGTACTTCAAATATCTATGCGAGGACTTTGACGAAACGGTAATCATTTCGACAGTTTTATCTTGTCACGAGGGGACGCCACGAGCACTACAAACTACATATTAAATCAATCTTTTGACAATTTGTTAATCAATGAAAACGAAGATGGTTCTTTTATTGTTGATGCACTAGGGAAGTTACAAAAGTTTAATAGTTCGTTTAAGTATCACCACTAAAGTATTTAGTTTCCTAAGAACCTTTGAAGAGCCTAGGATTAAGATCATCATCTTATACTTTTCCGAATGACGATGCCCTAAACATGGGTGGACATTTTTCTAAGGTCCCGAGTGGAAATCTACTTTTATTAGTGTTGTATTAGCTCATGAACGGGTGAAATTTTTCCATTGCCCCCTTGCATTATATTATGGCCATACATTTTTGAAACAAATAATATTTACTTGTGTGTAATTTAATTTCAAAAGCGTTAGTTAGAACTGTTTTGAGTGGAGCAACACTATGCACTATATATAGATTTCAGAGAGAGCTAATTTGGGATTAACGTTATAAATATTGTGCAAAAATCTCAAAATGGGCCAAATACTGAAAATCGTTCATTGCAAGCCCTGAAAATGAAATTTAAATTTTTTAGTCTATCTAGTCCTTTCAGTTATTAAACTTCCTGTCACTGCTGAAGTTAAACAAGAAATGGAAGTAGATTTTAGAGAAGTAATATTCTTTTTACTATTTAAACATAATTGTAATTATAAGGTAGTTAGTTATGAAAATGTTCGGATGCGGGTTTGTGGATTTACAGGGGGTGGGGGCGAAATATTGCGATCGAAATGGGACATGGGAGCCGCCGCCCCCATCCGCGAGGAATCTTACTGATCGGTGGGCACATTCACTTAAGATCGCTCTCTCGAAAATGAGTACTCCAAAAAACGAGCTTCTTGGTAAATTTGCTCGCTCAAAAGTTTATTTCACATCTTTCGGATCGGCGCCTACGTATACAGATTCCTAAAATTTTTAGATATTTGTGAAATGGTCGGCGATTAATGGGTCATTTCTATATCCAAACGATTTTATGCTGCCTGTTTAAATGAAATAAGGGCATTGGGTGAAAACTCGTAACAACTCCTTTCGCGTTGCGTTTGCAAGTTCTCCCCCGCTGGTTTAAAGGGTTGTCCTCCGAGCTCTTCTGTTTCAACTTCCATAAAAACTTGTTGAGGTAAACGGTAATAAGGCCCATTTTCATGCTCGCTGGTAGCGGATAAAAATCGTCAAAATTCGCATCCGCCACTCGCAAGCGTGAAAATAAAGCTAAAATATCCGTTTGAAACAGATCGACGCGGAAAGTGAAAAAGTGTGTAGTGGAAGCGGATTTTGTCGATTTTTACCCGCTACCAGCGAGCATGAAAATGGGGCTTTAGTTAGTGATAGCGAGCTGTTGGCTCGCGTGGCGTGATGGGCTTGCCACCACCCTCCTACACATTGTAACTGGGCCACCTGATTTAAAGGCTTCAAAAGTCGCTTGATGACTTTAGCCTAAGGTGGTGCCTTGGGTATTAGCCTAGCTGATTATTATTATTAATAGATCTTCAGAAATTCTTTCCACATTGCTCTTTTAATTGGGAAGATTTTTCGTGGCCCAACGACAGAAATACATTCGCCATACTTATCAAGCAGAACGTGCTTTCTTCGGATGTCCATTTTCCATCTGAACATTGGGTTTTATCCACATTTGAGCTTCTTTCATAGTAAGTCCACTTTCAATTAATATATTTTCATGAAATGGTAATAAGGTTTTAAATCCTATGAGTTTAAAAGAGGAATAACATTAACATCTTAAATAAAACACACCCTTGTAAGTCTAAAAGATTACCATTTTCAATAACATGGCGCCTATTCATTCCACCTTCTAGCATCATTGTTCGGTTATTTTCATCTAAGAGCAACCTTTCAACAAAAAAACATTCGATCGTCATTAGCCGCACACGAAACAGGGGTTTAAAGAGAATTAATTTGGAAAAAATCCACCAAAAAAATAGTCAATCAATAAGACGCGAAAATTTTAAATTACAAGCAGACGAAATACAAAAAAACGCGTAAATATGTTCATGGAATGTTCCATTTGCGGTTTTACTCAAGTCGATCGGGGCGAGGTCTATGATGTCAGAGACAGATTCGGAGCGATTCTCGAGCAATCAAATCGAAAACGGTCTTAGATTTGTGACAGAAATAGCTCTTCATATAAAATACGAGAGGTCACGTGATTACGTTAAATTCATCGTACAGTTTAAGTTAAGACCTTTTCACACGAGCCAACTTTTCCAATCAAACTGCTGAGTCAGCAAAAATGGATCAGTGATCCATTTTTTTCTCGCGTACTTTTTTGGTGGATCCACTCATCGAACTTTTATTCACACGAACCAACTAGTTGACTAAACTCAAGTTGACTCATCTAGTTGGGTCAAAAAATTGGCTAGTGTGAAAAGGCCTTTAGAGAGAGTTGTTTTTGTTGAGCTCGCGCGAAAACGCACGAGGAAGCGCGCGCTCCAAAAAATAACACTTTTCATTTATGTGTGCGTATATATTATTTTATAGAAAGAGCTATTATCATGAATGTATTCATTTCAATCATGAATGTCGAACTGAATTAGGTAGTCTGACCTCAGTCGCTAGGATGGGAGGGGCTTAGCTATCATGACGTCAGTTACGCGCCGACTTTCAAAAATTATATTGAATAGCAACGTTTTGAAACTTGACTAACTTTCAGTGCCAAGGCTTGGCGGTAAATTTTGTTTCTAAACTTTAATACACATCTTTTTGATTGAAAAAAAATAGGTAAGAATATGAATAACAAATTTCTTTATTTATGATTATCTATTGATTTTGGCTTAAGCGATTACGTAAAACGACGAAAGGAACCGCCCATCTAAGCCCCAGATGATAGAAAGGGTAATGATATAGTTCGATATTCATGGTTGAAATGAATACATTCATGGAATTTTGTATCACGAAAAATGAAAAGAACCATATTCGGATATGCTCTGGCACGATTATTTGAAGAAAAATTAGAATGCCAGTGTAATGAACCATCTTTTACAATGATTTTATCATATACACTATACTGTTATGAAAGATAACTCTGTTAATATCGGCCGATATCACTGGCGTATATAAACGGCCACGAATAGCCGATATATCGGTTGTACATAGAACTCTGTATTTGTACCCCGCCGTTCCGCGTAAGCGCTACAGCGGCCTACGAGACTAATCAGGCCGGGACAACAATGGGCTTTGCGAAACAACGTTCGCCAGTGAGACAGCCTTCGTAATTGCCACACATATAGCAAAAAAACGCCCTCATCACGGCTCGACAAAAGGCGACACCGTGGGCTACCCGGAACCCACCCTCGCACAGCAGAGGACTACAGTGACTTATTCTTCCACTGCAAACTACCCTCCCCGAAAGGTTATAGAATTAAGGACCGTTCAAATAGGGATAGTGGGAATGTACCCATAGACATATGAAATAAAATAGATTTTACACGGAGAGCGTGAGCCAGCAAGACCCAGTCGTGAGGAAAAAACTGATGAAAGCGCCTTCTATCGATGACCAGATCAAATAGTAAATTAAATAATATCACGTGATTTCACGAAGGTCACGGGTGTCGAGAAAATGATTCTTTGGTAATCTGATGAATATGCTATTTAATTTTAATTATGCGAATAAATATATTAATTCGTACAAATTGAAAGGTAGACAAACCGTAAATTATTTTAAAATAAATAATGAAAATATTAAATTAAAATAATGTTTAAATATTAATTAAAAATGTATATAATATTTGACCGAGGCTTAAAAAGTGGGTTACTAGGTTATAGTAAAATGATATTTCAACTATAAGATGGAATATCCCTTTAATTTCCCCATTGAAATATTAGATATATAAAATGCACTGCTTGTTACTGTAATTTCCGCAAGGTAGTAGTAGATTATTAATTTAATATTTATTCTTAAACCTACACGAACAGATTCGTGATCGAAGTAAATGTCGGTAGTTTGAGAGGCCAACTTTTTTGCGTCTCTTATAAGCCTCCGTCTAATTCTGCGATTGTTCTTTTCGAATGTTGTTTTTAACCATCAGTAGATGTCGCGAACTAAATTTTTATAATTTCGAATTGTTATTTCAGATGGCGCTTTTTACTGAATTTACCTCACGACTGTTAGTTCATCGACAAATAACTACAGGACTGGCAATACAAGCTTGTAAAACTTCGCTTCCAAACGGTCGCGGCAAAAATTCGCGCGACGTGCAGCGCCACCCCGTGCGGTTAATTGTAGTTAAAAATCCGTACAAGATGGCAGCCTCCGTAGAGGGCGAGATTAGACTTTTAAAAGGTAAATATTACGTGAAATTTTACATATTAATTGGTAATTAATGATTAATTAAGTAATATTATGATATTTTGTTTTGTTACAGATATTATTGAAAATAGATTTCAATCAATTCTTTGTGAATCTATTGAGAAACTGGAAGATGCATTACATACTCCACGTAATGAAGAATCAAAGAGTCTGCTTAAATTTTTAATTTCAACCGGCTATGCATTAGAGTACTTGGAACTAAAAGATACTGTAAAAGAAGTGATATTGACTGTGATAATTGCGGGAAAAAATAAATTTTCGCTTAAAACAGGCTTAATCTTACAAAACCACTCTCTTCAAAAAAAAACCCAAGACATCATAAGAATAATTATTAAGAAATCCAGAGTAAGTTTCAATGTAATGTTTTTAATTCAAAAATAAATATTAATAACAAAGTATAATATTGTTTCGGATTTCACTGAATTTGTGCGATGGTACAATCAACGTTGTAGCGGCTGCTTTTCTTAGAAGGTTGCTGATAGTAATTAATTACTACCTTGTATCTCAAAGAAACAATGTTGTTGTAGCAGCTGAAAATTCAACGGGGTATAAAGAAAATCTATCCGAAGAAGGCATACATTATGTGGGTGGATTCGTACTACAGTCTGTGAAGAAAAAGATGGCAAAAATACGAAGCTACGCAATAAGCGATGTGCAACAATTAATTAACAACATGACCACTAGTTTTGAAAAAGTCGCGATTACGCTGATTTGAGCTGCTCATTGAACCGGGGAGGATTGTTTAACCTAAACGAGCAGGCATTTCAAATGTTTAAAATAATAGCAAAAATATCATCAAAACACTACGATTCAACGAGTTGTGAGCTGGTGTTAAATAGGAAAATTAAGGCAGAAGAAGAGATAAGAAAAGATAAAACAGTGCAGGAAAGCTGGGAAATAATGTGCAATAATCTTCCTAACAATTTCAAGGTCAAAGGACTAAACATTGTTATTGCAACATATTTAAATACCCATGGCAAAGCATTCACCAACTTTTTAACAGAGAAATACCAACGCGATAGTTTTAAAAGTATTAAGTCAGTTCCTAGCCTACGAAGAGTTTTAAGCTCTTGCGAAAGCAATAACATGAAGTACTAGTCGAAGTCTATTCTGTGATGGAAATAAAAATGTTTTACCTCTGAAGATGTGTTTCCTCCCTCTGCGTTTGGGACAATTCCTTTTAATAAACGTAATTTTCCAACATTTTTCTCATATTGGCTAACAGTTGGATTGGTGTTAGATCCGCAAAGGCTCCTGTGTTTGCCAAACTCCTGTTCTAAAGGATCTTGGTTTAATTTTCTTGTGGAAACATATTTCGCTCCTTTCGATAACATGTATCGAATAACTTTTATTACCGACAAAGCTATAAAGAGAGTGAATTTCAATAAGTTGAGTTTAATGACCAATTACTAATACTATAGTTTTACGCACTGGTTATTTTTAGCCCTTCTGATGTTTCGGTGCTTTACAACATGCTTTTTTTCTGGGCATTGGTAAATTCTTCGGCACTTGCAACTTCATTTTCCCATTCTTGAAAATAGCCCAGAAAGTCTGTCTCAAGCCACTAAAAAAAGTCGTTCCATAAGTTCATATATTTTTTAGGGTATTCTTGGATCAATTTGGCATTGGGTTATATATCTTACCGTTAAACGGATGTCATCGGGAGACTGGAATGGTTCCAAATTTGGATTTCTTTTACAACTTGATTTTGAGAAACTCGACGCATTCATTATGTAAAAATATTGGTTCATCAAGGAACAAAACTTTGCGGTTTCCCTGCCCTCTTCTCCAACCTCCTTTCTAACTCCTACGGCAACTTTCGCAGACAATATCTGAACCGCATATTTAACCCTCATTTTAGCTCGTGATTTTAAATTGATGTGAGACAGTTTCAATTTTGGATACAATCTTGGAATTCGTTGCGCGTCTTTGTAGTACACGGTCTTGATATGGTCCCAAAGAATATGTTGTTTATTTTTCATTAGAAGTCTCGTAGGTATTTCTTCTTTGGGTTTCTTTGATGCCTTTTTTGTTATTTTATTACTTTTCCTTTTAACTTTCGGTTTTTTATTCAAAGAACTGCTTTCCACGTTATTTCTACTAGTTTTCATAAGATGCGGATTGTCAAATAAGATAAACAACGGTCTTGGGTTTTCTTCTGCAGCGAAGTAATTAAGGGAGTAATGGGATAAACTACCATCATCGAGAGAAATCATGTTGTTTTTAAAAAAAGACCGGTTTGTATTAGCACCATCTCCAGTAATTGTCAGGACTCGGCATTCTATGGCTTCTAGGATCTCGATAGCTTCCCATAGTAGCGCGTTCAAATCTTCTGCATGGAGACAACTACACGGAAAAAAAGCCAGTGAAAACTGCAATTTGGTAGTGATGCCTTTGACCATTATTTGAAGAACATTAGTCGCTAGATCGAGTTTGTTTTTCTTCTCACTATTTTCATTACTTAAGCGCCTAATTTCGTTTAAATTTTCTCCCATGTCTACGAAACCGACAAGATCTCCAGACGAGCGCTTGTAAACCAACTCTTCTTTAATTTTCATTTCGTCGATCAAGATGAGGACGTACTTAGTGTGCTCTTCTTCAAAGCAATTTAATTCTTCCATTTGTTTTTTTAACAACGAAAAAGATTCTGCTTGGAAGCCTGGCTTGGTTGTTAAAGGCAAAGAATAGTTGTATAAAGTTCTCCGGCATGGTAGGTTAAGCGCGTTAGTTTTCCTTAAGCATTCGTATGCGCTCGGGGATTTACTGTGAAGTAGTAAACACCACTTTATAATGCTCGGGTGCCATCTACGTGCCCGATTATTCGATGCTTTTAGAGTTGATAACTGCTGCCTTAAAAAGGTCTTTGAGAAGTCTTTTTCAGTATCCATGTTTGTCTGTACAATGTCTTTCAAAATATCGCTGTCTTGCTTTGATATAAAATGTCCCTCTTCGTGAATCAACTTAGTATATTTCTGTCTAACAAGTTTAATTTGCTTGGAGAAATACTTCGCTCTTCTTTTCCCATTCTTTACGCTAGTAATCAACTGTTTTTTAGACATAAAACTGAGTCTCTTCTTTGGTGTTAGTGATTTATTCCTAGAGGCCAATTTTCGCAAAACATTGCGATGCTGCTTGCAATTTTTACAACGTTTAACTCTTCCATCTCTTTTAAACAACAGTAAACAGTTTTTGGAGTGAAAGGAGTTCGTAAGGTTACAATAAACACCACTTCCGTACGAGTCAAGATTAGGAAAATCATTCTTCGCATTTCCCTGACAAACACAAAATTTTTCAAAGTTTTCCAGGTTCTTTACAACGTCTGTTATGTCATCTATCTTTCTTTTAACATTTTCCATGATGAAATGTGAATATGATAGTTCTTTCCTCAAAACAGTTACACGAGTAGTTTGGTCTTTGAAAATGTAAAATGACAATTCCAGTATCTCGTCTTTTGCCATTGAATACTTGGCGTAGTCCTCTCCGTAGAAAGTAGTCCAATTTTTGGGACACCCAAGCTTCTGACTAAGCATGTCAATTGAAAAAAAAAGGCTTATCTTCGAATGAAGTTGTCCCATTTTCATTTAGAAGGGAAAAAGCTGCTAAGTAAGAATTTTGTTTCGTCCGTTTAATTCTATTTAAATCTTCTTCATAGGAAATACTTCTTTTTCCAGACACAGAAATATTGGGAGTACTCGTTAACTGAACAGAAAATCAAAAATGTCATTAACAAGGGTACGCGGTTGTGTAAAAACTTTCAAAAGATTACCTGGCAACTTTCATAAACTGATATGTCATCAATGGAAACATCTGGTGTCGAAAGGTTATTTCCGGAATTGCTTTTCGAGTTAAAATCATTTTTGTTGTTCAAATTTGAGTGTGGATTATGCAGCTAGTCCAAATTAATTTCTGATGTGATGTGAGTAATTGGTGTTAGGTGATTTTCATTCAAGCGAAGGAGTGAAACAGATACTGAAAACTCGCGAAACGCCCATCTATGAACGCGTGTACGCTAGTATTTCTCGCCATTAAACTAACCAACTATTTTGCCAACGGAAACATAAGGTTATGTATTTGTACCCCGCCGTTCCGCTGGGCACTACGGCGGCACACAAGACAAAGAGTCATGCCGGACAAAAATGCACTTTGCGAAACAAACGTTCGGCCAGTGAGACAGCCATAAAGACAGGCTCACATATGGCAAGCAAACGCCCTCATCATGGCCCGACAAAAGGCGACACCATGGGCTGCTCTAATTCCCACCCAAGCACAGCTGAGGACTAGAGTGACTTCCTCTTCCACCACAACTATCCTCCCCAGTAGGATATTGAATGCCGATTATGGAGCACCCCCGAGGTCCCAGTGACCCAGCGCCCCGAGCACGTGACACCCCAAGGACTCCAGTGACCCAGCAAACCGGGTGTGGACCGCCCCCAAGAGCCCCGCGACTCCGAACGCCGGGTGTGGAGCCCCCCAAGAGCTCCAGTGACCCCATCAAACCACTGGATAGGAACAGTGTACCTGTGCAAATCAACCGCAGGTTATTAGCCAACGGAAACAGTACGAACGGACGCGTTTCCTGTTTGGAAACTTCCTATTTCGCAATCACTCCACAACAGACTATCATGAACCGAATTCGTTCTGTGCCATACTTATGTTTATTTTGTTAATTATTTATTTAATAATGCATTCTTGGTACCAACTAAGGACCAATATGGCCAACCCAACGCAAAATATTTTTATAAATCATATTTTCTAAATGTATCAAGTATTGGTTACTGTTTAGATTGGTAAAAATAAATTAGAGATTGAACTTAATGTAACTTTCTGTTATAGCAGACAAAATGTTGTACCTCGACTATAACCATCTCTAAATTCTTTACTGAAGCACTATTTTGCAGACTAAAATTTCAAGAAAATTAATACTTTAGCAATGAAGCACTGGCTTCGCGTATTTCAAAGAATTATTTCAGAACAAACTCGTAGTCTTAATGCGAATGTATATATTTATTAAGAAAACACATTTTTCCGACGTAATAAGTTATGAAATATGTTTGAAGCCAGCTATATGCGGTGATAACTATCATATACTAGGATATGGAGCTTATCCAATTAGGGAGTGGTGGTTACCTCTATTTCGAAATTACAGAAATTTAACTGAAAATCAATAGCGTTTCAATGAACGTCTATCTGGAACTAGAGAACTGTTTTGGAGTATTGAAACAGCGCTTTGGTCAGTTGTGTTTCATATTCAGATTTTCATAGTTCCCGCCTTACCTTTCAAATCTCCCGCCTTAAAGTATTAACTCTCTAGTCCCTATAATTCATTAGTCTTTTGTATGTAGAAAAACTAAAACCAAATAAAGCCAGATGTTTTTTTGTATAAACTTTCACATTGATACTTTACTTTAGAAAGATAAAACAAATACAAAACATGGTGTCAGAAGTGACTACGTGAGACTGGAACCTGGTATTGTGCTTTAAATATACTGTTTTTACATACCGCCTCCTGCTGCTGTTAATATGGATGGTGAGGTATAGGCTAATTGGACTTTATTCAAAGCACAATGGGAAAATTATGAGATGGCTACTGGTTTGAATACACAATCTGATGATGTGCAGAAAGCTACATTTTTAACGGTGATGGCAACTACTTGCTCCCGGGTTTACCAAGATCTAGCTTTATCAGCCTTGCAAACAGCGTCAGTTACAACTATTATCCCAGCAATGGACAGCCATTTTGCGCCACTACGAAATGTGATTTATGAACGCTATATCTTTCATACAGCATTTCAGCAACCTACAGAAACCATTGATAAATATGTCCAACGTCTGCGAAAACTTGTAAAGTCTTGTGATTACGTAACTCCACCAACTGACCCTGCAGCACAAGCAGCCGCAGCTCGAATAACTTCCTCGCAGATTGATGACTTCGTACGGGATCGTCTCGTCCTTGGAATGGTAGATTCCTGATTTCGACCTCAACTACTAAACAAACCGAACTTAACATTGGCTAAAGCTTTAGAAATGTGCCGCACAAATGAGCTAACTTGCCGACAAGTTCAACAACTCGGTGACCCTGATAAGAAGGATGAAACTAAATCCGTCCATCACTTGAATAAATCTAAACAACAATCATCAAAAGGTACACCTAAAAAACCAAAAGAAATGCTTCAACGCAATTGCTTTTATTGTGGAGGCTTCCACGCTCAAGACAGGCAAGCTTGCCCAGCTTTTGGCAAAACTTGTAGCAAGTGTAAACAATTGAACCATTTTTCAAAATGTTGCAAATCTACCTCAAATAAGGGCAATTCTGCAAAGACTTCCTATAAGAAGAAAAATAGAAAGCAAATCCATACTGTTGACGAAGATAATCCACCGAACTCTGACGATTCGTGCTTCTCTCTGGATTATGTTGCAGTTTCCAAAGCTACAAATGGAAAGAAGTACTTTACCACACTGATCATAGGAAATGACACAACTTGATTGTGGTTCGACATGCAACGTTATTGGTAGGAAATTCTACGATTCCTTGCCCATTCAAAAGAAGACCTTGGAAGTACACAACTCTCGACTTAATTGCTATAACGACTCGATTATTGAAGCTATTGCAATTGCAATTATACATTGTAAATACAAAAATAGAGAATACGAAATTGAATTCCAAGTAGTCAAGAGTGACAAGACTCCTCTGCTTTCAGGAGAAACCTGTGAAGAACTAGGTTTAATTAAGTTCAACACTAAAACACCAGATTCTATCTTAGAACTTTCGTCTTCCGAAATGACTAATAATAAAACAGAACTTATCACACTGTTCAGTCCCTTAACTAAAGAAAAAATACTTGAAGACTACTCTGACGTTTTTAAAGGCCTTGGTTGTCTTCCAGGTTACTGTCACTTGGAAGTTGACAAAGCTGTTACTCCAGTACAACATCGTCCAAGAAAGTTTCCGGTTGCACTGAAAGACGCTCTTAATACTCGTATTGCGGAACTAGAACAACAAGACGTCCTTGAAAAAGTGACCGAACCAACAGACTGGATCTCAAGTATAGTGGTCGTACGAAAACCCACGAAGACAATGCGAATCTGTATAGACCCTCTTGATCTCAACGTCGCACTTAAACGACCAAAGTATCCGTTACCTACCATAGAAGAAATATTACCACGACTCGCTAAAGCAAAGGTATTCTCCGTCCTTGACGCAAAAAATGGGTTTTGGCAAGTTCGTTTGGACGAGGAAAGTACCAACTATACGACTTTCTGGACTCCTTTCGGCAGATACCAGTGGAAACGGCTACCATTTGGCTTGTCAGTATCACCCGAAGAATATCAACGAAGATTGAACGAGGTACTAGAAGGCTTATCAGGAATCGAAAATATAACTGATGATATAATTTGCATTGGTTGCGGCAACACTATTGCAGACGCTATTCAAGACCATGATAAGAACCTCATCGCACTCCTTGAACGCGCCAGAAAATGCAACTTGAAGCTTAACAAGTCTAAAATGAGACTACACAGAAAAACAACGTTTAGCTTTTAAACATTTGAATTGCAATTTAACGCGTTATAAATGTAAATGGCTACTTTTGCCGTTGATTCACTAAACACCAAAATGTTTAAATCCAAAATGGCTAAACGACTAAACACGAGGAGCAAGCGAAAATTTATAAAAAAGCATAAAAAACCTAGGCATTTAACAAAATCAACATAAACCTAAACATCCGTGTTTTAAAGTGTTCAAAACGGATCCACTCAGAAAAAACAACGTTTAGCTTTTAAACACTTGAATTGCAATGTAACGCGTTAGAGATGTTATAATTACGAGTTATCCTACGGATTTGCGGTCGGTGACATTCGGCACTAAACAATACGTAACATCCGAAATTATGGTTAGTCTTGTCCAATATTTAGTGAAATTTCGAGAAAACCACGTTTTTGAGTGTACTTTTGGTCATAACTCGGAAACTTTTAATACTAGCGACCCGCGTTAACACATACTACAGAACGATACCCAACTCGACCAGAGTTCTAAATTTAATTTTTTTTCATATTAGAGAAAAACAACCACGTAATTCATTACAAATTACTCGGAAACAGTTCATCGTAAAGACCTGTGGTTGGTCTCATTCGACTCAGCGTGAATATTATCATCGGGCTCAACACCAAACGCGGTCCAATTCGTTGAACGCAAATTTCGGGGTCAACTGCCCCCTATTGACTCCTTTGCCCCACCCCCCAAAAACTATGTTTGCCACCCCGCATCGCTGCGGACTCATCATACTTAAAGTAGGCCAAATTGCAAGTTGGGACGAATTTTTCCGTTGAGCTACCCTTTAGGTAGGGACGGTTTGCAGCCGTATATTTTATTATACCTCTCGTGAAAAACGTTCGTTGACAAGCCACCTCCGAGTCCCCCGGCTAGAAATTTCAATGATAACCTCAATACGTTTCTTAGCTGATGATTCAAAAAGTGAGTACTCGAAGAAAACGAGCTCGTTAGGCACACTCAGTTAAGATCGCTCCAAAAAACGAGCTTGTTGCTAAATTTGCTCGCTCGAAAGTTTATTGGGTAACTTTCGGATCGGCGCCTACCTATACAAATTTCTAAAATTTTTAGATATTTGTGAAATGGTCGGCGATTAATGGGTCGTTTCTATATCCAAACGAATTTATGCTGCCTGTTCAAATGGAATACGGGCAACGAAATAATTTTATCGCCTTTTTGGCGAACTAGTTTCATATCAAGATTGTTTTAAAGTGGATTTGGCATTGAATGTAATCTTAATTAGCATTGATAGATAATTGTGGGGTGGCGAAGTGGTTTGCACTTTCACTTCGCAGCAAGAGGAGCCGGGTTCGATCCCAACTTTGTGGCATTGGGTGAAAACTCGTAACAACTCCTTTCGCGTTGCGTTTGCAAGTTCTCCCCCGCTGGTTTAAGGGGTTGTCCTCCGAACTCTTCTGTTTCAACTTCCATAAAAACTTGTTGAGGTTAACGGCAATAGTTAGTGATAGGGAGCTGTTTGCTCGAACGCGTCCCCAGTAGCAATTGTCGCATGCCCGACGGCGCCGATTTTCGGTTGGGCCGACTGTCTGACGGCGACTACTCTTTTGTCTGGTACTATGCCCGCCCGAATTGTCACCACCTTAATACGCATTGCAAACCGGCCACCTGAATTAATGGCTTCAAAAGTAGCTTGATGACTTTAGCCTAAGGTGGTGCCTTGGGTATTAGCCTAGCTGATTATTATTATTAATAGATCTTCAGAAATTCTTAACCTCATTGCTCTTTTAATTGGGAAGATTTTTCGTGGTTCACCCTTATAAGTCGAAAAGATTACCATTTTCATTAACATTGCGCATAATCATTCCACCTTCAAGCATCATTGGTCGGTTATTTTCATCTAAGAGCAACCTTTTATTAAAAAAAACGTTCGAAGGTCATTAGCCGAACACGCCATTGGGGTTTAAAGAGAATAAATTTGGGAAAAAAATCCAACAAAAAATAGTCAATCAATAAGACGCGAAAATTTAAATTACAAGCAGACGAAAAACCAGAAAACCGCGTAAATATGTTCATGGAATGTTCCATTTGCGGTTTTACTCGAGTCGATCGTTGCGAGGTCTATGACGTCAGAGAAAGATTCGGAGCGAATCTCGAGCTAGGCGCTTTCTCAATTTATAACTGGGAAATGGAAGGAAAAATCATTTTGCTGCCAGATTTAGTATGTCGTCAGGGGCTAGACGGCACTCCGTCAGAGAATGTGACAATCAAAGGTTTTCGGTTCATAGGGGTGGACGCATTTACTAAAATTACTCCGGAAAATATTTTGTGAAACGCAAATGATTAAAGTTTTGTATTTTTATTTTTTTCGAAACCTCTTGGTGCCCCTTGTAGGCTTGGTGCCCTAGGCCGCCGCCCAGGCCTATTCGGCCTATTGGTTAATCCGGCCCTGGGGACAACATTGCGCTCAACGTTCGCCAGTGAGACAGCCTTCGTTTCTGCCACACATATAGCAAACAAACGCCCTCATCACGGCCCGACTAAAGGCGACACCATAGGCTGCACTGAACCCACCCTCGCGCAGCTGACCTGACTAGAGTGACTTATTCTTCCACTGCAAACTATCCTCCCCGAAAGGTTATAGAATTAAGGACAGTTCAAATAGGGATAGTGGGAATGTACCCATAGACATATGAAATAAAATAGATTTTACACGGAGAGCGTGTGCCAGCAAGACCCAGTCGTGTGGTAAAAACTTCAGAAAAGGCGCCTTCTATCGATGACCATATTAAATAATAAATTAAATTATATCACGTGATTTCACCAATGTCACGGGTGTCGAGAAAATAATTCTTTGGTAATCTGATGAAGATGCTATTAAATTTTAATTATGGAAATAAATATATTAATTCGTACAAAATGAAAGGTAGACAAATCGTAAATTATTTTAAAATAAATAATGAAATTAAAATATATATTATAATATAAATTTAAAATGTAAATAATACTTGACCGAAGCTTAGGAAGAAGGATACTAGGTTAAAGTAAAATGATATTTCAACTATAAGGTGAAATATCCGTTTAATTCCCCCATTTAAATATTAGATATGTAACAGTAATTTCCGCAAGGAAGTACTAGATTATTAATTTAATATTTATTCTTAAACCTACACGAATAGATTCGTGATCGAAGTATAGGTCTGTAGTTTGAGAGAGCAAACCTTTTGGGATCTCTTTTAAGCCTACGTCTAATTCTGCTATTGTTCTTTTCGTTTCTTGTTTTTAACCATTAGTAGATGTCGCGAACTAAGTTTTGATAATTTCGAATTGTTATTTCAGATGGCGCTTTTTACTGAATTTACCTCACGACTGTTAGTTCTTGCTTGCATGTTTATTTTTAGGCATAGTCTCTTCGCCCGGGGTCTATTTTATTTATTTATGTCTATGGCTATACCCATATCGATACGTCCCTAGTTTTTGTACAATAAGCCTATTTATTTTCAATTTCAGTAGATGAACTCTATAAATGCAGGGTTATTCAACTTTTAGGAGGTTGAAATACGGCGTGTACCAGCATAAGTGTATAAAATTGTTAGATCAGTGTAACACTTCCTATTCTTCACATACAAAAGTTTTACTGAGAGCTATTTACAAGACAGACTGCATTACGGGCTTCGTCGCCGTTTTGCGTCCGCTTGCTCCCGCGTCACACTAGCCTTGACAGCGCCTCGCTAGGGGGAGATTTTCCACTTGTAATGACGTCACTCAGTTACTAGCTCTCAGTAAAATATTCCCCAAAGTGACAAACTTATGGAAAAATATTATAGACTTAGTGGTGTGTGAGTCTCGTTTTTTTCGCACCGAGTTCGAGTTCGAGCTTGAAAAACCTAGCGAGTTAAAGATCAGTTATAAAAAAATAACGAGTCTTAAACATTTTCTAATTAAATGAATTTCGAAAAATAAACAAATTTATTTGTTTTCTTAATTACAGAACCTTATTTTATTTCCTTAATTTTTCATATTTTTTTCATCGCCAGATTCTTCCATGACTTACTAATAACTACACTTTTAAGCTGCTCTATGCCTGACTGTTAATATCTAAAAAGTCTTTGTAGTTTGCTGAAACTAAAACTTTAAGCTGTTTAAAAGCTACACGTGAAACATACGTCACATGGACCAATAGCGTGGGCAGAAAAAATGACGTCATTTTTAAAGGAGCCAATTGACAATAGGAATTGTGATGTCATTTAAACTCGATAACAAAAAACTCTTAAAATTACCTAACACGTTTTACCGAGTTTGACCTTGGCAAACTTTGAACTCGAAAGCTCGACGAGTTTCGCGGCAAGGCTTATCGAGTTTCGGGCCGAGTACTCGAACTCGAACTCGATTCCAGTACTCGCTTAAAACGAGTGTTCGCACAACCCTCATACTGATTTATGGTACCAGTAATAAAATCGCGTGTTCCACAACAAGTAATTTTTTCTTCCCGCACCTGGTTAAAGGTGGAAGATTTAATTTTCATTAGTCGGCAACGCCCTCTATTGTAGATAATTGAAAAAACTAAACTATGGTGGGCCGATTAATTATGAAAATAATTTCTTAAGATTTATTTACTTTAGATCAAAACACCGCACGAGCCTGGGCTGCGTTCAGTAACTCTAAATAAGCTCAACGCTGAGCTGAACGGGTTTTTTGACTTCCGGTTTTCACGTCACGTTGCCCGTCCGTTGAGCAGGTTTTTCCGTTGCTCAACTGTCACGTGACATCGAAGCGTGGAGTAAGGCTAGCTGCAGACGATATTTTACAATATTGACAACCAGCGTAAAAAAGCGTTCAAAAACGGTCTCAACGAAAATAATTTCAACATTGTATATTCCCTTTAAGTGCTATTAAATAGTTTAAAATGTTTTATCTGTTGATTTACTTTTCTTATCAATTAGAAAAATGATAATCTCAATGAACATATTGAATAAATGCTTCGGGGAATCTCCATCCCGAAAAGCTCTTGAAGTCCAGCTTCTACTTGGAATACAGGTTTGGTCTTCATGGAAAATTAAAACCGCGTTTATCAAACGTTATTTGTTTGTCTTTCACTCGAACTCTTTCGTTACTGCGCGATGAAAATACCAAAATGTTTCAGAAAATGAACTTTAACACTGTATTTATATCAATGGAAAGCCACCAACGGTCAAAATATAAATATAATAAAAATTATATTATTATAAAAAATATAATATAAATGACCAAGGGTTAAATAAGACCGTTTTAATTTAAATTAAATTAAATTTATTAGACGAGAATTATTCAAAATGGCAGTTTGGGCATCAGGGAAAGATAATTTACTTGTAGGTGTTTTTCGCTCCACGACAGACCAACATGTCCGAATTCGTTCTGTGCCATACTTATGTTAATTTTGTAACTTATGGTATAAATAAATGCATTCTTATTAAAAATGAAGGACTAAAATGGCAATCCCAATGCAAAATATTTTAAAAATCATATTTCCTCAAAGTATCAAGTATTTCCTACTGTTTAGATTGGTAAAAATAAATGTAACTTTCTCTCATAGCAGATAAAATGTTGTACCTTCACTAGCGCCATCTCTGAATTCTTTACTGAAGCACTATTTAGATACAATTTCAAGAAAATTAATACTTATGCAATGAATCTGGAGATGGCACCACTTGTGCTGCTGTAATGAGCTCACCGTCGAGACTAGGTGAGATCGGCTTACTTAAAATATCGTGTAATTTAAAACTTTAAAGCTATGTTTAAGAACCTTAAATGACACGATTTCAGTTCTATTTTTGTTTCGGTGGAAGTCGATGACCACAAAAACAATTTTCCAATGAGAGCACAGCCTGGGGCTACTTTAATAAAGTTCAAATGAAATTGATCTTCAAAAGCGGAAAATAGTTGGCACTTGAGCGCTAAACGCGAACAGCGGGGTGAGCTCGGCTCGGATTTAACTTCAGCCCCCGTTTTGAGGTGGTTCGTGGCTCACCTACTCACGGCACGAACTGCACGTGCCGTTTTCATTTAGAAGTCGCTAGATTGAAAGCACATTTCGGACAGTCTGTAGCAGCGGTCGTTGGCGGGCTTCTACGCAACGAATTCGCGTATTTCAAAGAATCATTTCCGAACGAACTCGTAGTGTTAACTGTAATGCCTTAAGGTATGATAATTAAAAGACATTAGGTTAATAATACAAACATCATTTATTATTCCCGATGATAACACGCGCACTACAAAGATATCGTTTCGATCCTCCCCTACTTGCACTGTGTTAACTTCTCACATGCTAGATGGCGGTAGTAGACTAGGCACGGTTTTCAAATATGACAATATTACATTAACGCGCATATATTTATTTATTAAGAAAACTCATTTTTTCGACGTAAGGTTACGGAATATGTTTTAAGCCAATAACAGTAGCGGTATAAGGAATTGCTGTTTTACGCTCGCCTGATTCTATATAACGCTCAGGGTGTTATTTCAGAATAAATAAAAACTACATAAAAGTTTATTTATTTATTTGTGTTTTATGTCATTTATTTTAATTACGGTACTAATCAATCTAGTCTTCAATTTGGCTTGTTAATCTGTAAATCGATTAAAATTACAACAGCATTGAAAGGAGGATAATTGTTTATGTATTAAACTTTTCGCGAAGCCAGTAACGCGTGAAAATGACATTAAAGTTCAATGGTTATAACACGCACTCAAAGTAACTAAAATGGTATGAAATATATTTACATATTTACATTGTTTCAAATGTTTAAAATTTATTATAAACTAGGCTTAGCTAAACTAGATATAGGACCAGATATATATATATACAAACATTATCAGAGTTGATATGATTCTTTTATTTGTAATTGTATGCTTCTCGTAAAAATTGACCGCGTATGGTCTTCGTGAACCCCAGAAAAACTTTCTCGCGTCTGTGGTCCGCCAATTAGAAGGGAGCTCTCACTTTCGGGGGTGATAAGAAACTTAATCTGCTGAAACGAGAGCGGGGTGGCTGAGGGTTCAAAGGGTTGCTGGCGCGGCAGATAAGGACTGTTTGCGGACGCGGTCTTCGTATAAAACCGAGTTCGAGAGGTTGGGAGGTCCGTGTTTCCGCATCTTACCATCTTCCAAGACGTCCTCTCGCTCTCTTCGGTCTTCGCCGCTCAACGAAGTGTCTCTTTCGCGAACATCATGGCTCCAGTTTTTCACCACGACAAACACGTGCGCAATCACTGTCCTCCAACAGGCGCTAATCTGGCTTCGGTAAGATACCCCTTTTCATTCGATTGTGGTCGGCGTAGTTCTATGACTGAGATCCGTAAGCGTGTCTTTTAGTCAAAATAATTAGGGATAGTTAGAGATAAAAAAAAGCGCCAACTAAAATAAACAATTTCAGAAATCATTTTTCGCGGGTAAATAATAGGTTTTGCGTTATATAATTTGCGAACAGACCGTAAATATAATTTACCATAATGATAAATTATGAGGCCTTCACAGAACGCGTTGGAAAAGCGTATTGTAATCTGGGTAGTGTGTACTGGGTAGTCATGTAAATTGAAACCGACTCGTTTACAAAAAGTGCTGTATCCTGTAGTTTATTTCAAGCCGTAGGTCCGAATTGTACGAATTGTGAAAAGCTAGATCAAGTCCAAACTCTGTATTTTACTTATGACGGGGAGTGGATGAAAACATCTATTCCAGTACCTTTAGCCCATTATTCACGTTTAACCCGTGTTATTCCAAATGATTTAATTATTCTTCAAATTTAACTTGGCGGTTGTGAGAGCCGGTGCGATTGCAATTTGTGTAATTATTTGGACTAATTTTCAATGAAACTTTGTTAGAAATCTACATTTAATAAATAAATGTTATTTTAAATGACTGGTTTTGAAAAACTTTCTCGTGGCTCACTTTTTTCAAACGTCTCTGAATTGTTGGAAGAAAGTAGTGTTGGGGGTCAAATGTAGGTGAACTGGGCACGTCTTAGTCACTAGAGTATAGTTCCCCCACAGGCCTCCGTAGTACGGCGAACAGCCTCAAAGCAAAATTTTGATTACAGCCCCGTTGGATTTTTCCTGCCTGCCTAAGTGTCCAGTCCACCTCTGGGAATCAAACCTTGTAATTTTAGATCAATTTTTTTTATTAATGTTATTTGATTCTTTTTAAGGCGGAAATTTCGAATTCAAGTCATCTCCCTCTTGCGGAACCTGCGCAGTCTGCTTTTGTTACTTTTGGACGTCATGCTCCTTTTCGATTGGCCCCAGTTCTTCCCCCGGCCGTAATGGAATCGTGAGTATATTAACAACTTTTAAATCTCACGCGTCAAAAGACCTCTGTTTGGTATGGTAAGCACCATTGGTAAATGAACCGAAGACCATTAGAGGTAGTTTCAACTAAATGTGTTAATTTACGTGAATTGGAGATAATACTTATTTCTGGCTCTTCCTCAGTTACAATACAGGTTCCGCGCAGGCAACAAGGGGACATCAACCACCGTCACACGAAGCCGGATCGGACTTACTACGCGAATTCATGACCAGGACTTCCCTTCCTGGTGCGGGATATTCAGTAGCCTCCGTTCCTGGCCAAGTATTTTACCCAAGATATTTCAACCGGTGTTTGCTGCCCCAACCTTCAACGGGGTACCAGTCGAGTGTGTTAGACGGAAACTACCATCAAGCGCCATACCAGTTATCTTCATCGCTCTATGAGTTACACTACCAACCAAACACGTCTTTCACGATGCCCCGTCCAACACCACGTCTTATGTCCACCTACCCAAATATGACGGAAGATGACTGCCAGGCGGCCATTAATCTGTATTCCATCAGCCGGCAAGGCGCTGTGTCGCCGGTAATCGACGTCGAAACCTGTTCGCTGGATGAACAACTTGCCCCAACTGATACGAGTAACTATATTTATTACATTTAAAGTCAATTTCCACTTACTAATTTGGAATGTCCATTTCAGCCGCGTCCACAATTCCGGTTTCCGAACAGTCGACGGCCATCGAAGCCGCGGACAATGATAGGTCATTCAGCAGTACGACGGCACCACAGGGTGCAACATCAACCAACGAGGTTGAGCGCAAGTTCACGTTTCCCGCCGATTCAACTACGCAGACTGTAATGAACAGCCCAAATTCCAAAACCGCATCTGAACAGCCTAGGGCTGATTTGAGTGCTTCGTGTCGCGTACAATTTACATGCGGTCATACAGACAATCTTACTAAAAGCCGTTGTGGCAAACAATACAACGACCATCAAAAATTCAAAGCGCACAGCTTGCGCCACAAAAGCAAAGACGATGAGAAATATAAGTGCAATTTTTGCGGGAAATGTTTTGTGCAGCGTTCCTCGCTTAACACGCATTTACGTATACATTCGGGAGCCAAGCCGTTCAAATGCCCATATTGCGATCGGTGTTTCAGCGATAGCTCAACGCAGAAGAAGCATTCGCGAACCCACACCGGCGAGAAGCCATACCCGTGTCGGTTTAAGTGCGGGAAGAATTTCACACAAAGTGGCAACCGCATAAGACATGAAATGACCATTCACAGATCAACTTAAAAACATTATATTTAATTTATTTAAGACCACTTAATCGAAACAAAATTTAATTAGCGATAACAATTGGACCACTATAAATATAAGGCAGACCTAGGCTGGGTTTTTAAAATCATATTGTATAATTAAAAAAAAATAATAAATTTATTCTAAATCTAAAGGTAAATTTTAAAATATTGTATTGAAAAACTTTTTAAAATTAACGGTTTTCCAAGTATTTTGAATTATAATTCTATATTGTGACAATAATATATATTTTTAAACCGTATTTTCCAAATTTTTTTCATATTTACGTCAAGTTTTAAAATTCTACTTAACAGTGTAACTTTTAACCCCAATGTCTTTCATTTTTACAAAATGCAAATAAAGTGATTTTTTAAAAATATATTTTGTTATTATGTTTGCTAAAACAAGGGGAAAAAAATTCAAATTTGTCGAAAGTAACAAAATGCTTTTTGCGAAAGAAAGGCAAAAAGAATTCCATCTTGTCAATTTGTAATTTTTCAAAAGTAATAAATTGAAATAAGCGTGTTCACAATCGTCGATTCCTATTTAGAAAATATCAATAACAAATATGAAATATGTTTACAGCCAACCATTGAGGATATATTGCTTTTAGCAAAATAGGGTTTGAGCAACTTTCACCAATTTAGGGTTGGCGCGTTGCGATTCGCAACTTGGGCGTCTGGAAATTGCGCTAAAGGTTTCACAACACTGAGAAGGATTGCAAACTCTGTAAGTGTGGTCAGAGCCGAATATAGAACAGTAGCAGACCACTAAACAGCTTGATCTGTTTCTAGTGACCCAATGATCCCAAACCTATTTTTGCGTTTGTTATTTATGATTATTATTTTCTTTTGGTATCTAATATCGTATTTCTTTGGCCTGTTCGGAAACTAATCTCCACTCCCGTTCGTATCAAGTGACGTCATCGCTCCGTTGGAGAACCATTTTCGTAAGAACGTATCAGTGGGGTGGCCAAGTGGTTAGCACTCTCGCCCAGTAGCAAGATGAGCCTGGTTCGATCTCAGCATGTGGCAAAAAGTGAAAACTAGGAACCACTATTTCCTGTGTTGAGTTTGTTAATTCCCCGAGCTCTTCAATTTCCAATTTCAATAAAAACTGTAGTTAAGGGTATTAGTTAGTGAAGGCTTAACATCAACCTCCTACGTAATATAACACGGCCACCGGCAATTGGCGTCACAAGTCCCAAGTTCATTTAGGCCTTTGTATTATCTTAGCTGATTATCATTTTCTGTAGAATTAACAAGATGTATCCAATGACACGATGCAGGCTACTTCGCGCGAATTTCTGTCACCGCGTGTTCCATTAATACATTTTCAAGATCATGAGTTCTTATGCCGCGCTTCTGAACTGTCAAAACTCTTTCCTGGTAGAGCCCAGGCGTTGGCTGACTATACAAAGCTGATTATTATTAGAATTTATTTCTTTTGATACGTGTTCCCTTAAATGGTGCGAATCGACTCTTCAACATCTCCACGAATCCCTTCATGAGAAACTGGTCAAACCTGGTCACAATATATCAGTTGTTCTAAAACTGGTGGGCTGACATTTTTCAAATTGCGCCAATATACAAAAACGGACAATAGATCACATAATTCTGACCACCGCCATCTTGGATTAAAGATGGAGGAATTATCGCTAGCTATAGCACAACCGGTATTTCGAAAATGGCCGCTATTTTCGTGAACAAATTACGAGTTGTACTTGCTATACTTATGCGACGTATCTCTTGAAATATTTAAAACAAATCAACATTAAAATACCTGTAATTTGCCATTTTAATTTATATATGCTAAACGTCATTCTTTTTAAACACTATTATGAGTTTTTATACGGTAGAAAGCAATGCGCCGTTTTCAATAGCTTTCTAATCATAAAGAACTTGCTAAGGTTAACGGTAATAGCAAGCGAAGTGAGCTGTTGGCTCGTGGGGCACGAAAGGCTTGCCACCAACCTCCTACGCATTTTAACCCAGCTAACGGTTATTGACTTTACATTAAGTAGCTTATCGACTTAGCGCTATTTTGCTGCCTCGGGTTTTGGCCTAGCTGATTACTAAAATATCTTGGAATTCATCTGTATATTTTTCCTTTAATATTTCCAGCCACACTTGTCTAAAGGCATTATAAAGTCTTTGAAGTGTATGATTAATTAATAATTAAGCATATTACATAGGCAATATGGCCTATGTTTTCTTTGGGGATTAACTGCAGGGTTTTTAAATAGTATGTATTTCACGTTGATCGATTAATAAAAAATAATGCATTTTAACAAAATTATGTGTTATAAAAGCACTTTTCAAGTTTTTTGGCTACTTGTGCATAAAAGCACCAAATAATTTTTTTTTAAAATAACGGTTTTTGTGGCACATTATATGTTTCTCTGAAGATGTCCTAAAAATGTTAATTATATTAATTGTTTTTAAACATTGTACAATAATCTGCATTATAAATCTTTTGGTGTAACTCAATGGTGCCCAATCGCTTGATCGTTTTGTGAATGTAGATTTCATAACGCTATGCTATGCTTTTAAAAGCCCTCTTGTGTTTGGAGATTTTGTACTTACGAAAAACGCCAACGAAATTCACTTTCAAAATTTGGGGAGGACCCAAAATGTTCGAATTATGAAGGACAAATAAATATCGTGTGTTAAACGCGGTTCTAAATTTCCATGACAACGAAACCTTAATTCGGAATACGAGCTGGACTTCGAGAAGCTTATCAACGCTGATGTCTTGTTTACTTTCCGCAATCGTTGATTTGAAATGAAAGAGTTCTGGGAATCTGAATCGACGTTTCTGGATGGAGATTCTCAAGGGGTTTTTCCATAGGCCCGTTTCAAAATAATTATTGAAATAGTCTTTATTAATTTATTAAATTTTTAAAACCTCATTCAGAGATGGGCAAAAAATCATTTGTTGAATAACGAAAAAAATAAATCTTTTTTAGTGGTTGTTTATAAATAACGTTGCAAATAATTTAATTGAATAAAAGTATTTGAAATAAATATACTAAAATATTTTTTTTAAAACAGTTAGTTTATAAATAAAAAGTCCAAAATATCTGTTTATCTAATCATTTCAAATAAATTTAGTTTGAAAATAAAATAGGACTTAAATATTTTGTCATCAACTATTTTCGGTTTGCGTAGTTTACAACTAGATCGTCGAAAATAACTTTATTTGAGAGGGCTAGACACAAGTTAAATCGCTGAAAGTATTGCCATATTTTTAAGCTAAAGACAGTGACGTAAGACCAACATTCAAACAATAAGGCCGCGTTACTTTATAGAGAGACTTTTTGATAATCTTGCCTAAGACCTCTAGTGGCAGACTTCGAAAGTTTGACAGAAGAGTATTTTCTCAGTGACGGCAATGGTTTCTCATAGCGTTACGGTTTTTTAGTGTAAATTTAAAAACGAGTTTAAGGTAATTGAATATTCGCGACGGAAACTGTTCTATTTGGCGCTGCGGCGCCGACGTTCCCTCGCCATTTCTTGGGTTTGTAGCGTCGGCTATAATCGAAATTGCGTAAATCTGGGAGCCGATTCTGTTGTGTGTTCTATTATAATAGCAAAACAAATAATTCCTAAGGGATAAAATATATTTTATTTAAGACTTTGATTGTTAAAAGAGGGCGTATCCATAGTTTTCGGTTCGAAAAATTTGGAAAATAAAATATTATTATTTGGGGGCATGTAAACTATCCATTTGCACTCAAACCACGGAAAAAATACTAAGTTTTATAAGCCTCGGCCGTTTTTTGCGCCTTTCGTCGGTCGACTATCCGCCTAACGACGCAAACGTAGACAATTTTCTAGAGATGTTGAGTGAAAATTAGTAGTTTACGTCACCCCAAATGATACATGTAATATCTTATTTTCCAAATATTTTAGAAAGAGTATGGCTGTTAAATTGAATTTATTAACTAAACTTTTGTACCCGCATAATGGAAATTGTCTCTTTGGCCGAAATTAAGGTAGGCACTTCGTATGTTAATGTTAAGCAGTAATACAGTAAGCAACGGAAGTTAAAATACGTCAGTTGTTTCCTTTCTGCCTATTTCACAAATAACTTGACAATTATCTGCCTACTTCACAACTAACTTGACAACTTAACAACTATATTTACCTACCTAAACTTTAATAATTAAATCCCTTAATAAATAAATACATTTGTCCAAAGATACAGTTGTAAATACCGTTGTTTTACTGAACGAAAATCCATAACCTTTGTACAAACGTCTGTCGTTTCTAGGAAAGTGATTCGCAAGCACTTCTCAATCTCCCAAAGGTGACACCTCTCCAAACCCAACCATTATTTACTTCTGCTTAAATTCATTTTTAAATTTAGATTAAAAAGCCTTAAATGGAGTATAAAATACCGCGCATATGGGCAATCAATGAATTTCACATTTCAACCAGCAAGTTTAACCGAATCTAGGAATTATTGTCGCTAGTTGCGTTAAAAATACGTCGTAGCGATTGTTAGCAGACGAGTTTTCGATTTAGTTTCTACTTCTTTAACGCTATGAAAAACCATTACCGTCACTAAGAAAATCCTCCTCTCTATAATTCTTCAAGTTTGCCACTTGAGCTCTCAATCTTAGGCAAGATTATCAATTGTTCAAATACCGAAAGTAAAGCCCAGTTCACACTATTGATTTTATTGCGCCACTTAATTGTATTGAACTAATTGCGAGCGAGAAAATTGTATAGGGTGAATAGAAAAGGTGGGAACCATGGTTACAGTTTATATAATACAGTTATACAATTTTCTTGTTTACAATTAGTTGGACACAATTAAGGGGCCCAATTCATTCAATAATGTGAACTGGGATTAATGCTGGGGTCAAAGACTTTTAAGGTTGAGGATGACAATTTTATTTGAACAGGAAGAAAAAAAATCCCGCAAAAGTTTACTCGACTAATCATAAGTAACTTGATAACAATAAGTATGGCATTAAGTAAAATGGCGACTATTGATATCCCAAAAAAATACATTATTAACCAAGGATGAAAATATATCACCGAGTTCAGTTCAAGCTCAAGTCGAAGTTAGTCGAAATTGATCGAGAGTGCCAGTGTCGAAAAAAGGTTCCGTTATGAAATTTGTATTAAATAATAGAGTTGTATCACCTCGTAGCTTTGGCCATGGCCTCCATTTTAAGCGCGTTTTTTATCTATAGGAAAAAGCATGGGTGACGTTGCGTGATGTAGCACTGACACTACTCTATAGGAAGCGCGATACTTATTGTTATTACGTTGCTTATGGACTACCAAACAAAAAGAAGAGAACTGTTTATTCGTTATTTGCCTTAAAGAAAATATTTGAATTATTTGAATTTTTTTATTCGGCAAAATAATCGTCTGAAAATATTTCGTTATAACTATTTATCAAATGAATGTACATTAAATATTCGTAAAACATAATTTATCAGATAATAGTCGGAAATGTTTAAAAAAAAGTATTTACTAAATAATGTCCCCACAAAATATTGGATTATTTGGTAAATAAATATATCTAAAATATTTGGCTCTGTCAATCGACGAATAAATATGATGGAATATTTTGTTATTTAGTAATTTATTGAAATAAAATTTTATTCAAATCATGCCCATCTCCGCTCGCTCCTAATAAGCAGCCCATTAATTCTAGTTCGGGCAGAGATAGTTCTTGGTCTTTTACTAGTTTTAGAGGCGCTACTCGAGCTTTGGACGCTACTAAATTTACACATATTTGTCCCGATTTAGTTTTGAATCTAATGTAAATTGCGGTGGCGTACGCCTTTTTACTGGCCTCGCGGAAGCAATGCAGTTCTAACCTTGTGATTTCCTCTTTTGCTCCTTCAAAATAATGTTTATTTATCTTAAGATTTTCTAGGAAATATACCTCTCCGGCCCAGTTTTCAAATTCTTTTCTTAAGTCTTCCCCAAGGTCGCTGTCCCAATCTAATTTAGCAATCCATATTTTTTTAAACAAAATTTTTGCTCTAATTGTGAAAGGAGATATTAACCCCATAGGATCGAAAATTTTCGATACCGCACTCAAAACGAAACGTTTCGTCAACTTGGGATGTTCGATTGTTTTTATTAAATCACAAAAATTATAGGCTAAGGTGTCCGAGGTGGGGTCCCATTCAATTCCTATTTCATATCTATTTCTTTTTCAAATAATTCTCCACCTTCCGAGGTAGGTTTGTTTTCCCCAAGATTCTTTAACTCTGGCGAGCTAGTTCCCCACTTCCTAAACCTCATGCCTGCCTTTTGCATAACTAACGCGGCTTCAACGGATATTTCCTTACCTTCCTTTACGTTGTCTACACCGCTGGTCAAGTCATCGACGTATAAGTCGTTATCTAATTTTGGTTTTACTCTATGGTCTAGGTTTTCCGTTGCCCGTAGGTGGAATTTAATTGTGCCCGAGAGAAGAAAGGGGCTGGAGGTAACGCCGAAGGGTACCCGTGTCATTCGGAGTACTTTGAATTCGTTTTGGAGTATTTTCCCATCTTCCTCTTTGACACACAAAAATTTAGTAGAGCCAGATATTATCAATTTGAATAATATAGTAAATTTTAAGAAATGTTGGTACTCCAAAATCTGATACATTTACTGGAAATACATATCTAGGCTTATAGGTCACAGCTTTCTCAGTTAAAATAGAAGCAATGTTTGTAACTATTGGGTCTATATCTAAACTTAGATTATCTCTAACAAACAGTTTTAAAAAGGATGGAAGTTGATGATATTTTAGTTTAACATATTTTTCAAAATGAGACATTTCAAAGCCAGATTTTCCACTTAATTCCCAGCACTGAAGCATTTGGTGTCTTTTACCAAGTGTGTAGATTATGTTAACAAAATTATGGCAATGCTTAGCTATTACTTTAAAATACTGATGCTTTGCCTCAAAGCGCATGCACCAAAGCCTGATCAATGGGCCATATTCTTCATTAAGTCTCGCATAATGAAGCATATAACGAATTTTTGGTATAAAGTGGGAGTTTGGTAATTCCTTGTAATAGTTACAAAACTCAATAACTTTGTCATATAGATAGGGAAGCCAAATTTCTTCTATTTCTAGAGCACATATAATTTCACTGATTTCGGATAAAATTAGAAGAACCTTCCAATAATTATCATCAGAAGAGACCAAAGAGCCAAACATAAGAGGACAAAAATGTAATATTCATTTTTTTGTGCAGCAGAACCAACTAGATTTCCATCTTTTGAAATAAGAACAGGTTTATTTTTAAGATTAAGGTCTCCATAGGGGAAATTTTGAATAGTTTCATTTATCTTTTCAAATGATAAAATATGATGAGAAACCCAATAATTAACTATCAACTTTAATACTTCAGGAACTACACCCTCAAAAAAGTAATGCATATAACCTGGTGGTAAAGAAGCAGCAATTTTGAAGTTTGGGTTATCTGCAAATGGTGATCTGTTGAATACACCATACATTTTTGATGGTCAGGATTTTCCGTAATGGCTTTTAAATGGTAATTATTAACTGCTTCTGTCCTAATTACCATATAATTATCATCAAGAGAATGACTAATATCGTTATATGAAATCATGCAATGTCGAAAGAATCTGCCAGAGGAGAAAAATCTACTGAAACCACCCACACCGTTGCTAGGTAAAATATCTTCTGAAATTGTTGCAATACAGGCTTTAATATTTTGACCTCTAACTACAAAACCATTTTGTCAAGATATTAACTCTTCAATTAGTGGTTTATAAATTTTTGCTTCCCCATACTTCTTAACAAATGGATATCTGACCCACAAAGAAAGATTTATGTTACTTAGCTTGCTACGAAATTTAGGATGGAAACTTCTTATCATAAAGTAAATAAGTGCATGCCTCTTTTGGCACCCAAAGGATTATTCAGCTCAACTTCATCAAGATAAAAATATACCTTAAACATTTAGGATTTTTTGAAAATAAAAAGTGGCGTTTGTGAATTAAGTTCAAGTTCAGGTAATGAACGTAAGCGCCCCCGTACTGAGGTGGAAGTGGTAGAAGCTAGAATCTGTGCTGACTAATGCTAGTAGTAAGGTTTCAATCCCTGTAGGTGCCAAAATTAGAACAATCTATAAACAACTTGAGAGTTTGGTCATCTCAAGTAATTTGAGGATAGCTCAGCTGTTGGGTTCCAGCGAGGAAAAAGATCGTACTATAGAAATTTTGGCCAAGCAGGAACACCGTATTACTTCGTTCGCTGAGAAAGTCTCAGCATCTGTAGATCCCACTCCGGCAGAGTCCATGGGAGTAGTTGGACGACAACGCCTTAAGTCTAAGACGAGAAAGCCTTCCGTCTCAAACAAACCGAAAGTTGCTAAAGTTAAATTGCCTCCGAGGCAAGAAAATGTAGTCTTGCTATACCCGAAAGATAAGGAGGAAACGGCGGATAATTTTAGGCGCCGTTTAGAAAAGGCGTTAGACCCAAAAGGCCATAATATTAAATCTGTTCGACCCTGTAGGGGCCAGGTTATGGTCGTCCAACTTGAGACCATGGATGATGTCGTTAAATTGAAACGTACCATTGAAGACTCTGTGAGTCTTTCTGAGAATTTGGTCATGCGTAGTCCGTCCTTGGGCAAACCAAGGATTGTTGTTTTTAATGTTGATCCGGAGACCTCTAAGGAGGATCTCGTAAGCAAGCTTATCGAGGGCAATCGTCTTGAATGTGGGGAGGATGAAATCATCGTCAAATATTTCATTCATACTAAGAAAATGGTAGAGAAGGAAGCTGGCAAGAATTGGGTGCTAGAAATCCCAAATACCGTTTTAAACGTTCTTAAGCTAGGCAAAAAGAAGCTTCGTATTGGGTGGCAAATTCATGGTTGGAGGGAGTATCTTTTTATCCCGAGGTGCTTTAAGTGTATGGAAATTGGACACGTAATGGCATCCTGCAATCAAAATAACAAGCAGGTTTGTTCTCTTTGTGGATCCGAAGAACATAAGTTCACGGATTGTAAAAATGCCATTAGGGGTTGTATTAATTGTGTCAAAAGTAATAGGGATAAAAAGACTACCTTCGACTCGGAGCACTCCTCTCTGGACAATCTCTGTCCTATCTACATGAGGGAACTGCAATATCTGCGATCGAGAACCGATTTCAGAACAAAGCCCAATGGACAATAAAATCAAACTGGTCCAAATTAATCTTGGCAAAGGGAAGGTTGCCACGTCTACTTTAAGGCAGACTTGTCAAGGGGGCGGTATCGACATCGCAGTTATTCCGGAACCTCATGTGGTGGACGGTAGGTTGGTGGGTCTCCCACTTTCATCCAGGGTGGTGTGTTCCGATGAGAACCCAAGGACAGCTATTGCCATCTTCAATACGAGGTTTCTTTTAATTAATCTTTTCACTAATGACTACGTTACGATCGTAGGTATAAAGGCGGGGGATTTATCTTTTTTGGTGTTCTCCATTTATATACCTCCCCCCCCCGTCGGAGGTCTTGGAAGAACACTTAAACTTATTCTCGGAAAAGATTAGAAACTTTTCTGGCCGTAGAATGCTAATTTGTGGTGATTTCAATTCTCATCATAATCTCTGGGGCTCAAGGGACAATTGTCCAAGAGGTGTTGCCTGTGTTGACTTTGCTGGGTCTCTGGATCTGGTCGTGTTAAATGATCCCACTTTCTCTAGTACCAATGGTAATAGCTGGATAGATCTGACACTAGCTACTATGAATTTTTTCAATATGGTCACTGGTTGGGAAGTCTCTGATGATATTTCCAACAGTGACCATAATTTCATTTTCTTTAATATATCCATAACGGATAGGGTCCATAGGGCCAGGTACGTTAATTTGAGGGATCTGGACTTGGATCGTTTTCGTGACCAGATCGTTGGTCCTCTTGAGGCTCTTAATGAGGTAGCATTTGTCTCTAGAGATCAGATTGATGATGGTGCATCCTCTATTGAGGAAATTTTCCATAATGCATGTGAAGTTAGTAGGAAGCGTAATGCCTATGCCAAGACATATAACTCGGCTCCTTGGTGGAACGAGGGTCTTGGTATAAAGCGAAATTTAGTACGCACAGCGCGAAAACGTATGCAGGTGGCTAGGGATCCCTTGGTGAGAGAACGCTACAAACATGAATTCTTGACTCTCCAAAGAGAGTACAAGAGCCTCATCATTTCTTCTAAGTTAGAGTCTTGGAGGGACTTCTGCTCTTCTGTGTCGAGGGAGGATCCTTACTCTCTTCCTTATAAATTGGCAACTGGCAAGGCCAAACGTAAAGATGCTGTCTCCTGTGTGGAACGAGAGGATGGCACGCTGACAGAGGGACTTACCGAAACATATGAAACTATTCTTAATTCTCTTTTTCTAGACGACTCGCAGGCTGATGACCTTGAAGTACACAAGGAAATCAGAGAGTCAGTCGAAACTCCGTACGTCGAGTCAGACGACGTAGATTTTAAAGAAGAGGAAGTACTTAATGTCATTGATTCCTTTAAAAGGGGCAAAGCCCCGGGTTTTGATGGCATTTCTATCGAATTTTTTAAGATTATGTTCTTGGTCTGTCCCTTGGTTTTCGTGCGCCTCTACAATGCATGTTTGACTCTTGGGCACTTCCCAAAAATTTGGAAAGTGGCAAGGATTGCATTGATCTATAAGGAGGGGAGAGATAGGCGGAACGCTCGATCGTACCGACCGATCTCTCTACTGTCAGTAGTGGGTAAGGTTCTTGATAAGCTCCTATCAAGAAGACTGTACTACTCTCTTCATAAGAGAGGTCTCATGAATTCAACCCAATATGGGTTCAAACATGGCCGCTCCACGACGCATGCTCTTTACAACATCGTCGAGTGCGTTAAGCATAACAAAGAGAGTGGTCTGCACACCAGTCTAATCTCCCTAGACATAGAGGGGGCCTTCGACAATGTCTGGGTTCCGGGGGTTCTATCAAGACTCCGACAGGTTGCTTGTCCAAAGAACTTGTATTATTTATACAAAAGTTTCTTAAGTAACAGAATTGCTTCGATTGATGTAGGCGGTAGTGTTCTTAGTAAGTCACTTACCAAGGGGTGTCCACAGGGTTCTTGTAGCGGACCTCTCCTCTTCAATTTAGTCATGGATGGTGCTCTTAGTCGGGTTTACCCGGCTGCGAGTGCTATTCAGGCCTTTGCAGATGACCTGCAGGCGATGGTTTGGAGTTCCTCGAGGCGGGGCCTTGAGGTTCTTGGTAACGAAGTTCTGGATACTCTCAATCAGTGGAGTTCAATTTATAAATTGAAGTTCTGCGCTAGGAAGACGGTTGCAATCACCTTTGCGAAATCAAAGGTGATGAATCGGCTTCCTATTTTTTCTCTTAGTAATGAGAGAATCCTTAATGTCAAAACCGTCAAGGTTTTGGGCGTTACCTTGGATCAAACTTTATGTTTCTTGCCTCACTTAGAGGAGGTTAAGAATAAGGTAACTCGTCTCGTTCAATCCGTTGCATGTTTTGCAAAGGTCAAGTGGGGTCTGGATTATAGAGCCTTAAGAGTGGTATATAAAGGCTGCATTGAGCGTATTGTCACCTACGGCGCTGGCGCATGGTTTCGCGAGATTGAGAACTCTTTGATGGTTCGAAAGCTCAGGTCAATCCAACGGATTGCGGCTCTCAGAGTCTGTTGTGCATATCGTACAATATCGACCGATGCGTTATTGGTAATTACCAACTTAACCCCGATAGAAAACGTTGTAAGTGAGGAAGCAACCATCTTTAGGTCTTTTTACCAACAGATGTGCGCTAAACACTGTGAATACAATGTCATAGGTGGAAATTTTCTTTACCAGGGCGACCCTTGGGCAAGGCACCCAGCCTCTCGTGTAGAGATTTCAAGTGGGGACGCTCTTCGCACTAATGCAGGTTTAGAGATCTTCTCCGATGGTTCGCTAACGGAGAATGCCGCTTCTGCGGCATTTGTGGTCTTCTTAAATGGATTGGAACTCATGTCAAAGACATTTCGTCTAGACATGAGTTATAATCCTAGTATATATTATATAGAGCTTTACTCCATATTGGAGAGCATTAAGTGGTTCGCTAGGGAGCGACCCCACGACGAAGAGGTATCTATCTTTAGTGATAGTTTATCTTCTCTACGAGCCATTGGAAATCCTTCCAACCTTAATGGAATGTGTGCTAACATTAGGGAGTTGATTAATAATCACGGCGCTAGAATCACCCTTAATTGGGTTAAAGCACACAGTGGTATTCTAGGTAACGAGAGAGCGGATGCGTTGGCCAAGAGCGCATTAACGAATCAGGTGATCCATTCTATTAAACCCGATAAGGGCAGTATTAAAAATATTTTGAGGGGCATTACCAAGAGGCATTGGCAGAGTAGTTGGAGCAACAGCGATAAAGGCAATGTTACAAGGAATTTTATTCCTAACGTGGGCGACAATGCGATCAACCCTAACCACTTCTCAACGCAGATTCTTAGTGGTCACGGCAAGTTTCCTAGCTACTTGCATAGTTTAGGTCATGTGCCCAGTTCTGCCTGTGTTTGTGGGTCAGACACAGGCAATTCTGAGCACTATTTAGTTAATTGTCCTTTCACTCTCCATCTGGTCCCTAGGGGCAACCTTGGAGATATGAATCTCACTGAAAAGATGGTTGTCTTTGAGAAAGTTATGCGGTTCTTAACTAGTAACTTCGAGGACATTTGTCCGGGTTGTTGCTAGTTTTTTATTGGTTTTATTTTTACTCGCCGTTTTATTAGTTTTTATTTTCTTCACCCTTCTCTTTAACAGGGTTTTTATACATGTTCCTTGTGCTGTGGTTTTACTTTTTAACAAATAAAAAGAAATTGCGGGATGCGTGATGATGAACATACGTGAAAAGATACAAATTAGTTTGTATATCTTGTGGTACCCCCAGTAGTGCCTAGCGGAACTGGGGGTATATAAATACTATAATCTGATGTAGATGTTACCATCATCATAATCAGTCAAATAATTTTCCCCAATTTCTACTTTTTCTCTTGTATATTCTTCCCAAATATCATCATGCGAAAGCGAGCTAATGAGAACCAGAGTTACTGGCACGTAAGTAAATATAAGTTTTACATTTTTTTTTCTAGTATGAATTATTCCCAGAACATAGTCCACTGGTTTAATAAGATTAAGATTTGTCTCGCAAAACTTGTTTAGTTGATACTCGTTTCTAATAATTCTTGTGAGTGAATTTGACGCGGAAGAAATTTGCTCTAGTCTTTCTTCTACACAATTTTCACGACGAGAAATATTACTGCGGAAGTTCATGCATTCTTCTAAAAGACTAGAAACTTTGTTTACAAAAGAGGTTGCAACAGAGTTTGGTAATATGTGTTTTTCTCTAGCTTCCAATATCATTAATCTGCTTTTCTCTGCAGATCCTTTTTATCAACTTCATTATAATCAACATAACCTTAAACAATGAACAGGAAAAATCATTCATCTGAGCATTCAGCACCTTAGTTTAAAGAAATGAAAGAATGTATCTGTTTAGTTGCATTAAATACCGTCTCCTTATGTGAAAGCTCATTTTACCCTAAATTGACATTAGTTTAAACACCTAGGATTATATTTAAAGAGAAATGTTTCTAATTTAAGCACAGGGTGAAAAAATGTATTTATTCTCAAACTTGAAGTATATTTTCTCACGCTTCAAGATAAAATTTAAAGTACTATTTATACATGGGTTAGATGAAAAATTCCACCATTTAAAAATTTTAAAAGATTTTCCATTCCTTTTTTCATGAAACTAGATATATTGCATCTAACTTGATGCATATACATAAGAAAATTAAGAAACACTTCCACTAGACTTTTAAGAAAAACATTGTCTGGTTTAAAATATAAGATATTACTACAACTCCCTCACTTTTTCTGACGTAATTCTCCAAAATGTGGTAGATTCTGCCTAAATTCTAGTGTTTAATTTTGCTTACTCGTCTTTAATGTATTGAAAACTAAGGGATTCTCCCGCGTAAATCTAAATTTCGAAAACACGCATTAGGGCCTTTGAATATCACGACTCTCCGTTGTATTATAAAATTTATATTAAGTAGGTTTGTTGTAGGAGTTAAATTAATCTCAGAGGAAATAATTAGCGTTGAAATTGGGTTTACTTAGTTGAATTGAAACTCTAACTTAAAGTTTACCTTTTTGTTAACATCCAACAGAGGACGATGAAAGCTAGCGTGGCAGCCAACAGCACAACCGGTATTTCGAAAATGGCCGCTATTTTCGTGAACAAATTACGAGTTGTACTTGCTATACTTATGCGACGTATCTCTTGAAATATTTAAAACAAATCAACATTAAAATACCTGTAATTTGCCATTTTAATTTATATATGCTAAACGACATTCTTTTTAAACACTATTATGAGTTTTTATACGGTAGAAAGCAATGCGCCGTGTTCAATAGCTTTCTAATCATAAAGAACTTGCTAAGGTTAACGGTAATAGCAAGAGAAGTGAGCTGTTGGCTCGTGGGGCACGAAAGGCTTGCCACCAACCTCCTACGCATTTTAACCCAGCTAACGGTTATTGACTTTACAAGTAGCTAGTCGACTTAGCGCTATTTTGCTGCCTTGGGTTTTGGCCTAGCTGATTACTAAAATACCTTGGAATTCATCTGTATATTTTTCCTTTAATATTTCCAGCCACACTTGTCTAAAGGCATTATAAAGTCTTTGAAGTGTATGATTAATTAATAATTAAGCATATTACATAGGCAATATGGCCTATGTTTTCTTTGGGGATTAACTGCAGGGTTTTTAAATAGTATGTATTTCACGTTGATCGATTAATAAAAAATAATGCATTTTAACAAAATTATGTGTTATAAAAGCACTTTTCAAGTTTTTTGGCTACTTGTGCATAAAAGCACCAAATAATTTTTTTTTAAAATAACGGTTTTTGTGGCACATTATATGTTTCTCTGAAGATGTCCTAAAAATGTTAATTATATTAATTGTTTTTAAACATTGTACAATAATGTGCATTTTGAATCTTTTGGTGTAACTCAATGGTGTCCAATCGCTTGAACGTTTTGTGAATGATGTTTTTTATATAATTTAAAAAGCTCTACGTAGTGTTATTTCTACATTTCATATCGTTATGGTGTGCTTCAAATAGCCGTCTTGGGTTTGGAGATTTTGTACTTACGAAAAACGGAGTGCCGTCTAGCCCCTGACGACATACTAAATCTGGCAGCAAAATGATTTTTCCTTCCATTTCCCAGTTATAAATTGAGAAAGCGCCTAGCTCGAGATCCGCTCCGAATCTTTCTCTGACGTCATAGACCTCGCCCCGATCGACTCGAGTAAACCGCAAATGGAACATTCCATGAACATATTAACGCGTTTTTTGGTTTTTCGTCTGCTTGTAATTTAAATTTTAAAAAATTAGATTAATTATTTTTTTGTGGATTTTTTCCCCAATTTAATTCTCTTTAAAACCCTATAGGGTGTTCGGCTAATGACGATCGACCGTTGTTTTTTTTTGAAAACCTGCTCTTAGATGAAAATAACCGACCAATGATGCTAGAAGGTGGAATGATTTTGCGCAATGTTATTGAAAATGGTAATCTTTTAGACTTTTAAGGGTGTGTTTTTCTTTAAGATGTTAATGTTATTCCTCTTTAAAACTCATAGGATTTAAAACCATATTAACAATTTATGAAGGAATATTAATTGAAAGTGGACTAATTATAAACGAAGCTCAAAATGTCGATAAAACCCAATGTTCAGATGCAAAATGGACATCCGCAGAAAGCACGTTCATGCTCGATAAGTCTGGCGAATGTATTACCGTCGTTGGACCATGTTAAACCTTCCCAATTAAAAAAGCAATGTGGAAAACATTTCTGAAGATCTATTAATAATAATAATCAGCTACACTCTTAAAAAAGGGTGTATTTTCAAACCTTTCAGGGTTTTTTCTTGTCCCATATTTAACACCTTAACAGGTTTATAAAGGATGTTATTCTACACCTTAAAAAGCAGTTTTCCTGCTTGGGTGTTTATTTACACTGTTTGGGGTGCTTATGTCCTCCGTTTTGGTTCCTTTGTTAACAGTTTGTGGTATAAAACTATTCCCTTCAGGGTTATTATCTACTCCCTCTTGGGTACAAGACCACTCCTTTTAGGGTACCAAACGACTCCCTTCAGGGTGTCACACTACCCCCTTCAGGGTTCTACAATACTTCCTTAAGGGTTTTTTAATACTATCTTTAAAGTTTTAAACTACTCCCTTTAAGGTTCTAAACTACTGCAGTAAGGGTGCTACAATACTCCCTTTAAAGTGTTAAAAGAGAGCTACACCCTTACGAGGTGTTAAATCACTCAATTTACACCCTTTATACACTTTTTCAAGTTTTAAATTTGGGACAATAAAAATCCCTTTAGGGCGTTTAAATTAACATTAAAGAGTGTTTTTCAGATATTACACCCTTAATATACCATTAAAACACCCTTTTGTTTAACAGTGTAGGCTAATACCCAAGGCACCACCTTAGGCTAAAGTCATCTAGCGAATTTTGAAGCCTTTAAATCAGGTGGCCAGGTTACAATGTGTAGGAGGGTGGTGGCAAGCCCTTCACGCCACGCGAGCCAACAGCTCCCTATCACTAACTATTACTAGGAGACATGACTCCTGCTATTACCGTTAACCTCAACAAGTTTTTATGGAAGTTGAAACAGAAGAGCTCGGACGAAAACTCTTTAAACCAGTGGAGGGAGAACTAGCAAACGCAACGCGAAAGCAGTTGTTACGAGTTTTCACCTAATGCCACAAGTTGGGATCGAACCCGTCTCCTCTTGCTGCGAGATGAAAGTGCAAACCACTTCCCCACTCCACAATTAACAATCAATGCTAATAAAGATTTCATTCAATGCCAAAACCGCTTTAAAACTATCTTGATAAAAACAAGTTCGCCAAGAAGGTGATTATATTATTTCGTTGCCCGTATTCCATTTAACAGGCAGCATAAAATCGTTTTGATATAGAAATGACCCATTAATCGCCGTTCATTTCACATATATCTAAAAATTTTAGGAATCTGTATACGTAGGCGCCGATCCGAAAGATATCAAATAAACTTTCGAGCGAGAAAATTTACCACCAAGCTCGTTTTTTGGAGTACTCATTTTCATAAGTGAGTGGGCCCACCGATCAAAAAGATTCCTCGCGGATGGGGGCGGCGGCTCCCATGTCCAATTTCGATCGCAATATTTCGCCCCCCCCCCCCCGTAAATCCACTAACCAGAATCCGAACATTTTAAAAACTAACTACCTTATAATTACAATTATGTATAAATTCTCAAGGGGTAATTCCAGAGGCCCGTTTCAAAGTAATTATTGAAATTATCATTTTACAAAAAGATGATAATAATAATCAGCTAGGCCCAAGTCATCAAGCGGCTTTTAATGCCCTTATCAGGTGGCCGGGTTATATTACGTAGGAGGGTGGTGGAAAGCCCTTCATGCCACGTGAGCAACAGCTCCCGACATTTACTATTACCGTTAACCTCTACAATCTTTTATAGAAAGGGGAAACCGAAGAACTCGGGGGAAACCCCTTAAACCAGTGGGCCGCGAGGTGAAAGCGCTAATCACTCCGACACCCCACCATTAGATTATACAAGTAAATCGATAGATGAACATTTAAAACTATTTAATAGAATTTAAAGGAAATATATTGTAGTGTAGAAAGCGTAACATATATAATTTCATAAAACAGTTAATATATATACGTAATAACTGGGCCTAGTAATGGATAATTCAGGGATTAATTAACTTAGGGATGTTCCACCGCCTTGCCGTAGAAATCTCGCCAAAGCGAGCGTTAGCGACTGTTCCGAAATTATTTTAGCCGCGCATGCGCTAATCACCTTTTTACCGATACAACCGGATACAAGTTTTGATTTTATCCCGAGTTAATTAATCCATGGATAATTTAAAATAACACTTAATCTATACAATGCGTTAAAATCATGAAAAATGTATTTATTTGCAAATCCCGCGCACACACTTTCACTACGAAAATCGCGCGTGATCCAAACGCGTACAGCTACTAATAAAAGGTATTTTCTTTTCGCCAGTTCTCAAACCAAAAGTGTCCTTTTTAAGCTTTAACGTTTTATCACGGAACATATTTATTTAATGAAGAAATAAATTCGTCCGTGAAGACGTTCCCGGCTTGGGTACAGACATTCCAAAAAGATGCAACATAATAATTCATTCGTAAATGAGATCAAACTGAAAAATTATGTTGACACATAAATTGCAACAAAGAATGCCAAATAGATTTAAAACAAATAGTAAAGCACGGGGCAAAGGAACCCACAATGAAAATTAAAATATGAACCAAATTACAAAACCTGGGAATTAACAAGTACGCGTCCCAGTTGAATATTAAGAACTTGAAGCGGGCTGGGGCTGGAAGTTTATCGAGTTTAGTGTGAGTTTTGTGAACCGATTTTGTTTTTCTTAGAGTTGAAATTTATTAGATTCTAAGCGCAGGCTCCAGATAGAGGCACAACACAGTAGTCAAATTGAGGAAGAATTTGTAAAAAGTAAAGGAACCAAAAATGTATATTGAAATTTTATTTAGGTAATATTATAGTAGAGTTCTGTGATAAATTCTTAAATTATTATTTAGTACCTTAAACATTCTGGCCCTTTTTGAATTATGGATTTAGATCCAACCCAATGGTCTAATTAACAAATTAAGTGAAGAAATTGTATACATAAATGTTGCCTTCATTAACGGTAATAGTTAGTGTACGGAGCTGTTGGCTCGATCTCGTGGCATGAAGGGCTCTCCACCACCCTCCTACGTATTGTAACCCGGCCACCTGATTAAGGCATTAAAAGCCGCTTGATGACTTGGGCCTAGCTAATTATTATTATCATCTATTTGCTAAATGATTAGTTCAATAATTATTTTGAAACGGGCATCAGGAAAAACCCTTTGAGAATCTCCATCCAGAAACGTCGATTCAGATTCCCAGAACTCTTTCATTTTAAATCAACGATTGCGAAAAGTAAACAAGACATCAGCGTTGATAAGCTCCTTGAAGTTAGGTTGAATTAAGGTTTCGTTGTCATGGAAATTTAAAACAGCGTTTATCACACTTAATTTATTTGTCCTTTACTCGAACTTTTTGGTTCCTCCCCAAATTTTGAAACTGAATTTCGTTGGCGTTTTTCGTCAAGTACAAAAACTCCAAACCTACATGTAAGACTGCTACTTTAAGCATAGTATAACGATATGAAATCCACATTCACTAAACGTTCAAACGATTGGGCACCATTTAGTTACACCAAAAGATTTAAAATGCACATTATTGTACAATGTTTAATAGCAATTATATAACTAACATATTTAGGCCATCTTCAGAGTAACATATAATGTACAATAAACACCATTGTCTTTAAAGAAATTGCAATAAGTGATTTTATGGACAAGAAGCCAAAAACTTGACATGAGCTTTTATAACATATAATATTGTTAAAATGCATGATTTTTTATTGATCGTTCAACGTGAAATGCATACTATTTTAAAAACCCTGCAGTTTATTACCCAAAGAAAACATTGGTCATAAAACCTATGTAATATGTTTAATTATTAATTATTTTTACACTTAAATGCCTTTAGACAAGTGTGGCTGGAATTATTTAAGGAAAATTATACAGATTAATTCCTAGGTGTTTTAGTAATCAGCTAGGCCAAAAGCCAAGGCACCAAAATAGGCCTAAGTCGACTAGCGACTGGTAAAGTAAATTACCGGTGGCCGAGTTACAATGCGTAGGAGGGTGGTGACAAGCCCTTCATGCCACGCGAGCAGACAGCTCATTTCCGTTAACCTCAGTAAGTTGTTTATGATTAGAAAGCTACCGTATAGAAGCTTATACCGGCTGTACTATAGCAAGCGATAATTCCGCTATCTTTAATCCAAGATGGCGGAGGTCAGAATTACATGATCTATTGTTGGTTTTTGTATTTTGGCGCAATTTGGAAATTGTCACCCCACCTGTTTTTAAGCAATTGATATATTGTGACCGGGTTTGACCAGTTCCTCAGGAAGGGATTCATGGAGATTTTGAAGAGTCGATTCGCACTATGTTAAGGAACACGTTGGAAAAGAAATAAATTCTAATAATTAGCAGCTTGTAGTCAGCAAACGCCAGGGCTCTACAAGAAAATTGACAGTTCAGAAGCGCGGCATAAGAACTCATGATCTTGAAAATTTATGAATGGAACACGCGGTGACAGAGTTTCGCGCGAAGTAGCCTGCTTCGTGTCATCGGATACATCGAGTTAATTCTACAGAAAAAGATTGGAAACAATAATCAGCTAAGCTAAAACAAAGGCCTAATTGAACTAGTGACTTGTGACGCCAATTGCCGGTGGCCGTGTTATATTACGTAGGAGGTTGTTGTAAAGCCTTCACTAATTAAAACGCTTGACTACAGCAAGTGTTTATTGAAATTGGAAACTCAACGCACGAAATAGCGGTTCCGAGTTTTCACTCGGTGCCACAAACTGGGATCCAAGCCGGCTCCTCCTGCTGCTAGGCGAGAGTGGTAACCACTCGGCCCCCCACTGATACGTTCTTACGAAATTTTTTCTAAAACGGAGCGATGACGTCACTAGATCCGAACGGGAAATTAGAGTAGTTCCTGAACAGGCCAAAGAAATACGATTTAAGATACCAAAATAAACTAATAATCATTAATAACTAACGTAAAGATAGGTTTGGGATCATTGGGTCACTAGAAACAGGTCAAGCAGGTAAGTGGTCTGCTACTGTTCTATATTCGCCTCTGACCACTCTAAGAGAGTTTGCAATCCTTTTCTGCGTTGCCAAACCTTTAGCGCAATTTCCAGACACCCAAGTTGCGAATCGCAATCCGCCAACCCTAAGTTGGTGAAAGTTGCTCAAACCCTATTTTCCTCAACGGTTGGCTGTAAACATATTTGTCAATGACTCTTTCTAAATAGGAATCGACGATTGTGAACACGCTTATTTCAAATGTCCTACGAAATGCAATTTATTACTTGTGACAAATTTCAAATTTGGCCGAGATGGAATTTTTTCCCCTTTCTTTTGCAAAACATGAGAACAAAAAATAATTTTACAAAATCAATTTATTTGCATTTTGTACAAATGAAAGACATTGGGGGTTAAAAAATTGTCGGAAATTTGAAGTAAAATTTGGAAATTACTGTTTAATTAAATTTTGTTTTGTTAAAGTGGTTTTATATAAATTAAATTAAATTTTTTTCACTTTGATTTGATAATGGTCAACTCATGCCTTATGCGGTTGCCACTTTGGCTGAAATTCTTCCCGCACTTAAACCGACACGGATACGGCTTCTCGCCGGTGTGGGTTCGCGAATGCTTCTTCTGCGTTGAGCTGTCACTGAAGCACTGTTCGCAGTGTGTGCACTCGTACGGCTTAGCCCCCGAATGGATACGTAAATGAGTGTTAAGCGAAGAACGCTGCACAAAACGTTTCCCGCAAAAATCACACCGGTATTTTTGTTCATCTTTACTTTTGTGGCGCAAACTGTGCGTTTTGAAACTTTTCTGGTCGTTGAATTGTTTTCGGCAACGGATTTTTGTAAGTTTGTCTATATGACCGCAAATAATTTGTTCGCGACACAAATCCTTCAAATCAGCCCTAGCCGGCACAGACGCGGTTTTAGAATTTGGGCTATTCATTTCAGTCTGCGTATCTACCTCGTTCGAGTATGTTGACCCCTGCGGTGCCGTCGGACTGCTGAATGACGTATCATTGTCCGCGGCTTCGATGGCCGTCGACTGTTCGGAAATTGGAATTGTTGACGAGGCTGAAATGGACATTCCAAATTAGTAAGAGGAAATTGACTTTAAATGTAATAAATATAGTTACTCGTATCACTTGGGGCAAGTTGTTCATCCAGCGAACAGGTTTCAACGTCGATTACCGGTGACACCGCGCCTTGCCGGCTGATGGAATACAGATTAAAGGCCGCTTGTAAGTCGTCCTCGGTCATATGTGGGTAGGTGGACATAAGACGTGGAGTTGGACGGGGCAGATTAGCGGCTGTTGGAGGACAGTGATTGCGCACGTGATGGTCGAGGTGTAAAACTGGAGCCATGATGGTCGCGAAAGAGAAACTTCGTTGAGCGGCGAAGACCGAAGAGAGCGAGAGGACGTCTTGGCCGATGGTAAGATGCGGAAACACGGACCTCCCAGCCTCTCGAACTTGGTTTTATACGAAGACCGCGTCCACTAACAGTCCTTATCTGCCGCGCCAGCAACCCTTTGAACCACCATCCACCCCCCTCTCGTTTCAGTAGATGATAGTTTCTTATCACCCCCGAAAGTGAGAGCTCCCTTCTAATTGGCGGACCACAGACGCGAGAAAGTTTTTCTGGGGTCCACGAGGACCATACGCCGAAAATTTTTACGAAACGAATACATTTACAAATAAACGAATCATATCAACTTTGATAATGTTTCTATATATATCTAGTCCAATATCTAGTTTAACTAAGCCTAATTTATAATAAATTTTTAAACATATGAAAATATGTAAATATTTTAATATATTTCATACCAATTTAGTTACTTTGAGTGTGTGTTATAACCAATGAACAAAAATGTCATTTTCACACGTTACTGGCTTCGCAAAAGTTTAATAAAACAATAATTATCCTCCTTTAAACGCAGCTGAAAATATAATTGATTTACAGATTAACAAGCCAAATTCAAGACTAGATTGATATGTACCGTAATTCAAATAAGTGACATAAAACACAAATAAATAAATAAAATGGGAAATATTACTTAATCTAGATTCAGGCGTTGATTTTCATGTAGTTTTCTTTATTCTAAAATAACACCCTGAGCGTTAAAACAGCAATTCCTTATACCGCTACTGATATTGGCTTAAAACATATTCCAAAACCTATTACGTCGGAAAAATGTGTTTTCTTAATAAATAAATATATGCGCATTAAAACTACGAATTTGTTCTGAAATAATTCTTTGAAATACGCGAAGCCGTTGCGTAGAAGCCCGCCAACGACCGCTGCTACAGACTGTCCGAAATGTGCTTTCAATCTAGCGACTTCTAAATGAAAACGGCCCGTGCAGTTCGTGCCGTGAGTAGGTGAGCCACGAACAATCTCAAAACGGCGGCTGACGTTGAATCCGAGCTGAGCTCACCCCGCTCTTCGCGTTTAGCGCTCAAGTGCCAACTATTTTCCGCTTTTGAAGATCAATTTCGTTTCAACTTTATTAATGTAGCCTAAGGCTGGGCTCTCTTTGGAAAATTGTTTTTGATAAATATTCCACTTCAGAGGCAAGGTTATCGAAATATCCCAAGAGCCTGAATTAATGCCTTAAAAGTCGCTCGATGACTTAGGCCTAAGGTAGTGCCTTGGGTATTAGCCTAGCTGATTATTATTATTATTATTATTATTTAAGTCATTTCGGAGTCGTAAATGTGTCGATTTGAAGTCGGCCCAAGTATTATTTTATAGTCAACAGCAAATTTATGATATAAAAATACATTTACATGTTCAAGTGGCCATCGACTTCTACCGAAATAAAAATAGGACCGAAATCGTGTCATTTAAGGTTCTTAAACATAGCTTCAAAGTAACATATTACACGATAAATTAAGTAAGCCGATCTCACCTTGTCACGACGATGAGCTCATTACAGCAGCCCCAGTGGTGCCATCTCCAGATTCATTGCTAAAGTATTAATTTTCTTGAAAATATAGCTATTGTTAGATAAAAAGTTCATCATAAAAGAATTTAGAGATGGCGCTAGTGTAGGTACATTTTTTCTGCTATGACAGAAAGTTATATTAAGTAGAATCTCTAATTTATTTTTAGCAATCTAAACAGTAGAAAATACTTGATACTTGTAGAAAATATGATTTATAAAAATATTTGGCATTGGGTTTGCCATTTTAGTCCTTCTTTGATAATAAGAATGCATTGATTTATACCATAATTAACAAAATAAACATAAGTATGGCACAGAACGAATTCGGACATGGTGGTCTGTCGTGGAACGGGAAACACCTACAAGTAAGTTATCTTTTAATGAAGATCAGACTGCCATTTTTAATAATTCTCGTCAAATAAATTTAATTTAATTTAAATTAAAACGGTCTTATTTAACCCTTGTTAATTAATTTTATATTTTTATAATAATATAATTTTTATTATATTTATATTTTGTCCGTTGTAGTCTTTCCATTCTTAAAAATACAGTGTCAAAGTTCATTTTCTCGAACATTTTGGTATTTTCATCGCGCAGTAACGAAAGAGTTCGAGTGAAAGACAAACAAATAACGTTTGATAAACTTGGTTTTAAATTTCCATGAAGACCAAACCTACATTTCAAGTACAAGCTGGACTTCAAGGGCTTTTCGGGATGGAGATTCCCAGAAGCATTTCTTCACTTTATTCATTGAAATAATCATTTTTCAAATAGATAAGAAAAGTAAATCAACAGATGAAACTTTTTAAACTATTTATTAGCATTTAAAGGGAATATACAAAGTTGAAATTATTTTCGTTGATACCGTGGTTGAACGCTTTTTTACGCTGGTTGTCAATTTTGTAAAATATCGTCTGTTGCGGCGTCTGCAGCTAGCCTTACTCCGCGCTGCGATGTCACGTGACCGTTGAGCAACGGAAAAACCTGCTCAATGGACGGGCAACGTGACGTCAAAACCGGAAGTCAAAAAACCCGTTCAGCTCAGCGAGGAGCTTATTATGAGTTACTGAACGCAGTCAAGGCTCGTGCAGTGTTTTGTCTCGTGATCTAAAGTAAATAAATCTTGTTTAATTATTTTCTTAATTAATCGGCCTACCATTGTTTAATTTTTACAATTATCTACAATAGATGGCGTTGCCGACTAATGAAAATTAAATCTTCCACCTTCAACCAGGTGCGGGAAGAAAACATTACTTGTTGAGGAACATGCGATTTTATTAGTTGTACCATAAGTCTATAATTTTTTTCCATAAGTTCGTCACTTTGGGGAATATTTTACTGAGAGCTAGTAACGGAGTGACGTTATCACAAATCTCCCCCTAGCGAGGCGCTGTCAAGGCTAGTGTGACGCGGGAGTAAGCGGACGCAAAACGGCGACGAAGCCCGTAATGCAGTTTGTCTTGTGAATAGCTTTATGTAAAACTTTTGTATGTGAAGAATTGGAAGTGCCTAAAAATAAACATGCAAGCAAGAACTAACAGTCGTGAGGTAAATTCAGTAAAAAGCGCCACCTGAAATAACAATTCGAAATTATCAAAACTTAGTTCGTGACATCTACTAATGGTTAAAAACAACATTCGAAAAGAACAATCTCAAAATTAGACGTAGGCTTAAAAGAGACGCAAAAAAGTTGGGTCTCTTAAACGTTTATTCCCATTCGACCGAAATCCCATTCGACCGAATCCCATTCGACCGAAATAATTTTAAAATGTAGCCCAATTGGCGGGGTGATTTGGTATTTTATTTATAAGGTATGTACTATCGAAGGTCCATGTTTAGGTTAGGTTAGGTTAGGTTAGGTTAGAGTTGGTTAAGTTTACTATTTCAGTTTTGGTTCAGTTACTTTTCTTGACTAGGTGAAGATAAAAATATAATTCATGCTCATTCCAAAAGCCAATTTATATAGCAGCGTTCGGTCGAATGGGACACCTCAAAAACCGCCTTCGGTCGAATGGGACTAAAGCCTCTCAAACTACAGACCTATACTCCGATCACGAATCTATTCGTGTAGGTTTAAGAATAAATATTAAATTAATAATCTACTACTACCTTGCGGAAATTACTGTAACAAGCAGTGCATTTTATATATCTAATATTTCAATGGGGAAATTAAAGGGATATTCCACCTTATAGTTGAAATATCATTTTACTATAACCTAGTAACCTACCTTATTAAGCCTCGGTCAAATATTATTTACATTTTTAATTAACATTTAACATTATTTTAATTTAATATTTAAACATTATTTTAATTTAATATTTTAACATTATTTTAATTTAATATTTTAACATTATTTTAATTTAATATTTTCATTATTTATTTTAAAATAATTTACGGTTTGTCATACGAAAATATTGTTGGAATTGCACCTTTAGTCAGTCTTGCTTTACGTCAAGATGAGCTTGCTACACCAATAGACTGAAGAAATTCCGCATTTGAACTTAACTCGAAACAACTACTTTCAAAGTGTTTTTGACATAAAGATAAAATAGAGCATTTGCTAGGTTTAAAGTTCTTTCTTTTCACTTTAGCCACCCATTTTTTTAATAGCGTTGGGTTTTCAAGGGGAAACGTGAAGAAACTATTATAACCATTATTGCTGTACGAATTACAACCATACGCGCTACAAAACTTAACCATGATCTATTTTAACTTTTTTTCTAGTTAATTTAAGCGCTTACCTAATATAAAATTGTTCTAAATAAGCGAATAACGCTGCAAAGGGTTAAAGAAAACACGATGGACTCTATAACACCCGACGCCGAGAAAGGTAATCCACCAAGTGACGTAGAAGTGCTAGCCCCATTCCTATCCCCCTTTTCCCGCGTTTTGAGAGAGGCGAGAGAAAAAAGCTTGTCTTCCTTAAATATAACCTTTAAATATTAGTCTTAGTCGATAGCTACGCCGGAAAAAAAATGTTGAAAACGAAAACATTTGAGAGAGTTGGTCGTTTTCGGTCTATCGAAATCTGGCAGCCTTCCGGCCTGTATCTTCATACCGAAAATGGCCGACGATTACGCCCCCGAAAATATTTTACTAAACGGATCGGCGGCGTTTTTGACTATTATTTTGAATAATCGACTAAGACTATTTAATAAAACAGTAACTAATAACCTAATAACTAGGCCTAGTAATGGATAATTAATGGATAAATTTAGCCACATCATCACACGTTAATTTTTATCTTTTATTTTTGCAAATCCCCCCACACTTTCACTACGAATATCGCACGTGCTCCAAACGCGTTAGTACTTAGAATAGATGTAGGAAAATCAATTTCCGGCGTAGATTCGTAGAGAAGCTGGAGCGTTCACGTTCAATTTTAACCAAATGGCGCCGTTGTTGTCGGTTAAATGATGAGACTTAGTATGTTTTGAACCTTTGATTTTTAAAATTGGTTATTTAAAAGTTTAAGTAATAGTAATTCTGGCATGGGGAAAAGGGGGGAGGAGTACCTTACTAGGGTGGTTCGACTATGTGGAAAAGGGTACCATGAAAATTATCGCATGGGAAAAAGGGGGAGGGGTGCCTTATTGGGGGTGTGGGACTAGAGAGAAAGACGAGTTCTTAAGTTATTTTTTTGGAATATTTGTGTTGGAGTTAATTAAATGTTTACTTTTTACTTTTGAGCTGATTCGTGTTATCAAATTATTTTTATACCCTCTATCTCTAGCAATGGCTGTTATGAAATTAATTTTTTTTTTTTTTCATTAAAGTGCTTTCGTTTTGGCACATTTTGTGGGCTCTCAAAATAAACGAGAGAAAAGCTGTGGTTATTTGATATTTAGGGTGATCGGAATTAGCGTGCGGGGGTCACGATACCGACAATGATTTTCTTAAAAACTGAAGTTATGATTTTTTCATGTAAATGGGTCTAGGTCATTAATGTTATCTAAAAATAAACTAAAAATAATTTCGATTTTCGATTCATTGTTTCCACAGAGCCAAAATATCGTCTATCGTCGTAATAATTGCACAGAATTCTTAAGGCGCTTCAAAGCGGTTGGCCTACCTCACCTAGCCTTCCGATTTATGCCACGCCTAGTCGCCTACAGTGTCAAAATATCGGGAACCGTGTGTCACCTTCGATTCTTGGTCGATGTCTCATCGTGGTCATTCTACCGTAATATTAACATAAGTAACGTAAAGTAAAGTATGACACGAACTGTTACTAAAGTATTTGGAGGATGCCCGGAAAATCGTCGACGGTCCACCTGCAGTTTTAGGACGGACCAGCCAAGGCCTAATTGAAAATTGTAATATTTTCAAAATTGTAAATAGTTACGCTTACCTTTGAAAGATAATGAATTGATAAGAAAATAAATAACTATTATAAACACTGGTTCCATTACAGAAATTATTTTTTTTTAATTTCAAACCCAAACGCGTGTACGCTCGTATTTCTCGCCATTAAACTAACCAACTATTTTGCCAACGGAAACAGTGTGTCAGAATTTATAGCCCCGTGTACCTAGTAACAAAGACCATACCACCGGAGGCCTATCATCATAGTGCCCTACGCCAGCGTCCCTCTAGCCCGGACAGGTGACAAATCCAGCATTGGTAGCAGAACCCTACTACTGATGGTCTCACCTTTGACGCAAGTCACTCAACCCAGCAGAAGGTGCAGCAATGGGTGGACCAATCCCCACTTCGCACACAGCAGTGGGATTAAGAATGGATGCTGTAGCGACTCCAGCTGACACCCCACCTATGAAGGCAGGGAGCCAAGCGAGCACACAGCAGTCCAAGTAACCCGGCACAGCTGGCACCGGAGATCCCAGTGTGAGCCCAAAAGGCCGGGAAACAGGACCGCCGTGCCCTCATACGGAGGCTCGCCGCCCCACAGCAGGCTACCCAATCTGCCGAGACGGCCAGTTTGCACGGACCCTCTCCGTTAGCCTGAGCTGAAGCCCAGCGCTTGGGTCAGTTGTGTTTCATATTCAGATTTTCATAGTTCCCGCCTTACCTTTCAAATCCCCCGCCTTAAAGTATTAACACTCTAGTCCCTATAATTCATTAGTCTTTTGTATGTAGAAAAACTAAAACCAAATAAAGCCAGATGTTATTTTTGTATAAACTTTCACATTGATACTTTACTTTAGAAAGATAAAACAAATACAAAACATGGTGTCAGAAGTGACTACGTGAGACTGGAACCTGGTATTGTGCTTTAAATATACTGTTTTTACATACCGCACAATGGGAAAATTATGAGATGGCTACTGGTTTGAATACACAATCTGATGATGTGCAGAAAGCTACATTTTTAACGGTGATGGCAACTACTTGCTCCCGGGTTTACCAAGATCTAGCTTTATCAGCCTTGCAAACAGCGTCAGTTATAACTATTATCCCAGCAATGGACAGCCATTTTGCGCCACTACGAAATGTGATTTATGAACGCTATATCTTTCATACAGCATTTCAGCAACCTACAGAAACCATTGATAAATATGTCCAACGTCTGCGAAAACTTGTAAAGTCTTGTGATTACGTAACTCCACCAACTGGCCCTGCAGCATAAGCTGCCGCAGCTCGAATAACTTCCTCGCAGATTGATGACTTCGTACGGGATCGTCTCGTCCTTGGAATGGTAGATTCCCGATTTCGACCTCAACTACTAAACAAACCGAACTTAACATTGGCCATAGCTTTAGAAATGTGCCGCACAAATGAGCTAACTTGCAGACAAGTTCAACAACTCGGTGACCCTGATAAGAAGGATGAAACTAAATCCGTCCATCACTTGAATAAATCTAAACAACAATCATCAAAAGGTACTCCTAAAAAACCAAAAGAAATGCTTCAACGCAATTGCTTTTATTGTGGAGGCTTACACGCTCAAGACAGGCAAGCTTGCCCAGCTTTTGGCAAAACTTGTAGCAAGTGTAAACAATTGAACCATTTTGCAAAATGTTGCAAATCTACCTCGAATAAGGGCAATTCTGCAAAGACTTCCTATAAGAAGAAAAATAGAAAGCAAATCCATACTGTTGACGAAGATAATCCGCCAAAGCTACAAATGGAAAGAAGTACTTTACCACACTGATCATAGGAAATGACACGCTCTTGGAGAAAATAAAATTTCAACTTGATTGTGGTTCAACATTGGTAAGAAACTTTACGATTCCTTACCCATTCAAAAGAAGACCTTGGGTTTACACAACTCTCGACTTAATTGCTATAACGACTCGATTATTGAAGCTATTGCAATTGCAATTATACATTGTAAATACAAAAATAGAGAATACGAAATTGAATTCCAAGTAGTCAAGAGTGACAAGACTCCTCTGCTTTCAGGAGAAACCTGTGAAGAACTAGGTTTAATTAAGTTCAACACTAAAACACCAGATTCTATCTTAGAACTTTCGTCTTCCGAAATGACTAATAATAAAACAGATACCAGTGGAAACGGCTACCATTTGGCTTGTCAGTATCACCCGACGAATATCAACGAAGATTGAACGAGGTACTAGAAGGCTTATCAGGAATCGAAAATATAACTGATGATATAATTTGCATTGGTTGCGGCAACACTATTGCAGACGCTATTCAAGACCATGATAAGAACCTCATCGCACTCCTTGAACGCGCCAGAAAATGCAACTTGAAGCTTAACAAGTCTAAAATGAGACTACACAGAAAAAACAACGTTTAGCTTTTAAACATTTGAATTGCAATTTAACGCGTTATAAATGTAAATGGCTACTTTTGCCGTTGATTCACTAAACACCAAAATGTTTAAATCCAAAATGGCTAAACGACTAAACACGAGGAGCAAGCGAAAATCTATAAAAAAGCATAAAAAACCTAGGCATTTAACAAAATCAACATAAACCTAAACATCCGTGTTTTAAAGTGTTCAAAACGGATCCACTCAGAAAAAACAACGTTTAGCTTTTAAACACTTGAATTGCATTGTAACGCGTTAGAGATGTAAACGGACAAAATGGCTAAACCACTAAACACGAGAAGGAATCGAAAATAAAAGAATCACGTTTGAAAACTAGACGATCAACAAAATCAGCATAAACCTAAACACCTGTGTTTTAAAGTGTTCAAAATTGTTCCTCTGGGATATAGATTTGAAACGGCTTCTGTTATAAAAGCCAAAGTTTCCGCTAATAAAGCGTTAGATCCGACTGCGCCGATGTAACCGTTTATTTTGCTTCTTTCCTTTTCTAATGTTCCTCACATATTTAGTTATAATTCGTAAACGAGTTATCCTACGGATTTGCGGTCGGTGACATTCGGCACTAAACAATACGTAACATCCGAAATTATGGTTAGTCTTGTCCAATATTTAGTGAAATTTCGAGAAAACCACGTTTTTGAGTGTACTTTTGGTCATAACTCGGAAACTTTTAATACTAGCGACCCGCGTTAACACATACTACAGAACGATACCCAACTCGACCAGAGTTCTAAATTAAAATTTTTTTTCATATTAGAGAAAAACAACCACGTAATTCATTACAAATTACTCGGAAACAGTTCATCGTAAAGACCTGTGGTTGGTCTCATTCGACTCAGCGTGAAAATTATCATCGGGCTCAACACCAAACGCGGTCCAATTCGTTGAGCGCAAATTTCGGGTTCAACTGCCCCCTATTGACTCCTTTGCCCCACCCCCCAAAAACTATGTTTGCCACCCCGCATCGCTGCGGACTCATCATACTTAAAGTAGGCCAAATTGCAAGTTGGGACGAATTTTTCCGTTGAGCTACCCTCTAGGTAGGGACGGTTTGCAGCCGTATATTTTATTATACCTCTCGTGAAAAACGTTCGTTGACAAGCCACCTCCGAGTCCCCCGGCTAGAAATTTCAATGATAACCTCAATATGAAACGAAATGTGCGTAGTCCAGTGTGGGCTCATTTTCAAATCGTGGGTAGTATGGCTCATTGTAAATATTGCGAGAAGTAAGTACTCCATACTTTAATTTTGGTATTTACGAGTGACGGTGTTTAATTTGTTGCCAGAAAATGTAAACTTTACTAAATACATTAGTATCTCAGCGTACAGCGACAAATGAGCGGGCCCCTCCCACCAATAAATTTTCTTTTGGTAGGAAAGTTCAAACCGAAAAGCGGGCCCCTTTTTAAGCGATGCTAAGTGGGAAACCCAACGCGATCGCCTCACTTACCTCGGATAACACCGGCCCCGTGAGCATATACACTGTATATTAAAAAAAGGGATCGTATCATGAAATTATACTTGGATTGCCGTGGCTAAACAATGGATCCTCAAAGGTTACCATCACAGGCGAACTCGTGACTCAAACGGGGGTTGTTTTTTTTTATTTTTTTTTAATATATAAGGCTATGGGCCAGTTTCAACCTCCTGTGGGCATTCGCTGTTACAGCAAGCGGACTGAATTTACACCACTGTTTTTTCCAGACCATAGGGCATATTAACGGTAAAACATTTGCAATTGGGTACAATTTAATGGCGTCACTTAACCGTTAAGCACTGCTAGGCGTGCACAGACAGGTGCAGACTTGGTCTAGCTTTTAGTAGTCTACTGACGTCAACCATGCGTTGACAATTAAGCTCATTTTCAACTATTTTATCACGATCTAATTGAAAGAGGAGTACCGTTTTACATATCGTGTCATATAAAGTGGCCACCAAAGTCTTAGAATATTTTTTTTTTACAATTTGTAGGGAGTACAAAATTCAGGATTCTTTGAAATACCAAGGAACTAGCCACCTGAAATACCATTTGGATAAAAAACACTCGTCGGTGGTGTGGTTTAATTAACCGCGAAGGTAAGTTTCAGAATGACTTAAGAAATCGAGTGGACTGTTAACTAGTCTTTTGACACGTATAGCCAAGCGAAGTAGCCATCGACCACGCGAAGGATTGCTTAAGGCGCTGGCTCGTTGAAACACATCAGCCGTTTACTACAATTGAACATCCCAGATTTAAAGCGTTACTACATTCTCTGTGTACCAAAAATACTACCCTTGTTGATTCATTACCTCAATCGACCAAAGTTTTGAGATCAAACCTAATGACTATCTACGAACGAGAATCGCAACTAGTAGTAGATACGTGTAAGGTAGGTTGTACAGTTTATCGCTATACATATTGCGAAATTAGCCCTTTAGATTAAGATAAAGCCACGCCGTGGCTTATGTGAGAAGCTCGCAAACTGCTGAATTTTTGTCAGCTAAACAGACGCTTTGGTCTTTTATAAATGAAAATGGTCTACTTAACAGACGATATACCAGCAATTTACGAACTTCTCACATATGCCACGGCGTGGTTCTAAGTAATTTAAAAGACTAATTACTTTGGTAAGGCGCCTTTCACAAATTTCATAACGCAGAGGAGGCAGGTTGGTTGAAGCGTTAATAAAATTACTGGGGGAAAGGAAGGGTACGCGGAAATGTTACGTTACTTATTTTCATTTTGTACTGCAACATTTGCACATTTAAACTTAAGTCTCAATTAAGTCCTTTTTTATTTATGATTAGTATGAATAGTATCTAAAAGTAAAACAATACAGAGGTGGGCAAAAATTGTTAGCGATGATATTTCACAATAGCCTGGCAATGAGTGAGCGCCCATTTTGGAAGAGTTTTCACTATTTTTGCCCACTTCTGAAACAATAGAGAACTACGTATAAACTTATTTCGAAAATTTGTTTTTGCTTTACGTCATTTACGAACAGCCCTAAAATATTAAAGAACTTAGTTGGTAATCGACCTTTTGAGGGTTTAATAATGAAATCTTAATCTTTTTCGTAATTTGGGGGTAAAGGACCGTGTTGCCCCGCAAGAGAGAGAGTAATGCACTACGAGCTTAGAATATTTACATGTAAATCGGTGCCGTGGCAGACGCAGCGGTTGTTTTGGATTATACTATTGAAATAGCAATAAACAAACTAAGTACTTAATCTGGGAATTATTGAGAATAGCGAAGAGTGTAGCAACGACTTCTATGGAAACTCTTTTTGCTCTGTACCCGGCCGTGGTCCCTGTACGTGGCCGAAGTGACGTCCTAGTATATATTTTGATTACACTTTCGGAATAAACGAAATCAAATAACTCTGGAACGAATACAACGCAGCACGTAAAATCTCGTTGAATTCCCCTAGGCTGTAGAGGGGCAAATGTCGTTTACTCTTGATGGTTGGACGTCATAAAATAGAATACCATTCGTCGCAGTCACTGGTCACTGGATTGACGCAAATTTTGTAATGCGCAACAAATTAATGGGGTTCGTACATTTCCCTCTTCGACATACGGGAAAAAAAATTTGTGACTTGTTCGTATCTATGGTACAGAAGTACAATTCGAAGGTCGGTTGAATTTTTGAGGAATAATATTGTTTCTAACGTTTTACTAAAATTTAAAATGTTTCTTCCTTAATGTTATATCGATTTTTGGAAACACGCCTTGGCATAGGTGCCTGAAATTACCATGGACAACGCTTCGAACACATTAGTAAAGACATAGGTATTAGATACAGCTCACAAACTCGTATACGATGCTTGGCCCACGTCCTAAATTTAGCAGTCCAGGATACTACTCAAACACCTGAAATCGCAACCAAACTTTGATACTATTGAAGAGTATCGAGAGAATGCAGTCGATGTGTGGACAGGTACGGACTGTCACATAGGAAATGCTGTGACAAAGGTAATCCTAAAGAATTAAAGTAATTTAAACGAAATATAACGTCAAGGAATTCTTCAAGGAAGACCTTAACAATTTTAGCGATAACTCGCCAACTAGCGCCGTTAGAGAAAGTGTAGGTTTTCGATTCCAAAAAGCCTAGGTTCTATTCCCTTTCTAAATAAATCCTGTAATTGCGCTTCTATCAAATTTACTTTTATTTTATTGTTAATTTTAATTTAGCCTCGAAGGGATATTTGCCGAAGTATCGCGCTATTTCTATTTCAAAACGGCTTATCACCACGCGAAATCTGTGTACGATACTGTAGCTTGGGCTGTACTAAGAGTGCGCGAACTCTGTACTACCAAACGCTTTACTGACCCTCTCTGTACTCTTATGTTCAGTATGTAGACAAGTCGTTGGCCTCTCGAGTATACCTTATTTTTTGTAATATATCGACCGTCGGTGTCTTTCTATTGTTTTAAAAATCGGTCTAATATCGCTTCATGGCAATAATTACATAAGCTTAAGATAAATTCTAAACAAAGTCAAATTATCGATGGTTTACAGATCTGAAATGTGGTCACCAAAATAAGGTTATCTGGAATTCGTGAAGAGAATTTATCACAGCTGAATGTTTCTTTTGGGATAAAGGATTTGAAATTAGTACTCGACGTAAAGACTCGTTGGAATTCAACCTACGACATGCTTTCCCGAGCTACGTACTTAAGACAGGTCTTTAATTTGCATACAAGGGCGTATCGAAGCGGAGGGTTTTAGTAGTTAAACCCCCCGTAGGTAATGGATGAGTGGCAGGGGGTTAGCTTAAATGAGTCTCGGGAAATTGTTCGACTATTACGCCTCCGGAAATAAAATCCTTGATACGCTCTTGATTAGCGATTTGGTCGTGTTTAGATGAAATTTTGACTTTTGCTGTAAATATCTTCTCTTTAGTCTCTGCAAGCAATAATGCAAACAGATAAAGACATAAGAAAATTTACTTTATCAGACGCCGAATGGGATGCATTATCCGTACTCCTTAATTTGCTTAAGGTTAGTATCATCATAAGTAACTTTAAAATACTGAGTATGATACTTCGTTTTGCGTTAATGCTAAATTCTGACCCAGCCATTTTCAACAACGAAACTCGTGCAGCAGCCAGCAACCGAACTAACTTGTAAGTGGGATATAGTCGGGTTCGCACGAGCCCTCGGAAACGAGTTGCGTCGTTTCGATATCGAAGTGGCTTGTAGTGTTTAGGAAACACTTCGTTAATAGGTTTGGTTTTGAATACGATGTGATAGTCATGTGTTGCCTGAACGCCGATGCGACGACGTCACCAAACGATATTAAGTTACTCCGCGATAGCGGTTCAGCCGAAATGTTCTGAACGTTTGCAAGCGGAACGGTGGAAACATAAACCAGTGTTTCCGAAACTTTATCCGAAGATTTATTTCGAACGTATTAATAGACTGTTGAATACCAAAATCCGTCTGACCTTTGGGGTTGTGCAGATGCTGGTTAATCTTAGTTTCAGCGACGGAACAGTTTGGTAATCAATGGCTTATATGACGCGCAACCGTTGCGGGAGTTTATATTCGTCCTTGGTATAGTAGTACAGATCGGCTTGGACATATTTTACACGCTAAAGGGCTCTGTGCTGAATTAAACCTTGATTGCGCTATAACTCTGAAAATGTACTCAAAGGCAACGTTTTCTGTTATACTTATTGTTCTAGTTACTAGTGTTGCTAATAGTAACATATTAACTAGGCTTACAGACCGGCTAGTTCAAGTTACTAGAAACCTACCCTATCGGAAAATGCGCATTGGACTTGGGGCCAAATCGTGTTAAACCCAAAACGCGGGTTCAGGTTACTTAAACCCGACCAAACTGCCAGCCTATATTTATCTGACTTTACTATCTCCTAATTTTCTTCATTTGAAAGAGCAGGCCGGAAAAATTATACAAACTCGTAACAGCGTAGGTAAATTTAAAATACAAGATTTTTTTTTAGGATTTCAAGGAAGCAACGAATTCCTTTTCCTCTGTGGCATATCCCACTATTTCCATGGTATTGCCGGCCTACCACTGGTTGCTTGAGAAACTAAACAATCCAACTATGGACCCGCTTTTGGAGGAAGCGTGCTCAATTGCTAGAGGCTCAACACCTATCGTGAATCTTCGAATATCGAAGCATTTTGGATAGCTATTGGTACGATATTTTTTCATACGTCACTAGTTACAAGCACGTTGGTTTTCATTATCCCAAACGCGAGGGGTGCACTACCTTTGATAATTATGTACACCGAGTACAGAAAGTACAATCTTAGGTAGTATCTTTTGTAAAGTCAAAGCTAAAGGGTTGGGTATTATTTACGGGTAGTGAACAGTACGGATGCAAAGGTTCAACGTTTTTGAGCTATATTGGTTCCAGATCCTATTCTTAAAGTTTCAGTTTATCGGTTCCTGTTCTAAAATTTTTACTTTAAGGGTACCGGTTTCGATTCCGGTTATTAAATTTTGATATTATCGGTTCCGGTTCCTAGAATTTACTACGTAGAAATTATTTCCACGTAGTTTGATGAATATAATTTATATATACGAGTAAAATGTTTTTAGATCAATTCAGTATAGTTCGCAATTTTAAGACAAGAGTGTGGTTCTTGGCGCAACAAATTTAGTGAAAACTATTTGCCAATCCCGAACAGTCCACAGTACTGTTCGAAACCGAGATGCGACGTCACTAAAAATTCCGAACAGTTCGGTATTTTTTTTTCGAATAGATGGGTTAAGAACTACTAAAAATGGAGTAGGCAGGGGCTATGTTTGACGGCTGACTAACAAGTAGACGAATTTTACTTGAGTTCTAGACCAGTTCCATCTCGAGAGCAAGTACTGCTCGGACAGTCCCGAACGATCCGAAAACCTGTTTTCGAGAGCGAAGAGTCTGCGCCCGAACTGTCCGAAAATTCTATATCCGGCGAGTAGTCTGCGTAGCGACAGTCCGAACGGTTAAGGACTGGCGAATAGTTTTCACCTGCTATCAATTAAAAACGTTGCGTTGTACAACTAGAAAGCGTCACACCGTTGTAACTTATGATTGCCATTATTTCGAAACATAACACATAGCTTAAGGTTCCAACTATTAATGTTTTCAAATCTTAAGTTAGAACCTTCATTAAGCTCTGTATATATGTAACGTATAGTAAAATATTATTTTCACTATTTCATTATTTAGCTTTGGACCCTACATTAAAAATGGATTTCATTCAAGCAAATTGCGAAAAAACACAAGCTAAATCCATTAAGACCAAGATTTTAAATATTTTTAATACCTACTACGAGAAGAGTAGCCCAGCCAAATTCGTTCGCGGGTCTGAACTATTGAAGTTCTTCCAGGATGACCTCTAGACACCTAAAGCCATCATATTACAATGGTGGAAAGTAAGTAATTATAACGGTTTCATTGTGATTACAGTCGTTTTTTCGAGATTAGGAAAATTATACCTTATCTATTAATAACAGTATAAGCTGACTTATTATTTTTCTAATTCCGTTGGGTACATGTTATAAGCTTGCTGCGACGCTATTTCCGAGATTTCCTATCGGCGATATTCGCTTTAACGGTAAAGGAGTAAAAGTGATGGAGAGATATCCGCTGTTCCACGATCTTGAGCGATTGAAACTAAAAACCGTTCATAAAGCAGTTGCGTGAATTTATCGTTCGACTGTAAAGCTTAGTTTCCACTAGCGCGCGTCTTATGTCTTTATTCGCGTAAGACCGTTTGTATGTGTCAAAGTTGAGAAACGCGTCGTTACGGCCACTATAGTGAAAAACACGCATTAAGCTTAATTTCCACTAACACGCGTCACAATGTATTTTTCTATACGCGTGCAAAACCCTCCTACATCCGGCGCGCGCCATCGCGCGCGTTAAGACCGATTCACACCATGAATGTTTTGCGATTTCGCACGCATAATCGCTTGTAACGCATCTCGTTCACCCAGGAAGTTTTCAAAATTTTCGTGTGTGGACGAGACACGTTTCAAGCGATTATGCGTGCAAAGCGTGCCAAATCGCGAAAAATTCCTAGTGTGGATCGGTCTTGAGTCCGAAACAAGCATATCACTTGTTTACCACTAGCACGCGATAGCGCGTTCCTCAGTTTTGACACGTTAAAGCTGGTTTTCCACAGGCGCGCGCAACGACGCGTTTCTCAACTGTGAAACGTTCAAACGTTTTTACGCGCGTAAAGAAAATGACATTATGACGCGCGCTAGTGGAAAACAAGCTTTAGACCTTTTTACGCGCGTAAAGAAAGTGCTAAACTAAATAAACTCGTGCGAGTAACCGGACATTTTTCTTAACTTGACTACCTAAATAATATTTTCTTAATCAAGTACTTGATACAAGACTCGACCACATTTTGACCCTACTAAACAAACAGGTTTACATACTCAATCTAGAAAACCTATTACCAATACATCCTTAATTACGATGTCCTCTTTGCAGGATAACCAAATTATGTATCCTTCGGTGTGTGTAATGGCGAAAGACTATCTTGCCATACCAGAAACATCAGTGCCAGCCGATAGAGTATTTTCTGCTGGAAGTGATCTTATTACCACTAAGAGGGGAAGTCTCCAGGCAGATACAATTACCGCCATGATGTCTCTGAAGTTATGGTGGAAGGATAACGATTCAACAAATTAAAATATTGGTTTTTGTATAATTGATTCTAAAAACCTTTAAAAAACAATTCCATCAACAATTATTTATCGAGGTCTTTCTAAAAAAAATTAAAAAATAATGTTACGGAAATTATCTATTTGTCTCTTTATTTTGTTATTGCTTAGTTGAACATTTGTTTCTCTGTCGAAAGTTGAACGGTTTAGTTTGTTGACAAAGAGATTTGGAAAAATGTTTTAACACAATAACTTTTTTGATTAAAATGGTAATCTTCTACATCTACAACTATTTTATTTGATTAATTCTACTACGTCATGTAATCAAAAAAAATTATCCGACTTTCGTACTTGTCCATAGATAACCCCAAATAACGTGGATAACGGTCAGATAATGCCGACCTCTAAATTCAACTGCCTTCTTGCGTTAGATGATAAAACGTTTTTTAACATAACCTATAATATTAATTAGCGTGTTTATTTTCCATTAGTCTTACATTTTTCAAACTTTTTCAATTATCCATTTCAATTTTTTTTGATAAACTATTAAAAGTCGTTTTCGTATCCTCCACATTTACAAAGTTCGGTACATGGTAAATTAGCTTTGTGGCATTTACAATTACCCCGACAACCTTTGACACAACCACATTTTACCATCTCTCTACAGACATCACCTGCTGGTAGCAGAGTCATCCAAAGAGGTTGCCATTTATGACCAGTTTCACTTTTAAAATTTTTCCACCCAAAACTCGACAGTTCTGGTAAAATGGGTTCTCTTATTAGAGCTTGACCCCACACGTGACCCGCCTGGAAAGCTACACGTAATAAGTGTTGCAATAATGCGTCTTGTGTTGGTGGAATTAGTTCAATTTCGCGGTTTTTCTGGGTGAAAAGACTTGGTCTCGCTTTATTAACTTCTTCATCGATACTGCAACGATCGTACATTAAGACTAAGAACCTCTCAATCAACTGCAAAACCTCTTTAAGGTCCGATTTAGTAGGACACAACGATAGTTGTTTAAAAGCCGGAGTTACGTCTTGGAAACACTTCCATGTTGACCACGCAGTTTTTTACCTTTTCCATTAAAACAGTAAGTTGTGTCGCATCCTGTTAACGCGTGAAAAACTGGCAAGGCTTTCGCTTTGTCTGTACCCAATTGTCTTGATAACCGTGTGGCGTCTATGTAACGAAAAATCTTTACCAGATCCAAAGGCTCTAACCATAGGTTCGCGAGGAATCTTGTTCACGAGGCTGATACCTAGAGTCAAGACCTCAGTATCCACAGTTCTAAGCAGGATGGATTTCATTCCCTGCTTCGCTTCGTCTAGAGCGTGTAGGAACATCCTGGTATCAGCTTCTTCGTGGGAGCACGGGGAAAGGTTTTAAAGATTACCTTTGATGGAACTAAGAACATTTTCTCCGTTCGTAATGTATATAGCTCCAGGATTTTTAGCTGTAACGGCGTAGACACTCAAGAATCTAAAGAGTTCTTTCTTGTTTTCGTTTTCTCTTAAAAACTCTGGCCAGTTTTTTGGTAAATCCTCGCGACCATCCACTCTTATTCTTGCACCTTTACCACGCTTCTTCCTTGCGTTCTCTTTAAGGCTACCCGTTGTGTACACGTCAAAGACAACGTCAACACGACGAACGCAACCGGTAAACTGACTATGTAGTTAGAAAATGTCGCAGCGTAATCTAAAAATGTCTGTCAACAGATCCTCTAAACACGAAAGTAAATCGGATTTGTTGCAAAACCTCATGTTTCCATTATTCGTCAACGATGGCGAAAAAGCTTGATTTGCATGATTAAAAAAACATCAAGGTCTCCACTTCGTACTTGAGACGCTTTATAAAGTCTCGAAAATAAATTTATGTCGCTTTTAATATTCGAAATTTGAAGCTGGCTTTAGCATTTCTCTTTTTGTGGCGGTCTGCTGAAAAGAGGAAATTTGTTTTTCTTCAGAACATACGTAATTTCCACGGTACAATCGACAAGACGCTTGCAAAATAGCTCATTTGATTGGAGTTCCCCAATGGTTTTTATATTTTTTAGAGAATTCGCTATTCAAAAATTTGCCGTGTATCCAAAATAAGCACATCTTCGCTTGCATCGGCAAACGGATTTCCCATGTCATTCATGACTGATATGAGTGACTGGACGCCTTCTAAAAATTTGTTTTGAGAAGTTGGCGTCTTGATGAAATGTCTGATTTTTAGAACTTTTGAATCCAATAATATCTGTAAATTGTTGAACCACTCGACAAATCTCAGGTCCCGCTACCATCCATCGCAATATAGGCTTTTCCATCGGGGTTCTATTGTGTGTGAAAGGTTTTTTCCAGCTAACAGCCACGTGCCAGTTTCGCAATAGCGTACCCTTAACTGACTAGCTAAGATATATTACCACGTTAAAGTATGCACCTGTAGATTTAATACAAATTTACCATTAAAAATAAAGTAAAATAACCTACTTTCAGTCTATTCCGTTCCCAAAATTAAGTATAATTCCTATTTTCTTTCGTTGGAACTATTTAATTTCATCTCTGGAACGGGCCCTAAAACTATTATTTAAAATCTTGGTAAACCTCAGTAAAGTTTGGTAATTTCTAAGTATTGTATAAAATTTACCCCTGGACAAAACCTCTAGACTTAATGTTAATGTTGGGTCCTCGCTAACCCGACTATATATATAGAATAGAATAGAATAGAATCGTGTTTATTGTGCCATAAAACAGTTTCACAACCTTCAAGTTATAACACATTATACAACTCTTAATACAAATCGCTGAGTATAACAGTCGCTGAAAAGTCAATAAAAAACATAGATTAAGTTAAAATTTAAATTAGTTGTTTACTGAGAGCTAGTAACGGAGTGACGTCATCACAAGTGGAAAATCTCCCCCTAGCGAGGCGCTGGCAAGGCTAGTGTGACGCGGGAGCAAGCGGACGCAAAACGGCGACGAAGGCCGTAAACTTAAACTTTTGTATGCAAAGAATATTAAGTGCCACACTTATGTAATAATTGTATACACTTATACTGGTACACGCCGTAATTCAACCTCCTAAAAGTTGAATAACCCTGCTATAAATTTTTTTATTTTCAATCGTAAAATGATACGGACGCATCGATATGGGTATAGCCATAGACATATGAAATAAAATAGACCCCGGCGAATAGGCTAAGCCTAAAAATAAACACGCAAGCAAGAACTAACAGTCGTGAGGTAAATTCAGTAAAAAGCGCCATCTGAAATAACAATTCGAAATTATCAAAACTTAGCTGGCGACATCTACTAATGGTTTAAAACAAAATACGAAAAGAACAATCGCCTACAAGGGGTGAAAACCGCGGTCCAAAACGGAGACATGGCAATCATTTCTGATATCTGTGCTATTTTTCGCGCGACCAGTATTTTTTAAAGCGCAAGTAGAATACAAAGCAGACATAAATAGTGGTTTTTTTTTGTTTTTTGTTGTTTTTTTTTGTTGTTAAAAACAAAGCGGAAAAAAAAGGAAAAAAACAGTAGAAAGGACTGCCAACTTTTATCTTTCTGTATATATTTTTTTCTTTTTCTTTTGTTTTTGAGTATCTGTATCAGGGTGTGTATGGTGCGAAGACCTAGTTGTCATGTGCACCAAAATAAAGTTTATTATTTAAAAAAAAAAGAAAAGAACAATTGCAAAACTAGACATAGGCTTAAAAGAGATCCCAAAAGGTTTGCTCTCTCAAACTACAGACCTATACTTCGATCACGAATCTATTCGTGTAGGTTTAAGAATAAATATTAAATTAATAATCTACTACTACCTTGCGGAAATTACTGTTACATGTCTAATATTTCAATGAGGAAATTAAAGGGATATTCCACCTTATAGTTGAAATATCATTTTACTATAACGTAGTAACCTACTTCTTAAGCCTCGGTCAAATATTATTTACATTTCAAATTTATATTTTAATATATATTTTAATTTCATTATTTATTTTAAAATAATTTACGATTTGTCTACCTTTCATTTTGTACGAATTAATATATTTATTTGCATAATTAAAATTAAATAGCATCTTCATCAGATTACCAAAGAATCATTTTCTCGACATCCGTGACCTTCGTGAAATCACGTGATATTATTTAATTTATTATTTAATCTGGTCATCGATAGAAGGCGCTTTCCGAAGTTTTTACCTCACGACCGGGTCTTGCTGGCACATGCTCTCCGTGTAAAATCGGGGGTCTATTTTATTTCATATGTCCCTATTTGAACTGTCCTTAATGAGCGGTATACTTGTTTCAGGCCTGATTACCGACGGTTGGCCGACCGTTGCATTAAAGGTCTCTAATAACCTCAATTAGGTTTATACAGCCGACAGCCGGTCGACTTTGGTCGAGAACATCTAATTTTTAATTTAGTTAGCTAAAGGCTGGCCGAGAGATTTACAAAGGGCCTCTCTCTATTTTTAAATATCTACAATGTTTTTTTTCTGCTTCCCCGTGCGTAGAGTAAATTCTACGAATTGTAGCCGTCTTTCTGATCAAAATATAAATTAATTATTTCATAACAAGTCGAAGACAAAAAGCCGACTTAAAAAGTCATTAACGTTTTAGCGACGAAAATAGGTAGCAACGCACTTAGGACTTTTTGGAGTCGGTATGCCGACGCAAAGCTGACTTCAAATTATAGTTCATTTGCCGACTTTAAAACGACTAAATTTGGAAATCTACTATCGGAGCGCCATCTTTGGTCCCGTTTCGAAACTATTAGAGATAAATCGTTTTCCCGCTTTCGGTTTATTTACACGTGCCGTAACGGTTTCTATATATTTTATATTAAATATTTAAAAATTTTATGTAAAACTTTTAAATTTTCAGCATACAGTATCAAGATAATCTTCTAAGGTAAGCTTTTCATTGACATTTCATTTTAATTGAAGATAATCTTTTTATAAGTGGAGGATTGGAATAGAATATAAATTAGGCCTTGATTTTCTTTTGTTTACAACGTCATGTTGACTAGCAGTGAAGCCAGTTTAAGCAATAAAATATACCAATAACCCCTGTAGCTGCACTTGACCTAAAAAAGTCCGACCATTACCCGACTTAAAATAGACCTTTTACATTTAATTATTGGATTCAACATAAACTTTATGAAACAGACCATATTTATTTAGGAAAAGTTGATATTTTAATTTTTTTCTGACTATTTAATGATTTTCTGAGATGATTTTTTATTCGCTTTTATTTTTTCTTCAAATTTATTTGTATTCGAAAAACGCGGCATCTAATAATTAGATCAGTTTTGTGTCGGAAATAAGCATTAATATAAAGTGTGTCAGAATTTATAGCCCGGTGTACCTAGTAACAAAAACCATATCACCGGAGGTCTATCATCATTGTGCCCCACGCCAGCGTCCACCTAGCCCGGACAGGTGACAAATCCAGCATGGGTAGCAGAACCCTACTACTGATGATCGCACACTTTGACGCAAGCCACTCAACCCAGTAGAAGGTGCAGCAATGGGTGGACCAATTCCCACTTCGCACACAGCAGTGGGATTAAGAGTGGATGCTATAGCAACTCCAGCCGACACCCTACCTACGCAGGTAAAGAGTCAAACCCTTTGGAGAGAGCTCCTAAAGGGGAACGACGGGCACACAGCAGCCCAAGTAACACGGCACAGCTGGCACCGGAGATCGCGGTGTGAACCCAAAAGGCCGGGAAACAGGACCGCCGTGCCCTCATACGGAGGCCCGACGCCCCACAGCGAAAGGAGTTGTTACGAGTTTTCACCCAATGCCACAAATTTGGGATCGAACCCGGCTCCTCTTGCTGCGAGGTGAAAGTGCAAACCACTTCGCCACCCCACAATTATCTATCAATGCTAATTAAGATTACTTTCAAAGCCAAATCCGCTTTAAAACTATCTTGATATGAAACTAGTTCGCCAAAAAGTCGATAATATTATTTCGTTGCCCGTATTCCATTTAAACAGGCAGCATAAAATCGTTAGGATATAGAAACGACGAAATAAAAAGGTGGCCGAAAAAACAACAAGATTCAGCCTCTGCAAAAAAAGATGTAGAATACGTAGAAGAACTCGCAAAGATAGCGGATAAAGATGATAGTCTAGAGCCAGAAGCGCAACAAGGAGTCGGCCAAATAATTATCTCAAAGAAAAACATTTCTGAATCATCAGCTAAGAAACGTCGCGTCGTAACAAACCGACGCGAGAGAGTATGAATGAAACCTTACTCCACATTCGTAAATTAAAAGAAGAGGCTAAGAACAAGAGACGCGAAGAGAAATTGGCCCTCATTCGAGATATCCTTACACCACTTTCTTCAAATATGTGGTTGAAGGTATTCTATGATATTTCGTGTTTAAAACATTCCTTAACCTTTAAAGGGGGTTTTCACTCTAATAGAAACATGGTGAGAGTATTTTGATATATCTAAATGCATTTATTACAATATTAATTTCTTGAAAGTTAATAAACAAAACCCAAGCCTGTATTTTACTCATTAGCAAACATTGCGTAAATGCGATTCCTCTGGTTTCCCCTTAATAATTCATCTCTTTTATTTCGTCGAAAGTGGGGTTCTCCTTCTATCTCCTCTCCATCAGAAGAGCCATTATCATCATTGTCATCATCCTTCGTTCAAAGATCCCGATTTTTAATACAAATGTTACGAAGAACGCCACAGGCTAAGATGAATTTCGCTATGGTAACCAATTTGTGAAAATCAGTTTGAACAACTGACCAAAGCGCTGTTTCGATACTCCAAAACAGTTCTCTAGTTCCAGATAGACGTTCATTGAAACGCAATTGATTTTCAGTAAAATTTCTGTAATTTCGAAATGGAGGTAACCACCACTCCCTAATTGGATAAGCTCCATCTCCTAGTATATGATAGTTATCACCGCATATAGCTGGCTTAAAACATATTCCATAACTTATTACGTCGGAAAAATGTGTTTTCTTAATAAATATATACATGCGCATTAAGACTACGAATTTGTTCTGAAATAATTCTTTGAAATACGCGAAGCCGTTGCGTAGAAGCTCGCCAACGACCGCTGCTACAGACTGTCCGAAATGTGCTTTCAATCTAGCGACTTCTAAATGAAAACGGCCCGTGCAGTTGGTGCCGTGAGTAGGTGAGCCAGGAACCATCTCAAAACGGCGGCTGACGTTGAATCCGAGCTGAGCTCACCCCGCTGTTCGCGTTTAGCGCTCAAGTGCCAACTATTTTCCGCTTTTAAAGATCCATTGCGTTTGAACTTTATTAAAGTAGCCCCAGGCTGGGCTCTCTTTGGAAAATTGTTTTTGATAAATATTCCACTTCAGAGGCAAGATTATGGAAATATCACCAAAATCAACAGCAAAATTTGATATTAAAATACATTTACGTGTTCGAGTGGCCATCGAATTCTCCCGAAATAAAAATAGAACCGAAATCGTGTCATTCATGGTTCTTAAACATAGCTTCAAAGTAATATATTACACGATCGTTTTGGTAAGCCGATCTCACCTTGTCACGACGATGAGCTCATTACAGCAGCACAAGTGGTGCCATCTCCAGATTCATTGCTTAAGTATTAATTTTCTTGAAATTGTATCTAAATAAGCTGATTTCTTTTCTTTTACAGCAGATAGACTTTATGAGGTGAAATAACGTTGCGTATCAGTAATAGAATCGCGTTTTTGACAATAAGTTAATTTTTCTTCTCGCACCTGGTTGAAGGTGGAAGATTTTACGTTTATTAGTCGGCAACGCCCTCTATTGTAGATAATTGTAAAAATTAAACAATGGTGGGGCAATTATTTATGAAAATAATTTAACAAGATTTATTTACTTTAGATCACGAGACAAAACACCGCACGAGCCTGGGCTGCGTTCAGTAATTCAAAAAAAGCTCGGCGCTGAGCTGAACGGGTTTTTTGACTTCCGGTTTTAACGTCACGTTGCTCGTCCAGTGAGCAACGTAGTCATCGGCTGTAAGAGCAGATTTTTCCGTTTCTCAACGGTCACGTGACATCGCAACGCAGAGTAAGGCTAGCTGCAGACGCCGCAACAGACGATATTTTACAAAATTTACATCAAGCGTAAAAAGCGTTCAACAAGATCCTACGTCACGTTAGCGACGGTCACAACGAAAATAATTTATCAGATACTTCGTTGAGAGCGAAGCCTACGTTATAAATAAAGGCCTGTGCACGCTCCATATCTAGGGGGTGACAGCAGCTTGTGGCTTACGCGTGAAAGACCGGTAGGTGGCGGTCTTTTTTGTCTTTAACTTTTCAAACCTTTGGCGGCTCGCGCCATTATTTGAATTTTATGGCGGGAGCTTAATTTACAAATTAATTTCCAAGTTAATTGTTCGATTCGCACGAAATTTGGCCTGTGGCATTGTGCCCCTGCCGTCAGGTTAAACGGGCGTCTTGAGATTGCTAACCTTTCTAGTTTTTGACCACGGGACCAATAACCGGTTATTGGTCCCGTGGTCAAAAACTAGCAAGACCGAAACCCCTGACCTCACGCTGTCAAGAGACGCGGGTATTAAGAGACACGGGATTTTATATCTCTGGCTCTAATTGCCTCACTTAACAGCTGCACGGCACGACCTTCGACCCTTTTCGCTTGCGTTCGTTCTCTTTTCTTAGCCCCCTCCCCCTCCTCTCTCTATCTGTGTCACGCAGACACCTTTGCCCGGGCCGTATTCATGCCACGCATACCCATAATACCAACTGGTATGCCATCTGATTTTAAACGCCTGCAATTTCCAATCAATCTTAGCTTCGCAATGACAACTAATAAAGCGCAAGGACAGTCACTTAAAACTGCGGGAATTAAATTCGAAAACCCATGCATTATGTGGCGTGCTCAAGAGTTGGTGCTGCAAATAACCTGTACATACTTACACCGAACGGATAAATTAAAAATATTGCGAAAAAAAAGCTTTATCATAATTACATCTTTAACTAATCAAAGAAATCATATATATGTTAATATTACAAGATATGATATTTTGCACTATTAAACGTTTTAAATTTAAAAAAATTCCTATTTATTATTTAAAAATAATTTAATTTGCATATTTAATGTAAAGTGCATTTGGTTCCCGTTTTCTAAACCCCAATTTACTCAACTAGCTGAGAAGCCCGGCCGTAGCAGTAAAGTGCATTTTGTTCCCGTTTTCTAAACCCCAATTTATTCAACTAGCTGAGAAGCCCGGCCGGAGCAGTAAAGTGCATTTGGTTCCCGTTTTCCAAACCCCAATTTACTCAACTAGCTGAGAAGCCCGGCCGGAGCAGTAAAGTGCATTCGGTTCCCGTTTTCCAAACCCCAATTTACTCAACTAGCTGGGAAGCCCGGCCGGAGCAGTAAAGTGGATTTGGTTCCCGTTTTCTAAACCCCAATTTACTCAACTAGCTGAGAAGCCCGGCCGTAGCAGTAAAGTACATTTTGTTCCCGTTTTCTAAACCACAATTTACTCAACTAGCTGAGAAGCCCGGCCGGAGCAGTAAAGTGCATTTGGTTCCCGTTTTCCAAACCCCAATTTACTCAACTAGCTGAGAAGCCGGGCCGGAGCAGTAAAGTGCATTTTGTTCCCGTTTTCTAAACCACAATTTACTCAACTAGCTGAGAAGCCCGGCCGTAGCAGTAAAGTGCATTTTGTTCCCGTTTTCTAAACCACAATTTACTCAACTAGCTGAGAAGCCCGGCCGGAGCAGTAAAGTGCATTTGGTTCCCGTTTTCCAAACCCCAATTTACTCAACTAGCTGAGAAGCCCGGCCGGAGCAGTAAAGTGCATTTGGTTCCCGTTTTCTAAACCACAATTTACTCAACTAGCTGAGAAGCCCGGCCGGAGCAGTAAAGTGCATTTGGTTCCCGTTTTCCAAACCCCAATTTACTCAACTAGCTGAGAAGCCCGGCCGGAGCAGTAAAGTGCATTTTGTTCCCGTTTTCTAAACCACAATTTACTCAACTAGCTGAGAAGCCCGGCCGTAGCAGTAAAGTGCATTTTGTTCCCGTTTTCTAAACCACAATTTACTCAACTAGCTGAGAAGCCCGGCCGGAGCAGTAAAGTGCATTTGGTTCCCGTTTTCCAAACCCTAACTTACTCAACTAGCTGAGAAGCCCGGCCGGAGCAGTAAAGTGCATTTGGTTCCCGTTTTCTAAACCACAATTTACTCAACTAGCTGAGAAGCCCGGCCGGAGCAGTAAAGTGCATTTGGTTCCCGTTTTCTAAACCCCAATTTACTCAACTAGCTGAGAAGCCCGGCCGGAGCAGTAAAGTGCATTTGGTTCCCATTTTCTAAACCACAATTTACTCAACTAGCTGAGAAGCCCGGCCGTAGCAGTAAAGTGCATTTTGTTCCCGTTTTCTAAACCACAATTTACTCAACTAGCTGAGAAGCCCGGCCGGAGCAGTAAAGTGGATTTGGTTCCCGTTTTCTAAACCCCAATTTACTCATTTAGCTGAGAAGCCCGGCCGTAGCAGTAAAGTGCATTTTGTTCCCGTTTTCTAAACCACAATTTACTCAACTAGCTGAGAAGCCCGGCCGTAGCAGTAAAGTGCATTTTGTTCCCGTTTTCTAAACCACAATTTACTCAACTAGCTGAGAAGCCCGGCCGTAGCAGTAAAGTGCATTTTGTTCCCGTTTTCTAAACCACAATTTACTCAACTAGCTGAGAAGCCCGGCCGGAGCAGTAAAGTGCATTTGGTTCCCGTTTTCCAAACCCTAACTTACTCAACTAGCTGAGAAGCCCGGCCGGAGCAGTAAAGTGCATTTGGTTCCCGTTTTCTAAACCACAATTTACTCAACTAGCTGAGAAGCCCGGCCGGAGCAGTAAAGTGCATTTGGTTCCCGTTTTCTAAACCCCAATTTACTCAACTAGCTGAGAAGCCCGGCCGGAGCAGTAAAGTGCATTTGGTTCCCATTTTCTAAACCACAATTTACTCAACTAGCTGAGAAGCCCGGCCGTAGCAGTAAAGTGCATTTTGTTCCCGTTTTCTAAACCACAATTTACTCAACTAGCTGAGAAGCCCGGCCGGAGCAGTAAAGTGGATTTGGTTCCCGTTTTCTAAACCCCAATTTACTCATTTAGCTGAGAAGCCCGGCCGTAGCAGTAAAGTGCATTTTGTTCCCGTTTTCTAAACCACAATTTACTCAACTAGCTGAGAAGCCCGGCCGTAGCAGTAAAGTGCATTTTGTTCCCGTTTTCTAAACCACAATTTACTCAACTAGCTGAGAAGCCCGGCCGGAGCAGTAAAGTGGATTTGGTTCCCGTTTTCTAAACCCCAATTTACTCAACTAGCTGAGAAGCCCGGCCGTAGCAGTAAAGTGCATTTTGTTCCCGTTTTCTAAACCCCAATTTACTCAACTAGCTGAGAAGCCCGGCCGGAGCAGTAAAGTGCATTTGGTTCCCGTTTTCTAAACCACAATTTACTCAACTAGCTGAGAAGCCCGGCCGGAGCAGTAAAGTGCATTTTGTTCCCGTTTTCTAAACCACAATTTACTCAACTAGCTGAGAAGCCCGGCCGGAGCAGTAAAGTGCATTTGGTTCCCGTTTTCCAAACCCCAATTTACTCAACTAGCTGAGAAGCCCGGCCGGAGCAGTAAAGTGCATTTGGTTCCCATTTTCTAAACCACAATTTACTCAACTAGCTGATAAGCCCGGCCGTAGCAGTAAAGTGCATTTTGTTCCCGTTTTCTAAACCACAATTTACTCAACTAGCTGAGAAGCCCGGCCGGAGCAGTAAAGTGGATTTGGTTCCCGTTTTCTAAACCCCAATTTACTCAACTAGCTGAGAAGCCCGGCCGTAGCAGTAAAGTGCATTTTGTTCCCGTTTTCTAAACCCCAATTTACTCAACTAGCTGAGAAGCCCGGCCGGAGCAGTAAAGTGCATTTGGTTCCCGTTTTCCAAACCCCAATTTACTCAACTAGCTGAGAAGCCCGGCCGGAGCAGTAAAGTGCATTTTGTTCCCGTTTTCTAAACCACAATTTACTCAACTAGCTGAGAAGCCCGGCCGGAGCAGTAAAGTGCATTTTGTTCCCGTTTTCTAAACCCCAATTTACTCAACTAGCTGAGAAGCCCGGCCGTAGCAGTAAAGTGCATTTTGTTCCCGTTTTCTAAACCACAATTTACTCAACTAGCTGAGAAGTTCGGCCGGAGCAGTAAAGTGGATTTGGTTCCCGTTTTCTAAACCCCAATTTACTCAACTAGCTGAGAAGCCCGGCCGTAGCAGTAAAGTGCATTTTGTTCCCGTTTTCTAAACCCCAATTTACTCAACTAGCTGAGAAGCCCGGCCGGAGCAGTAAAGTGCATTTGGTTCCCGTTTTCCAAACCCCAATTTACTCAACTAGCTGAGAAGCCCGGCCGGAGCAGTAAAGTGCATTTTGTTCCCGTTTTCTAAACCACAATTTACTCAACTAGCTGAGAAGCCCGGCCGGAGCAGTAAAGTGCATTTTGTTCCCGTTTTCTAAACCCCAATTTACTCAACTAGCTGAGAAGCCCGGCCGGAGCAGTAAAGTGCATTTGGTTCCCGTTTTCCAAACCCCAATTTACTCAACTAGCTGAGAAGCCCGGCCGGAGCAGTAAAGTGCATTTTGTTCCCGTTTTCTAAACCCCAATTTACTCAACTAGCTGAGAAGCCGGGCCGGAGCAGTAAAGTGCATTTGGTTCCCGTTTTCCAAACCCCAATTTACTCAACTAGCTGAGAAGCCCGGCCGGAGCAGTAAAGTGCATTTGGTTCCCGTTTTCCAAACCCCAATTTACTCAACTAGCTGATAGCACGGCCGGAGGCCAGGCTTCTCAGCTAGTATATTATATAATATCAGAAATAAATTAAATAAGGAAGTAAATTTACTTGAAAAAAAAATAATAATACTGTTTTGGCTCAGAATGGAAAGTGAAGTGTTGCCTCTTCTCTGTACTTTGTGGGTTCGCTTATTTTCATTACAAGTTGGAACCGGGCCGATTAGTATTTTAGCATCTGTGAAAACATTAAATACTGTATAAATTAAATATAAAAAGGAAAAGGAATAAGCTATGGCGAAATTGCAAATAATAATTATTTAATTCCAATGGGTGTTATTAACATTTATAATATATATTTTTAAAGTAAGAAAAAATGTATTCTATTAATTAATAAAATAAAAGATTTAATTAGTATTTTACCTTTTAATACTCTTTGTTTTGATAAAATAGCAGGGCCAGATCGATCGGCGCCCCAACCTCCTCTGCGCTCCGCAGTCTGAACGCTAAAAAACAATAGCTACAAACCGCGCGAAAATTCCTAAATTTAAAACCGTTGTCAAGGAAGAGCGCCTCTATCGGCAGATACTCGCGAACTTAAAAAACCCGAAATAAAATTCGGAAGGATCACGTGCACAGTCCTTTATTAATAACGTAGGCTCCGTTGAGAGTTACTGAATGCAGTCCCGTTTGCCATGCTCTACTGAAGGCCTTCTTCCGCTTCTGGGACTCAACCAATCAGGTGATAGATAGATTTAAAAAATAAAGCACGGGGCTAAGGAACTCGCAATTAAAATATAAATCAAAATTTCAAAACCTGGGAATTAACAAGTACGCGTCCCAGTTGAATACGAAGAACTTGAAGCGGGCTGGGGCTAGAAGTTTATTCAGTTTCGTGTAAGTTTTGTGAGTTGAAGTTTATCAGATTCTAAGCGCAGGCTCCAGATAGACGCATAGTATAGTAGTCAAATAGAGGAAGAATTGGGTGAAGTAAGGTACACAGACACACGAGATTTTCCACCAAGTCTTATATTTATTTGTTACCTTGGGCGATGAGGAATATTTTGGTGCAAGAATTATGCGGCGCAAATTTATATTCGCGGAGATATTTAATTTTAAAAATTTAGATTTTTCAATGGATTTTTACTAAAAATTCCTGATTTCGAATTTTTAGATAACGTAGAACACCCGACGAATAACTTCCACTTACAAAATAACCTAACCTAGCACCGACATCAAAACCAGACAGTTAAGCTACATTTTTACCCAAAAGGCGTATACTTATAGGTAACCCTCGCGTTGATTGGATCGTTTGCAAATTGGTCATTAACATATATCCCATTTTAAAGTCCACTAAAAATTGTATAAGTTGTCTAAATATAATACTCTACAATGGCTCTCTGACGACGTTATCATTTCTCTATATTCAGTAGCCTCCGTTCCTGGCCAAGTATTTTACTCTGGATATTCAACCAGTGTTTGCTGCCCCAACCTTCAACAGGGTAACAGTCACGCGTGTTAGTCGGAAACAACCACCAAGCGCCATTCCAGATATCTTCATCGCTCTATGAGTTGCACTACCAACAAAACACGTCTTTCACGATGCCCCGTCCAACACCACGGCTGATGTCCACCTACCCTAATATGACCGAGGACGACTGGCAAGCGGCCATTAATCTGTCCTCTATCAGCCGGCACGGCGCTGTCTCGCCGGTAATCGACGTCGAAACCTGTTCGCTGGATGAACAAGTCGCCACAAGTGATACGAGTAACTATATTTATTACATTTATCGTCAATTTCCACTTACTAATTTGGAATGTCCATTTCAGCCTCGTCAACAATTCCAGTCTCTGAACAGTCGACGGCCATTGAAGCCGCGGACAATGATACGTCATTCAGCAGTCCGACGGCACCACAGGGGGCAACATCCTCGAACGAGGTGGCGTGCAAGTTCACGAGTCAAATACGCAGACGGTTATGAACAGCCCAAATTCCACAAATGCGTCTGTCCAGGCTATGGTTGATTTGAAGGCTTTGAGTCGCGTACAAATTACACGCGGTCATTTAGACAAAATTACTAAAATCCGTTGCCAAAAACAATTCACCGATCAACAAAGATTCAAAACGCACAGCTTGCGCCACAAAAGCGAAGTCGAACAAAAATATCGGTGTAATTTTTGCGGGAAACGTTTTGTGCAGCGTTCTTCGCTTAACACGCATTTACGGATCCATTCGGGGGCCAAGCTGTTCAAATGCGCGCACTGTGATCCGTGTTTTAGTGACAGCTCGACACAAAAAAAACATTCTTGAATCCATACCGGAGAGAAGCCTTATCCGTGTCGATTTTATTGCGGGAAGAATTTCAGCCAAAGTGGCAACCGCGTAAGACATGAGTTGACCATTCACAAATAAAAATAAGAGATTTTATTTCATTTATAAAAAATCTTTTTATCAAAACAAAGTTTTGAAATAAGGTACAATTTGTTAAATTGCTCACTATAACAATTGGATAAATACAGATATAAAGCAGGTCTAGGCCGGATTTTTAAAATTATATTTTATAAATTATCTTAATTTAAAAGTAAATTTAAAAAAATTGTATTTCGAAAAAACTTTTTAAAATTAACGGTTTTCCAAGTATTTTTAATTTTTATTCTAATTTGTACGGTGACATAAATATTTTATTTTTAATCAGTAATTTCCAAAATTTTATTTAAATATACAACAATTTTTAAAATTCTACTTTACAGTGTAACTTTTAACCCCAATGTCTTTCATTTTTAAAAATGCAAATAAAGTGATTTTTTAAAAATAAGTTTGTTATTATGTTTCCTAAAAAAGAGAAAAAAAAATCAAAATTGTCGAAAGTAACATAATGCTTTTGACGAAAAAAGGGAAATAAATTCCATTTAAGCCAAATTTGAAATTTGTCGAAAGTAATGAATTGCATTTCGTAGGACATTTGAAATAATCGTGTTCACAATCATTGATTCCTATTTAGAATATATCATTAACAAACATGAAATATGTTTACAGCCAACCGTTGAGGAGATATTGCTTTTAGCAAAATAGGGATTGAGCAACTATCACCAATTTAGGGTTGGCGCGTTGCGATACGAAACTTGGGCGTCTGGAAATTGCGCTAAAGATTTGGCAACACAGAAAAGGATTGCAAACTCTTTAAGAGTGTTCAGAGCCGAATATAAAACAGTAGTAGACCACTCACCTGCTTGACCGGTTTCTAGTTATTTCTACTACTCTCATTTCCCGTTCGGATCAAGTGACGTCATCGCTCCGTTGGAGAACGATTTTCAAAAGAACGTTGCAGTGAGGTGGCCAAATGGTTACCCTTCTCGCCTAGCTGCAAGAGGAGCCGGGTTCGATCCCAGCTTGTGGCACCGAGTGCAAACTCCCCGAGCTCTACAGTTTCCAATTTCATTAAACACTTGTTGAAGTTAAGGGTAATAGTTAGTAAAGGCTTAACATCAACATCCTACGTACTATAACACGGCCACTGGCAACTGCTTTCACAAGTCACTAGTCCAATTAGGCCTTTGTATTAGCTTAGCTGATTAAAATTATTCGTATTTTTCTGGATAATTTACAAGATATATCCGATGACACTTTGTAGGCTACTTCGTAAGAAAATCTATCATCCGCGTGTTCCATTAATAAATTTTCAATATCATGAGTTCTTATGCCGCGCTACTGAACTGTCAAAACTCTTTTCTAGCAAAGCCCGGGCGATTTAGGGTTTGAACTAAAAAAAAGTGGTAATAAAACCTTGGCATGAAGGACTTGTCACAATAATCCTACACATTGTAACCCGGAAACATGATTTAATAGGCCTTAAAAGTCGCTGGCTGACTTGGCCAAGCTTATCATTATTATTATGATTTATTTCTTTTGCCACGTGTTCCTTAAAATGGTGCGAATCGACTCTTCAAAATCTCCATGAATCCCTTAATGAGAAACTGGTCAAACCAGATCAATTAAGAGGGGGTCGAGAAGGGGGCGGAAATTTAGTACAGTCAAAGGTAGGCCCAAGGAGGGGGGGTTACACGGAACCCCCTGGCTAAGCCACTGGTCATTGCCGAGACAGACTATTATTAAAAAAATTATCATTGGGAGAAAACGAATTGTCCTTCTTACAGTATTATGTTACTTATGGTAAAACTCATTGAAAATTAGTGAAGAATATTACGAGCTTAATAACTTTTTTATACGGAACTGATAATTTCCGTGAATAACCTTGAATTAAGAATTTCAAGGTTACTCACGCCATGTATAAGCCGATAAAACCGCTCTTCAATTTGAACGGTTTATGTTCGTTATTTCGTTGTGTGAAATTATCGGTCTATTTTATATAAATTCCAGTATTGAAAAAACCTAATGCAATATAAAGATTAAGATATTGTTCAAGTTATGAAATCGAAATGTTTGGGAATGATTGAAAAAACCTCTGAGCCCAAAACACAAAATGAATGTTATCTTATGTATCCGTTCCTTTTTTAAACCAACAGTTAAAATTGTTGAAAGATGTTAACCCTTAAATTATGTTTTTTATCGGTATCTCGAAAATTGTGTTAATGAACCCGAGATGTTTGTTTTCTTTTAAAATAGAGCACTAGGTGGCATTTCACTCCTTGACTTCGGTTCTTAGATCTACGGGGGAACGGCTCTTCTCACGCTAATATCAGTGAAGGACGATCACTCTTACACGCTCGTCGTTATTTGTATAGTGATCATGCTCATTCACGGAATTATAGAGCTAGTCCAAATTAATTTCTGATGTGATGTGAGTAATTGGTGTTAGGTGATTTTCACTCAAGCGAAGGAGTGAAACAGATACTGAAAACTCGCGAAACGCCCATCTATGAACGCGTGTACGCTCGTATTTCTCGCCATTAAACTAACCAACTATTTTGCCAACGGAAACATAAGATTATGTATTTGTACCCCGCCGTTCCGCTGGGCACTACGGCGGCACACAAGACAAAGAGTCATGCTGGACAAAAATGCACTTTGCGAAACAAACGTTCGGCCTGTGAGACAGCCATAAAGACAGGCTCACATATGGCAAGCAAACGCCCCCATCGTGGCCCAACAAAAGGCGACACCATGGGCTGCTCTAATTCCCACCCTCGCACAGCTGAGGACTAGAGTGACTTCCTCTTCCACCACAACTATCCTCCCCAGTAGGATATTGAATGCCGAGTATGGAACACCCCCGAGGTCCCAGTGACCCAGCGCCCCGAGCACGTGACACCCCAAGGACTCCAGTGACCCAGCAAACCGGGTGTGGACCGCCCCGAAGAGCCCCGCGACTCCGAACGCCGGGTGTGGAGCCCCCCAAGAGCTCCAGTGACCCCATCAAACCACTGGATAGGAACAGTGTACCTGTGCAAATCAACCGCAGGTTATTAGCCAACGGAAACAGTAGGAACGGACGCGTTTCCTGTTTGGAAACTTCCTATTTCGCAATCACTCCACAACAGACTATCATGAACCGAATTCGTTCTGTGCCATACTTATGTTTATTTTGTTAATTATTTATTTAATAATGCATTCTTGGTACCAACTAAGGACCAATATGGCCAACCCAACGCAAAATATTTTTATAAATCATATTTTCTAAATGTATCAAGTATTGGTTACTGTTTAGATTGGTAAAAATAAATTAGAGATTGAACTTAATGTAACTTTCTGTTATAGCAGACAAAATGTTGTACCTCGACTATAACCATCTCTAAATTCTTTACTGAAGCACTATTTTGCAGACTAAAATTTCAACAAAATTAATACTTTAGCAATGAAGCACTGGCTTCGCGTATTTCACAGAATTATTTCAGAACAAACTCGTAGTCTTAATGCGCATGTATATATTTATTAAGAAAACACATTTTTCCGACGTAATAAGTTATGAAATATGTTTGAAGCCAGCTATATGCGGTGATAACTATCATATACTAGGATATGGAGCTTATCCAATTAGGGAGTGGTGGTTACCTCTCTTTCGAAATTACATAAATTTAACTGAAAATCAATAGCGTTTCAATGAACGTCTATCTGGAACTAGAGAACTGTTTTGGAGTATTGAAACAGCGCTTTGGTCAGTTGTGTTTCATATTAAGATTTTCATAGTTCCCGCCTTACCTTTCAAATCTCCCGCCTTAAAGTATTAACAATCTAGTCCCTATAATTCATTAGTCTTTTGTATGTAGAAAAACTAAAACCAAATAAAGCCAGATGTTATTTTTGTATAAACTTTCACATTGTTACTTTACTTTAGAAAGATAAAACAAATACAAAACATGGTGTCAGAAGTGACTACGTGAGACTGGAACCTGGTATTGTGCTTTAAATATACTGTTTTTACATACCGCCTCCTGCTGCTGTTAATATGGATGGTGAGGTATATGCTAATTGGACTTTATTCAAAGCACAATGGGAAAATTATGAGATGGCTACTGGTTTGAATACACAATCTGATGATGTGCAGAAAGCTACATTTTTAACGGTGATGGCAACTACTTGCTCCCGGGTTTACCAAGATCTAGCTTTATCAGCCTTGCAAACAGCGTCAGTTACAACTATTATCCCAGCAATGGACAGCCATTTTGCGCCACTACGAAATGTGATTTATGAACGCTATATCTTTCATACAGCATTTCAGCAACCTACAGAAACCATTGATAAATATGTCCAACGTCTGCGAAAACTTGTAAAGTCTTGTGATTACGTAACTCCACCAACTGGCCCTGCAGCATAAGCTGCCGCAGCTCGAATAACTTCCTCGCAGATTGATGACTTCGTACGGGATCGTCTCGTCCTTGGAATGGTAGATTCCCGATTTCGACCTCAACTACTAAACAAACCGAACTTAACATTGGCCATAGCTTTAGAAATGTGCCGCACAAATGAGCTAACTTGCAGACAAGTTCAACAACTCGGTGACCCTGATAAAAAGGATGAAACTAAATCCGTCCATCACTTGAATAAATCTAAACAACAATCATCAAAAGGTACTCCTAAAAAACCAAAAGAAATGCTTCAACGCAATTGCTTTTATTGTGGAGGCTTACACGCTCAAGACAGGCAAGCTTGCCCAGCTTTTGGCAAAACTTGTAGCAAGTGTAAACAATTGAACCATTTTGCAAAATGTTGCAAATCTACCTCGAATAAGGGCAATTCTGCAAAGACTTCCTATAAGAAGAAAAATAGAAAGCAAATCCATACTGTTGACGAAGATAATCCGCCAAAGCTACAAATGGAAAGAAGTACTTTACCACACTGATCATAGGAAATGACACGCTCTTGGAGAAAATAAAATTTCAACTTGATTGTGGTTCGACATTGGTAAGAAACTTTACGATTCCTTACCCATTCAAAAGAAGACCTTGGGTTTACACAACTCTCGACTTAATTGCTATAACGACTCGATTATTGAAGCTATTGCAATTGCAATTATACATTGTAAATACAAAAATAGAGAATACGAAATTGAATTCCAAGTAGTCAAGAGTGACAAGACTCCTCTGCTTTCAGGAGAAACCTGTGAAGAACTAGGTTTAATTAAGTTCAACACTAAAACACCAGATTCTATCTTAGAACTTTCGTCTCCTGAAATGACTAATAATAAAACAGAACCTATCACACTGTTCAGTCCCTTAACTAAAGAAAAAATACTTGAAGACTACTCTGACGTTTTTAAAGGCCTTGGTTGTCTTCCAGGTTACTGTCACTTGGAAGTTGACAAAGCTGTTACTCCAGTACAACATCGTCCAAGAAAGTTTCCGGTTGCACTGAAAGACGCTCTTAAAACTCGTATTGCGGAACTAGAACAACAAGACGTCCTTGAAAATATAACTGATGATATAATTTGCATTGGTTGCGGCAACACTATTGCAGACGCTATTCAAGACCATGATAAGAACCTCATCGCACTCCTTGAACGCGCCAGAAAATGAAACTTGAAGCTTAACAAGTCTAAAATGAGACTACACAGAAAAAACAACGTTTAGCTTTTAAACATTTGAATTGCAATTTAACGCGTTATAAATGTAAATGGCTACTTTTGCCGTTGATTCACTAAACACCAAAATGTTTAAATCCAAAATGGCTAAACGACTAAACACGAGGAGCAAGCGAAAATCTATAAAAAAGCATAAAAAACCTAGGCATTTAACAAAATAAACATAAACCTAAACATCCGTGTTTTAAAGTGTTCAAAACGGATCCACTCAGAAAAAACAACGTTTAGCTTTTAAACACTTGAATTGCAATGTAACGCGTAAGAGATGTAAAGGGACAAAATGGCTAAACCACTAAACACGAGAAGGAATCGAAAATAAAAGAAACACGTTTGAAACCTAGACGATTAACAAAATCAGCATAAACCTAAACACCTGTGTTTTAAAGTGTTCAAAATGGTTCCTCTGGGATATAGATTTGAAACGGCTTCTGTTATAAAAGCCAAAGTTTCCGCTAATAACGCGTTAGATCCGACTGCGCCGATGTAACCGTTTATTTTGCTTATTTCCTTTTCTAATGTTCCTCACATATTTAGTTATAATTCGTAAACGAGTTATCCTACGGATTTGCGGTCGGTGACATTCGGCACTAAACAATACGTAACATCCGAAATTATGGTTAGTCTTGTCCAATATTTAGTGAAATTTCGAGAAAACCACGTTTTTGAATGTACTTTTGGTCATAACTCGGAAACTTTTAATACTAGCGACCCGCGTTAACACATACTACAGAACGATACCCAACTCGACCAGAGTTCTAAATTTAATTTTTTTTTTCATATTAGAGAAAAACAACCACGTAATTCATTACAAATTACTCGGAAACAGTTCATCGTACAGACCTGTGGTTGATCTCATTCGACCCAGCGTGAAAATTATCATCGGGCTCAACACCAAACGCGGTCCAATTCGTTGAGCGCAAATTTCGGGGCCAACTGCCCCCTATTGACTCCTTTTCCCCACCCCCCAAAAACTATGTTTGCCACCCCGCATCGCTGCGGACTCATCATACTTAAAGTAGGCCAAATTGCAAGTTGGGACGAATTTTTCCGTTGAGCTACCCTCTAGGTAGGGACGGTTTGCAGCCGTATATTTTATTATACCTCTCGAGAAAAACGTTCGTTGACAAGCCACCTCCGAGTCCTCCGGCTAGAAATTTGGTGATTCAATTCGGAAACGACTTAGTTCTTAACGCCATCTATCGTTCGGTTTTTAAAGAAATATACGGAATTCTACCCGCCAAAATAGTCAAGTCGTCTGCTAAGTTTATATATGTTTTATAAATGATTTGTAATTTCTGACAATACATTACTTGCCTTATATCATTCCAATGACTTAAATTAGTAAATCTCATTAGATTATCATCGCTGTCATGTGTTTTAAGTAGTTTAATTAACTACAATATCCCAATGGCCAAGGTCTTAGGCCAAGGAATAAAATCAACATATCTGAAAACAAATTACTTCGTCATCACAATGTGCTCTTTTTTAATATTCCCTACATTTACAAAATATAATTAATTGTTTGTGGCTCTGATGTCTGCATGGCTCCAGATTATTATAGTTGCTAGCAGACTTGGAAACAGCGGTAGTCCTGGGGCCAATGGCCTTTAAAAAAATCAGGGGGTCATTAAAATAAATCAATTGAACGGGGTAGCGGGCCACCAGGGCCCCCAAGACGAGAGCGAAAGCTATCGTTACTGATAGTCTGATGTGTTACAAATTTTACAACTTAAGCCTAGTTCACACTATACAATTAATTGGGCCACTTAATTGTATCCAACTAATTGTAAGCAAGAACATTGTACAGTGTGAACATAAAAAGTGGTGACATATAGCATAAACAGGAAAAGTGGGGACAATTCTTACAATTATTCGGCTCACACTATACAATTTTCTTGCTTACAATTAGTTGGATACAATTAAGTGGCCAATTAACTATATAGTGTGAACTGAGTTTTAGAATGTAAATAGCAAACGTTTTTAAGTCAATAAATGTTTACGTAAGTGACGTAACCAATTTTTATTATCGTAATTTACCTCCGTATTTTTAATTTTATCACCCATTTCACCCCCCCCCCACCGCCCCTTTCCTAGGTTAGTGGCCCTCAATAAAAATAAAGTTCTAGGCGTCCAGGCCCTCCGTTAAGAATATCACTATTTCCAAGTCTAGTTGCTAGAGTGGTTCGTTAACTTCGTTTAATAAATTTGGAAAGTGAAAAGAGCGAGCAGACGAAATTTAGAAGAGTTTGTTAAATTGTTATAGTTTTCGCCCCTGTAAAGCCCAGTTCACATTATACAATAAATTGGGCCACTTAATTGAAACCAACTAATTGTAAGCAAGACAAGTTGGCGAGCCAAACTATACCTCTCCTCGGAAGAATTGTCCCTAGTGGTATTAATTTCTCGAGATAACCCTTAAAGATATATCTCCGCAATTTAGTTATTTGTTAAAAATATTGACCCATTTCTATCCCGCCCGGTATAAAATTTTAATTATAATTAAAATAATTGAGACGAAACGACCAATTTTAATTTATTCAGAATATCATAAGTTAAGTAGTTACAACAGTAAGTTAGACGTACTATAACAATGCCCAATTGAATTAAACCCTTTTACAGAACAAGTTTATCAGTTAAATATAATACGAAGCAAATTTTAATGAAAGAAATATCTACAGAGGCTTTTTGGAATTACTCGCTTACGAAATACTTGCCGCATCTTTAACGCTCATTTTATTTCAACACTCGCCCTTGATGAAGATACCGTAGATATCTGGTAGTGGACGACTCGTTCACTTCCTGTTGACGTTGTGACGCATACCACATGAAAAAGACCAATGCCGTCCAATTTCCAATATCATATAATGACTCGCACACCCAAGAAATCATTGACTGCGTTAGAAATCGTAGATATCCAAATATCCACACCAAATGTATTTACAAGAAGCAAAAACCTTACCATCAACAAAGCACAGAGAGCCACTTGACTAACCGCCAGCTCTTAAAGCAATTAACGTTAAATTATCTCCTTTGAATTAACAGAACTATATATAGGTCGTTAAGAAAGTGGACCACCCACAGGGCCTACCCTTTAACCCTCTAATCTCGGCTGACTGCGCTAAAACAAGATTTAACCTTTAAAAAATACCAGATTAGGCCTTCATAAATTCATTAATAAAAAAGACTTTATTACCTATTATGCTTACGATGCCTGTCTTAATTTCAGTGAATCTAAGCAGCTATCGGTGGTTCTGTGGTAGAGCGCTCGACTGCCAAGCCGAATGGTCTGGGTTCGAAACCTGGGTGGCGCATTTGTTTTTAATCAATAGAGAAACGCTAAATTAGAATTTCTTCGATGCAATAATTTCAATTTCAATTCTATTTCAATTAAACCAAAATTTCCTACTCTATTAAATACGCTTCCGATAAAGCTGAAGGTCTAATTTTCAATAAGGCGTAACAAGTGTCGGTGGTTCTGTGGTAGAACGTCCGCCCGTCAATCAGGAGGTCTCGGGTTCAAATCCCGCCCGATGCGATCGCAAATTGATACTAAGACGAATACCGTGTACAGCTGGTGGAAACCCTGCCATTGGACGTTGAGAGGTAGCATTACACTCAGCACTCGGTCCGTCCCAAAGTCATTAAGAAGAAGTTGGAGAGAAAACACCCATATAAACACAACAGACTCAACATGCACAACCATCAGAACACAAACACAACAATTTCAACACTCACAACCTACTCATAAACATTACAAAAACGTAATACACCAAACCATCACGACGGTGAGCGAAAAAACACCATCCAAACCAAACCGCAAATGCATCCGTTAACGCTCACCGTCACACGGTGGTTTTGCCAACCTTTTGAGAAACTGCGTACGCAGTGATTACGCTTTGCACCGAAAATGCGAACGCGTTCGCAGTCCTGACAGACAGACAGACCCACCCACAGACCCACAGACAGACACGGTCGTTGTATAACCCCTCCTAGGGGACTTTGAACAGTGTGAACAGAATAAGTTGGAACCATGGTTACAATTTTTCCGTTCACACTATTCAATTTTCTGGCTTACAATTAGTTGTTTTCAATTAAGTGGCTTAATTAATTGTATAGTGTGAACTGGGCTTAAGTAACTAAAGTTCCACCAGACATTTCACTCGTCAGCATTAGGTCCCACCATTAGCTATGGTTGCCATGCTGGCAGGCTTTATTTCAATTGTGAAAAACATTGGTTTCGTATTATCTACCAAGTCTCTATATCAGTGTTTCTTTCAGGCATCCCTTTCAGGCCCCCCCGAAAAAAGTCTATCCCCCCCACCCGGAGCTTCCCCCTTTTCCGACGCCACTGCCAGGCGTGCAGGGAGCGCTACGCTCAGCACTGGATACCGGCACCCCCGAATGTCTGGGAAACCCTATATATCAGCTCAGTAATACTTGTGATAGATTCTAAATCCGCTTTGACCGAACTAGTAATGTGTCATATCTCGTGGGTGTATAATTTAAAAAGTTATGTACTAACAGTACTACTCAATTGTAAGCAAGAAAATTGTATAGTGTGAACAGAAAAAGTGGGAACAATTGTTACAATTTGTCTGTTGGAGACAATTAAGTGGCCCAAATAATTGTATAATGTGAACTGGGCTTCATTCACGTTCTCCGATATATTTTTCTGAGCTAACCGTTAATCCCCCCCAACGGATGGTTGTCCCAACACTAGACCAAAGGACCCCCCCCCCCCCGTTGGCGTGGCCCTCACACATATCTCAACGCTGATTAAACAAATATGGGTGAGAGGACTGTCGACTGTCTCAAACACTGACATCCACTAAAAGCGAAACACAGATCCACAGGCTATAACCAAACGTTCGAAAGGAATCTTGTTCACGAGGCTGATACCTATAGAGTCAAGACCTCAGTGTCCACAGTTCTAAGCAGGATGGATTTCATTCCCTGCTTCGCTTCGTCTAGAGCGTGTAGGAACATCCTGGTATCAGCTTCTTCAAACGCGTCGAGTTCTTGAAACGTTTAAGATTCAAACGCGTCCAGTTCTTGAAACGTGTAAGATTCAAACGCGTCGAGTTCTTGAAACGTTTAAGATTCAAACGCGTCGAGTTCTTGAAACGTGTAAGATTCAAACGCGTCGAGTTCTTGAAACGTTTAAGATTCAAACGCGTCGAGTTCTTGAAACGTTTAAGATTCAAACGCGTCGAGTTCTTGAAACGTTTAAGATTCAAACGCGGCGAGTTCTTGAAACGTTTAAGATTCAAACGCGGCGAGTTCCCGCAACATAAGAATTCCAAACGTATCAAGTTCTTGAGACGTTTCGGATTATTCAAAGAAAAATTGATTCTAAAGAAAATTTTCATTTGCAAAAATATTTTATTGATTATCCAACATTTTATATCAATATGATGTTCTTCCACAAATTTTAGATATATGGTGGTTTTAACAAATGACGATTTCGGGGACCGATCATTAAATACGTACTCTTGCTCTGCACCGCAGCGCTCCCCAGTGGCCAAGGGAAATATAATCGTGCAAAAACGGACACAACCGTCTCTTAAAAAGAAAACGGTCTCATATCGGGCTCGTTACAAAAATATGGTCTCAGCTCGGACTCGTAGTAGTACATGATATTATATTGGACTCCGCTAAGGCTCACTGCAATTTTCTATATTTTAATGGTCTCATCTAGAACTCACAAATATACGCTATATTAAAATAGTTTCAGTTCGGGCACACAAAAATACGCTATAATATAAAGGTCTCATCTCGGGCTCAAATTAAATGACAACAACGTACGTTTTGGTCTCTTCTCGGGCTCGTATCATTCTAATAAAAAAGGCTGATCTCAGCTTCAAATCGAGATCGGGCTCTTGGTGTGAGACGAGCCCGTTCAGCTATGTTCTTTCCTGAAACTAAATATTTTGCTTTTCTTTAGTATTTGACAAAACAATAACTGAAGTGAAGTGAAGTAGGGCTCATAAAGAAGCTTTTGAAATGCGTGGACAATATTAAGGAAGTTGTGTGTTTACAACGAAAGATGCCCAAGAATCATTTAGACGATAAATTTGCGTGTTTTCATAACACTATAGGGTCGTAGCGCCAAATATACGATTTCATACTGTGACTTAAATAGAGGTTTGGCGCCCTGGGCTAATTTTTAATTTGGCCGGTAGTTATAATACCAACATACAGGATCGTGCTTGGGGGGGGGGGGGGGCAGCCGGGTGGTCACCCAGGGCCTCTAAAATTTTACCATAGGGATGTATATAACGGTGGGCCTCTACTCTCAGTTTCGCCCATGCATTTCGCCCGGGGCCACTGACTTTATTTATTACCACCATGTTTTTCGACAATAGTAGTCAGGGGGTCAAGTTAATAAGAATTATCGTAGTGGAGATCGCTTCTGGTCTAAACCACATTGCAACTAATTCATGAGTTCTACTTCACTTCAATAATATCAATTTGCCAATAATTATATTCTAAGCTTAATTTCTAGACTAACCCCTACCTACTTTTAACCTCTTCGCTAGTTTATCTTTACCTCCAGCATTTATAATTAATGTATTCCCTAAATTGTAATAACAATGTTGAATTTAATATTAATTTTTTTATCGAATTAATAATTAGAGGCCGGAAGTCACCCAGGGCCTCTAAAATTTTACCATAGGGATGTATATACCGGAGGGCCTCTACACTCAGTTTCGCCCATGCATTTCGCCCGGGGCCACGAGCGCTCTAAGAACGGTCCTGTACCAACCCAAAATTGCCTAACTTAAAAAATACAGCCCAGATCGAACCGCCCCCTCCGCAATGGTACTGACTTTATTTATTACCACCATGTTTTTCAACAATAGTAGTCAGGGGGTCAAGTTAATAAGAATTATCGTAGTGGAGATCGCTTCTGGTCTAAACCACATTGCAACTATTTCATGAGTTCTACTGCACTTCAATAATATCAATTTGCCAATAATTATATTTTAAGCTTAATTTCTAGACTAACCCCTTCCTACTTTTAACCTCTTCGCTAGTTTATCTTTACCTCCAGCATTTATAATTAATGTCTCCCCTAAATTTTAATAACAATGTTGAATTTAATATTCATTTTTTGATCGAATTAACAATTAGCTTTGAACTAAAATGTTTAAGTTTTTATTTAATAATCGTTTGGCTATAGATTTCATTAGGCAGACTAGCACTGGTATTCATGAAAATAGTACAATACAACATCCAAGCTTAACTTAGGCCTACATTTTCGTTACGCAGATATTTCGTATTACATTATTATACAAGAAGAAGCAACACTTCTATTTTGCAAGTAATTGTTAATCAGAAATAAAATCATCTCTCACGTAGACTTACTTTCAAAGAAAAACGTGAGCAGCTCGGAAATTTCTTGAAATGGAAGTCAAGCGTAAATAACGCGACTAAGAAAATATTTCAAAGGAACAGCGTTGCCAGATTTTCAAAGTATATTAGACGTAACTAAAGCCCAGTTCACACTATACAATTAATTGGGCCACTTAATTAAAACCAACTAATTGTAAGCAAGAAAATTGAATTGTATGAACAGAAAGATTGTAACCATTGTTCCAACTTTTTCTGTTCACACTGTAAAATTTTCTTGCTCACAATTAGTTGGTTTCAATTACGTGGCCCAATTAATTGTATAGTGTGAACTGGGCTTTACAAGTGCAGAACATTTCACCACCTTATTTTTAAAACCACGTAACTTTGCCTTCACTAACTAATACCCGTAACTACAGTTTTTATTGAAATTGGAAACTTAAGAGCTCGGGGAATTAACAAACTCAACAAAGGAAATAGTGGTTCCTAGTTTTCACTTTGTGTGAAATTCTTCCCGCACTTAAACCGACACGGGTATGGCTTCTCGCCGGTGTGGGTTCGCGAATGCTTCTTCTGCGTTGAGCTATCGCTGAAACACCGATCGCAATACACGCATTTGTACGGCTTGGCTCCCGAATGAATACGTAAATGCGTGTTAAGCGAAGAACGCTGCACAAAACATTTCCCGCAAAAATTACACTTATATTTCTCATCGTCTTTGCTTTTGTGGCGCAAGCTGTGCGCTTTGAATTTTTGATGGTCGTTGTATTGTTTGCCGCAACGGCTTTTCGTAAGATTGTCTGTATGACCACATGTAAATTGCACGCGACACAAAGCACTCAAATCAGCCCTAGGCTGTTCAGACGCGGTTTTGGAATTTGGGCTGTTCATTACAGTCTGCGTATTTGAATTGGCGGGAAACGTGAACTTGCACGCATTCTTGTTGGTGGATGTTGCCCCCTGTGGTGCCGTCGTACTGCTCAATGACGTATCATTGTCCGCGGCTTCGGCGGCCGTCGACTGTTCGGAAACCGGAATTGTTGACGCGGCTGAAATTGACATTCCAAATAAGTAAGTGGACATTGTCTTTAAATGTAATAAATATAGTTACTCGTATCACTTGTGGCGACTTGTTCATCCAGCGAACAGGTTTCGACGTCGATTACCGGCGACACAGCGCCTTGCCGGCTGATGGAATACAGATTAATGGCCGCCTGGCAGTCATCTTCCGTCATATTTGGGTAGGTGGACATAAGACGTGGTGTTGGACGGGGCATCGTGAAAGACGTGTTTGGTTGGTAGTGCAACTCATAGAGCGATGAAGATAACTGGTATGGCGCTTGATGGTAGTTTCCGTCTAACACGCGCGACTGGTACCCCGTTGAAGGTTGGGGCAGCAAACACCGGTTGAAATATCTTGGGTAAAATACTTGGCCAGGAACGGAGGCTACTGAATATCCCGCACCAGGAAGGGAAGTCCTGGTCATGAATTTGCGTAGTAAGTCCGATCCGGCTTCGTATGACGGTGGGTGATGTCCCATTGTTGCCTGCGTGGAACCTGTATTGTAACTGAGGAAGAGCCAGAAATAAGGATTATCTCCAATTCACGTAAATTAACACATTTAATTGAAACTACCTCTAATGGTCTTCGGTGCGCGAGTTCATTTACCAATGGTGTTTACCATACCAAACAGAGGTCTTTTAACGCGTGAGATTTAAAAGTTTTTAATATACTCACGATTCCATTACGGCCGGTGGAAGAACTGGGGCCAATCGAAAAGGAGCATGACGTCCAAAAGTAACAAAAGCAGACTGCGCAGTTTCCGCAAGAGGGAGATGACTTGAATTCGAATTTTCCGCCTTAAAAACAAGTCAAATAACATAAATTAAAAAATTGATCTAAAATTACAAGGTTTGATTCCCAGAGGTGGACTGGACACTTAGGCAGGCAGGAAAAATCCAACGGGGCTGAAATCAAAATTTTGCTTTGAGGCTGTTCGCCGTACTACGGAGGCCTGTGGGGGAACTATACCCTAGTGACTAAGACGGGCCCCGTTCGCCTACATTTGTGCCCCAACACTACTTTCTTCCAACAATTCAGAGACGTTTGAAAAAAGTGAGCCACGAGAAAGTTTTTCAAAACCAGTCATTTAAAATAACATTTATTTATTAAATGTAGATTTCTAACAAAGTTTCATTGAAAATTATTTCAAATAATTACACAAATTGCAATCGCACCGGCTCTCACAAGCGACAAGTTAAATTTGAAGAATAATTAAATCATTTGGAATAACACGGGTTAAACGTGAAAAATGGGTTAAAGGTACTGGAATAGATGTTTTCATCAACTCCCCGTCATAAATAAAATACAGAGTTTGGACTTGATCTAGCTTTTCAAAATTCGTACAATTCGGACCTACGGCTTGAAATAAATTACAGGCTACAGCACTTTTTGTAAACGAGTCGGTTTCAATTTACATGACTACCCAGTACCCACTACCCAGATTACAATACGCTTTTCCAACGCGTTCTGTGAAGGCCTCATAATTTCTCATTATGGTAAATTATATTTACGGTCTGTTCGCAAATTATATAACGCAAAACCTATTATTTACCCGCGAAAAATGATTTCTGAAATTGTTTATTTTAGTTGGCGCTTTTTTTTATCTCTAACTATCCCTAATTATTTTGACTAAAAGACACGCTTACGGATCTCAGTCATAGAACTACGCCGACCACAATCGAATGAAAAGGGGTATCTTACCGAAGCCAGATTAGCGCCTGTTGGAGGACAGTGATTGCGCACGTGTTTGTCGTGGTGAAAAACTGGAGCCATGATGTTCGCGAAAGAGACACTTCGTTGAGCGGCGAAGACCGAAGAGAGCGAGAGGACGTCTTGGAAGATGGTAAGATGCGGAAACACGGACCTCTCGAACTCGGTTTTATACGAAGACCGCGTCCGCAAACAGTCCTTATCTGCCGCGCCAGCAACCCTTTGAAACCTCTCGTTTCAGCAGATTAATTTTCTTATCACCCCCGAAAGTAAGAGCTCCCTTCTAATTGGCGGACCACAGACGCGAGAAAGTTTTTCTGGGGTTCACGAAGACCATACGCGGTCAATTTTTACGAGAAGCATACAATTACAAATAAAAGAATCATATCAACTCTGGTAATGTTTGTATATATATATATCTGGTCCTATATCTAGTTTAGCTAAGCCTAGTTTATAATAAATTTTAAACATTTGAAACAATGTAAATATGTAAATATATTTCATACCATTAATTTTAGTTACTTTGAGTGCGTGTTATAACCATTGAACTTTAATGTCATTTTCACGCGTTACTGGCTTCGCGAAAAGTTTAATACATAAATAATTATCCTCCTTTCAATGCTGTTGTAATTTTAATCGATTTACAGATTAACAAGCCAAATTGAAGACTAGATTGATTAGTACCGTAATTAAAATAAATGACATAAAACACAAATAAATAAATAAACTTTTATGTAGTTTTTATTTATTCTGAAATAACACCTTGAGCGTTATATAGAATCAGGCGAGCGTAAAACAGCAATTCCTTATACCGCTACTGTTATTGGCTTAAAACATATTCCGTAACCTTACGTCGAAAAAATGAGTTTTCTTAATAAATAAATATATGCGCGTTAATGTAATATTGTCATATTTGAAAACCGCGCCTAGTCTACTACCGCCATCTAGCATGTGAGAAGTTAACACAGTGCAAGTAGGGGAGGGTCGAAACGATATCTTTGTAGTGCGCGTGTTATCATCGGGAATAATAAATGATGTTTGTATTATTAACCTAATGTCTTTTAATTATCATACCTTAAGGCATTACAGTTAACACTACGAGTTCGTTCGGAAATGATTCTTTGAAATACGCGAATTCGTTGCGTAGAAGCCCGCCAACGACCGCTGCTACAGACTGTCCGGAATGTGCTTTCAATCTAGCGACTTCTTAATGAAAACGGCACGTGCAGTTCGTGCCGTGAGTAGGTGAGCCACGAACCACCTCAAAACGGGGGCTGAAGTTAAATCCGAGCCGAGCTCACCCCGCTGTTCGCGTTTAGCGCTCAAGTGCCAACTATTTTCCGCTTTTGAAGATCAATTTCATTTGAACTTTATTAAAGTAGCCCCAGGCTGTGCTCTCATTGGAAAACTGTTTTTGTGGTCATCGACTTCCACCGAAACAAAAATAGAACTGAAATCGTGTCATTTAAGGTTCTTAAACATAGCTTTAAAGTTTTAAATTACACGATAATTTTAGTAAGCCGATCTCACCTTGTCACGACGGTGAGCTCATTAGAGCAGCACAAGTGGTGCCATCTCCAGATTCATTGCTTAAGTATTAATTTTCTTGAAATTGTATCTAAATAGTGCTTCAGTAAAGAATTCAGAGATGGCGCTAGTGAAGGTACAACATTTTATCTGCTATGAGAGAAAGTTACATTAAGTTGAATCTCTAATTTATTTTTACCAATCTAAACAGTAGGAAATACTTGATACTTTGAGGAAATATGATTTTTAAAATATTTTGCATTGGGATTGCCATTTTAGTCCTTCATTTTTAATAAGAATGCATTTATTTATACCATAAGTTACAAAATAAACATAAGTTTGGCACAGAACGAATTCGGACATGGTGGTCTGTCGTGGAGCGAAAAACACGTAAAAGTAAATTATCTTTCCCTGAAGCCCAAACTGCCATTTTGAATAATTCTCGTCTAATAAATTAAATTAAATTTAAATTAAAACGGTCTTATTTAACCCTTGGTCATTTATATTATATTTTTTATAATAATATAATTTTTATTATATTTATATTTTGACCGTTGGTGGCTTTCCATTGATATAAATACAGTGTTAAAGTTCATTTTCTGAAACATTTTGGTATTTTCATCGCGCAGTAACGAAAGAGTTCGAGTGAAAGACAAACAAATAACGTTTGATAAACGCGGTTTTAATTTTCCATGAAGACCAAACCTGTATTCCAAGTACAAGCTGGACTTCAAGAGCTTTTCGGGATGGAGATTCCCCGAAGCATTTATTCAATATGTTCATTGAGATTATCATTTTACTAATTGATAAGAAAAGTAAATCAACAGATAAAACATTTTAAACTATTTAATAGCACTTAAAGGGAATATACAATGTTGAAATTATTTTAGTTGAGACCGTTGTTGAACGCTTTTTTACGCTGGTTGTCAATATTGTAAAATATCAACTGCAGCTAGCCTTACTCCACGCTTCGATGTCACGTGACAGTTAAGCAACGGAAAAACTAGCTCATTGGACGGGCAACGTGACGTGAAACCGGAAGTCAAAAAACCCGTTCAGCTCAGCGTTGAGCTTATTTAGAGTTACTGAACGCAGCCCAGGCTCGTGCGGTGTTTTGATCTAAAGTAAATAAATCTTAAGAAATTATTTTCATAATTAATCGGCCCACCATAGTTTAGTTTTTTCAATTATGTACAATAGAGGGCGTTGCCGACTAATGAAAATTAAATCTTCCACCTTCAACCAGGTCCGGGAAGAAAAAATTACTTGTTGTGGAACACGCGATTTTATTTCTGGTACCATAAATCAGTATGAGGGTTGTGCGAACACTCGTTTTAAGCGAGTACTGGAATCGAGTTCGAGTTCGAGTACTCGGCCCGAAACTCGATAAGCCTTGCCGCGAAACTCGTCGAGCTTTCGAGTTCAAAGTTTGCCAAGGTCAAACTCGGTAAAACGTGTTAGGTAATTTTAAGAGTTTTTTGTTATCGAGTTTAAATGACATCACAATTCCTATTGTCAATTGGCTCCTTTAAAAATGACTTCATTTTTTCTGCCCACGCTATTGGTCCATGTGACGTATGTTTCACGTGTAGCTTTTAAACAGCTTAAAGTTTTAGTTTCAGCAAACTACAAAGACTTTTTAGATATTAACAGTCAGGCATAGAGCAGCTTACAAGTGTAGTTATTAGTAAGTCATGGAAGAATCTGGCGATGATAAAAAATGAAAATTTAAGGAAATAAAATAAGGTTCTGTAATTAAGAAAACAAATAAATTTGTTTAATTTTTGAAGTTCATTTAATAAGAAAATGATTAAGACTCGTTATTATTTTATAACTGATCTTTAACTCGCTAGGTTTTTCAAGCTCGAACTCGAACTCGGTGCGAAAAAAACGAAACTCACACACCACTAAGTCTATAATATTTTTCCATAAGTTTGTCACTTTGGGGAATATTTTACTGAGAGCTAGTAACGGAGTGACGTCATTAAAAGTGGAAAATCTCCCCCTAGCGAGGCGCTGGCAAGGCTAGTGTGACGCGGGAGCGAGCGGACGCAAAACGGCGACGAAGGCCGTAATGCAGTCTGTCTTGTGAGTAGCTCTCTGTTAAACTTTTGTATGAAAAAATATTAAGTGCCACACTAATGTAATAATTTTATACACATATTGTACAAAAACTAGGGCCGCATCGATATGGGTATAGCCATAGATATATGAAATAAAATAGACCCCCGGCGAAGAGGCTAAGCCTAAAAATAAAAATGCAAGCAAGAACTAACAGTCGTGAGGTAAATTCAGTAAAAAGCGCCATCTGAAATAACAATTCGAAATTATCAAAACTTAGCTGGCGACATTTAAAACAAAATACGAAAAGAACAATCGCCTACAAGGGGTGAAAACCGCGGTCCAAAACGGAGACATGGCAATCATTTCTGATATCTGTGCTATTTTTCGCGTGACCAGTATTTTTTAAAGCGCAAGTAGAATACAAAGCAGACATAAATATTGTTTTTTTTTTGTTTTTGTTTTGTTTTTTTGTTGTTAAAAACAAAGCGGAAAAAAAAGGAAAAAAACAGTAGAAAGGACTGCCAACTTTTATCTTTCTGTATATATTTTTTGCTTTTTCTTTTGTTTTTGAGTATCTGTATCAGGGTGTGTATGGTGCGAAGACCTAGTTGTCATGTGCACCAAAATAAAGTTTATTATTTAAAAAAAAAAAGAAAAGAACAATTGCAAAACTAGACATAGGCTTAAAAGAGATCCCAAAAGGTTTGCTCTCTCAAACTACAGACCTATACTTCGATCACGAATCTATTCGTGTAGGTTTAAGAATAAATATTAAATTAATAATCTACTACTACCTTGCGGAAATAACAGCTACATGTCTAATATTTCAATGGGGGTATTAAAGGGATATTCCACCTTATAGTTTAAATATAATTTTACTATAACGTAGTAACCTTCTTCTTAAGCCTCGGTCAAGTATTATTTACATTTTAAATTTATATTTTAATATATATTTTAATTTCATTATTTATTTTAAAATAATTTACGATTTGTCTACCTTTCATTTTGCACGAAATAATATATTTATTTGCATAATTAAAATTAAATAGCATCTTCATCAGATTACCAAAGAATCATTTTCTCGACACCCGTGACTTTCGTGAAATCACGTGATATTATTTAATTTATTATTTAATATGGTCATCGATAGAAGGCGCTTTCCAAAGTTTTTACCTCACGACCGGGTCTTGCTGGCACATGCTCTCCGTGTAAAATCGGGATTCTATTTTCTTTCATATGTCTATGGGTACATTCCCACTGTCCCTATCTGAACTGTCATTAATTCTATAACCTTTCCGGGAGGATAGTTTGTAGTGGAAGAATAAGTCACTCTAGTCAGGTCAACTGCGCGACGGTGGGTTCCGGGCAGCCCATGGTGTCGCCTTTAGTCGGACCGTAATGAGGGCGTTTGTTTGCTTTATGTGTGGCAGAAACGAAGGCTGTCGCACTGTCGAACGTTGTTTCGCAAAGCGCACTGTTGTCCCCAGGGCCGGATTAACCAATAGGCCGAATAGGCCTGGGCGGCGGCCTAGGGCACCAAGCCTACAAGGGGCACCAAGAGGGTTCGAAAAAAATAAAAGTACAACACTTTAATCATTTGCGTTTCACAAAATATTTTCCGGAGTAATTTTAGTAAATGCGTCCACCCCTATGAACCGAAAACCTTTGATTGTCACATTCTCTGACGGAGTGCCGTCTAGCCCCTGACGACATACTAAATCTGGCAGCAAAATGATTTTTCCTTCCATTTCCCAGTTATAATTTTAGTAAATGTGTCCACCCCTATGAACCGAAAACCTTTGATTGTCACATTCTCTGACGGAGTGCCGTCTAGCCCCTGACGACATACTAAATCTGGCAGCAAAATGATTTTTCCTTCCATTTCCCAGTTATAATTTTAGTAAATGCGTCCACCCCTATGAACCGAAAACCTTTGATTGTCACATTCTCTGACGGAGTGCCGTCTAGCCCCTGACGACATACTAAATCTGGCAGCAAAATGATTTTTCCTTCCATTTCCCAGTTATAATTTTAGTAAATGTGTCCACCCCTATGAACCGAAAACCTTTGATTGTCACATTCTCTGACGGAGTGCCGTCTAGCCCCTGACGACATACTAAATCTGGCAGCAAAATGGTTTTTTCTTCCATTTCCCAGTTATAATTTTAGTAAATGCGTCCACCCCTATGAACCGAAAACCTTTGATTGTCACATTCTCTGACGGAGTGCCGTCTAGCCCCTGACGACATACTAAATCTGGCAGCAAAATGGTTTTTCCTTCCATTTCCCAGTTATAATTTTAGTAAATGCGTCCACCCCCATGAACCGAAAACCTTTGATTGTCACATTCTCTGACGGAGTGCCGTCTAGCCCCTGACGACATACTAAATCTGGCAGCAAAATGGTTTTTTCTTCCATTTCCCAGTTATAATTTTAGTAAATGCGTCCACCCCTATGAACCGAAAACCTTTGATTGTCACATTCTCTGACGGAGTGCCGTCTAGCCCCTGACGACATACTAAATCTGGCAGCAAAATGATTTTTCCTTCCATTTCCCAGTTATAATTTTAGTAAATGCGTCCACCCCTATGAACCGAAAACCTTTGATTGTCACATTCTCTGACGGAGTGCCGTCTAGCCCCTGACGACATACTAAATCTGGCAGCAAAATGATTTTTCCTTCCATTTCCCAGTTATAATTTTAGTAAATGCGTCCACCCCTATGAACCGAAAACCTTTGATTGTCACATTCTCTGACGGAGTGCCGTCTAGCCCCTGACGACATACTAAATCTGGCAGCAAAATGATTTTTCCTTCCATTTCCCAGTTATAATTTTAGTAAATGCGTCCACCCCTATGAACCGAAAACCTTTGATTGTCACATTCTCTGACGGAGTGCCGTCTAGCCCCTGACGACATACTAAATCTGGCAGCAAAATGATTTTTCCTTCCATTTCCCAGTTATAATTTTAGTAAATGTGTCCACCCCTATGAACCGAAAACCTTTGATTGTCACATTCTCTGACGGAGTGCCGTCTAGCCCCTGACGACATACTAAATCTGGCAGCAAAATGGTTTTTTCTTCCATTTCCCAGTTATAATTTTAGTAAATGCGTCCACCCCTATGAACCGAAAACCTTTGATTGTCACATTCTCTGACGGAGTGCCGTCTAGCCCCTGACGACATACTAAATCTGGCAGCAAAATGGTTTTTCCTTCCATTTCCCAGTTATAATTTTAGTAAATGCGTCCACCCCCATGAACCGAAAACCTTTGATTGTCACATTCTCTGACGGAGTGCCGTCTAGCCCCTGACGACATACTAAATCTGGCAGCAAAATGGTTTTTTCTTCCATTTCCCAGTTATAATTTTAGTAAATGCGTCCACCCCTATGAACCGAAAACCTTTGATTGTCACATTCTCTGACGGAGTGCCGTCTAGCCCCTGACGACATACTAAATCTGGCAGCAAAATGATTTTTCCTTCCATTTCCCAGTTATAATTTTAGTAAATGCGTCCACCCCTATGAACCGAAAACCTTTGATTGTCACATTCTCTGACGGAGTGCCGTCTAGCCCCTGACGACATACTAAATCTGGCAGCAAAATGATTTTTCCTTCCATTTCCCAGTTATAATTTTAGTAAATGCGTCCACCCCTATGAACCGAAAACCTTTGATTGTCACATTCTCTGACGGAGTGCCGTCTAGCCCCTGACGACATACTAAATCTGGCAGCAAAATGATTTTTCCTTCCATTTCCCAGTTATAATTTTAGTAAATGTGTCCACCCCTATGAACCGAAACCCTTTGATTGTCACATTCTCTGACGGAGTGCCGTCTAGCCCCTGACGACATACTAAATCTGGCAGCAAAATGGTTTTTTCTTCCATTTCCCAGTTATAATTTTAGTAAATGCGGCCACCCCTATGAACCGAAAACCTTTGATTGTCACATTCTCTGACGGAGTGCCGTCTAGCCCCTGACGACATACTAAATCTGGCAGCAAAATGATTTTTCCTTCCATTTCCCAGTTATAATTTTAGTAAATGTGTCCACCCCTATGAACCGAAAACCTTTGATTGTCACATTCTCTGACGGAGTGCCGTCTAGCCCCTGACGACATACTAAATCTGGCAGCAAAATGATTTTTCCTTCCATTTCCCAGTTATAATTTTAGTAAATGCGTCCACCCCTATAAACCGAAAACCTTTGATTGTCACATTCTCTGACGGAGTGCCGTCTAGCCCCTGACGACATACTAAATCTGGCAGCAAAATGGTTTTTTCTTCCATTTCCCAGTTATAATTTTAGTAAATGCGTCCACCCCTATGAACCGAAAACCTTTGATTGTCACATTCTCTGACGGAGTGCCGTCTAGCCCCTGACGACATACTAAATCTGGCAGCAAAATGGTTTTTTCTTCCATTTCCCAGTTATAATTTTAGTAAATGCGTCCACCCCTATGAACCGAAAACCTTTGATTGTCACATTCTCTGACGGAGTGCCGTCTAGCCCCTGACGACTTACTAAATCTGGCAGCAAAATGGTTTTTCCTTCCATTTCCCAGTTATAATTTTAGTAAATGCGTCCACCCCCATGAACCGAAAACCTTTGATTGTCACATTCTCTGACGGAGTGCCGTCTAGCCCCTGACGACATACTAAATCTGGCAGCAAAATGGTTTTTTCTTCCATTTCCCAGTTATAATTTTAGTAAATGCGTCCACCCCTATGAACCGAAAACCTTTGATTGTCACATTCTCTGACGGAGTGCCGTCTAGCCCCTGACGACATACTAAATCTGGCAGCAAAATGGTTTTTTCTTCCATTTCCCAGTTATAATTTTAGTAAATGCGTCCACCCCTATGAACCGAAAACCTTTGATTGTCACATTCTCTGACGGAGTGCCGTCTGGCCCCTGACGACATACTAAATCTGGCAGAAAAATGATTTTTCCTTCCATTTCCCAGTTATAATTTTAGTAAATGCGTCCACCCCTATGAACCGAAAACCTTTCATTGTCACATTCTCTGACGGAGTGCCGTCTAGCCCCTGACGACATACTAAATCTGGCAGCAAAATGGTTTTTTCTTCCATTTCCCAGTTATAATTTTAGTAAATGCGTCCACCCCTATGAACCGAAAACCTTTGATTGTCACATTCTCTGACGGAGTGCCGTCTGGCCCCTGACGACATACTAAATCTGGCAGAAAAATGATTTTTCCTTCCATTTCCCAGTTATAATTTTAGTAAATGCGTCCACCCCTATGAACCGAAAACCTTTGATTGTCACATTCTCTGACGGAGTGCCGTCTAGACCCTGACGACATACTAAATCTGGCAGCAAAATGGTTTTTTCTTCCATTTCCCAGTTATAATTTTAGTAAATGCGTCCACCCCTATGAACCGAAAACCTTTGATTGTCACATTCTCTGACGGAGTGCCGTCTAGCCCCTGACGACATACTAAATCTGGCAGCAAAATGATTTTTCCTTCCATTTCCCAGTTATAATTTTAGTAAATGCGTCCACCCCTATGAACCGAAAACCTTTGATTGTCACATTCTCTGACGGAGTGCCGTCTGGCCCCTGACGACATACTAAATCTGGCAGCAAAATTATTTTTCCTTCCATTTCCCAGTTATAATTTTAGTAAATGCGTCCACCCCTATGAACCGAAAACCTTTGATTGTCACATTCTCTGACGGAGTGCCGTCTAGCCCCTGACGACATACTAAATCTGGCAGCAAAATGATTTTTCCTTCCATTTCCCAGTTATAATTTTAGTAAATGCGTCCACCCCTATGTACCGAAAACCTTTGATTGTCACATTCTCTGACGGAGTGCCGTCTGGCCCCTGACGACATACTAAATCTGGCAGCAAAATTATTTTTCCTTCCATTTCCCAGTTATAATTTTAGTAAATGCGTCCACCCCTATGAACCGAAAACCTTTGATTGTCACATTCTCTGACGGAGTGCCGTCTAGCCCCTGACGACATACTAAATCTGGCAGCAAAATGGTTTTTTCTTCCATTTCCCAGTTATAATTTTAGTAAATGCGTCCACCCCTATGAACCGAAAACCTTTGATTGTCACATTCTCTGACGGAGTGCCGTCTAGCCCCTGACGACATACTAAATCTGGCAGCAAAATGATTTTTCCTTCCATTTCCCAGTTATAAATTTAGTAAATGCGTCCACCCCTATGAACCGAAAACCTTTGATTGTCACATTCTCTGACGGAGTGCCGTCTAGCCCCTGACGACATACTAAATCTGGCAGCAAAATGGTTTTTTCTTCCATTTCCCAGTTATAATTTTAGTAAATGCGTCCACCCCTATGAACCGAAAACCTTTGATTGTCACATTCTCTGACGGAGTGCCGTCTGGCCCCTGACGACATACTAAATCTGGCAGAAAAATGATTTTTCCTTCCATTTCCCAGTTATAATTTTAGTAAATGCGTCCACCCCTATGAACCGAAAACCTTTGATTGTCACATTCTCTGACGGAGTGCCGTCTAGACCCTGACGACATACTAAATCTGGCAGCAAAATGGTTTTTTCTTCCATTTCCCAGTTATAATTTTAGTAAATGCGTCCACCCCTATGAACCGAAAACCTTTGATTGTCACATTCTCTGACGGAGTGCCGTCTAGCCCCTGACGACATACTAAATCTGGCAGCAAAATGATTTTTCCTTCCATTTCCCAGTTATAATTTTAGTAAATGCGTCCACCCCTATGAACCGAAAACCTTTGATTGTCACATTCTCTGACGGAGTGCCGTCTGGCCCCTGACGACATACTAAATCTGGCAGCAAAATTATTTTTCCTTCCATTTCCCAGTTATAATTTTAGTAAATGCGTCCACCCCTATGAACCGAAAACCTTTGATTGTCACATTCTCTGACGGAGTGCCGTCTAGCCCCTGACGACATACTAAATCTGGCAGCAAAATGATTTTTCCTTCCATTTCCCAGTTATAATTTTAGTAAATGCGTCCACCCCTATGTACCGAAAACCTTTGATTGTCACATTCTCTGACGGAGTGCCGTCTGGCCCCTGACGACATACTAAATCTGGCAGCAAAATTATTTTTCCTTCCATTTCCCAGTTATAATTTTAGTAAATGCGTCCACCCCTATGAACCGAAAACCTTTGATTGTCACATTCTCTGACGGAGTGCCGTCTAGCCCCTGACGACATACTAAATCTGGCAGCAAAATGGTTTTTTCTTCCATTTCCCAGTTATAATTTTAGTAAATGCGTCCACCCCTATGAACCGAAAACCTTTGATTGTCACATTCTCTGACGGAGTGCCGTCTAGCCCCTGACGACATACTAAATCTGGCAGCAAAATGATTTTTCCTTCCATTTCCCAGTTATAATTTTAGTAAATGCGTCCACCCCTATGTACCGAAAACCTTTGATTGTCACATTCTCTGACGGAGTGCCGTCTGGCCCCTGACGACATACTAAATCTGGCAGCAAAATTATTTTTCCTTCCATTTCCCAGTTATAATTTTAGTAAATGCGTCCACCCCTATGAACCGAAAACCTTTGATTGTCACATTCTCTGACGGAGTGCCGTCTAGCCCCTGACGACATACTAAATCTGGCAGCAAAATGTCTTTTTCTTCCATTTCCCAGTTATAATTTTAGTAAATGCGTCCACCCCTATGAACCGAAAACCTTTGATTGTCACATTCTCTGACGGAGTGCCGTCTAGCCCCTGACGACATACTAAATCTGGCAGCAAAATGATTTTTCCTTCCATTTCCCAGTTATAAATTTAGTAAATGCGTCCACCCCTATGAACCGAAAACCTTTGATTGTCACATTCTCTGACGGAGTGCCGTCTAGCCCCTGACGACATACTAAATCTGGCAGCAAAATGGTTTTTTCTTCCATTTCCCAGTTATAATTTTAGTAAATGCGTCCACCCCTATGAACCGAAAACCTTTGATTGTCACATTCTCTGACGGAGTGCCGTCTGGCCCCTGACGACATACTAAATCTGGCAGAAAAATGATTTTTCCTTCCATTTCCCAGTTATAATTTTAGTAAATGCGTCCACCCCTATGAACCGAAAACCTTTGATTGTCACATTCTCTGACGGAGTGCCGTCTAGACCCTGACGACATACTAAATCTGGCAGCAAAATGGTTTTTTCTTCCATTTCCCAGTTATAATTTTAGTAAATGCGTCCACCCCTATGAACCGAAAACCTTTGATTGTCACATTCTCTGACGGAGTGCCGTCTAGCCCCTGACGACATACTAAATCTGGCAGCAAAATGATTTTTCCTTCCATTTCCCAGTTATAATTTTAGTAAATGCGTCCACCCCTATGAACCGAAAACCTTTGATTGTCACATTCTCTGACGGAGTGCCGTCTGGCCCCTGACGACATACTAAATCTGGCAGCAAAATTATTTTTCCTTCCATTTCCCAGTTATAATTTTAGTAAATGCGTCCACCCCTATGAACCGAAAACCTTTGATTGTCACATTCTCTGACGGAGTGCCGTCTAGCCCCTGACGACATACTAAATCTGGCAGCAAAATGATTTTTCCTTCCATTTCCCAGTTATAATTTTAGTAAATGCGTCCACCCCTATGTACCGAAAACCTTTGATTGTCACATTCTCTGACGGAGTGCCGTCTGGCCCCTGACGACATACTAAATCTGGCAGCAAAATTATTTTTCCTTCCATTTCCCAGTTATAATTTTAGTAAATGCGTCCACCCCTATGAACCGAAAACCTTTGATTGTCACATTCTCTGACGGAGTGCCGTCTAGCCCCTGACGACATACTAAATCTGGCAGCAAAATGGTTTTTTCTTCCATTTCCCAGTTATAATTTTAGTAAATGCGTCCACCCCTATGAACCGAAAACCTTTGATTGTCACATTCTCTGACGGAGTGCCGTCTAGCCCCTGACGACATACTAAATCTGGCAGCAAAATGATTTTTCCTTCCATTTCCCAGTTATAAATTTAGTAAATGCGTCCACCCCTATGAACCGAAAACCTTTGATTGTCACATTCTCTGACGGAGTGCCGTCTAGCCCCTGACGACATACTAAATCTGGCAGCAAAATGGTTTTTTCTTCCATTTCCCAGTTATAATTTTAGTAAATGCGTCCACCCCTATGAACCGAAAACCTTTGATTGTCACATTCTCTGACGGAGTGCCGTCTGGCCCCTGACGACATACTAAATCTGGCAGAAAAATGATTTTTCCTTCCATTTCCCAGTTATAATTTTAGTAAATGCGTCCACCCCTATGAACCGAAAACCTTTGATTGTCACATTCTCTGACGGAGTGCCGTCTAGACCCTGACGACATACTAAATCTGGCAGCAAAATGGTTTTTTCTTCCATTTCCCAGTTATAATTTTAGTAAATGCGTCCACCCCTATGAATCGAAAACCTTTGATTGTCACATTCTCTGACGGAGTGCCGTCTAGCCCCTGACGACATACTAAATCTGGCAGCAAAATGATTTTTCCTTCCATTTCCCAGTTATAATTTTAGTAAATGCGTCCACCCCTATGAACCGAAAACCTTTGATTGTCACATTCTCTGACGGAGTGCCGTCTGGCCCCTGACGACATACTAAATCTGGCAGCAAAATTATTTTTCCTTCCATTTCCCAGTTATAATTTTAGTAAATGCGTCCACCCCTATGAACCGAAAACCTTTGATTGTCACATTCTCTGACGGAGTGCCGTCTAGCCCCTGACGACATACTAAATCTGGCAGCAAAATGATTTTTCCTTCCATTTCCCAGTTATAATTTTAGTAAATGCGTCCACCCCTATGTACCGAAAACCTTTGATTGTCACATTCTCTGACGGAGTGCCGTCTGGCCCCTGACGACATACTAAATCTGGCAGCAAAATTATTTTTCCTTCCATTTCCCAGTTATAATTTTAGTAAATGCGTCCACCCCTATGAACCGAAAACCTTTGATTGTCACATTCTCTGACGGAGTGCCGTCTAGCCCCTGACGACATACTAAATCTGGCAGCAAAATGGTTTTTTCTTCCATTTCCCAGTTATAATTTTAGTAAATGCGTCCACCCCTATGAACCGAAAACCTTTGATTGTCACATTCTCTGACGGAGTGCCGTCTAGCCCCTGACGACATACTAAATCTGGCAGCAAAATGATTTTTCCTTCCATTTCCCAGTTATAAATTTAGTAAATGCGTCCACCCCTATGAACCGAAAACCTTTGATTGTCACATTCTCTGACGGAGTGCCGTCTAGCCCCTGACGACATACTAAATCTGGCAGCAAAATGATTTTTCCTTCCATTTCCCAGTTATAATTTTAGTAAATGCGTCCACCCCTATGAACCGAAAACCTTTGATTGTCACATTCTCTGACGGAGTGCCGTCTAGCCCCTGACGACATACTAAATCTGGCAGCAAAATGATTTTTCCTTCCATTTCCCAGTTATAATTTTAGTAAATGCGTCCACCCCTATGAACCGAAAACCTTTGATTGTCACATTCTCTGACGGAGTGCCGTCTAGCCCCTGACGACATACTAAATCTGGCAGTAAAATGGTTTTTTCTTCCATTTCCCAGTTATAATTTTAGTAAATGCGTCCACCCCTATGAACCGAAAACCTTTGATTGTCACATTCTCTGACGGAGTGCCGTCTAGCCCCTGACGACATACTAAATCTGGCAGCAAAATGATTTTTCCTTCCATTTCCCAGTTATAATTTTAGTAAATGCGTCCACCCCTATGAACCGAAAACCTTTGATTGTCACATTCTCTGACGGAGTGCCGTCTAGCCCCTGACGACATACTAAATCTGGCAGCAAAATGGTTTTTTCTTCCATTTCCCAGTTATAATTTTAGTAAATGCGTCCACCCCTATGAACCGAAAACCTTTGATTGTCACATTCTCTGACGGAGTGCCGTCTAGCCCCTGACGACATACTAAATCTGGCAGCAAAATGATTTTTCCTTCCATTTCCCAGTTATAATTTTAGTAAATGCGTCCACCCCTATGAACCGAAAACCTTTGATTGTCACATTCTCTGACGGAGTGCCGTCTAGCCCCTGACGACATACTAAATCTGGCAGCAAAATGGTTTTTTCTTCCATTTCCCAGTTATAATTTTAGTAAATGCGTCCACCCCTATGAACCGAAAACCTTTGATTGTCACATTCTCTGACGGAGTGCCGTCTAGCCCCTGACGACATACTAAATCTGGCAGCAAAATGATTTTTCCTTCCATTTCCCAGTTATAATTTTAGTAAATGCGTCCACCCCTATGAACCGAAAACCTTTGATTGTCACATTCTCTGACGGAGTGCCGTCTAGCCCCTGACGACATACTAAATCTGGCAGCAAAATGATTTTTTCTTCCATTTCCCAGTTATAATTTTAGTATATGCGTCCACCCCTATGAACCGAAAACCTTTGATTGTCACATTCTCTGACGGAGTTCCGTCTAGCCCCTGACGACATACTAAATCTGGCAGCAAAATGGTTTTTTCTTCCATTTCCCAGTTATAATTTTAGTAAATGCGTCCACCCCTATGAACCGAAAACCTTTGATTGTCACATTCTCTGACGGAGTGCCGTCTAGCCCCTGACGACATACTAAATCTGGCAGCAAAATGATTTTTCCTTCCATTTCCCAGTTATAAATTTAGTAAATGCGTCCACCCCTATGAACCGAAAACCCTTGATTGTCACATTCTCTGACGGAGTGCCGTCTAGCCCCTGACGACATACTAAATCTGGCAGCAAAATGGTTTTTTCTTCCATTTCCCAGTTATAATTTTAGTAAATGCGTCCACCCCTATGAACCGAAAACCTTTGATTGTCACATTCTCTGACGGAGTGCCGTCTAGCCCCTGACGACATACTAAATCTGGCAGCAAAATGGTTTTTTCTTCCATTTCCCAGTTATAATTTTAGTAAATGCGTCCACCCCTATGAACCGAAAACCTTTGATTGTCACATTCTCTGACGGAGTGCCGTCTGGCCCCTGACGACATACTAAATCTGGCAGCAAAATGATTTTTCCTTCCATTTCCCAGTTATAATTTTAGTAAATGCGTCCACCCCTATGAACCGAAAACCTTTGATTGTCACATTCTCTGACGGAGTGCCGTCTAGCCCCTGACGACATACTAAATCTGGCAGCAAAATGGTTTTTTCTTCCATTTCCCAGTTATAATTTTAGTAAATGCGTCCACCCCAATGAACCGAAAACCTTTGATTGTCACATTCTCTGACGGAGTGCCGTCTAGCCCCTGACGACATACTAAATCTGGCAGCAAAATGATTTTTCCTTCCATTTCCCAGTTATAATTTTAGTAAATGCGTCCACCCCTATGAACCGAAAACCTTTGATTGTCACATTCTCTGACGGAGTGCCGTCTAGCCCCTGACGACATACTAAATCTGGCAGCAAAATGATTTTTCCTTCCATTTCCCAGTTATAATTTTATAAAATGCGTCCACCCCTATGAACCGAAAACCTTTGATTGTCACATTCTCTGACGGAGTGCCGTCTAGCCCCTGACGACATACTAAATCTGGCAGCAAAATGGTTTTTTCTTCCATTTCCCAGTTATAATTTTAGTAAATGCGTCCACCCCTATGAACCGAAAACCTTTGATTGTCACATTCTCTGACGGAGTGCCGTCTAGCCCCTGACGACATACTAAATCTGGCAGCAAAATGATTTTTCCTTCCATTTCCCAGTTATAAATTTAGTAAATGCGTCCACCCCTATGAACCGAAAACCCTTGATTGTCACATTCTCTGACGGAGTGCCGTCTAGCCCCTGACGACATACTAAATCTGGCAGCAAAATGGTTTTTTCTTCCATTTCCCAGTTATAATTTTAGTAAATGCGTCCACCCCTATGAACCGAAAACCTTTGATTGTAACATTCTCTGACGGAGTGCCGTCTAGCCCCTGACGACATACTAAATCTGGCAGCAAAATGGTTTTTTCTTCCATTTCCCAGTTATAATTTTAGTAAATGCGTCCACCCCTATGAACCGAAAACCTTTGATTGTCACATTCTCTGACGGAGTGCCGTCTGGCCCCTGACGACATACTAAATCTGGCAGCAAAATGATTTTTCCTTCCATTTCCCAGTTATAATTTTAGTAAATGCGTCCACCCCTATGAACCGAAAACCTTTGATTGTCACATTCTCTGACGGAGTGCCGTCTAGCCCCTGACGACATACTAAATCTGGCAGCAAAATGGTTTTTTCTTCCATTTCCCAGTTATAATTTTAGTAAATGCGTCCACCCCTATGAACCGAAAACCTTTGATTGTCACATTCTCTGACGGAGTGCCGTCTAGCCCCTGACGACATACTAAATCTGGCAGCAAAATGATTTTTCCTTCCATTTCCCAGTTATAATTTTAGTAAATGCGTCCACCCCTATGAACCGAAAACCTTTGATTGTCACATTCTCTGACGGAGTGCCGTCTAGCCCCTGACGACATACTAAATCTGGCAGCAAAATGATTTTTCCTTCCATTTCCCAGTTATAATTTTAGTAAATGCGTCCACCCCTATGAACCGAAAACCTTTGATTGTTCATTCTCTGACGGAGTGCCGTCTAGCCCCTGACGACATACTAAATCTGGCAGCAAAATGATTTTTCCTTCCATTTCCCAGTTATAATTTTAGTAAATGCGTCCACCCCTATGAACCGAAAACCTTTGATTGTCACATTCTCTGACGGAGTGCCGTCTAGCCCCTGACGACATACTAAATCTGGCAGCAAAATGTTTTTTTCTTCCATTTCCCAGTTATAATTTTAGTAAATGCGTCCACCCCTATGAACCGAAAACCTTTGATTGTCACATTCTCTAACGGAGTGCCGTCTAGCCCCTGACGACATACTAAATCTGGCAGCAAAATGATTTTTCCTTCCATTTCCCAGTTATAATTTTAGTAAATGCGTCCACCCCTATGAACCGAAAACCTTTGATTGTCACATTCTCTGACGGAGTGCCGTCTAGCCCCTGACGACATACTAAATCTGGCAGCAAAATGATTTTTCCTTCCATTTCCCAGTTATAATTTTAGTAAATGCGTCCACCCCTATGAACCGAAAACCTTTGATTGTCACATTCTCTGACGGAGTGCCGTCTGGCCCCTGACGACATACTAAATCTGGCAGCAAAATGATTTTTCCTTCCATTTCCCAGTTATAATTTTAGTAAATGCGTCCACCCCTATGAACCGAAAACCTTTGATTGTCACATTCTCTGACGGAGTGCCGTCTAGCCCCTGACGACATACTAAATCTGGCAGCAAAATGGTTTTTTCTTCCATTTCCCAGTTATAATTTTAGTAAATGCGTCCACCCCAATGAACCGAAAACCTTTGATTGTCACATTCTCTGACGGAGTGCCGTCTAGCCCCTGACGACATACTAAATCTGGCAGCAAAATGATTTTTCCTTCCATTTCCCAGTTATAATTTTAGTAAATGCGTCCACCCCTATGAACCGAAAACCTTTGATTGTCACATTCTCTGACGGAGTGCCGTCTAGCCCCTGACGACATACTAAATCTGGCAGCAAAATGATTTTTCCTTCCATTTCCCAGTTATAATTTTATAAAATGCGTCCACCCCTATGAACCGAAAACCTTTGATTGTCACATTCTCTGACGGAGTGCCGTCTAGCCCCTGACGACATACTAAATCTGGCAGCAAAATGGTTTTTTCTTCCATTTCCCAGTTATAATTTTAGTAAATGCGTCCACCCCTATGAACCGAAAACCTTTGATTGTCACATTCTCTGACGGAGTGCCGTCTAGCCCCTGACGACATACTAAATCTGGCAGCAAAATGATTTTTCCTTCCATTTCCCAGTTATAAATTTAGTAAATGCGTCCACCCCTATGAACCGAAAACCCTTGATTGTCACATTCTCTGACGGAGTGCCGTCTAGCCCCTGACGACATACTAAATCTGGCAGCAAAATGGTTTTTTCTTCCATTTCCCAGTTATAATTTTAGTAAATGCGTCCACCCCTATGAACCGAAAACCTTTGATTGTAACATTCTCTGACGGAGTGCCGTCTAGCCCCTGACGACATACTAAATCTGGCAGCAAAATGGTTTTTTCTTCCATTTCCCAGTTATAATTTTAGTAAATGCGTCCACCCCTATGAACCGAAAACCTTTGATTGTCACATTCTCTGACGGAGTGCCGTCTGGCCCCTGACGACATACTAAATCTGGCAGCAAAATGATTTTTCCTTCCATTTCCCAGTTATAATTTTAGTAAATGCGTCCACCCCTATGAACCGAAAACCTTTGATTGTCACATTCTCTGACGGAGTGCCGTCTAGCCCCTGACGACATACTAAATCTGGCAGCAAAATGGTTTTTTCTTCCATTTCCCAGTTATAATTTTAGTAAATGCGTCCACCCCTATGAACCGAAAACCTTTGATTGTCACATTCTCTGACGGAGTGCCGTCTAGCCCCTGACGACATACTAAATCTGGCAGCAAAATGATTTTTCCTTCCATTTCCCAGTTATAATTTTAGTAAATGCGTCCACCCCTATGAACCGAAAACCTTTGATTGTCACATTCTCTGACGGAGTGCCGTCTAGCCCCTGACGACATACTAAATCTGGCAGCAAAATGATTTTTCCTTCCATTTCCCAGTTATAATTTTAGTAAATGCGTCCACCCCTATGAACCGAAAACCTTTGATTGTTCATTCTCTGACGGAGTGCCGTCTAGCCCCTGACGACATACTAAATCTGGCAGCAAAATGATTTTTCCTTCCATTTCCCAGTTATAATTTTAGTAAATGCGTCCACCCCTATGAACCGAAAACCTTTGATTGTCACATTCTCTGACGGAGTGCCGTCTAGCCCCTGACGACATACTAAATCTGGCAGCAAAATGTTTTTTTCTTCCATTTCCCAGTTATAATTTTAGTAAATGCGTCCACCCCTATGAACCGAAAACCTTTGATTGTCACATTCTCTGACGGAGTGCCGTCTAGCCCCTGACGACATACTAAATCTGGCAGCAAAATGATTTTTCCTTCCATTTCCCAGTTATAATTTTAGTAAATGCGTCCACCCCTATGAACCGAAAACCTTTGATTGTCACATTCTCTGACGGAGTGCCGTCTAGCCCCTGACGACATACTAAATCTGGCAGCAAAATGATTTTTCCTTCCATTTCCCAGTTATAATTTTAGTAAATGCGTCCACCCCTATGAACCGAAAACCTTTGATTGTTCATTCTCTGACGGAGTGCCGTCTAGCCCCTGACGACATACTAAATCTGGCAGCAAAATGATTTTTCCTTCCATTTCCCAGTTATAATTTTAGTAAATGCGTCCACCCCTATGAACCGAAAACCTTTGATTGTCACATTCTCTGACGGAGTGCCGTCTAGCCCCTGACGACATACTAAATCTGGCAGCAAAATGTTTTTTTCTTCCATTTCCCAGTTATAATTTTAGTAAATGCGTCCACCCCTATGAACCGAAAACCTTTGATTGTCACATTCTCTAACGGAGTGCCGTCTAGCCCCTGACGACATACTAAATCTGGCAGCAAAATGATTTTTCCTTCCATTTCCCAGTTATAATTTTAGTAAATGCGTCCACCCCTATGAACCGAAAACCTTTGATTGTCACATTCTCTGACGGAGTGCCGTCTAGCCCCTGACGACATACTAAATCTGGCAGCAAAATGATTTTTCCTTCCATTTCCCAGTTATAATTTTAGTAAATGCGTCCACCCCTATGAACCGAAAACCTTTGATTGTCACATTCTCTGACGGAGTGCCGTCTGGCCCCTGACGACATACTAAATCTGGCAGCAAAATGATTTTTCCTTCCATTTCCCAGTTATAATTTTAGTAAATGCGTCCACCCCTATGAACCGAAAACCTTTGATTGTCACATTCTCTGACGGAGTGCCGTCTAGCCCCTGACGACATACTAAATCTGGCAGCAAAATGGTTTTTTCTTCCATTTCCCAGTTATAATTTTAGTAAATGCGTCCACCCCAATGAACCGAAAACCTTTGATTGTCACATTCTCTGACGGAGTGCCGTCTAGCCCCTGACGACATACTAAATCTGGCAGCAAAATGATTTTTCCTTCCATTTCCCAGTTATAATTTTAGTAAATGCGTCCACCCCTATGAACCGAAAACCTTTGATTGTCACATTCTCTGACGGAGTGCCGTCTAGCCCCTGACGACATACTAAATCTGGCAGCAAAATGATTTTTCCTTCCATTTCCCAGTTATAATTTTATAAAATGCGTCCACCCCTATGAACCGAAAACCTTTGATTGTCACATTCTCTGACGGAGTGCCGTCTAGCCCCTGACGACATACTAAATCTGGCAGCAAAATGGTTTTTTCTTCCATTTCCCAGTTATAATTTTAGTAAATGCGTCCACCCCTATGAACCGAAAACCTTTGATTGTCACATTCTCTGACGGAGTGCCGTCTAGCCCCTGACGACATACTAAATCTGGCAGCAAAATGATTTTTCCTTCCATTTCCCAGTTATAAATTTAGTAAATGCGTCCACCCCTATGAACCGAAAACCCTTGATTGTCACATTCTCTGACGGAGTGCCGTCTAGCCCCTGACGACATACTAAATCTGGCAGCAAAATGGTTTTTTCTTCCATTTCCCAGTTATAATTTTAGTAAATGCGTCCACCCCTATGAACCGAAAACCTTTGATTGTAACATTCTCTGACGGAGTGCCGTCTAGCCCCTGACGACATACTAAATCTGGCAGCAAAATGGTTTTTTCTTCCATTTCCCAGTTATAATTTTAGTAAATGCGTCCACCCCTATGAACCGAAAACCTTTGATTGTCACATTCTCTGACGGAGTGCCGTCTGGCCCCTGACGACATACTAAATCTGGCAGCAAAATGATTTTTCCTTCCATTTCCCAGTTATAATTTTAGTAAATGCGTCCACCCCTATGAACCGAAAACCTTTGATTGTCACATTCTCTGACGGAGTGCCGTCTAGCCCCTGACGACATACTAAATCTGGCAGCAAAATGGTTTTTTCTTCCATTTCCCAGTTATAATTTTAGTAAATGCGTCCACCCCTATGAACCGAAAACCTTTGATTGTCACATTCTCTGACGGAGTGCCGTCTAGCCCCTGACGACATACTAAATCTGGCAGCAAAATGATTTTTCCTTCCATTTCCCAGTTATAATTTTAGTAAATGCGTCCACCCCTATGAACCGAAAACCTTTGATTGTCACATTCTCTGACGGAGTGCCGTCTAGCCCCTGACGACATACTAAATCTGGCAGCAAAATGATTTTTCCTTCCATTTCCCAGTTATAATTTTAGTAAATGCGTCCACCCCTATGAACCGAAAACCTTTGATTGTTCATTCTCTGACGGAGTGCCGTCTAGCCCCTGACGACATACTAAATCTGGCAGCAAAATGATTTTTCCTTCCATTTCCCAGTTATAATTTTAGTAAATGCGTCCACCCCTATGAACCGAAAACCTTTGATTGTCACATTCTCTGACGGAGTGCCGTCTAGCCCCTGACGACATACTAAATCTGGCAGCAAAATGTTTTTTTCTTCCATTTCCCAGTTATAATTTTAGTAAATGCGTCCACCCCTATGAACCGAAAACCTTTGATTGTCACATTCTCTGACGGAGTGCCGTCTAGCCCCTGACGACATACTAAATCTGGCAGCAAAATGATTTTTCCTTCCATTTCCCAGTTATAATTTTAGTAAATGCGTCCACCCCTATGAACCGAAAACCTTTGATTGTCACATTCTCTGACGGAGTGCCGTCTAGCCCCTGACGACATACTAAATCTGGCAGCAAAATGATTTTTCCTTCCATTTCCCAGTTATAATTTTAGTAAATGCGTCCACCCCTATGAACCGAAAACCTTTGATTGTTCATTCTCTGACGGAGTGCCGTCTAGCCCCTGACGACATACTAAATCTGGCAGCAAAATGATTTTTCCTTCCATTTCCCAGTTATAATTTTAGTAAATGCGTCCACCCCTATGAACCGAAAACCTTTGATTGTCACATTCTCTGACGGAGTGCCGTCTAGCCCCTGACGACATACTAAATCTGGCAGCAAAATGTTTTTTTCTTCCATTTCCCAGTTATAATTTTAGTAAATGCGTCCACCCCTATGAACCGAAAACCTTTGATTGTCACATTCTCTAACGGAGTGCCGTCTAGCCCCTGACGACATACTAAATCTGGCAGCAAAATGATTTTTCCTTCCATTTCCCAGTTATAATTTTAGTAAATGCGTCCACCCCTATGAACCGAAAACCTTTGATTGTCACATTCTCTGACGGAGTGCCGTCTAGCCCCTGACGACATACTAAATCTGGCAGCAAAATGATTTTTCCTTCCATTTCCCAGTTATAAATTGAGAAAGCGCCTAGCTCGAGATCCGCTCCGAATCTTTCTCTGACGTCATAGACCTCGCCCCGATCGACTCGAGTAAACCGCAAATGGAACATTCCATGAACATATTAACGCGTTTTTTGGTTTTTCGTCTGCTTGTAATTTAAATTTTAAAAAATTAGATTAATTATTTTTTTGTGGATTTTTTCCCCAATTTAATTCTCTTTAAAACCCTATAGGGTGTTCGGCTAATGACGATCGACCGTTGTTTTTTTTTGAAAACCTGCTCTTAGATGAAAATAACCGACCAATGATGCTAGAAGGTGGAATGATTTTGCGCAATGTTATTGAAAATGGTAATCTTTTAGACTTTTAAGGGTGTGTTTTTCTTTAAGATGTTAATGTTATTCCTCTTTAAAACTCATAGGATTTAAAACCATATTAACAATTTATGAAGGAATATTAATTGAAAGTGGACTAATTATAAACGAAGCTCAAAATGTCGATAAAACCCAATGTTCAGATGCAAAATGGACATCCGCAGAAAGCACGTTCATGCTCGATAAGTCTGGCGAATGTATTACCGTCGTTGGACCATGTTAAACCTTCCCAATTAAAAAAGCAATGTGGAAAACATTTCTGAAGATCTATTAATAATAATAATCAGCTACACTCTTAAAAAAGGGTGTATTTTCAAACCTTTCAGGGTTTTTTCTTGTCCCATATTTAACACCTTAACAGGTTTATAAAGGATGTTATTCTACACCTTAAAAAGCAGTTTTCCTGCTTGGGTGTTTATTTACACTGTTTGGGGTGCTTATGTCCTCCGTTTTGGTTCCTTTGTTAACAGTTTGTGGTATAAAACTATTCCCTTCAGGGTTATTATCTACTCCCTCTTGGGTACAAGACCACTCCTTTTAGGGTACCAAACGACTCCCTTCAGGGTGTCACACTACCCCCTTCAGGGTTCTACAATACTTCCTTAAGGGTTTTTTAATACTATCTTTAAAGTTTTAAACTACTCCCTTTAAGGTTCTAAACTACTGCAGTAAGGGTGCTACAATACTCCCTTTAAAGTGTTAAAAGGGAGCTACACCCTTACGAGGTGTTAAATCACTCAATTTACACCCTTTATACACTTTTTCAAGTTTTAAATTTGGGACAATAAAAATCCCTTTAGGGCGTTTAAATTAACATTAAAGAGTGTTTTTCAGATATTACACCCTTAATATACCATTAAAACACCCTTTTGTTTAACAGTGTAGGCTAATACCCAAGGCACCACCTTAGGCTAAAGTCATCTAGCGAATTTTGAAGCCTTTAAATCAGGTGGCCAGGTTACAATGTGTAGGAGGGTGGTGGCAAGCCCTTCACGCCACGCGAGCCAACAGCTCCCTATCACTAACTATTACTAGGAGACATGACTCCTGCTATTACCGTTAACCTCAACAAGTTTTTATGGAAGTTGAAACAGAAGAGCTCGGACGAAAACTCTTTAAACCAGTGGAGGGAGAACTAGCAAACGCAACGCGAAAGCAGTTGTTACGAGTTTTCACCTAATGCCACAAGTTGGGATCGAACCCGTCTCCTCTTGCTGCGAGATGAAAGTGCAAACCACTTCCCCACTCCACAATTAACAATCAATGCTAATAAAGATTTCATTCAATGCCAAAACCGCTTTAAAACTATCTTGATAAAAACAAGTTCGCCAAGAAGGTGATTATATTATTTCGTTGCCCGTATTCCATTTAAACAGGCAGCATAAAATCGTTTTGATATAGAAATGACCCATTAATCGCCGTTCATTTCACAAATATTAAAAAATGTTAGGAATCTGTATACGTAGGCGCCGATCCGAAAGATATCAAATAAACTTTCGAGCGAGAAAATTTACCACCAAGCTCGTTTTTTGGAGTACTCATTTTCTTAAGTGAGTGTGCCCACCGATCAGTAAGATTCCTCGCGGATGGGGGCGGCGGCTCCCATGTCCCATTTCGATCGCAATATTTCGCCCCCCCCCCCGTAAATCCACTAACCAGAATCCGACCATTTTAAAAACTAACTACCTTATAATTACAATTATGTATAAATTCTCAAGGGGTAATACCAGAGGCCCGTTTCAAAGTAATTATTGAAATTATCATTTTACAAAAAGAGGATAATAATAAGCAGCTAGGCCCAAGTCATCAGGTGGCTTTTAATGCCCTTATCAGGTGGCCGGGTTATAATACGTAGGAGGGTGGTGGAAAGCCCTTGATGCCACGTGAGCAACAGCTCCCTACATTTACTATTACCGTTAACCTCTACAATCTTTTATAGAAAGGGGAAACCGAAGAACTCGGGGGAAACCCCTTAAACCAGTGGGCCGCGAGGTGAAAGCGCTAATCACTCCGACACCCCACCATTAGATTATACAAGTAAATCGATAGATGAACATTTAAAACTATTTCATAGAATTTAAAGGAAATATATTGTAGTGTAGAAAGCGTAACATATATAATTTCATAAAACAGTTAATATATATACGTAATAACTGGGCCTAGTAATGGATAATTCAGGGATTAATTAACTTAGGGATGTTCCACCGCCTTGCCGTAGAAATCTCGCCAAAGCGAGCGTTAGCGACTGTTCCGAAATTATTTTAGCCGCGCATGCGCTAATCACCTTTTTACCGATACAACCGGATACAAGTCTTGATTTTATCCCGAGTTAATTAATCCATGGATAATTTAAAATAACACTTAATCTATACAATGCGTTAAAATCATGAAAAATGTATTTATTTGCAAATCCCGCGCACACACTTTCACTACGAATATCGCGCGTGATCCAAACGCGTACAGCGACTAATAAAAGGTATTTTCTTTTCGCCAGTTCTCAAACCAAAAGTGTCCTTTTTAAGCTTTAACGTTTTATCACGGAAAATATTTATTTAATGAAGAAATGAATTCGTCCGTGAAGACGTTCCCGGCTTGGGTACAGACATTCCAAAAAGATGCAACATAATAATTCATTCGTAAATGATATCAAACTGAAAAATTATGTTGACACATAAATTGCAACAAAGAATGCCAAATAGATTTAAACAAATAGTAAAGCACGGGGCAAAGGAACCCACAATGAAAATTAAAATATGAACCAAATTACAAAACCTGGGAATATTAAGAACTTTAAGTGGGCTGGGGCTGGAAGTTTATCGAGTTTAGTGTGAGTTTTGTGAACCGATTTTGTTTTTCTTAGAGTTGAAATTTATTAGATTCTAAGCGCAGGCTCCAGATAGAGGCACAACACAGTAGTCAAATTGAGGAAGAATTTGTAAAAAGTAAAGGAACCAAAAATTTATATTGAAATTTTATTTAGGTAATATTATAGTAGAGTTCTGTGATAAATTCTTAAATTATTATTTAGTACCTTAAACATTCTGGCCCTTTTTGAATTATGGATTTACACCCAAACCCAATGGTCTAATTAACAACTTAAGTGAAGGAATTGTATACATAAATGTTGCCTTCATTAACGGTAATAGTTAGTGTAGGGAGCTGTTGGCTCGATCTCGTGGCATGCAGGGCTTGCCACCACCCTCCTACGCATTGTAACCCGGCCACCTGAATTAAGGTCTTCAAAAGTCGCATGATGACTTAGGCCTAACGTGGTGCCTTGGGTATTAGCCTAGCTGATTATTATTATTATTATTATTATTATTATGAATGTTTGCCGTATGTTGAAACTTGAACGCAATTTGTGGGAACATCGTAATGCTGTTGGCCGAAATGGCAAAGTAATTTTCACTATAAAAAATTAAAATGAAACTAAATTAAGCTTGTGTTTAAGGATAAATTTTGCTCATTGGTAATGTTGCTTGAGCTGGTGCAGGAAGAAAGGATAAATATCGGCAACATGATAATTGCTTAAAATCGAATTCTTAATACGGAATCACGAAGAGTTATCCATCTGAGAGTGTGGTTGAAATTCTTCAAATTAAGGAAAAATGCGGAATAAGCATTAATCTGGAAAATCAAGGGGCCTCAAATAAACGCCTTACCATAACAACTGAGTTGCTTGTTCGAAGGTGCCTCAACCGTGATGAAACACCTTTCCCAGATTTGAACGACCACATGTTTGACCAAGACGAACTATATCATTTAAATTTTCCCGTCCCTAAAGTAATTAACATTTGCACCGACTTAAGACTCAGTAAAATAGCGATTAATTAATTAATTAATGATAATTGATATTCTTCAAAGGTCCATAGTTATTTTCATTCTAACACCTTGGAGTTGTGTTAGAATAATACAATATTTACTTTTTATTATAATCAGAATATTAAACGTTATTTTTAGTTTTCCTCAGTAATTTAAATATCTAAGTACAAATCACCACTAAGATATGTGGGAACCCATGCAAAAAAAGTATATAAGCAGACGATATTTTCAAAAATACATTTTTTGTAAAAGATAGAAGGCGCCACCGCCGAATGATAAAGATTGTTGTCAGTGAAGATTTTGTCCCTTGAAACTCCGTATTCGTATCTCTAGTTATATATTCCCAACTCAATATTCCAAAACCACTACGCCACTTTTGTTACCCATGAAGCTATGTGTTATTGAAGTGGATCCGGACTTACGAGTACATACTCAAAATCCGAAGCTTTGGTTCATTCAGGACCACACACTCAGTAAATTTGACCAAATGTTTGACGTTATTTGTAGAAGATCCCAGAGAACTGTCAAACACTATTTTCACCCAAGTTGAGTAATACCCGAAAAACAGGCCAGAATAGTGTCAGCCAAAATTTATTCTAGTTTCAATCAGAAAAGGGCCGAATGTACCTATTAGGGATGCAACGGATTACCGGAACCGGAATCGAGAAGAACCGATTAAATTCTAGGAACCGGAACCGATAAAATAAAAATTTAATAACCGTATCCGGAACCGGAACCGATATTTGTAAAAAAATGATAACCGAAACCAGAACCGATACCGGAACCGAGATTTTCATTGTTTTATACGGTTTTTATACGGTTCTATAACTTTATTTACTAACTTTTAGCGCATGTTGAAATTTAGTAATTAAACTTCCTAATTTCCTATTAGTTTTTCATATAAACTCATCTTTATCCTATCGCAGATAACTCTACATGTGGGTTTCTACGTAACTGGCAACTGACACACCCCTACGTATTCTCAATTCAAAATGTTTGCTTTCAAAACTGGCATCATCCGGAAATCCGCGATAGTTTTAGTTTTATTTGCTTCAGTCGGAAAACTCGACACAATTTCACAAATGTAGCAAAGGCCACAAAAAATATTTTTCGTATACTGCTACTAGTGTGCCTTCCGAGCAATTATTTTGTGGGTTATGGACAAGCGTAATTTTTGATCCCCTTCGCAACCGACTTAGAGGAGAAACAGCAGAAAAGCCAGTGTCGTAAATAACGCCCCGGCAGACTCCGCAATGCGGGAGGTAGGGGGGGGCTTCCATCGAGGGACCCCCAAATTGTATATGGGACTGGGTACAGTCCAACCGGGCGAGGCCTTGTCTAATTTTTTATCTTGTCAGTTCAAGTTAATGTTTTACTTGCTTCAAATATTTCTTTATGTTTCAACAGACGTGCCCAAAACTTTATAAATACAACCATAATAAATATAAATATCCAAACAACGTACATAATGAAAATAACATACTGAAGTTTGAAAAGTAACGAGACACGTGTTTTATAGCAGATCGTTAAACCTTGTAAATTAATAACTAAGTGGTGTTTCTGAATTTAAAGTTTTTAAGGTTAGGCTAATTAGTTTGCATAATATAATCGCTGGCCTGGGTAGTTTTTGTCTAGAAAATCTAAAATTTCAACTTTTGCATTTGCCAAGGAGGATAGCACATTTGCTTACATTTTACATAGGACATTGCTTATTAAACGAACTTATATGGACTTCATATACTCAACTGAAATCAAAACGAGTCATAGCAATCCCGTCTTTATATTTTTCAATGAAATTAGGCAGGGGCGTAGGAACCACGAGGCAATGCCCCTCCCTAGAATTTTGCTGGGAGGGGCAACAAATGTTATTGCACCTTCAAAAGCTCAAATTTTCAATTTAAAAGCATTTAAAGCTTATAGAAGCTCAACTGTGTCTTTCCCCGCGGGGTTACATAGTAGTCAAACAGTAACATATGCATTCGGTGAAGCTACACTCCTTTAAAAATTCAAAACCATTCTCATTTTATTATTGTGGATTTGTGTGCCTTAAATTCATAAACGACTATAAAGACTAAAATACACTTCGTATGATAACTGTTGTTACTGTTAATGCCTTAATGACATTCGCGACCGATTACTCACTTTACATCGGGGGCTAAGCTCCTAGACCCCCGTTTCGTTTCTCTTTGCCCACACCAACTTCTAAAACGCAGTGCCGTCTTTCCCATGGGCAAATAGGGCACTGCCCTAGGGCCCCAAGGTTCTGGAGGGCCCCATTTCATTTTTATATATTAAAAAATATTAAATCTTAAAAATATTGTTTTTCTCATTTTCTGTATTAGATATTGTCTATTCACATAAAACGCAAATTTTCATCAGGAGCCCAGCTTTATCCTAAAAATTATATATTTATCTAAAACATGTCTGCTCGTGATATAGACCGTATTGACCGTAGAATATTCAGGCTCGGAAACGCCTGAAACCAGGACGATCATAAGCTGTCGTGTTTCCTGCTTTACTAAGGAAAACCGAAATTAAACTGTCTGCGACAAAAATACGTGTGGCTGTGAAGTTTGCGGGTTAGTACTACGGAATTTTTACCTCTCCGAGGGGACAAAGTCCCCTAGGAGGGGTTATACAACCAGCGTGTCTGTCTGTGGGTCTGTGGGTCTGTGGGTCTGTCAGGCCTGCGAACGCGTTCGCATTTTCGGTGCAAAGTGTAATCACTGCGTACGCAGTTTCTCAAAGGGTTGGCAAAACCACCGTGTGACGGTGAGCGTTAACGGATGCATTTGCGGTTTGGTTTGGATGGTGTTTTTTCGCTCACCGTCGTGACGGTTTGGTGTATTACGTTTTTTTAATGTTTATGCGTAGGTTGTAAGTGTTGAATTTGTTGTGTTTGTGTTCTGATGGTTGTGCATGTTGAGTCTGTTGTGTTTATATGGGCGTTTTCTCTCCAACTTCTTCTTAATGACTTTGGGACGGATCGAGTGCTGAGTGTAATGCTACTTCTCAACGTCCAATGGCAGGGTTTCCACCAGTTGTACACGGTATTCGTCTTAGTATCAATTTGCGATCGCATCGGGCGGGATTTGAACCCGAGACCTCCTGATTGACAGGTGGACGTTCTACCACAGAACCACCGACACTTGTTACGCCTTATTGAAAATTAGACCTTCAGCTTTATCGGAAGCGTATTTAATAGAGTACGAAATTTTGGTTTAATTGAAATAGAATTGAAATTGAAATTATTGCATCGAAGAAATTCTAATTTAGCGTTTCGCTATTGATTAAAAACAAATGCGCCACCCAGGTTTCGAACCCAGACCATTCGGCTTGGCAGTCGAGCGCTCTACCACAGAACCACCGATAACTGCTTAGATTCACTGAAATTAAGACAGACATCGTAAGCATAATAGGTAATAAAGTCTTTTTTTATTAGTGAATTTATGAAGGCCTAATCTGGTATTTTTTAAAGGTTAAATCTTGTTTTAGCGCAGTCTGCCGAGATTAGAGGGTTAAAGGGTAGACCCTATGGGTGGTCCACTTTGTTAGTTTTTTTTGTTATTTATTTACGGGTATTATTAACGACCTATATATAGTTGTGTTAATTCAAAGGAGATAATTTAACGTTAATTGCTTTAAGAGCTGGCGGTTAGTCAAGTGGCTCTCTGTGCTTTGTTTATGGTAGGGTTTTTGCTTCTTGTAAATATATTTGGTGTGGATATTTGGATATCTACGATTTCTAACGCAGTCAATGATTTCTTGGGTGTGCGAGTCATTATATGATATTGGAAATTGGACGGCATTGGTCTTTTTCATGTGGTATGCGTCACAACGTCAACAGGAAGTGAACGAGTCGTCCACTACCAGATATCTACGGTATCTTCATCAAGGGCGAGTGTTGAAATAAAATGAGCGTTAAAGATGCGGCAAGTATAAATTAAACTCGATTGTTTCGTCTCAATTATTTAAATTAAAATTAAAATTTTATACCGGGCAGGATTTGAACCGAGAATACGTTTTTCGTAAATAACTCTGAATTGCGGAGATATCTTTGGGGAAATTAATACCAATAGGGACCATACTTCCGAGGAGAGGTATATTTTGGCTTGCCAACTTGTTTTATATACAGTAGCACATTTTGATTTTGAGGTATGATTTTTCACATACTTTATGAACTATAGCATGGTTGAACGCATTAAAATTAAAAAGAGATATAAAGCAATTACTGTGATTTTAAGAACGTTTAACGCTCTGTCTAGATGTTCCAATGACCGACGGACGGTCGCCCCGGTCTGTAGATTTTTCTATGTCATTTAGAATTAACAAAATCAAAATTTTAGGAATTTTTAAGACGGCGCCATAATTCTGCCGAGCTTGGATCTTATTAAGCATTATTTTTATTTTTTATTTAAATTACTGAATGATCTGAATCATCATTACGTAATTTACGTTATTGCCTGAAAGTCCAAAACCTTTTAATCAATCTTAAACTAAGTACAGTAGACGTCGCGAAGAAAGTCTTTTATGTATAGACGAAATTACTTGAAAACCAACAAAATAGTACTCATGACCTAAATTAATTAATTTATGTTTTGTTTCAAGATTAATTTTTATATAGTAGATACCTTTTTGTGGATAAGTAAAATGAAGCAGACTTATATGAGTGGATATGAAAAAAGGAAAAAAGCCGCCGCGGAGGAGAAGAAAATGAGTAAAATTCCAAAGCTAACATCTTGGCTCAAATCAGATGTAATGACAGTTACCAGTACCAGTACTTCTGAAAACGCAGCATCGCCATGTACATCCGATTCTGCTTCCTATCAAGAATTTACTCTAGTTGAAGAGAATTGTAACGAACCAGACATACCCGCTCCTGCAGATACTGGGGAAGTAATGAGAGTTCTACAACAAGAAATAGACGTGTCGTTTACTACAAAAGGCTTAGAGAGTTTCGTCACAGATATACCTGTTTCTGCAGATTCAAGGGAAATAGATTTTCCGACACCTAATCCTTTAACGGCTACGAAGACGGATTTGAAAAATTACGTCACAGATCCTGGTTTATGGTGTATTAAGGATAACGACACCTTGGAATACTGGATTCGGCAAGGACCAACTTCATGCCAGAACATTGATTGCGACTTTTCTAACTCATGCAGACTATATGTCGAAGTCGGAGGACAGAAAACTATGTCACGCTATTTATCTAAATAGGTTTTCAATCGTGAATGGCGAGATGGTTAAAAGGGAATGGCTACTTTATTCACTTTTTCAAGGTCGTGTGTACTGCTTTGTGTGTCGTCTTTTGTCCAAGAAAGAATCCCCATTTGCAACATCTGGATTTAATGACTGGAAACACTGCATTTATATAGAGGCACATGAAAATTCAGAAGAACATCGCAACTGCATAACAGCTTATTTGATAAGACAAAGAAATCGGAACTGTGGATTCCATATTAACTAAACATCATCGTTCAGAACAAGAATACTGGTATAAAGTGCTAACACGTGTGGTTTCTGTCATTCGCTTTCTAGCGTCAAGGGGTTTGCCGTTTCGTGGTGATAACCAAACAATTGGATCAACCAAAAATGGTAACTTTTTAGGTATTCTAGATCTTTTGAGCGAGTTTGACCCTTTTTTAAACGAGCATTTAAAATTGTACGGAAATCCAGGAAAGGGTCACACGTCATATCTTTCAGCAAATATTTGCGAAGAATTTATAGAAATTATGGGGCAAAACGTTCTTAGTGCTATTCTAGATGAATTAAAAATATCGAAGTACTATTCTATAAGTGTTGATTCAACTCCGGATATAACCCATATTGATCAACTTTGTTTTATCGTCCGGTACATGCGAGGAAGTGCAACTGTGGAGCGTTTTCTCAAGTTTATACCTATATTTTCCCATAAATCAAAGGATCTAGCCGACACGGTTGTGGATTTCTTAGACAAGAACGATATACCGTTATCGAACTGCCGTGGTCAATCCTATGACAACGCCTCAAATATGGCTGGGCGATATACTGGTTTACAAGCACGAATACGTCAGTTAAATGAGTACGCCATCTATGTTCCTTGCGTTGGACACAGCTTAAACTTAGTAGGATTAAAAGCAGCAGAGTGTTGTCAACAATCTGTAAAGTTCTTTGACTTTGTTCAACGTTTATATTCATTTTTCTCGGCATCTACACATCGATGGAATATTCTAGTATCATCTTTAGGAAAGAATCTTGTGGTCAAACGTCTGTCGGACACGAGGTGGTCTGCTCACTTTGATGCTGTACATGCCTTGCTTCAAGGTTACGAGAAAATTAGACACGCATTGGGTTCTTTATCAGGTGACATGGACCAAGATGTAAACGCGAGGAGAGAAGCCGTAGGATTACAGAAAAAAATGGATAAATTGGAAAAGATATTTCTAACAATTCTTTGGAACGATATTCTCGAAAAAGTAAACAAAACAAGTAAGGTCTTGCAATCGGAAGATATGAATATACTTACTGCTACAAGTCTTCTTGAGTCTCTGAAATCATATCTCCAAGAAATTAGAAATACATTTATTGAATATGAACTGAAGGCCAAAAATCGGTGTCCAGATTTGGATTACAGTGACGTGAACCGAAGGGAACCAAAACGAAGTGTACGTATAACCGCGTATGATGGACCAGAAAAAGAGACCGTTCTACATAAAAGTGAAAAGTTTAAGGTGGAAAGTTTCCTCCCTGTTCTGGATTCTCTGAAGTCTGACCTGGAAAAACGAGCTGAAGCTTATTCAACGATTGGAAATCTGTTTTCGTTCTACAACTTCTGATGAACTGATGGAAAAGTGTAAACATTTGGCTAATGTTTATCATGAAGACATTGAGTATAAAGACCTTTTAAGTTAATGCAATCATTTGAAGCACTACACTGACGAAAATTGTAAGACTATTAATGATTTATACCGAAAAATAATTTTTGACGACTTACAATCAGTTTTTCCGAATGTTGAAATTGCCCTCAGAATTTTCATGTGCATGATGGTGACTAACTGTTCTGGCGAACGCTCGTTCTCAAGATTAAAACTTATGAAGACTCCGCTAAGAACTACTATGGGCCAACAGCGTTTGAACTGTCTTGCTCTAATTTGTTTGGAAAGTGACCTTTTAAAATCCATTGACTTTAATCCTATTATACAGTCATTCTTTGCTAAGAAATTTCGCAGATGTCACGTTGATGTAAAATAAAAATGTACTTTCAAAAGTTACTGTACAAGGTGACTCTATTTAAATTGTACCATTAAGATATTAAATTAAGTACCTTCTCTAACCAGGGTAAATATAAAACAAAGACTGTTGGTTGACGATAGACTTCGCACTGGAGGTTAGAACAAGTGAAAAATATCTAAAAATGGTAGAAAAATCCATCTAAGTATGTAGGAGGGGGGAAGCTAAACCCTAACAAATTCAGAAAAATTAAAAACGTCGAGAAGAACTCTGACCGATAGGTCTTCGAGTAGGTTAATTTTCGAATTGGAGGTTAGAAACTTGGTTGGGCTTATTGGGGGCCCCCGCGCACCGCTTTGCCCAGGGGCCCCCAATCTTGTAAAGACGGCCCTGCTAAAACGTTCCTACGCTCCTGAAATGAGAAGCGGAAGCGAAGGCAATGTCTCGCCCAAACTTGAAAGTACATCATCCCCACCCTCCATCTTGAAAAGATGAAACCGTGTTAATTTTCAAACAGAAGATTTAATTTTTACCTTACTTTATTGAATAAACAAATAACGCGCTTACGTTAGTTTCCTACGAGAGAATAGTAGCAATAATTATTTAACATTAAGTCATCTAGATCGTGATTATGGTCGGACTTGGGAGTTTGAACTCCAGACTTACAAGTTCTACCAGAGCCTTTGTTTTTAATGCTCCAGCCGCGCTGATTGCCGTGATTTATCTTAATCGTTTCACTTAGGGCTTAAAGCCATTTTAAGCGTTTTATATATTTGACATGCAAGTACGTGTTAAATCTAATTGTAGAAGGCGAAACATGTTAGCCCTAACTCCAGATGGCGATAATCGCGACTCGGCCTTAGTGATTATAAGGGAGCCCAAAAACAGTTTCGCGGGAGGACCCCGAACCCATAGCTACGTCACTGAGAAAGCTACTATTTTTAAAATTGTAAAGCCCGCATTTGCATCCGCAAATGTAGGCTTTGTCCCTAACAGTATTTCACTTTACTTCTGAGAGTTATCTCGTTGTTTTGGGCCAATGCTGCTCGTGAAGGTAGGGATGGCTCATCCTCGCTCGCGCCGTCCCATTATACGCAATATTTTACCAACCTTGGCGCCGTCCACCTTCGGAATTCTCCGAAAATGGCGACCTCTGACCCGAAGGGTTAAGAGCGGGGTAAAGTTACCGGTGACGCTAACTATTGCACCACAGTGAGTCCGCAAAGATTTCTTGGCGGACTTTCTCCTCCAGCCAATTAGGTTGGAGACCGGTAGCGTCATCCGAGGGGCCCGCTATATAAGGGACGTCGGGACAATGGATTTATCTCTCTGGGTTACGGACTCCGACCTAACCAGTCATATCTTTTATATTATCTCTTCTAGAAAAAGTTTGTTTAGTTGCCATGATTTGTTATCCTTGGTAAATATATATATGATTAATAAAGGTTGTTTTATAGTGTAACTCTCGTACATGGTTTAAGACATAAGCCGACAGTTTCCAGGCTTCACAAAATATAATTTATCAAAAACAAATTTTATATTAAAAATAAATAAATGTGGTGGATTTTATATCTCTTTAACTTCATTTGAATTTCTTGTGTATCTAACTTTAATTATTATTAAACACACTAGAACCGTATAGGAACCGGAACCGATCGGTTTTAAATTTTGAGAACCGGAACCGATAAAAAAATGTTTAAGAACCAAAACCGGTTTCCCCTTTCTATAAAAGCTTGTAGAGGTTAACGGAAATAGTAAATGTAAGGAGCTGTTGCTCACGTGGCATGAAGGGCTCTCCACCACCCTCCTACGTATTGTAACCCGGCCACCTGATTAAGGTATTAAAAGCCGCTTGATGACTTGGGTCTAGCTAATTATTATTATCATCTATTTGCAAAATGATTATTTCAATAATTATTTTGAAACGGGCATCAGGAAAAACCCCTTGAGAATCTCCATCCAGAAACGTCGATTCTAATTCCCAGAACTCTTTCATTTTAAATCAACGATTGCGAAAAGTAAACAAGACATCAGCGTTGATAAGCTCCTTGAAGTTAGGTTGAATTAAGGTTTCGTTGTCATGGAAATTTAAAACAGCGTTTATCACACTTAATTTATTTGTCCTTCACTCAAACTTTTTGGTTCCTCCCCAAATTTTGAAACTGAATTTCGTTGGCGTTTTTCGTCAAGTACAAAAACTCCAAACCTACATGTTAGACTGCTATTTTAAGCATAGTATAACGATATGAAATCCACATTCACTAAACGTTCAAGCGATTGGGCACCATTTAGTTACACCAAAAGATTTAAAATGCACATTATTGTACAATGTTTCAAAGCAATTATATAACTAACATATTTAGGCCATCTTCAGATTAACATATAATGTGCAATAAACACCATTGTTTTTAAAGAAATTTTATTTCGTGATTTTATGGACAAGAAGCCAAAAACTTGACATGTGCTTTTATAACATATAATATTGTTAAAATGCATGATTTTTTATTGATCGTTCAACGTGAAATGCATAATATTTTAAAAAACCCTGCAGTTTATTACCCAAAGAAAACATTGGTCATAAAACCTATGTAATATGTTTAATTATTAATTATTTTTACACTTAAATGCCTTTAGACAAGTGTGGCTGGAATTATTTAAGGAAAATTATACAGATTAATTCCTAGGTGTTTTAGTAATCAGCTAGGCCAAAACCCAAGGCACCAAAATAGGCCTAAGTCGACTAGCGACTGGTAAAGTAAATTACCGGTGGCCGAGTTACAATGCGTAGGAGGGTGGTGACAAGCCCTTCATGCCACGCGAGCAGACAGCTCACTTCCGTTAACCTCAGTAAGTTGTTTATGATTAGAAAGCTACCGTATAGAAGCTTATACCGGCTGTACTATAGCAAGCGATAATTCCGCCATCTTTAATCCAAGATGGCGGAGGTCAGAATTACGTGATCTATTGTCCGTTTTTGTATTTTGGCGCAATTTGGAAATTGTCACCCCACTTGTTTTTAAGCAATTGATATATTGTGACCGGGTTTGACCAGTTCCTCAGGAAGGGATTCATGGAGATTTTGAAGAGTCGATTCGCACTATTTTAAGGAACACGTTGGAAAAGAAATAAATTCTAATAATTAGCAGCTTGTAGACAGCAAACGCCTGGGCTCTACTAGAAAACAGTTTTGACAGTTCAGAAGCGCGGCATAAGAACTCATGATCTTGAAAATTTATGAATGGAACACGCGGTGACAGAGTTTCGCGCGAAGTAGCCTGCATCGTGTCATCGGATACATCTTGTTAATTCTACAGAAAAAGATTGGGCAAAATTGCACTACAGCGGCCTCATGTAATTTCGTGTTTTTTTTTTGGTGGAGAATGTAGCACTTGACGCGTAGATTACGAAACTAATTTTTTTTGGGACCGCAAATGATAATTAAATTAATTAACTTAATGTTAAAAATGTAATAATTTTAGGGAATTACCGTGTTTTTGTATTTTTGGGTGGCGGAGAATGTAGCAGTTGACGCGTAGATTACGAAACTAATTTTTTTTGGGCCGCAAATGATAATTAAATTAATTAACTTAATGTTAAAAATGTACTAATTTTAGGGAATTACCGTGGTTTTGTATTTTTGGGTGGCGGAGAATGTAGCACTTGACGCGTAGATTACGAAACAATTTTTTTGGGCCGCAAATGATAATTAAATTAATTAACTTAATGTTAAAAATGTACTAATTGTAGGAAATTACCGTGTTTTTGTATTTTTGGGTGGCGGAGAGTGTAGCACTTGACGCGTTGATTACGAAACTTGTTTTTGGGTCGAAAATGATAATTAAATTAACTAACTTAATGTTAAAAAGTTAGTAGAGTGGAAACCTAAACAAACAGTAACAAGCCGTGGTGTAGGCGACAACCCGACGAAGATAATTACTTCCAAAACACGTAAAAGACGTTACTAAACTCCCCGTATTGGCGCCTGACGGCGCCGCGCACTCGCTTCGCTCAAGCGCTGGGGGCGCGCAGCGCCTCCCCAACCCCATACTAAAAAAAGCGATGGGCCATCTATAACGCGACCTAGAGGACAGTACCAAGCCTTACGCATCAAGTATATAGTGGCCCAATAATAGAAAACACCGAGAAAATGAACAAAAACTGTAAAAGATTTGATAAAGTACGGGAATATCACTTTGTGGCCCAAAAATACAAAACACCGAGAAAATGAACAAAAACTGTAACTGATTTTATACAAAAAGGGAATATCACGTGGAATTCATTAGGACACCGAAACTGTGTTGCCGGCGAACACACGACGGAAATAAGTACAACAAAACACGTGCAAATGCCCAAAAATTAGAAATTTAAAATTACATTAAAATATTAAATAATCATTTGCGTCCAAAATAAAAATTACCCTCGGCATCTACGTGACAAGGTCTATCAGGCGCAACCAAAATTAATATAAAATTCAATGAAAATGAGAAATTTTTAAAATTAAAAAAATTAAGTTAAACAATTAAATAATCATTTGCGGCCAAAATAAAAATTACCCTCGACATCTACGTGACAATGTCTATCAGGCGCAACCAAAATTAATATAAAATTCAATGAAAATGAGAAATTCTTTAAATTAAAAAAATTAAATTAAACAATTAAATACTCATTTGCGGCCAAAATAAAAAATACCCTCGACATCTACGTGACAAGGTCTATCAGGCGCAACAAAAATTAATATCAAATTCGATGAGGCCGCTGTACTACACTTCACCCAAAGATTGGAAACAATAATTAGCTAAGCTAAAACAAAGGCCTAATTGAACTAGTGACTTGTGACGCCAATTGCCGGTGGCCGTGTTATATTACGTAGGAGGTTGTTGTAAAGCCTTCACTAATTTAAACGCTTAACTACAGCAAGTGTTTATTGAAATTGGAAACTCAACGCACGAAATAGCGGTTCCGAGTTTTCACTCGGTGCCACAAACTGAGATCCAAGCCGGCTCCTCCTGCTGCTAGGCGAGAGTGGTAACCACTCGGCCCCCCACTGATACGTTCTTACGAAATTTTTTCTAAAACGGAGCGATGACGTCACTTGATCCGAACGGGAAATTAGAGTAGTTCCTGAACAGGCCAAAGAAATACGATTTAAGATACCAAAATAAACTAATAATCATTAATAACTAACGTAAAGATAGGTTTGGGATCATTGGGTCACTAGAAACAGGTCAAGCAGGTAAGTGGTCTGCTACTGTTCTATATTCGCCTCTGACGACTCTAAGAGAGTTTGCAATCCTTTTCTGCGTTGCCAAACCTTTAGCGCAATTTCCAGACACCCAAGTTGCGAATCGCAATCCGCCAAACCTAAATTGGTGAAAGTTGCTCAAACCCTATTTTCCTCAACGGTTGGCTGTAAACATATTTGTCAATGACTCTTTCTAAATAGGAATCGACGATTGTGAACACGCTTATTTCAAATGTCCTACGAAATGCAATTTATTACTTGTGACAAATTTCAAATTTGGCCGAGATGGAATTTTTTCCCCTTTCTTTTGCAAAACATGAGAACAAAAAATAATTTTACAAAATCAATTTATTTGCATTTTGTACAAATGAAAGACATTGGGGGTTAAAAAATTGTCGGAAATTTGAAGTAAAATTTGGAAATTACTGTTTAATTAAATTTTGTTTTGTTAAAGTGGTTTTATATAAATTAAATTAAATTTTTTTCACTTTGATTTGATAATGGTCAACTCATGCCTTATGCGGTTGCCACTTTGGCTGAAATTCTTCCCGCACTTAAACCGACACGGATACGGCTTCTCGCCGGTGTGGGTTCGCGAATGCTTCTTCTGCGTTGAGCTGTCACTGAAGCACTGTTCGCAGTGTGTGCACTCGTACGGCTTAGCCCCCGAATGGATACGTAAATGAGTGTTAAGCGAAGAACGCTGCACAAAACTTTTCCCGCAAAAATCACACCGGTATTTTTGTTCATCTTTACTTTTGTGGCGCAAACTGTGCGTTTTGAAACTTTTCTGGTCGTTGAATTGTTTTCGGCAACGGATTTTTGTAAGTTTGTCTATATGACCGCAAATAATTTGTTCGCGACACAAATCCTTCAAATCAGCCCTAGCCGGCACAGACGCGGTTTTAGAATTTGGGCTATTCATTTCAGTCTGCGTATCTACCTCGTTCGAGTATGTTGACCCCTGCGGTGCCGTCGGACTGCTGAATGACGTATCATTGTCCGCGGCTTCGATGGCCGTCGACTGTTCGGAAATTGGAATTGTTGACGAGGCTGAAATGGACATTCCAAATTAGTAAGAGGAAATTGACTTTAAATGTAATAAATATAGTTACTCGTATCACTTGGGGCAAGTTGTTCATCCAGCGAACAGGTTTCAACGTCGATTACCGGTGACACCGCGCCTTGCCGGCTGATGGAATACAGATTAAAGGCCGCTTGTAAGTCGTCCTCGGTCATATGTGGGTAGGTGGACATAAGACGTGGAGTTGGACGGGGCAGATTAGCGGCTGTTGGAGGACAGTGATTGCGCACGTGATGGTCGAGGTGTAAAACTGGAGCCATGATGGTCGCGAAAGAGAAACTTCGTTGAGCGGCGAAGACCGAAGAGAGCGAGAGGACGTCTTGGCCGATGGTAAGATGCGGAAACACGGACCTCCCAGCCTCTCGAACTTGGTTTTATACGAAGACCGCGTCCACTAACAGTCCTTATCTGCCGCGCCAGCAACCCTTTGAACCACCATCCACCCCCCTCTCGTTTCAGTAGATGATAGTTTCTTATCACCCCCGAAAGTGAGAGCTCCCTTCTAATTGGCGGACCACAGACGCGAGAAAGTTTTTCTGGGGTCCACGAGGACCATACGCCGAAAATTTTTACGAAACGAATACATTTACAAATAAACGAATCATATCAACTTTGATAATGTTTCTATATATATCTAGTCCAATATCTAGTTTAACTAAGCCTAATTTATAATAAATTTTTAAACATATGAAAATATGTAAATATTTTAATATATTTCATACCAATTTAGTTACTTTGAGTGTGTGTTATAACCAATGAACAAAAATGTCATTTTCACACGTTACTGGCTTCGCAAAAGTTTAATAAAACAATAATTATCCTCCTTTAAACGCAGCTGAAAATATAATTGATTTACAGATTAACAAGCCAAATTCAAGACTAGATTGATATGTACCGTAATTCAAATAAGTGACATAAAACACAAATAAATAAATAAAATGGGAAATATTACTTAATCTAGATTCAGGCGTTGATTTTCATGTAGTTTTCTTTATTCTAAAATAACACCCTGAGCGTTAAAACAGCAATTCCTTATACCGCTACTGATATTGGCTTAAAACATATTCCAAAACCTATTACGTCGGAAAAATGTGTTTTCTTAATAAATAAATATATGCGCATTAAAACTACGAATTTGTTCTGAAATAATTCTTTGAAATACGCGAAGCCGTTGCGTAGAAGCCCGCCAACGACCGCTGCTACAGACTGTCCGAAATGTGCTTTCAATCTAGCGACTTCTAAATGAAAACGGCCCGTGCAGTTCGTGCCGTGAGTAGGTGAGCCACGAACAATCTCAAAACGGCGGCTGACGTTGAATCCGAGCTGAGCTCACCCCGCTCTTCGCGTTTAGCGCTCAAGTGCCAACTATTTTCCGCTTTTGAAGATCAATTTCGTTTCAACTTTATTAATGTAGCCCCAGGCTGGGCTCTCTTTGGAAAATTGTTTTTGATAAATATTCCACTTCAGAGGCAAGGTTATCGAAATATCCCAAGAGCCTGAATTAATGCCTTAAAAGTCGCTCGATGACTTAGGCCTAAGGTAGTGCCTTGGGTATTAGCCTAGCTGATTATTATTATTATTATTATTATTTAAGTCATTTCGGAGTCGTAAATGTGTCGATTTGAAGTCGGCCCAAGTATTATTTTATAGTCAACAGCAAATTTATGATATAAAAATACATTTACATGTTCAAGTGGCCATCGACTTCTACCGAAATAAAAATAGGACCGAAATCGTGTCATTTAAGGTTCTTAAACATAGCTTCAAAGTAACATATTACACGATAAATTAAGTAAGCCGATCTCACCTTGTCACGACGATGAGCTCATTACAGCAGCCCCAGTGGTGCCATCTCCAGATTCATTGCTAAAGTATTAATTTTCATGAAAATATAGCTAATGTTAGATAAAAAGTGCATCATAAAAGAATTTAGAGATGGCGCTAGTGTAGGTACAACATTTTTTCTGCTATGACAGAAAGTTACATTAAGTAGAATCTCTAATTTATTTTTAGCAATCTAAACAGTAGAAAATACTTGATAATTTTAGAAAATATGATTTATAAAAATATTTGGCATTGGGTTTGCCATTTTAGTCCTTCGTTGATAATAAGAATGCATTTATTTATACCATAATTAAAAAAATAAACATAATTACGGCACAGAACGAATTCGGACATGGTGGTCTGTCGTGGAACGGAAAACACCTACAAGTAAATTATTTTTTAATGAAGTTCAGACTGCCATATTGAATAATTCTCGTCTAATAAATTTAATTTAATTTAAATTAAAACGGTCTTATTTAACCCTTGTTAATTAATTTTATATTTTTATAATAATATAATTTTTATTATATTTATATTTTAGTCTTTCCATTCTTAAAAATACAGTGTCAAAGTTCATTTTCTCGAACATTTTGGTATTTTCATCGCGCAGTAACAAAAGAGTTCGAGTGAAAGACAAACAAATAACGTTTGATAAACTTGGTTTTAAATTTCCATGAAGACCAAACCTACATTCCAAGTACAAGCTGGACTTCAAAGCCTTTTCGGGATGGAGATTCCCAAAAGCATTTCTTCACTATATTCATTGAAATAATCATTTTTCAAATAGATAAGAAAAGTTAATCAACAGATGAAACATTTTAAACTATTTATTAGCATTTAAAAGGAATATACAATGTTGAAATTATTTTCGTTGATACCGTTGTTGAACGCTTTTTTACGCTGGTTGTCAATTTTGTAAAATATCGTCTGTTGCGGCGTCTGCAGCTAGCCTTACTCCGCGCTGCGATGTCACGTGACCGTTGAGCAACGGAAAAACCTGCTCAATGGACGGGCAACGTGACGTCAAAACCGGAAGTCAAAAAATCCGTTCAGCTCAGCGTTGAGCTTATTATGAGTTACTGAACGCAGTCAAGGCTCGTGCAGTTTTTTGTCTCGTGATCTAAAGTAAATAAATCTTAAGAAATTATTTTCATAATTAATCGGCCCACCATTGTTTAATTTTTACAATTATCTACAATAGAGGGCGTTGCCGACTAATGAAATTTAAATCTTCCACCTTCAACCAGGTGCGGGAAGAAAAAATTACTTGTTGAAGAACATGCAATTTTATTAGTGGTACTATAAGTCTATAATTTTTTTCCATAAGTTTGTCACTTTGGGGAATATTTTACTGAGAGCTATAGTCAGTTGCAGGCTAAGAAAGACAAAATATATAGTACATTCGGCGCAAGGATACCTCAGACCAGTTCCGGCCAGTCTACCGCGCGTAATTTAAATTTGACCACTTTACGGTCAATTTCAAATTTCGTGAGTTTCATAATTTTTTCGCGCCATCTAGGAACCGAAATTGGAATCTATTTTTTAATTTCATGTTGTCATGAGTTTAATTACTGAATGCAGCTAAAGAAAATTCGATAATTGAAGCTCCAAATATTTTAAATAGCCCAAGAGGTTACTATAAAAAGCATGATAAAGGTTTATTGTTAACAAGTAAAGAGAAAAATATAATTTTAAACGTCTATAGCTCATTAAGACAACGTTACCCCCAAGAAAGCGTGGTAACTATTTTAAAAGAAACTGCCGATTTAACTGGTAAGACGTAGAAATAAATTTACAAAATTAAATAATTATACATACTATTTTAAATTTAAGAATGATAGGAATGCCTTATCTTTTAAATTTGCTCGCCACCACAATTATGAAATTAAAAAATAAAAATTCCAATTTCGGTCTCTAGATGGCGCCAAAAGACGACAAAAAGAGCAAAATTCGAATTTGACCGTAAAATGGCCAAATTCAAATTTCGCGCCGTGGAATGACCGGAAACGGTCTGAGGCATCCTTGCGCCGATTGTATTATATATTTTGTCTTTCTTAGCCTGCAACTCACGGAGTGACGTTATCACAAGATGAAAATTTCCCCCTAGCGAGGCGCTGTCAAGGCTAGTGTGACGCTGGAGTAAGCGGACGCAAAACGGCGACGAAGCCTGTAATGCAGTTTGTCTTGTGAATAGCTTTCTGTAAAACTTTTGTATGTGAAGAATAGGAAGTGCCTAAAAATAAACATGGAAGCAGGAACTAACCGTCGTGAGGTAAATTCAGTAAAAAGCGCCATCTGATGGGGAAATTAAAGGGATATTCCACCATATAGTTGAAATATCATTTTACTATAACCTAGTAACCTACTTTTTAAGCCTCGGTCAAATATTATTTACATTTTAAATTAATATTTAACATTATTTTAATTTAATATTTTAACATTATTTTAATTTAATATTTTAACATTATTTTAATTTAATATTTTAACATTATTTTAATTTAATATTTTAGCATTATTTTAATTTATTATTTTCATTATTTATTTTAAAATAATTTACGGTTTGTCTAACTTTCATTTTGTACGAATTAATATATTTATTCGCATAATTAAAATTCAATTGCACCTTCATCAGATTACCAAAGAATCATTTTCTCGACACCCGTGACCTTCGTGAAATCACGTGATATTATTTAATTTATTATTTAATCTGGTCATCGATAGAAGGCGCTTTCCGCAGTTTTTACCTCACGAATGGGTCTTGCTGGCGCACGCTCTCCGTGTAAAATCGGGGGTCTATTTTATTTCACATGTCTATGGGTACATTCCCACTGTCCCTATTTGAACGGTCCTTAATTCTATAACCTTTCGGGGAGGATAGTTTGTAGTGGAAGAATAAGTCACTCTAGTCAGGTCAACTGCGCGAGGGTGGGTTCCGGGCAGCCCATGGTGTCGCCTTTAGTCGGGCCGTGATGAGGGCGTTTGTTTGCTATATGTGTGGCAGAAACGAAGGCTGTCTCACTGGCGAACGTTGTTTCGCAAAGCGCACTGTTGTCCCGGCCTGATTAGTCTCGTAGGCCGCTGTAGCGCTTAAGGCGGAACGGCGGGGTGCAAATACATAGTTCTATGTCTATGGGTACAGACGATGGGTCGGCTATTCGTGGCCGTTTATATCGGCCGATATTCAGAAAGTTATCTATCATAACAGTATAGTGTATATGATACTATCATTGTAAAAGACGGTTGAGTACACTGTCATGCCATTACATTCAAATTTTTCTTCCAAATAATCTTGCCAGAGCATATCCGAATCAGTTTTTAAAATGATGTGCCAGATTATTTTAAATTGTTTGGGGAAAGGGCAGTGCCGTCTTTCCCATTGGGCCCGTTGGGCCAGGGCCCAGGGCCCCGAGTTCGAAAAGGGCCCCCTCAGGCTCAAAACAAAACCATTCACCATTAAAATTTCATATTTGCAATAATGGCTAAGCGAAGGAAAGGTGTATCTTGGCCCCACTTTTTTTTATTTAACGGAGACATTTTATTGAAATCGGCGGGCATATTTAGTCGGAACTGATTTCTACCTTCGATAAATAGTTTTCTCTCACCAGGACCGGCGTTAGGGCGTGCGGGGCCCCTTCCCCCCATAACAAATTTGCCGAGGAAATGTTCGAAACAAATAGGGTTCGCTCGCTCGGTGAGCAAATTCATAATATTGCTATACACCTGATTCCCATAAATCAAATCACAGGAATCTGACCGAGAATCTTATTTTTTTTCGGAGCCAAAGAATAATCTTCGAATCTGGAATCGAATTCGAATCGTAAAAGCTTACCCGGAATCAAATTCGAATCATTGAATCGTCTCAGGGCCCCTGAAGGCAGCGCTTACCGCGGGACCCGAGGCGGTTGCCTCGTTCGCCTTGCCCTAATACCGGCTTTGTCTCTCACCAACAGTTTTCCGGATACAGCCAAATTTTTAGGTTGACTATGTTTAGAGTGCGAAGTTGACGTCAAACGAGCTTGAAGTAGATCCGGGTAAGATATTGCCACTATTTGATACGACTAAATTATGACGTTAAATTTCGGGTTTACTATTCCCACCGGCGCGGCGGATCCAAGTTTTGTTATTAATTTTCTGAAATAGCAAATAATGAATTTCAGAAAACCGAGTATTTTATTTAAACATTTTTACTATTTGATTTTGTAAAATTTACAAAATTATTTGACATTCCCATAAAATTTTCGCCCGTAAGCCCGGAAACGTTTGCAGTGTTTGAGAGAAGGTGCTAAAATGTTTCATGACGCATTATCTTGAAGTGTTTCCCTCTTTAAGAAATGTGTATGAAATAATTATAGCAAAAAGAAAATATACTGTATCCTAACAAAAAACTTTTAGCTTCTGTATCTTTGCCTTTGTTTTGTGTGAAATTTCCTTAGCTCACCATATTATTTATAGCATAAATCACATAGTACGAATAAGTATGACACTGAACGATTTCTGCGAAGGAAAATCTGTGACAGTGATTGTGTAATCGAAAGTTTTGGACGGGGAGACTCTTCCCTTCCTAAACTCTTCGCCGGTAAATGCCAGGTTAGTTTGATGGCGATAGTAACTATCGTAAACGCATTTAAGTTTCAAATTAAAAAATAAGTACTCTAAAGGGAATATAACCTGCAACGCGATATGTATGGAAGACCCCACAATTTTAAGGATTAACTCTCAAGTAAACCACTAAGCAGCTCCGATGCCTCGAAAGCCATAGGAGGAAGCGGCCAACAGCGAAACCGTTGGAGGGCGACCAAAATACCAGAGGTTATATTCCCTTAAAGAATGAAGCGAGTGTTCATAATTCTGATATTTCACTTCCGATTCAATAAGACACCATTATTTCCCCAAAGCAAGCGTTATTTATATTTGCAGAAGTTAATTTTTTTCTGATACTTGTGAAAGTGTTTTAATTTTCAAAGGGTCTGGCCTCGTTCATCAAAAGTTGAAAATGGCTAACAGCAACGATTTCCCGCGCGTTGTTACCTGGAACTTACAAAGACTAAGTAATTCTAAGACCGGTGTCAGTTTTTAGCAACATAATGATTTAGGTGGTCATTGGCGAAACAGAATATCATAAAAAATTTTGCATTGGGTGATAGGAAATATAATATTTTGTTACTTATGCCTTTAGGTATTTAGTAACCCAGAGCATAAGCCAATGGAAAAGGCGAAAGAAAATTATATCAGCAATGCTAGTAGCACGTTTAGAAAGTTGGAGGGGAAAAAGTCACTGAGGAATTGTTTGAATATCATCCTACGATTGATGTGGCCAAGAAGTTAAAGCTATCCCATAACGCTATCTTTTCCCATTTTTTGCTGTAGTGTTATTTACCATTATTTAACAACTTTTCCCATTTTATATCAAGTTATTTACCATCTGTTAAATACCACGCTTTCATAGTCGATGGAAATTTACTCAAGCTAAAACGTTGATATTTGGTATATGATAAAAAGTTCCCTTTACTTAAAATTTTCAAACCTGGCGGTATTTGTTCGAATACTTCGGTTATTTTCGAAATCAAATTTGACAAATTATTTCTAAAAACCGAAATATTTTGTTTTTGACAAATAGCCAACATGGGCGCCAGCAGACATTCTATGGGAGTGCCATGATATAGAAACCTCACTCGCTTCGCTCGCTCGGCGGTCACACAGAACGGTTTGATAAATGATAATGAACGAGCTTTCCGTAAGTGATATAAGACACTTTTGAAGTAAATACTCTACTGCAGTGTTTTCCCCAAAACGAAGAACGACAGTTCAAGTAATACGTTGGTGCGGACGGGCCGCGGTTCATTTTTCGGTATTAGCCTAGTCTCCGATATTTAATCGAAAATAAATTCGGGAAAACCTAGACCCAAGAAGGGGCAACGGGGCATAGCTCATTGAATGGGGGGAGCGGCAATTACTCCCACGCCGTGTCCGTACATGATACCAAAAATAAATGATAATTTTCTACTCGCCCTGCCCTACCTTGAAGAGTACTCGGCTACAGCCCATACTTGCTATCTCGTCGCCACTTTGGTGCCCCCAATTCGTACGCCACCATAGGGGGCCCCCAAAATAAAAAGTGCCAGGGCCTCACAATATGTAAAGACGGCCCTGGGGAAAGGGTTGACAACTAAAGCTTTAACGGAATTCCAGTTTGCTAAGCGTGCCTCTTTAAAGAAAACCTGTTTAAGAAAAGAAATTAAAAATAAGAAGGCTTGCAAGCAATGTCATGCAAATAAGAAAGATGGAAATAAAAAACCTAAAGTCCCAAAGGTTTATAAACCAGCAAAGGGGTTTGTAACTTAACTGATAAAGTAATGTGATAGCTATAAGTGATTAACAAGTTCCTGTTATTTAGATCCTATTGTAAAGAAATTTTTAACTTCAGTGATAAGAAAAATTACGCAAAATTTAATGTAATATGTGATACGGGTAAAGAAATATTTTAAATTAAGTTTAAGGATTTAGTAAATAAACCAACATTTTTACTGGTAACTGACGTTTATTAATATGTACCCAAAATAAAGCTTGAATTTAGAGGTTTTCATACAAAAGTCTTCTTAAAACTTTAACTTTTTTGGATTTAGCACTGACATTTCCATTTACAGGAGTTGTACAATTTTTACCAAGCATTTTCAAATTGGGAATATTCTGCTGATAACTGATGTTTGGATTGTCGTTCGATCCGCTTGCAGCTCTCTGTTTGCCAAAGTACCTTTCTAAAGGATCTTGATTAAAGCGTTCAGTGAATACAAATTTGGCTCCTTTTGAAAGGAGGAACTGAGTTGCTTCAATAATAGAATGTACAGTAATTTTTAAGCCATCTCTTGTTTCTTGACTCAACAACATTTTAAACTTGTCAAAATCATTCGGTACTACTAAAGCTTTGACTTCAGCCTCCCACAAAATATCCTAAAATTTTTTCTTGTAACCATTGAAATCTCCAATCATTAACTTGTCGGTAGGGATCTTGAAAGCGGTTTCTTTGATATTTTCCATCAGTTAGATTTCTTACATTCACGCAATCAAAAAAATCATTGACAATTTGTAGGAAATTTATAGTCTCTGAAGCTTCTTCGCCAACAAGTATATTAACAGCTGCGGCTTCTGTCTTACTCAAGATTTGCGCTGCATAGCTAACTCTCATTTTAGAAAAGTTATTTAGGTATACATGGTCGTACTTGACTTTGGGGGCAAGTTTCAATCCAGAATCTAATTCAGAGTCTTTTTTAAAAGTTTCTTCAACGTGGTTCCACAACAAATGTTTACCATTTTTTTTAGAAGTTTTGAATGATTTCCAGTACCACTTGATTCAAGTCCATTGCGTAAAGTTTTCAATAAGTGTGGGACATCTGAGATAAAGTAAATGTAATTGCCAATGGAATATGGATTTTTAGCTTTAGCGTCTTTTGGAAATTCAGATTTGCGCGGGAGAATCCCTTAGTTTTCAATACCTTAAACACGAGTAAACAAAAATAAACTCTAGAATTTATGCAGAATCTACCAAATTTTAGAGAATTACGTCAGAAAAAGTGAGGGAGTTGTAGTAATATCTTGTATTTTAAACTAGACAATGCTTTTCTTAAAGGTATAGTGGAATTGTTTCTTAATTTTCTTATGTATATGCATCAAGTTAGATGCAATATATCCATTTTCATGAAGCGTGAGAAAATATTTTTCAAGTTTGAGAATAAATATATTTTTTCACCCTGTGCTTAAATTCCAAACATTTATCTTTAAATATATTCCTAGGTGGTTAAAGGTTAAACTAATGTCAATTTAGGGTAAAATGAGCTTTCACATAAGGAGACGGTATTTAATGCAACTAAACAGATACATTCTTTCATTTCTTTAAACTAAGGTGCTGAATGCTCAGATGAATGTTTTTTCCTGTTCATTGTGTAAGGTTAGAAGATTTCCACCCCCAAGGGTGGCTAACGCATCTCAGAGTTAGTCACGCTCATGATCCTAATTTGCCCTTGAAATGCAACCTCGTTCACTGTTGTACCAAACATTTCTTACTTAAGCATGTTTACCGCCACCATTTTCGAAATGGTCATTTTATAAATGTGGGCATTCCGGTTGATCTGAACAATTTTAATCATCAAGATTTAGGTTATATTAACCCTGAAAATATTAATCAAGTCATTGAGGAAAGACTGTCTGATTCTACTATGTCTGATGTTGATTACGATGAAGTTGATAAAAAGGATCTGCAGAGAAAAGCAGCTTTAATGATATTGGAAACTAGAGAAAAACGCAAATTACCAAACTCTGTTGCAACCTCTATTGTTAACAGTGTTTCTAGTCTTTTAGAAGACTGCATGAACTTCTGCAGTAATATTGCTCGTCGCGAAAATTGTGTAGAAAAAAAGACAGGAGCAAATTTCTTCGTGAAATTCACTCACAAGTATTATTAGAAACGAGTATCAACTAAACAAGTTTTGCGAGACAAATCTTAATCTTATTAAACCAGTGGACTATGTTCTGGGAAGAATTCATACTAGAAAAAAAATGTAAAACTTACATTTACTTACGTGCCAGTAACTCTGGTTCTCATTAACTCGCTTTCGCATGATGATATTTGGGAAGAATATACAAGAGAAAAAGTAGAAATTGGGGAAAATTATTTGACTGATTATGATGATGGTAACATCTATAAACGCCACTTTTTATTTTCAAAAAATCCTAAATGTTTAAGATATATTTTTATCTTGATGAAGTTGAGCTGAATAATCCTTTGGGTGCCAAAAGAGGCATGCATAAAGTTTTACTTATTTACTTTATGATAAGAAGTTTCCATCCTAAATTTCGTAGCAAGCTAAGTAGCATAAATCTTTCTTTGTGCGTCAGATATCCATTTGTTAAGAAGTATGGGGAAGCAACAATTTTTAAACCACTAATTGAAGAGTTAATATCTTTTCAAATTGGTTTTGTAGTTAGAGGTCAAAATATTAAAGCTTGTATTGCAACAATTTCAGGAGATAATCTATCTACCTTCAGAAATATAGGCCTACCTTGTTTAAAAATATATGCCTACCTTCTTTAATGGCAAACAGACCAGATAGCTGAAGCTGATAATTTCAAATGACATCAACTGCTAAATTAAATGAAGTATTAAAGAGCAGAAAAAGTCACGTTTATAATTTATTTTTTTATTTTCACTGAAATACAAGTGTTGACGAACGTTGGCAGAATTTTTTAATTTTATTAATAAATTTGAAATTATGAACTTTAATAACGATATAAATTATAAAAGGATTTTTTAGTATCATTTTATATTACCTTTAAAAAGAATCTTCATTCTGTTTTTGTTGATGTATTAATATGTTTTGTTCACTTAACCTGATTTAACTCTCGCTGTACGTATCACGTTTTTCAAATAAATTATTCACCAATAAAATAGTTTTATTTAAATTTAAAATTGCTTTTTAAGAAACATTTGTTTAGTTCACTTATGTCCAACTATTATGTAGTAACTGATATTTAGAATTAAGTTTGGGTAGGCCTATAGCAACATCCTATTGTTAAATTACAGTACAAACAATAGGAAATTTCATGTTGGAACAACAGTAATTGTCACAACAGGATAATAAGGTTCTATTGTTAAATTACCGTAAATGCAACGGGAAATTTCACGTTTGAACAACAGTAATTTAAAATTTACTGTTAATGGTACTTTATATTTCTCGTGTCTAGAACAGGTTTTAACTTACAGCCTCGCTACGTTTACAGGAAAAAATACCTGTAATTTTTCAGGAATTTTCCTGGTACACCTCCGTTATTTTCGAGTGCAGCCTCGGAGATGAAGACTTTTGTGAATATTATATACTTCTGCAACAATTTATCCTCAAATAGTGACACTATAGTAGAATCCTACTATAGATTATTATATTCTGAGATTTTGCGTTGTGCCGCTTTGAGCGACCGAAAAATATTTTTAAAGAAGGTAGGCCCATAGACATAGGAACTATACTTATACCTAGACAAACTGCTGGATCTACGAAATTGAGGCCGGTTTTGAGCAATGGCGCTTTGTTATGCGTGATATGGACAAAATTACGTGGCGCCGCCTACGGCGTCTACGCGCGGCTAACTATACCTAGGCTATAGCCTTGACTATACTAAAAAAAGTAAGTCAGCTGTCAAATGTAAACAAAGGAAGCATGGAGGAATGTACCAATAAATTTCCAAATTATATAATGAAATGTGAGTAAATATTAATGATATTTATCTGTTAATGTAAATTAATATATTAGTTTCAATATTAATATAAATAAATAAAATAAACTACATAAATAATAGGAATAAAAATAAACAGTGTCTGAGTATTTGGCCATTGACATTGCAATCAAAGATGTAAAAGCAAAAAAAAGGGAGGTATAATTGTGGAAGGGATTCTACACACATTGATAAAGGATTAAAGAACTCTTATTGCCCTTGAAAAAATATTAACTTGGTGAGTCTTTTTCGAATAGCTGCTTTCTTCATTTGATCGTTTATGTCTCTGCTTATTTTCCTCAGCCTTATGTTAACGTATATTTTGATAATATTTTTCATCAAAACATTAACGTGGTGTTGTGATCCAAGTTCGTCATCAAACATATGTTCAGTAAGAGTTGGAAAAATATCGTCTGTTACTAACTGGCGCAGAACCAAACATTCTATTTTTAAGTCAATGTTTTTAGCCACAGTTTTGATTGATCCGAAGTATCTCACTGCCTTCTCAGTCAAGCTACAAATCTTGAGAACCCTAGCTGTCGGATGACATAATCCACCATTGTCCTTTAAAAGGAGTAGAAGTTTGGTTGGGTCCTCCTTTGCATAGCTATGACTTGATAGTGAGGAATGAATTTCGTCTAAAGCGTGTAAACATGTTTGGCATTTTAATGCTTTTCGTAATTTCTTTACAACAAAACCAGCCATATAACGGATTATGTTTTCTCAAAAGATGTTGGATGTTGATGTATCATCACTAAGAAACATAATAAAGTCATCCATTTCTTCCTCTAGAGATTCTTCTTCAATAACTCTAAGTTCGTTGGTTGGAACTGGCACCATGCACAAATTTGGAACGTGAGTGTTATCCAAAGCAATTACATTGCCACTTTTTGACGTTTCAATTTTAGTAACCAACATGTTTTTGTATGCGGCAGTGAAGTTTCTACAAGTAGGATTGTTGTTCCAACCTCCTCGCTGACGAATTGTGTTAAAATATAACTCTAAATGGTCCTGCGAAAGTTTGTAAGTTAAAAGGTACCTTAAAAAATAAACAATGGTTTACAAAATCTGGTATTTGCCAAAAAATTTAAGCGTATTTAAAAAAAATATACTTCAGTGGTCCATCAGGGGGAACAATGTACTTCTCTCCAATGTCCAAAACACTGTGAATTGTGACACCAAAACCAATAATGGCTGTCTTTCTTTGGCTTTTAAAAATCAAGTTGCCTTCCAAGTCTGTTAAATTGAATAGAAGTTCTTTAGTCTTCATTATGTCACGTTTAGTTATTTCAAGGTTGGAAAGCCGAATTGGTGCCTTGTAACCTTTAGCCCATGGATTTCGAGAGTTCAATACATCAAACAAACTGCAAGGAACAGTGAGGTCAGATATGAAGTCAAAATTGTTTAGAAAAGTTGCTTAAAAATTGTTTTTTGTAGATACCGATCAATTTTTGATATAAATTTAGATGTTGGCCCGCTTCCTTGAAACACTGGATCACCAGCCTCTTTCAAAAATTCTATGCTTTTTGCCACAGAACTGCTAACTGTTTGTGCGGCCAAGTTGACTTTCATTTTTTGAGTTTTAAACTTAATATGAAATTTTGATAATTTGTTAGCCAACGTTAATCCTTCATATTCTTGATAGCTCTGAAGGATGGCAATATATGCCCATTCGAATTTCTAAATATTTACATTAAATGTTGTTCAATTTCCTTGATAACTTTTTAAGGTGAATTTCTCTTACTTCACCAGTCCGTTGGTCAATCAAAACACCGTAAAATTCCCATAGATTTCTCAATAGCTTTAACATGTGGCAAGCATCAAGGACAAAATGGACAACTTCACCTGGATCCGCTAAAAAAGATATAACATTGTAGTCTTGAACAGATTATGTTCACCATAAACATATGAAAGTTTTATGATTATGGTAGAGTGTTCCATGGTAAAAGATTTACTTGCTGTTCATGAAACACTTTATGGAAAGCTGATTAGGTAGAATTGTTTATTTTGATTTATTTTTTTGTCCAAAGGTACTTTAATACTTTCATTTATCTAAAGCAATCACAGAACAAATTCAGTTTGTTTTTACCAGGGTTGGGAAAACTGCATTGAATAAAATCTTCCGTTATGACAACACCAAGAGATTGAGCCATGGAAATGTTACTTCGAAGTGCATCGCATGTAAGAGCTTGGCCCCTGTTTTATAGATTTGAAAGAGACACTCTTTTACCAAATTTTTCAACAGATGGCTAGGAGTGCCATGGACGAAGAAATATCCGACAGGGACTTTCCAATGGCCATTTATGGCTACAACCATAAATACGAGGGCAGATGTCGCAATTTCTTCAGTATCTTGGGTATCGTGATCCAACCCCAAATTCACATAACCAGAAAATTCCTTCCCAGTCCATTCGGTGTGTTTTTTAATGGACATTTCATCCAAAGACAGTGCTACTAGCAGCGGGTAATCAAATTTATCAACCTCATTTTTAATGTAGGTGAAACTTTAAGCCGTGAAGCCTGGTTGACCATTGGCTTTGTTCGTCCATTCACGAAGTGTGTTGGGATGAGGTAAACAAAGATGTGCACCGTCATAGCAAAGCTTCGAATTAGCTTCTGATTTTTTGGTCCTGTTTGACGCAAAAATTTAAACAATTCAATTGAAGTTGGTCCGAATCTTTCCTCAATATCCAGTGCATTTTCTTCTAAGATAAGATTTTGTTTCTTCATTTGATGCAGTACGTGCTTGAGGGAAGAAAGTTTTAAAGTTTTGCGTTTCATGGCTTGCTTGGTAACTTTAAGTTTTTTTTTTAGAGCTTGAACTCTATTTCTCCTTTGGGTTAAAGCCTTTTGGAACATAACATAATGGGTAGATGTTTGGCATGATTTCTATTGGGAAAAATTTTATTTAATTATAATTTTAATATTGTGCTATACTTCTATTTTACCTCAACAGTTTTAATTTCTTTCTTTAGCAATTGAGGATTAACACTACTGGATTCCTTGAAATATGTCTACAAAATTGACAAAACAAATTCTAAATAAACTTCACTAGGTAAGTATTTAAAATTTCTAACTACCCACATAATCGTGATTGCTCTTTGCATTTTCCAGTGCATTTTCATCTTCAGTTCCATTAACTTGGATAGGTTCATCGCCAATCACTATAGACTACAAAGTTTAAAAAATATTAACCACGGTATGTGAAGATCTTCCAAGCTTACTCTTTTCAGAAATAATTTTATATTTATTATTAGGGCAACTATACTTACTTCCGAGTGTTTATCATCGTTGGATAGTATGTCTAATTCAAGAGCATAGAAATCTAGATCTGGCTGCTCTGACACACTTGGAGACGCTGCGACATCTAATATTTCCGATAGCTGGTTACTGGAATCAAACTGCAGGGTATCTGAAGTTTCCATTGCTTCATGCTTGCTATAGCTCCGCTACAAAGTCGTTTATTATGTATATATACCTATTTCACTAACATTATTAAACACTGAATTATATACTTTTGTCCCAGTTTCATTAAATGTTAGATCACTTTTTCCCCTCGCAAAAACCGAAGGAATTGAGTCTTCCTTAAGAATTTTCCGCGTGAGATCTTTCGCGTTTTTGCCAACACGATAATCCGATTCTTTAAAGTGTTTTCCACAAACAAAGTGATACTTTCCGGGTATTAAGTTCAATCGATTTATTGCCTTAAGCCATTTTGAGCACAAGTTTAAGTTAGATTGAGGTAATCTTTATTATAAAAAATGGACAATACAAGGTTTTAAACAAAGATATGAAATTGTTATGATAAAAACAAGAAATACTTGTGAAATGGTATTTTTTCCTTTGGTGACCGACTTTTACAATTGGGAACCACGCAAGTTTGTACCATTTTCAATTGTTTGAAGTTTAAATTTACGTAAAATATTTTATTTCGCGTTGTATTTTACCAAAAACTAACTTTATTTTCGTAAGTTAAACAATTTTTACAAGTCTCTAAGAAAATACGTTTTTGCGTCCAGCGTTCGAATTTTCCGCTTTTTATAGTTTCTCCGTTCTCCACCAAACGATTTGGTGGCGCCACGGAATTTTGTCCATATCACACATGAGACGCGCGCGGGACGGAAAACCGGGCACAAAACGCTAGTGCCTTGAGTTTCTGCAATACTCCGTCTAGGTATAAGTATAGTTCCTATGTCTATGGGTAGGCCTATATTTCTGAAGGTAGGCCTATATTTCTGAAGGTAGGTCTATTTTTTTAAAGAAGGTAGACCTATATTTCTAGAAGGTAGGCCTATATTTCTAAAAGGTAGGCCTATATTTCTAAAAGGTAGGCCTATATTTCTAAAAGGTAGGCCTATATTTCTAAAAGGTAGGCCTATATTTCTAAAAGGTAGTCCTATATTTTCTGCGAATTTTGTCCTGGATGGCGTGCCATAATTCAGGCTACTTCGTGCGAAAATCTGTGACCGCGTGTTCCATTAATAAGTTCATTATTTCTTATGCCGCGCTTCTGAACTGTCAAAACTCTTTCCTGGTAGAGCCCAGGCGATTTAGGGTTTGAACTAAATAAGTGGTAATAAAACCTTCGCTGAGTGTAGGGAGCTGTTGGCTCACGTGGCATGAAGGACTTGCCAAGCTGATTATTATTATTAGAATTTATTTCTTTTGCAACGTGCGCCTTAAAATGGTGCGAATCGACTCTTCAAAATCTCCACGAATCCCTTCCTGAGGAACTGGTCAAACCCGGTCACAATATATCAATTGCTTAAAAACTGGTGGGCTGACATTTTCCAAATTGCGCCAAAATACAAAAACGGACAAAAGATCACGCAATTCTGACCTCCGCCATCTTGGATTAAAGATGTCGGAACTATCGCTAGCTATAGTACAGCCGGTATTTCGAAAATGGCCGCTATTTTCGTGAGCAAATGAGGAGTGGTTGCTGCTATACGTATTCGACGTATCTCTTGAAATGTTTCAAACAAAGCAACATTAAAATACCTGTAAATTGCCATCTTAATTTATGTTTTCTAAACATAATCCTTTTTAAAAACTATTATCAGTTTCTATATTGTAGCTTCCTAATCATAAACAACTTGTTGAGGTTAACGGTAATAGTTAGTGTAGGAAGCTGTTGGCTCGCGTGGCATGAAGGGCTTGCCACCACCCTCCTCCGCATTGTAACCCGGCCACCGGTAATTGACTTTACAAGTCGCTGGTCGACTTAGGAATATTTTGGTGCCTCGGGTTTTGGCCTAGCTGATTACTAAAACACCTTGGAATTCATCTGTCTAGTTTTACTTAAATATTTCCAGCCACACTTGTCTAAAGGCATTATAAAGTCATTTATTTAAGTGTATGAATTATTAATAATTAAACATATTACATAGGTCTTATGACCAATGTTTTATTTGGGGATTGACAGCAGGATTTTTTAAAATAGTATGCATTTCACGTTGAACGATCAAAAAAATAATGCATTTTAACAAAATTATGTGTTATAAAAGCACTTGCCAAGTTTTTTGGCTAGTTGTCCATAAAATCACTAAATAAAATTTCTTTAAAAACAACGGTGTTTATTTATTAATTGTTTTTATTCATTGTACAATAATGTGCATTTTAAATCTTTTGGTGTAACTCAATGGTGCCCAAACACTTGAACGTTTAGTGAAAGTGGATTTCATATCGATATGGTGTGCTTCAAATAGGCGTTTTGGGTTTGGAGATTTGGTACTTGACGAAAAACCGCTAACGAAATTAACTTTCAAAATTTGGGGAGGAACCAAAATGTTCGAGTGAAGGACAAATAAATTAAGTGTGATAAACGCTGTTTTAAATTTCCATGACAACGAAACCTTAATTCACTGATGTCTTGTTTACTTTTCGCAATCGTTGATTTAAAATGAAAGAGTTCTGGGAATCTGAATCGACGTTTCTGGATGTAGATTCTCAAGGGGTTTTTCCAGAGGCCCGTTTCAAAATAATTATTGAACTAATCATTTTGCAAATAGATGATAATAATAATCAGCTAGGCCCAAGTCATCAAGCGGCTTTTAATGCCCTAATCAGGTGGCCGGGTTACAATGCGTAGGAGGGTGGTGGCAAGCCCTTCACACCACGTGAGCATTAGCTCCCTACATTTACTATTACCGTTAACCTCTACAAGCTTTAACTTAAACCAGTGGGCCGCAGGGTGAAAGCGCTAACCACTCCGACACCCCACCATTAGATTATACAAGTAAATCCATAATATATATATATATATATATATATATATATAGGTTGACCTACGGACACACGAATTGAACCAAAACCCGTAAATATCCAGCCACAATTAATGAAATTATCCGGGTACTCGTGTAACGTCCATTGTCGGTTTAGCGAGGATCCAATATTAACATTAAGTCTAGAGGATTTTAAATTAAATTAACTAAACGATTTTTTCAGGGGTATATTTTAAACAATACTTTGAAATTACCAAACTTTACTGAGGATTACCAAGATTTTAAAAATTTAATAAAACAGTAAATATATACGTAATAACCAGTCCTAGTAATGGATAATTCATGGATTAATTAACTGAATGATGTTCCACCGCCGCGCCGTAGAAATCTCGCCATAGCGAGCGTTAGCGACTGTCCCGAAATCATTTTAGCCGCGCATGCGCAAATCACCTTTTTACCGATACAACTGGATACAAGTTTTGATTTTTCCCGAGTAGAACGGGTAAAAGAGGCCCAAAACGGGTTCTCCAGCGGCAAAATTCGTCCCAACTTGCAATGTGACCTAAAAATTCTATTTCGGTGTCTGCTTTGAGGATCTGATGAGTCCGCAGCGATGCGGGGTGGACAACACAGTTTGCTTTCACCGTGTTTGTGGTTGTTCCAGGTGGTAAATTTCACCCTGAGTCGAATGCGACCAACCACATGCCCGTGGGATGAACCGTGTCTGTACTGAATCACGTGCTTTTTTCTCTAATATGAAAAACAAAAGCCCAAATGTAAAATTTAGCAATCGAGTCAAGCTGGATATCGTTTCTGTAGTCGAACGAGACCCACCGCGGATTGCTGGGATTAATAGTTTCGGAGTTATGACCAAACGTACACTAAATAAAATGTTCTTTTTTCGAAATTTCATGAAATGTTGAAAAAGTATATCAACCATTTGGCCAGGACCAACCATGCTTTTGGATCTTACGTATTATTCTGTGGCGAGTCGAATGAGTCCAACCGCAATTCCATAGAACTAATCGTTTCCGAGTTATAACGAAATATGTGCGAACCATAAATGGTGTTTTTTTCAAAATGTTCTACAACAGTCGATATTTTAAAAAATTTACAACCAGCGTAAAAGCGTTCAACAAGATCATACGTCACGTTGGTAACGGTCTCAACGAAAATAAATTCAACATTGTATATTCCCTTTAAATGCTATTAAATAGCTTAAAATGTTTCATCTGTTGATTTACTTTTCTTATCTATTTGAAAAATGATTATTTCAATGAATAGAATGAAAAAATGCTTCGGGGAATCTCCTTCCCGAAAAGCACTTTGAGTCCAGCTTGTACTTGGAAACCAGGTTTGGTCTTCATGGAAAATTAAAACCGCGTTTATCAAACGTTATTTGTTTGTCTTTCACTCGAACTCTTCCGTTCCTGCGCGATGAAAATACCAAAATGTTTGAGAAAATGAACTTTCACACTGTATTTATATCAATGGAAAGCCACAAACGGACAAAATATAAATATAGCAAAAATTATATTATTATAAAAATATAATATAAATGACCAAGGGTTAAATAAGACCGTTTTAATTTAAATTAAATTTAATTTATTAGACGATAATTATTCAAAATGGCAGTTTGGGTTTCAGGGAAAGATAATTATAATTGTAGGTGTTTTTCGCTCCACGACAGACCATAATGAACCGAATTCGTTCTGTGCCACACTTATGTTTATTTTATTACTTATGGTATAAATAAATGCATTCTTATTATCAAAGAAGGACTAAAATGGCAAACCCAATGCGAAATATTTTATAAATCATATTTCCTACTGTTTAGATTGGTAAAAATAAATTAGAGATTCAACTAATTGTAACTTTGTCATAGCAGACAAAATGTTGTACTTACACTAGCGCCATCTCTAAATTCTCTACTGGAGCACTATTTAGCTTAAATGAGCTACAATTTCAAGAAAATTAATACTTTAGCAATGAATCTGGAGATGGCACCACTTGTGCTGCTGTACTGAGTTAATCTTCGTGACAAGGTGAGATCGGCTTACTAATATGATCGTGTAATATGTTACTTTGAAGATATGTTTAAGAACCTTAAATGACACGATTTCGGACAGTCCGTTGCAGCGGTCGTTGGAGGGCTTCTACGCAACGGCTTCGCGTATTTCAACGAATTATTTCAGAACAAACTCGTAGTCTTAATGCGCATGTTTTAAGCCAATAACAGTAGCGGTATAAGGAATTGCTGTTTTACGCACGCCTGATTCTATATAACGCTCAGGGTGTTATTTTAGCGAGGGGCTAACCACTCTTTGAAAATCTGTACACCGATTACAAAAATATGAAAATGAGTACAGCCTTTGGTAGTGCTAAATCTGTACTCACTTACGTGATCATTTTAGTGCCGTCAAAGCTACAGGCTTGTACGCTGATTTCGGGGAGTGATCAGCCCCTCGTATTTTAGAATAAAGAAAAACTACATGAAAATCAACGCCTGAATCTAGATTAAGTCATTTTTCACATTTTATTTATTTATTTATTTATTTAAATCATTTATTTTAATTACGGTACATATCAATCTAGTCTTCAATTTGGCTTGTTAATCTGTAAATTGATTAAAATTACAGCAGCATTTAAAGAAGGATAATTATTTATTTATTAAACATTTTTCGAAGCCAGTAACGCGTGAAAATGACATTTAAGTTCGTTGGTTATAACACGCACAGAAATCAACTAAATTGGTATGAAATATATTAAAATATTTACATATTTAAATATGTTTAATAATTTATTATAAACAAGGCTTAGCTAAACTAGATATAGGACTAGACATATATATACAAACATTATCAGAGTTAATATGATTCGTTTATTTGTAAATGTATTCGTCTCGTAAAAATTGTTCCCTCATGGTCCTCGTGGGCCTAAGAAAAACTTTCTCGCGTCTGTGGTCCTCCAAATAAAAGGGCGCTCTCACTTTCGGGGGTGATAAGAAACTTAATCTGCTGAAACGAGAGGGGGGTGGCTGAGGGTTCAAAGGGTTGCTGGCGTGGCAGATAAGGACGGTTAGCGGACGCGGTCTTCGTATAAAACCCAGTTTGAGGGGCTGGGAGGTCCGTGTTTCCGCATCTTACCATCGGCCAAGACGTCCTCTCGCTCTCTTCGGTCTTCGCCGCTCAACGAAGTGTCTCTTTCGCGACCATCATGGCTCCAGTTTTTCACCACGACCATCACGTGCGAAATCACTGTCCTCCAACAGGCGCTAATCTGGCTTCGGTAAGATACCCTTTTTCATTCCCTTCCGGACGTTGCTGCCCGAACCTGGACAACAAATTGGCCAAATTACGAAAAACTAGTTTCCAGTCCAAATTCTATATTTTTACCTTTGACGGGGAGTTGATGGATTGCAGTTTTAAACGCCACAAAAGTTCCATCCACACCGTCTAATTTTTATATGAAATGAGAGCAAAGGCGTCAGTCAGTAAACAAACCCAAACCGAAATTTTAGCTGTAATGTTTCCATCCTCTGTTTGGAGTGTTTTAAATATAATAATTATAATAATCAGCTAGGCTAATACTTCGACTATAAGCCCATCAAAAACCCGAATAGCCATGGTTCTTATCTTCAAAGTCTTTCTTCAAGGTGTTATTAAGCATAGTTTATCTAGTATTTGCTGAAGACTTCCATCTAGCAACAACGACTCGCAAATAGCTTTATGGTTACATCCAGTTCAAAAAATCGACATAAATTTGTGGCTAGCGCGATATCACGTCATATTAGGCTTACTAAAAGCACGGATTTAAGTTATATGTGTATCTATTTTAAAAAGTCGTATTATTGTTTTTAAAATATCGTCGTAATTTAGGTTCAATCTTATATCTTTGATAATTTATTTTGGAAAATAAATGATCAAATTAGCACGAGCGAAAGTTTAATACCCGCATATATGAAAGCGAACTATTTTTACCGCGGCGGAGTACATCGGTACACTTTATGATCCTGAAAAGTGGCGAGGGGGAAGGCATCACCAAAGACTTATTTACCCCTTAAATAAGATGAAGCAAGTCGAAGCGATAGAATTAGACTATCTCAATATTTACTTTTGGTCTTAGTCACTAGGACATAGTTAAAAATTTATATAAATGTAATTTGACTTCTTTTTAAGGCCGAGAATTCGATTACTAGTCATCTCCCTCTTGCGGTTCCTCCGCATTATGCTTTTCCAACTTTCGAACCTGATGCACCTTTTCGATTCGACCCAGTTCTTCCCCCAACCGTAATGGAAACGTGAGTATATTAACAACTTTTAAATACCACGCGTGAAAAGACCTATATTTGGTATGGTAAACACCATTGGTAAATACACTCGCGCACCCAAGACCAGTAGAGGTATTTTCAATTGTATATAATTAACTGTGTTAAACTACACGATTTGGAGATAATCCTTATTTCTGGCTCTTCCTCAGTTACAATACAGATTCCGCGCAGGAAACAATGGGACATCGCCCACCATCACACGAAGCCGGATCGGACATACGACGGGAGTTCATGACCAGGACTTCACTTCCTGGCGCGGGATATTCAGGAGCATCCGTTCCTGGCCAAATATTTGACTCTGGGTATTTCAACCACTGTTTGCTGCCCCAACCTTCAATGGGGTACCAGTCGCGCGTGTTAGACGGAAACTACCATCAAGCGCCATTCCAGATATCTTCATCGCTCTATGAGTTGCACTACCAACCAAACACGTCTTCCACGATGCCGCGTCCAACACCACGTCTAATGTCCACCTACCCAAATATGACCGAGGATGACTGGCAGGCGGCCATTAATCTGTATTCCATCAGCCGGCAAGGCGCTGAGTCTCCGGTAATCGACGTCGAAACCTGTTCGCTGGATGAACCCTTCACCACAATTGATACGAGTAACTTTATTAATTACATTTATCGTCAATTTCTAATTACTAATTTGGAATTTCCATTTCAGCCTCGTCAACAATTCCGGTTTCCGAACAGTCGACGGCCATCAAAGCCGCGGACAATGATACGTCGTTCCGCAGTCCGACGGCACCACAGGGGGCATCATCCTCCAACGAGGTGGCGCGCAAGTTCACTTCTCCGGCCGAGTTAAATACGCAGACTGCTATGAACAGCCCAAATTCTAAAAATGCGTCTGTGCCGGCCAGGGCTGATTTGAAGGCTTTGAGTCGCGTACAAATTACGTGCGGTCATATAGACAAAATTACGACAAATCGTTGCGGAAAACAATTTAACGATGAGAAAAGTTTCAAAACGCACAGCTTGCGCCACAAAAGCAAAGACGAACAAAAATATCGGTGCAATTTTTGCGGGAAAAGTTTTGTGCAGCGTTCTTCACTAAACACTCATTTACGTATCCATTCAGGGGCTAAGCCATACAAGTGCACACACTGCGATCAGTGTTTTAGTGACGGCTCAACGCAGAAGAAGCATTCGCGAACCCACACCGGCGAGAAGCCGTATCCGTGTCGGTTTAAGTGCGGGAAGAGTTTCAGCCAAAGTGGCAACCGCATAAGACATGAGTTGACCATTCACAAATCCAAGTAGAAAAGATTTAATTTAATTAAATAAAACCACGTTATGAACTAAAGTATTAAGGCAGACCTAGGCCGGGTTTTTAAAATAATATTGTATATTTAAAAAAAATTATAAATTTATTCTTAATCTAAAAGTAAATTTGAAAATCTTTTATTTAAAACTTTTTAAAATAACGATATTCCAAGTATTTTTAATATTTATTTTATTCTAATTCTATTTCACAGTGTAACTTTTAACCCCAATGTCTTTCATTTTTACAAAATGCCAATAAAGTGATTTTTTTAAAATATGTTTTGTTATTATGTTTCCTAAAAAAAGGGAAAAAAAATTCAAAATTGTCGAAAGTAACAAAATGCTTTTTGCGAAAGAGAGGGAAAAAAATTTCATTTAAGCCAAATTTCAAATTTTAGTAAGTAATAAATTGCATTTCGTAGGACATTTGGAAATAAGCGTGTTCACAATCGTCGATTCCTATTTAGAAATGTCATTGACAAATATGAAATATGTTTACAGCCAACCATTGAGGAGATATTGCTTTTAGCAAAATAGGGTTTGAGCAACTTTCACCAATTTAGGGTTGGCGCGTTGCGATTCGCAACTTGGGCGTCTGGAAATTGCGCTAAAGGATTGGCAACACTGAGAAGGATTGCAAACTCTCTTCAGAGCCGAATATAGAACAGAAGCAGTCCACTAACTTGCTTGACCGGTTTCTAGTCATTTCTACTACTCTCATTTCCCGTTCGGATCAAGTGACGTCATCGCTCCGTTGGAGAACCATTTTCGTAAGAACGTATCAGTGGGGTGGCCAAGTGGTTAGCACTCTCGCCGAGAAGCGAGATGAGCCTGGTTCGATCTCAGCTTGTGGGACCAAGTGAAAACTAGGAACCACTATTTCCTGTGTTGAGTTTTTTAATTCCTCGAGCTCTTCAGTTTCCAATTTCAATAAACACCTGCTGAAGTTAAGGGTAATAGTTAGTAAAGGCTTAACATCAACCTCCTACGTAATATAACACGGCCACCGGCAAGTGGCGTCACAAGTCACTAGTTCAATTAGGCCTTTGTATTAGCTTAGCTGATCATTATTATTAGAATTTATTTTGCCACGTGTTCCTTAAAATGGTGCGAATCGACTCTTCAAAATCTCCATGAATCCGTTCATGAGAAACTGGTCAAACCTGGTCACAATAAATCAATTGCTTAAAAACAGGTGGGGTGACATTTTCCAAATTGCGCCAATATACAAAAACGGACAATAGATCACATTATTCTGACCTCCGCCATCTTGGATTCAAGATGTCGGAACTATCGCTAGCTATAGCACAACCGTTATTTTTAAAATGGCCGCTATTTTCGTGAACAAAGATATTTTTGCTACACTTATCCGACGTATCTCTTGAAATTTTTAAAATAAAGCAACATTAAAATACCTGTAATATTGCCATTTTCAATTATATATTCTAAATATAATCTTTTTTAAACACTTGTATTAGTTTTTATACGGTAGAAAGCAATGCGACGTTTTCAATAGCTTTCTAATCATAAAAAAACTTGCTGAGGTTAACGGTAATAGCAAGTGAAGTGAGCTGTTGGCTCGCGTGGCATGAAGGGCTTGCCACCACCCACCTACGCATTGTAATCCCGCCACCGGTATTTGACTTTACAAGTCGCTAGTCGACTTAGGCCTATTTTGGTGCCTTGGGTTTTGGCCTAGCTGATTACTAAAACACCTTGGAATTCATCTGTATAGTCTTCCTTAAATATTTCCCGCCACACTTGTCTAAAGGCATTATGAAGTCATTTAAGTGCATGAATAATTAATAATAGGTTATATGGCCTATGTTTTCTTTGGGGATAAACTGCAGGGTTTTTAAATAGTATGGATTTCACGTTGAAAGATTAATAAAAAATTATGCATTTTAACAATATTATATGTTATAAAAGCACTTGCCAAGTTTTTGGCTATACTTGGGCATAAAATCACTAAATGCTATGCTTAAAATAGCATTAATAAATTAAGTGTGATAAACGCTGTTTTAAATTTCCATGACAAAGAAACCTTAATTCAACCTAACTTCAAGGAGCTTATCAACGCTGATGTCTTGTTTACTTTTCGCAATCGTTGATTTAAAATGAAAGAGTTCTGGGAATCTGAATCGACGTTTCTGGATGGAGATTCTCAAGGAGTTTTTCCAGAGGCCCGTTTCAAATTAATTATTGAAATAATCATTTGGAAAGTAGATGATAATAATAATCAGCTAGGCGCAAGTCATCAAGCGGCTTTTAATGCCCTTATCAGGTGGCCGGTTTACAATACGTAGGAGGGTGGTGGCAAGCTCTTCATGCCACGCGAGCCAATAGCTCCCTACACTAACTATTACCGTTAACCTCTACAAGCTTTTATAGAAAGGGGAAACCGAAGAACTCGGGGGAAACCCCTTAAACCAGTGGGCCGCGAGGTGAAAGCGCTAACCACTCCGACACTCCACCATTACATGTAGATTATACAAGTAAATCGATAGATGAACATCACACGAATTAAACTAAAACCCGTAAATATCCTAGACACAATAATTTAATAAAACAGTAAATATATATACCTAATAACTAGGCCTAGCAATGGATAATTCATGGATTATTTAACTAAGGGATGTTCCACCGCTCAGGGGCCTAGGAACGTACTAGAAGTTGGAGGGGGCAAAGATAAACGAAAAGGGGTCTGGAGAATGGTTTTAATTTTTAATGGCGTGTAGCTTCTCCGAATGCATGTGTACTTGTTAAGTCTACTATGTAAATTGGCAGGAAAAGACTGAAATTTGAACAGAGTTGAGGTTCTATAAACTGTAAATGCATTTAAAATGATAATTTGAGCCTTTTGAAAATTTCAACTGACCAAAGGTTGGAGGGTGCAATAACATTAGATGCCCCTCCCAGCAAAATTCTAGGGAGGGGAATTGCCCCCTCTGCCCCTCCCGGTTCCTACGCCCCTGCCACCGCTGTAGAAATCTCGCCAAAGCGAATGCTAAGCCTTGTTCACACGGGCCGTGTTTTCCTGGTTTTCTATATTTTCTAGTTTTACCGCCTTTTCCCGTGGTTCTGGCATGGAAAAAGTAGAGAAGTAACGGCGGCCAGAATAGGAAAGCCTGTACCGAAAATGTTGTCGTCTTCCCTCATTTCAACCTACTTTTGGTTCGGGCACTCCGTCCTTAATGCGCATTATTCGACGCGCACTACGTCACGATGCGGAGTCTAGTCAGCTGTAAACATTACAATATATCTTCCGTGTGTTTGTGACTTTGTGTTGAGCTTCACAAGGCGCAAAGGCCTAATTTATTTACATTTTTTAAAAATAGTTTTAAGTTTAGCTTATGAATAATTATCTACAATGGTAAACTATAAAAAATGTTGTTACATGGGTTGTAAAAATAGCAGTAAGTTTTACAAAGAACCTTATATGAAGAACGTTTCATTTTTAACATTCCCTAAACCTAAAACGAAATATGAGAAATGCAAACTATGGATTAAATTTTCACCATACTTTTAGAATTGATGTTTTCTTTCTTATATATTTATTTAATATAATTTATATTTAGATACAAAATATGAATATATATTAAAATATATTATATGTTTTTGCATTTAGATTTAAATCCAATTTAATTTGTCCTAAACTACCTAAGCCTTACACATTAAAAAATATCCGTTAAAATTTTAAAAACAGTACGCAGTAGATGACCAAACAAATAAGATGTACCATAGAAGAAGTACTTCTTCCATGGTTGTACCTTACTAACAAGTTGGCAAGCCAAAATATACCTCTCCTCGGAAGAATTGTCCCTAGTGGTATTAATTTATCGAGATAACCCTTAAAGATATATCTCCGCAATTTAGAGTTATTTGTTAAAAATATTAACCCATTTCTATCCCGCCCGGTATAAAATTTTAATTATAATTAAAATAATTGAGACGAAACGACCAATTTTAATTTATTCAGAATATCATAAGTTAAGTAGTTACAACAGTAAGTTAGACGTACTATAACAATGCACAATTGAATTAAACCCTTTTACAGAACAAGTTTATCAGTTAAATATAATACGAAGCAAATTTTAATGAAAGAAATATCTACAGAGGCTTTTTGGAATTACTCTCTTACGAAATACTTGCCGCATCTTTAACGCTCATTTTATTTCAACACTCGCCCTTGATGAAGATACCGTAGATATCTGGTAGTGGACGACTCGTTCACTTCCTGTTGACGTTGTGACGCATACCACATGAAAAAGACCAATGCCGTCCAATTTCCAATATCATATAATGACTCGCACACCCAAGAAATCATTGACTGCGTTAGAAATCGTAGATATCCAAATATCCACACCAAATGTATTTACAAGAAGCAAAAACCTTAAAATCAACAAAGCACAGAGAGCCACTTGACGAACCGCCAGCTCTTAAAGCAATTAACGTTAAATTATCTCCTTTGAATTAACAGAACTATATATAGGTCGTTAAAAAAGTGGACCACCCACAGGGTCTACCCTTTAACCCTCTAATCTCGGCTGACTGCGCTAAAACAAGATTTAACCTTTAAAAAATACCAGATTAGGCCTTCATAAATTCATTAATAAAAAAAGACTTTATTACCTATTATGCTTACGATGCCTGTCTTAATTTCAGTGAATCTAAGGAGCTATCGGTGATTCTGTGGTAGAGCGCTCGACTGCCAAGCCGAATGGTCTGGGTTCGAAACCTGGGTGGCGCATTTATTTTTAATCAATAGAGAAACGCTAAAGTAGAATTTCTTCGATGCAATAATTTCAATTTCAATTCTATTTCAATTAAACCAAAATTTCGTACTCTATTAAATACGCTTCCGATAAAGCTGAAGGTCTAATTTTCAATAAGGCGTAACAAGTGTCGGTGGTTCTGTGGTAGAACGTCCGCCTGTCAATCAGGAGGTCTCGGGTTCAAATCCCGCCCGATGCGATCGCAAATTGATACTAAGACGAATACCGTGTACAACTGGTGGAAACCCTGCCATTGGACGTTGAGAGGTAGCATTACACTCAGCACTCGGTCCGTCCCAAAGTCATTAAGAAGAAGTTGGAGAGAAAACGCCCATATAAACACAACAGACTCAACATGCACATCCATCAGAACACAAACACAACAAATTCAACACTCACAACCTACGCATAAACATTACAAAAACCGTAATACACCAAACCGTCACGACGGTGAGCGAAAAAACACCATCCAAACCAAACCGCAAATGCATCCGTTAACGCTCACCGTCGCACGGTGGTTTTGCCAACCCTTTGAGAAACTGCGTACGCAGTGATTACACTTTGCACCGAAAATGCGAACGCGTTCGCAGTCCTGACAGACAGACACACCCACAGACACACCCACAGACCCACCCACAGACCCACCCACAGACCCACAGACAGACACGGTCGTTGTATAACCCCTCCTAGGGGACTTTGTCCCCTCGGAGAGGTAAAAAGCATTGAATACGGACATTCAGACCAATAACATAAGGTAGGATGCGCGTGAACGTTGCGCAAACGAAACTTGGTGCCGGGTAAAAGTATGGGGGGAATGAACAAAAAGGGGAATTTCTAAAGCTTTTTTAACATGAGGCCCACGTTCCTTCTCTACTTCTACCATGGTTCTGGCGTGTAGGAACACGACTGTACACACGGACGAAATTTGCCGGATTTTATCACAGCGAGCGCTGCCGGGGAACGAGGAAACAAACTATTTTTGAGGGGCGTTGGGCTCGACCAGTCAGCGAGCGTTATGCCGTCACGTGGTAGACGCAAAAATTATTAAGCCTACTTTTAAAGACTTTCAAAATCGCTCCTTATATCATTTAACAGCGAAACGCTCGCTGATTAGTCGAACTCAAAGAGCTTCATAAACCGGGAAAATAAAGTAGAGATATTTCAACATTTTTTTCTCCGTTTTCTCGTTTACGGGCAGCGCTGGCGGCGGAAAAATCCGTTAAATTTTGTCCGTGTGCACAGTCGTTATCAAAATGTTTTTCGCGGAAATTCATATTGAATAACCATTGATAGTCATAATTTGTTTAAAAAATATAAAACAACAAAGTTTTGTTGAAGGTAATTCATGTTGAATAAACAATTGAGTATTTTAATTTGTTAAACTAATTAAACAACTTAAGATAAGATAATATTATGTTAATCTCCTTCTGACGATTTAGTTCCGTGTGTGTTGCCCTGCTAACCTCCATGTGTCTGCTAGATTTCCTGCTGGTGGTGCTACATCTTCTCAAAGTTGATTATCAATCAATAACCCATCATCAGGGCCATATTCTCCCGCTCCTAAAGGTTCCAATTCATTGTAATCATTCGGAACACCACGTATAACACACGCGTCGAATCAATCACACCCGAAACTCTAGTTTTCTCCATAAACCTTTACATAATTACGCGTGTTATTGTCAAGCATTTCTCTGACATAATTTGATGTTTATTTGAGAGTTACCTCATCTCTGTAGCCACCCTTTCAATCTCATTACTGATAAATGTTACCCAATTAGGGGGCCAAAACTATTGAAATCACTGTAGACTGTTGGTTGACTTATTTCAAGAAATAGGTCTTGACCAACTCAAAGTTAGAAAGAACCAACCGCGTAACAGCAAAGCTCGATTACGATCTAAATAGATATAATACTTAGTACATTTAAAAAAAAATTAATGCGCAAAAGATTGTTAGAGACCTACCTTGCTATCTACAGGTAGTTTTTCGCTGGCCTGACAAAGGCCCACGGAGCTGCTGACATAACTCTACATATATGTGCATTTCTAGGCGATATAATCTACTAAAGTTTTGGTTGGTTAGCTCAAAAGCCTTTGATTTATCTCGGATAACCCGTTGCCTTCTTAAATTTTCTCGATCTATTTGTATTGCTAAATTAATCAATTGAAGGCGAGCTAAATTTACAGCAGCCATTAATTTTCACGCTCAGTGGTGAGACTTCAGACGAACAGAATCTCATTGGAGGAGAGCTAGTCGAAGGCGATGTCGACAGCTATTTCCGAGGGGTTAACCACTCTTAGAAAGTCTGTACACCGGATTACGCTAAGATTACCATTACCAAAGGCAGGGACTTCAAAGATTACGCGTAATCCCATTAGTACAGTCAAAGGTACGGCTCTGTACACCGATTACGCGGAGTGATCAGCCCCTCGGCTATTTCCCTGTCGACATCGTCTTCGAGAGCGTTGTCGATATTCGAGATCGAGAGAGATGTCGATCGACAACTCGGTTTCGAAGCTTACAGAATAGCCTCCCAGACGACGTTGCTTACGGCGTTATGCCACGTGATCATATTTAGTTTCAATTTTTTTTATTAGATGGCGCGGATATGCGCGATTCCACTCTTATGGCGGCCTTCTAGCTGGTACATCTCCCCCAATCCGATCGTGGTTCTAGTCTCATTTCTATTTCTATGGGTACAGTCGAAAAGTCGCTTTATAGTCGACGACCAAATGCCGACCTAAAAACGTCTGAACGTCTTTCGACACTAAAACCGTAAGTCCTTTTTTGGGACTATTTATGGTCGGTATGCCGAACATTATCCGACTTAAAATTGACCTTACATTTAATTATTACTCTTGTAGCGCAAAGAGTCGATTTAAGGTCGGGCTTTGGTCGAAAAGTCGCCTTTCGGTCCTGGTCCAAATACGAACTCTAAAAGTCCTAAACTTTTTGAGAATTCCTCGTGAGTACGTTTTCGGTCGCTTTTAAAGTTGGTATAGCGACCTAGCATTTTGAACCACTAGCCGACTCTAAGAGTCTTATCATTGGAACTATTTAGAGTCCAAACGCCGACCTTGAATTGTAATAGCTGTTGTGACTTGCAAAAGACATGACACATTTATAGCCCGAACAACGGCCGACTTATATCCAACATTTATTTGCCAATTAATCGCTCAAAACTGTGAAACTTTGGCGATTTAATAAAACAAATTGAAATATTTTTAAAATAACTTCCTTTTTGTAGTATATTTTTTCGAAAAAGATAATATATTCAATCTGAGAATGTTTCCTAAATAGATAAATATGTTAGGCTTAGATATTATTAATGAAGATTTATTCGTTACTTTTACCGAAGATAATTCAAACTCGTACCCTAGATTCGAAATCACTCTCTCGCGCGCCGGAACTCAGAAAAAATTCGCTCCATGGTTTGCGCCTTACCGCAACCACGGCCAACTTCGATCACGCGCTGCCACGCTATATAGCGCGTGATCGAAGTTGGCCGTGCCGCAACCGATGGAGCCTGATTTTTCTGAGGTCACGTGCCGGAAAAGGGTAAACGCTTCGTAACAAAACCGTCAATGGGAAAGCTCTCAGTATTCGTATCTAGGGTACGAGTTTAAATTATCTTTGCTTTTACTAAGCCCAAAGAAACTATAGAACTATGTACACTAGATTCAAGAGCTTTCCGATTGACGGAAATAAATTCATTGTTGCACTCCCGTTCATGGGACTGCATACATGTATATAGCTATTTATATAGCTATATTTACGGTTTTAGGTGGTCATTTTCAGTCACTTAAAATATCAAAAAGTAAGTCGTTTCGACGTAGTTATACAGTACATTCTAAGTCGGGATGACGTCGGTAATTTTGGGTCGGCCGACCCGACTTAGGGTAGGACATTTCGACCGTTTCAACAGAGGTGTCGGGACGTACTGTAACGGCCGACCCTACCATTTATCTTGATCGCCGACGTCGGGCCGAAAATATTTTGATCTTAACTTTATGAAACTGACCATATGTATTTAGGAAAAGGGGACATTTTAATTATTTTCTGACTATTTTAAGATTTTCTGAGATAATTTTTATTCACTTTAATTTTTTCTTCAAACTTATTTGTATTCGAAAAACGCGGCATTTAATAATTAGATCAGTTTTGGGTCGGAAATAAGCATTAATATAAAGTCGGCCCGACGTCGTTTCGGAGTCGGTTCTTAGGTCTATGAAAAGGCGGTTAAGAGTCGACGTTTTGTAGGCGGCCGACGGTCGGTCGACCCTTTTACCCCTAGGACATTTCGACCCTAAATCCAAAGGTCGGCCGACTTTAGTGTTTAGTATCTTTTGCCGACGTCGGCCCGACTCTATTTTGCTACAGGGGTTATTTTTTTAAAAATTGTTAAGTTATCAAATTTGACCTTGGTCATTTTGTACAGTTTTCCATGAATCTCTTTAATTTTTTAAAATTTAGTAGTTGATATTTTCCATGAAATTACTTTTTTAATAGTAAAATTGACCATCGTAAAAATTATAGAAAACAATTTCCGGATCCTTCCATAGTAATGATAGTTTTCACTAGCGCCATCGCGTTTCGGGGAGCAGAACTATCTCCCATGAAGCCCGCCCGTAGGAAATCTCTTACAATTTTCACATTACCGGAATAGGAAGATACGCCTCTCATAGCGAAGAGACTTTACCCTCTCTGACTATACTGGAGAGCGAGGTGCCCTCTATTAATTTAAGAGGAAGATTGTGGGGGATTATTGTCAATTAGTAAATAATCTAGACAACTTGAAATGAAATATAATTAAGTTTAATGAAGACCAAAAGTTAGAATATCAAAATATACATCTCTCTCTCAAAAGCACATGACACAACAAACAAAGTTTAAGTTTTGGTTTGCAGACGAAATTCGTCTGCTATATTGTCTGTTATGTTTAGCAGATAACATTAGTCTGCTAGAGTTTGCATTGACTTTGCAGACGACATTTATAATAACCTATACAAAGTACAGCAAAGTCCTAACAAAGCTCAATTCAAAATAGCAAAACAATAACGTCGTCAGAGTCTAAGCCAATCACTTATAATTATTATAATTATACAACTTATAACCTACTTAGTGGTATTTACCTCAAAAAAGTTTTTAAATTTAGAATTTTACCTTAGTTATAAATCCCATATAAAATATATGGCAAAAAATTATTATAATTTAAGTTATTGATAAATTTACAAACAAACCAATCAACGCGAGGGATACTTATGTCTCACCTTTTGGGTCAAAGTTTGTTTTCGATTCTAGCGACATCTTTTGAGAAAGAGAGTTATTTCGCGTCGTGCCGACACTTGCTTTAAATCAGTTATTTAACAAAATCTTGATAATTCCTAATAATAAAAAAAGTATTTATTTTGATTCTATCATCAATCTAAAGGTCTACATAGATGGTCTACTAGATTATACATATTTTAAAGTTTTGTTTTTACAATTGGCATATTGTAGATCAAAATAAAAACTAACCAAAGTACGCTGTGAACGATAGTAGCAACCTACACAACAATAAGGTAATTTTCTTTCTTAATGAACCCTGTCACAAATAACATAGACCCAAAGTCACCCAATGGAAATAAGAAATACGTAACTTTCGCGGTTGAAGCCCTGAAAATCTTAGAAATATAATGCATATCCTAAGATGATATCCTTGGATTTCTTTTAGACCTATTGGTGCTTGCTGGGATACTCCGTAAAATCTGATGTCCGTATAAAGTCAGAAAAATCAACTTTATAACAGGATAACTGACAACCATTATCGTTTTTGTACAATACGCCTATTTCTTTTCTATTACAGCAGATAAACTTTAGGAGGTGAACGGGTACCAGTAATAGAATAGCGTGTTTGACAATAAGTTCATTTTTCTTCCCGGTCCTGGTTGAAGGTGGGAGATTTTAAGTTCATTAGTCGGCAACGCCCTCTATTGTAGATAATTATAGAAATTAAACAATGGTGGGGTGATTAATTATGAAAATAATTTAACAAGATTTAATTACTTTAGATCGCGAGACAAAACACCGCACGTTCCTGGGCTGCGTTTAGTAACACATAATAAGCTCTGCGCTGAGATGAACTGGTTTTTTGACTTCCGGTTTTGACGTCACAATGCCCATCCGTTGAGCAACGAAGTCATCGGCTATAGGAGCAGGTTTTTACATTTCTCAAAGGTCACGTGACATCGCAGCGCGGAGTAAGGCTAGCTGCAGACCCGGCAACAGGCGATATTTTACAAAATTTACAACAAGCGTAAAGAGCGTTAGCACCGTTCTAAACCAAAAAAAATTCAGATATTTCGTTGAGAGTTACTGAACGCAGTCCCGTTTTGCCAGGCTCTACTGAAGGCCTTCTTCCGCTTCTGGGACTCGACCAACAAGGTGATAGATAGATTTAAAAAGTAAAGCACGGGGCAAAGGAACCCACAATTAAAATTAAAATATGAACCAAATTACGAAACCTGTGAATTAACAAGTTGGCAAGCCAAAATATACCTCTCCTCGGAAGAATTGTCCCTAGTGGTATTAATTTATCGAGATAACCCTTAAAGATATATCTCCGCAATTTAGAGTTATTTGTTAAAAATATTAACCCATTTCTATCCCGCCCGGTATAAAATTTTAATTATAATTAAAATAATTGAGACGAAACGACCAATTTTAATTTATTCAGAATATCATAAGTTAAGTAGTTACAACAGTAAGTTAGACGTACTATAACAATGCACAATTGAATTAAACCCTTTTACAGAACAAGTTTATCAGTTAAATATAATACGAAGCAAATTTTAATGAAAGAAATATCTACAGAGGCTTTTTGGAATTACTCGCTTACGAAATACTTGCCGCATCTTTAACGCTCATTTTATTTCAACACTCGCCCTTGATGAAGATACCGTAGATATCTGGTAGTGGACGACTCGTTCACTTCCTGTTGACGTTGTGACGCATACCACATGAAAAAGACCAATGCCGTCCAATTTCCAATATCATATAATGACTCGCACACCCAAGAAATCATTGACTGCGTTAGAAATCGTAGATATCCAAATATCCACACCAAATGTATTTACAAGAAGCAAAAACCTTACCATCAACAAAGCACAGAGAGCCACTTGACTAACCGCCAGCTCTTAAAGCAATTAACGTTAAATTATCTCCTTTGAATTAACAGAACTATATATAGGTCGTTAAGAAAGTGGACCACCCACAGGGTCTACCCTTTAACCCTCTAATCTCGGCTGACTGCGCTAAAACAAGATTTAACCTTTAAAAAATACCAGATTAGGCCTTCATAAATTCATTAATAAAAAAAGACTTTATTACCTATTATGCTTACGATGCCTGTCTTAATTTCAGTGAATCTAAGCAGCTATCGGTGGTTCTGTGGTAGAGCGCTCGACTGCCAAGCCGAATGGTCTGGGTTCGAAACCTGGGTGGCGCATTTGTTTTTAATCAATAGAGAAACGCTAAATTAGAATTTCTTCGATGCAATAATTTCAATTTCAATTCTATTTCAATTAAACCAAAATTTCCTACTCTATTAAATACGCTTCCGATAAAGCTGAAGGTCTAATTTTCAATAAGGCGTAAAAAGTGTCGGTGGTTCTGTGGTAGAACGTCCGCCTGTCAATCAGGAGGTCTCGGGTTCAAATCCCGCCCGATGCGATCGCAAATTGATACTAAGACGAATACCGTGTACAACTGGTGGAAACCCTGCCATTGGACGTTGAGAGGTAGCATTACACTCAGCACTCGGTCCGTCCCAAAGTCATTAAGAAGAAGTTGGAGAGGAAACGCCCATATAAACACAACAGACTCAACATGCACATCCATCAGAACACAAACACAACAAATTCAACACTCACAACCTACGCATAAACATTACAAAAACCGTAATACACCAAACCGTCACGACGGTGAGCGAAAAAACACCATCCAAACCAAACCGCAAATGCATCCGTTGACGCTCACCGTCACACGGTGGTTTTGCCAACCCTTTGAGAAACTGCGTACGCAGTGATTACACTTTGCACCGAAAATGCGAACGCGTTCGCAGTCCTGACAGACAGACAGACCCACCCACAGACCCACCCACAGACCCACCCACAGACCCACAGACACGGTCGTTGTATAACCCCTCCTAGGGGACTTTGTCCCCTCGGAGAGGTAAAAAGTACGCGTCCCAGTTGACTGAATATTAAGAACTTTAAGCGGGCTGGGGCTGAAAGTTTATTGAGTTTAGTGTAAGTTTTGTGAACCGATTTTGCACTTTTTGGAGTTGAAGTTTATCAGATTCCTAGCGCAGGGTCCAAATAGGGAACAGTACACTCTGTTTGAAAAGTCTTCGACAGGTGAAATTTTTGCCCTCTTTTTAATTCTGCTAGAAAACTATAATAGATAGCTCGATGAAACCAAATGCAACTTTTATTTATTTTCCAATATCTTTCGTTATTTATCGGTTTCGTTCGCCAAAAATTAATAGTTTGGCGGGAACCGTCAAAACTCATTTTTGACAACTTTTTAAATATTGGTTCTACGGCACTGACTCGCGCGTTTTTGAATTCACAATGGCCGGTTCATATTTAGAAAGTGGAAAAATTATCCCTCTACAACCAACGGTTGAGAAGTTATCGCGTTTCCAAATTGTCGTCGAAGTTGCGTTATTTATAATCGCTTGATGCATTTTAGGTGTTTTCTAGTTTCGAGGAAAGTTTGGAAACGCTATAACTTCTCAACCGTTGGTTGTAGAGGGATAATTTTTCCAAGTCCGACCAGAATCACGATCTAGATGACTTAATGTAAAATAATTAAAAAAAATTATTTTTACTATTCTCTCGTAGGGAACTCGTGTGAGCGCGTTATTTGCTTATTCAATAAAGTAGGGTAAAAATGATATCTTCTGATTGAAAATTCCCACGGTTTCATCGTTTCAATATGGAGGGGGGGGGGGAATGATGTACTTTCAAGGTTTAGGGAGACATTGCCTTCCCTTCCGCTCCTCATTTCAGGGGCGTAGGAACGTTTTAGAAGTTGGAGGGGGCAAAGAGAAACGAAACGGGGGTCTAGGAGCTTAGCCCCCGATGTAGAGTGAGTAATCGGTCGCGAATGTCATTAAGGCATTAACAGTTATCTGAGATAGGATAGGAACTAATACAGGGTGACCAGGGAAAGTCTTTGAAAGTTTTATAGGAAAAATAGGAATTTTAGAGGCGAATTAAAGGAAAATATAGGAAACTAAACCAGTGAATTATATGAAAATATAGGACACTAAATAGGAAAATATAGGGGGGGGAAATAAGGTAATTATTGCATATCTGTATACTTTGACTAGAATATTGATCATTTTTGGTACACTGCTTTCGTATTGGATCACTTAACGGATTTACAAAGCCCGCACATTTCAAGATTTTGTTCGAAAGTGGCAGTGTTAAAACTAGATTTTCTATGACACGTACAAAAAAGTTCTTTCATTTTAAAAAGAGCATTAATTTATAGGAAAATATAGGAAAATAGGTGAAAATAAAGTAATTTATAGGAAGGCATTAAAAATATAGGGAAATATAGGAAATATAGGAAGTCTGGTCATCCTGCTAATAGTAAATTAGGAAGTTTATTTACTAAATTTCAACATGCGCTTAATGTTGGTAAATAAATTTATAGAACCGTTTAAAAACCGTTTAAAACACTGAAAAACTCGGTTCCGGTTCCAGTTTCGGTTATAATTTTTTACAAATATCGGTTCCGGTTCCGGATACAGTTATCAAATTTTTATATTAACGGTTCCGGTTTCGGTTCCGGTTCCTAGAATTTACTCGGCTCTTCTCGGTTCCGGTTCCGGTTATCCGTTGCATCCCTACTAGATACTACACTTTGACCTTAGCCAAAGACTGAGTTTCTTAGTTCTTTATACTCACGAAAAAAACAATTATTTTAAAAGCCTTCTTCTATAGACACTAGGCCGTATAATAAAAAGCAAATTATTGCGTAGTCCACGTATAATTGCTTAATATTGTCATTAACCATTTGGTTTTTTTGGGTATGGTACCATGCGTGGAGACAGTTATTGCAGCGATCTATTTTTGTTTCGAATGGGTCGGAGTTTCGCCACTGCCGCTTTTTCCTTGGTTATACAAATAGGCATCGTTCCCGGGAAACACCGGGTCGCCCAGCTAGTACGACTATAAATATACTTGCTGCCATATTCTTACTGCACTATAAGTTTCTTTATTTAATTCGAATTATCGTTCAAAAGGCAATATACCTTCCCTGATACCACTACCAAAGTTAAAAGGGCCTTCGTAGTTCTTTGCTGTAATCATCAGGTAACAGCGATTTCCATGGACTGGGATTGGGCTGCATCGTAGATAAAACAAATTTTCTTTGGGCAAGATTTTGGGCTAGTTTCCCAATTTTGAGTGTTTTTGAGTGTGCAGGATCCTGGAAATTAATTTGGCAACTCCGTCAGAAGTTATAAATAAGTGTGAGCCAGCTGGGTCATGGAGGTTATGGAACCCGTGTATGGCCAGAAGTAATATATAAGTGTGGCACTTACTTAACGAAGCCGTGTATGGCCAGAAGTAATAAATAAGTCTGGCACTTACTTAACGAAGCCGTGTATGGCCAGAAGTAATAAATAAGTCTGGCACTTACTTAACGAAGCCGTGTATGGCCAGAAGTAATAAATAAGTCTGGCACTTACTTAACGAAGCCGTGTATGGCCAGAAGTAATAAATAAGTCTGGCACTTACTTAACGAAGCCGTGTATGGCCAGAAGTAATAAATAAGTCTGGCACTTACTTAACGAAGCCGTGTATGGCCAGAAGTAATAAATAAGTGTGGCACTTACTTAACGAAGCCGCGTATGGCCAAAAGTAATAAATAAGTGTGCAGGTTAACATGTATCAAAACAGGGGTTTTTAACTTTGACAAAACCAACATTTTCCTTAGGTGACCATGCTGTGTCGGGCCGCCTGCTAGGTCATGGAGACAGCTGGACGCGATAAAAGAGGGCGATCTGTTCGGAACGACAAAGGTTCCTTGCAAAGAGATATCGCATCGCTCTCTGTAGCCCCCTTTTTCGGTGCGAAATTGCACTTTCGATTCGCGTCGCCAATCGTGTTATTATTATCGTACAGTTCGATAAACCTTTGGTTTTTTTCGGAACTATAATTTTAATCGCGTTCTATATCGTACGCTTTTCGTGATAATTTAAATATATTTCCGATATTTGGGCGATAATTGAAGAGTTTTTAGAACGTACCTTTTTGTTAACTTAAGAATGTAAAAATGCCAATATATAAATTTAAAATTTGTGCCAAAATAAATGTGAGTCACGGCCAACTATGACCAAATGCTACCATACTTATAGCGAGTAATCAAAGCTGCCCGTACTTTTGTACTCTAATATAATTTCATTTTTGTGGTCTGGCAGCGCTGAGTCAGCAAATAGTGTCTTTTCGGAATAGTTTTGATTTTGATGCGTTTGTTAGAATTTAGAATAAGTTTTTCCTCGCCGGTTTGTAAATATTTGAAGTCGTAAATAAGTGTGGCACTTACTTATCGAAGTCGTGTATGGCCAGAAGTAATATTTGGCTTAAATTTAAGGTTTATTACTAATTCATGATTTTATGCTACCTGCTTGAATGGAATACGGGCATGAAATAATATTATCGCCTTGGTGAACTTGTTTAGTTTTAGAGACCTCGTTCGAACCTATTTACGCTAAATTATCAAGACGCACTTTGAACTTTTCAACAAGTTCTACAGGACGTGAATATAATTTATGCTAGCACCTATTACTATGTAGTTTTTGGTGTAACAAACCTTTTGAAAGACTTAATTAATATTTTAAAAACATTTTGTTCAATCCAAACTGTATAACTGCTAATGGTTACGTTACCCGTCTTAGCATCCAAATGGCCGGGTTTCCACCAAATGTTCACGTTATACGTCTTATTATCAATTTGCGATAGCATCGGGCGGTATGTGAACCCGGGCCCTCCTGCTTGGCAGGAAGGTACTCTACCATAGAACCACCGACACATACAACTCTTCACTTAAAATTAGATATTCAGTATAAGCAAAAGCGTATATTAATAGTGTTTTATGTTTTGGTTGTTTTTAAATATAACGAGATTCTGTGTACTGTTTAAATTTACTATTTTACGCTGGTTAACTCGGTTTGATTACAAAGTCCTGTTTTACCTATCACAGAAACCCAAGCCTTAAAGTTCGCATTTCCCTGCTGCTTGGTTTTGCGCTTGTTGCAGCCTACTTCCAGGGGCTAGTAGGCCACACTTAGAAGCTCTTTTAACTCATCGTAGAAAAATGGGGAAAAAACAGGCATACTTCTCAACTCACCCCCTACAACTCGTTCAAATTTTGCATAACCATTTGAAAAACCCTGTATACAATAGGGCCTAATGTATTTTTTTTTTCAATGTACAGTAATTTTTTATGTCAGCTTTATGATTAGGCTTACATAATTGACTTTGAAAATTTGCTATAACAATTTAAAATCAACTTAAAAAAATTAAGAAATGAGCCAGTTTAATAAAAAAAATTGCAAGTATTCTTAATTTGCAATTCTTTCAAAAAATATTTTAAAATTAAAAATTTTTCAACATTAAATTCAAATGTATTCTACACAGTTTTCAGAAAATTAATAAAATCATGATAATCTGATTTTCATTCTTGGTTTTATAATATTTTTGGGGTTTGCTATTACAATTCGCGACCGAAACAAATCTAGGTGGCGCTGTGATGCCAAACACTTCCAAATTTTAGCGCGAGAGCGTACTCGGGTCCCCGTTGAGAGAGGGCGCCACCGGCACTTCCAGACTTCTCGCACGTGTTTTGAAGACGCAAAAACTAATCGGCTTATTTCAAAAAAATGTTTAAAACAAGTGTTTTAAACATGTTTTAAACCAACCTTTTAAACGAAACGCAATATGTTTAAAACGTTTTAAACAAACTGTTTTAAACATGTTTTTTTCGAGGAAGATTTTACATACTCTTAGAAGTTTTTTTGGTAATGGGTAAATTAGAAAAAAAAATTGCTCGATGGACGCATTGCTATTTTAACAAGTAAGGTAAAGGATTTAATAGTAAAGAGTTTGATTCAGAGGTCTTCTATGAAATTGGCTTTCGTTTCAAGCCAATATATATTGCTTTATTAACTGCAGGGATTCTGGTTTTTGTTAGAATACGAAGTCTTTCGTAACGTTCTGAAGCAAATAGCAATATAGATTTCTATTCGCCAAATGTTGGTGCATTTAGATAGTCACATTGTGAAGAATATTCCTGACGCCATAAAATATAAAAAGTATAGACACTAGCAGAAGCTTGTAGGAAAAGCATTTCGGGTGGGAGGGGCGCATCTAATTTAACTACTCGATTTCTATTTTACATCCTTTTGACGAGTTGTGAATCGCAGTCATCGAACTTTGATTAGACAAAATAAAATAAGGAAAAAATAGTGCGCCCATTAATAAAAAAATATTTTTTCCAGCGCATTTAATTAATTCAAAAAGTATATTTATATAAAAAGGTCCTGATTCAGATAACACGTCCAGACTAGCAAACAACAGTAGGATCTACATTTTCAAAACCAATAAATAAAACTACTGCCCCTGCAGCTGGAGTTCGATCCTTTTCCTGCAGCTGGATATGCTTATTGAAGTTAGATGCTTCTATGAGTTCTCATTTATTCAGATTATTGATATTACGGATTTGATTTGACTTATCCTTCGTTCTTATCCTGGTACATTTACTAATAAAACGTGTGTACCCAAGAGCAGAAGAATATTTTTAAAATGTCAGTCTTTGATTAAATTGAACAATATCCCTTTCACTGTTTTCCTGATATCTCGTATTATAGTGAGAGCGCATGGTTACAAAAACACCCGAATTGTCCGGAATTGGAATACAGCTCTGAAAATTGGTATACACTTGAACTATACTCTCGACTACCTAATTTTTATTTTTCATATTTCCCCGCTTTCTTCTGATTTGCAAAACATTTGAATGTACCACCTGCCAATGCGTGAAAGAACAGTGATGCCAGGTCACGAAAATGGAATTTCCCTTTCCGAACCCTGAAATTTCCCTTTTTGGACTAAAATTTCCCTAGTTTTCCAAAACACTAAAAAGAATGATATTTGCGAAAAACAATTAAGTGGGACGTTGTAAAACAAAAATAAGAAATCAATACGTGATATCTCAAAAAAGGTTAGATGGGAAACTGATGAAAATTCCACACAAAATACACACCCAAGAATTTACAGGAAAACAATTTTTCAAATAATTTAATCTTCATCTATACAAAAGCGTAAGCTCTCATTATTTTTCAAATTTTTCTAATAATATCAATTAGGCCTTGGTCATTTTGTACATTTTTTCCGATTCATTTAACTCGAGTTCTTTCCTTCAACGAGCCTTCTACATCAAACAAAATTCTAATTTCTTTGAATTCGATGAAATTTGATCGACTTTATTTAAAAATATATCGGCAAATTGCAAAGCGTTTGTAATACCTTTTGCGCTTTGACACGATTGCACTAAACACATGGCGTCAATAATCAAAACTGTTTTCTTGCAAGGCGTTTAACCTTGGATTAATAATAGAAGCGTTAGGACACTGTAGCCTTTGGTAGACGATTTTGGTTTGGCTCACATAAGCCAGTGAAAGAAGGGGACGAAAAAAAAAGGGGGTTTGGACGACTTCCTTTAAAATGTTACCTTTCCGGTTTTCGCGACGCATGCGCGAGTCTTTAGCAAATCAGGAGCCAAATGCCAATATTGTAAGCAAACGATTTGTAGTTTGAAAAGCCAAGGGTTTGAAATCCCTTGCTCTTAGTTCTTTGAAATGAAAGCAAAAATTAGGGTTTTATTGGTTTTATCAAAAATAAATAGGGGGAGAAAGTCTGGCACTTGGGTCCAACCGCACGACGTCTTATTTGAGGGGTAAAATTTTTGGGCTTCGGAAATGACTTCCCCCTCGCCTCTTTACAGGGACACAAAGGTATCGGTTGTACTCCGCCACGATGAAAAATAGTTCTCTATAAAATACGTGAATATTAAACTTTTGCTTTCGATAATTGGGTTAATTTAGTTCCTAAATAAAGTAAATATATGATAGAAACTAAAATGCGACATTTTAAAAATAATAACATTACTTTTGAAAAGAAATAAACCGTAACTAGAATAACACTCGCTTAAATCGTGGAGAGCGTGGCGCCATCTAAGAGCAGAGATCGGGACTAATTAGTAAATCTACGATGAAAGGCCTAACAATTGGCAAGTTTAACTGAAATAATAGCTATAGCTACGAGCTTTTTTTGTTTATTTTACAATTGATATAGTAATTATTAATTAAAATCAACCGTTTTCGAAGGAAATAATGGTCAGCATTTGACAGAGAGACTATTTGAAATCGCGAGGCGGTGACATGGTTGCCAGGGAATAAAATTAAAAATTTTCATCTTGAGCGCGGACCGGAATACCACAAATGCACTACTAATGCGTAATGTGCTATCCTTATTGGTTAGAAATATCACGTGATCACTAGCTCTTCAAAAAAGGTGTCAAGCATGGTGGAAGGTAAAATCTGAAGGCATTGATAGACTTTCTCCCCATATTTACTTTTGGTTTTATTGCTAATATGCAAAACGTACAACTATTACCTTTTCCTAAGCATTTCTCAAAACGTGTTTGTTGGCGTATGCACGTGCTCCTTGTTTGTCCGTTGTGCTTCTTAAAATTCCCTCTAAGCGCGCTGGGGTCGCCCATTGGCCTTTGTGAGATGCGTTTTTGTGTAAGTGTCATATCCAGGAAGCGTTAGCTTCTATTATTAATCCAAGGTGTAACAATGTGATAATTCAATGGGTAGATGTAAAGCGAGGAACTCCGATACGAATTCGTGTTTACCAGACAGCAAAAAGCATACTACCATCTGTTTTAAAGTTAGAATGCGGAAAAACATGAAATTCGTATTTTCCGATGGCATCTTTCGCAACTAAATCTGGACGTTTTAATATCTATAACGGATTTTTCAATAGTTGATTTTATAAAATAAAAAGTGGTCTTGCCCAACTTGTTAAAATGTTGCTCTTACGTCACAGGACCCAGCTTTATTAGTATATTCTTCGCATGAGCTATTTGCACGCGCACTAGAAAAAACTATATTTCTCGCGACTGTAGCGCGTGCTCGTAGACTTGTAAAAGCAAGAGGTTGTGACGTAAGAGCAACATTTAAACAAGAAGGCCACGTTACTATATAAAAAGAACTATTTTCAATGTTGCATAGTTAAAGAGTTGTGTTTATGATTTTAAACATTGGTCGTAACTTTATACTTAAAAGTGGCTAAACCGTGTGTATTTTGGAGAAATGGTAGAATTAACGCTGTAAAACCCAACCAGGATATTTCCTATCAGTCCAAGATACACATGATATCTGCAACATTTTTTCGAATTTTTCGGAAATTTAAAATAATATAAATTAATACTTAAAATTATTTGTAAATTTTACGACAAGTCTTAAATTATTAGTAAGAGGCATATTAACTTATTCCAATCAAAAAACTAAACTTGGTACTATTTCCGAAGTAGAAATTAATTTATTACTTTAGCCCCCTGACTAATAGTAATGATAGTATGAAACGTTTTCACTTGCGCCATCGCATTTTGGGGAGCAGATCTATCTCCCATGAAGCCCGGCCGTCAAAAGTCTCTTACAAATTTTCACATTACCCGAATAGGAAGAGACGCCTCTCATAGCGAAGCGACTTTACCCTCTCTGACTTTACTGGAGAGCGTGGTGCCATCTATTAATCTCAAATAAATCTAAATTCGAAACAGTGAAACAATAACGCCGTCAGAGTCTCAGAGCAAAATTTATAATTATTATAATTAGACAACTCATAATCTACTTAGTGGAATTTTACCTAAGTTGTATATCCCATATAAAAATTTAGGCTAAAATTTACTATAAATATAGTTACGTTATAAATTTACAAACGGACCAATCAACGCCAGGGACACTTTTATGTCCCACCTTTTGGGTCCAAATGTAGCTTAAGTGTTCTTTTCGATTTTAGCGACATCTGTTAAAAAGAGAGTTACTTCGCGTCAGTTATTTAATAAAATATTTTTGTATCATGATATAGAAATTTGGAACAAAATCTTAAGAATTCCTAATTATAAACAAGTTGGCAAGCCAAAATATACCTCTCCTCGGAAGCATTGTCCCTAGTGGTAATAATTTCTCGAGATGACCCTCTAAGTTATATCTCCCCAATTCAGAGTTATTTACTAATAACGTAATCCCGGTTCAATCCCGCCCGGTATAAAATTTTAATTTGAATTAAAATAATTGAGACGAAACAACCGAGATTAATTTATTCAGAATATTATAAATTAAGTAGTTACAACAGTGAGTTAGACGTACTAAAACAATGCACAATTGACTTTAACCCTATTTACGGTACAAGTTTAGCAGTTAAAAATAATACGAAGCCAATTTTAATGAAAGAAATATCTACAGAGGGTATTTGTATTTTTGTCGCTTACGAAATACTTGCCGCATAGTTAACGCTCATTTTATTTCAACTATCGCCCGATCAAGATACCGTAGATATCTGGTAGTGGACGACTCGTAGACTGTCGGAACCTGTTGACGTTGTGACACATACCGCATGAAAAAGACCAAAACCGTCCAATTTCCCATATCATATAATGACTCGCACACCCAGGATATCAATGACTGCATTAGGAATCGTAGATATCCAAATATCCACACCAACAAAAAACTTATTAACAAGAAGCGAAAAACTTACCATTCACAAAGCACAGAAAGCCACTTGACTAAACGTATATCAATAAATGACCGTAGAGGGAATAGTTAGGGTTCTTTATAAATAAACACAAACGAACCCAATTGATGAACTGCATTAAACATCTTAATCAGCCGAGAAAACGTTTAAAATAAATTACGACCGAGTTGAAAACCAGACCAACTCGATATGTTGTTAATAAATGAATTATTAAGCTTGAAAACCAATACGCTAAACCTAATAGATAAGAATATACGACTGAAAAAAAACTAAATAAATTACAAAAAACTAACGGGTTCTACCCTTTATCTTATCTGCTGACTGCGCTAAAACAAGATTTGACCATTAAATTTTTTGAAAATGCGACGTATACACTTTGAAGGTTCCGTCAAAAATTATCCTTCCCCAAACGTAAAGGTTCTCAAAACATTAATACACAAAAAATAAGTAAAAAGGTTCCTCCAAAAAATGAACCATTTTGCGGAAGAAGTAAATAATTTTAAAAGAATAAAAGATAAAACAAATATACAACCGCAAAAATAAAACGTCAAATAATAGAAGAAACAATCTTAAACTCCATTCATTAAAAAAACACTAAACAAAAGTACCAAATTGAAATAAAGCAACTTATTATATTAAACAAGATTAAGTCTTTATAATTTTTTCGTAAAAAAACCACATTAGGCCTTCACAATTTCATTCGTAAAAAATTTCAGGACTTTGTTAACTATAATGCTTACAATGAGTGTCTTATTTGCAGTGTAGCTTGAAGTTATCGTTGGTTCTGTGGTAGAGCGCTCGACTGCCTAACTGAACGGCCCGGGTTCGAAACCTGGGTGACGCATTTGTTTTTAATCAAATGAGAAATCGCTAAATTAGAATTTCTTCGATGCAATAATTTCAATTTCAATTCTATTTCAATTAAACCAAAATTTCGTACTCTATTAAATACGCTTCCGATAAAGCTGAAGGTCTAATTTTCAATAAGGCGTAACAAGTGTCGGTGGTTCTGTGGTAGAACGTCCGCCTGTCAATCAGGAGGTCTCGGGTTCAAATCCCGCCCGATGCGATCGCAAATTGATACTAAGACGAATACCGTGTACAACTGGTGGAAACCCTGCCATTGAACGTTGAGAGGTAGCATTACACTCAGCACTCGGTCCGTCCCAAAGTCATTAAGAAGAAGTTGGAGAGAAAACGCCCATATAAACACAACAGACTCAACATGCACATCCATCAGAACACAAACACAACAAATTCAACACTCACAACCTACGCATAAACATTACAAAAACGTAATACACCAAACCGTCACGACGGTGAGCGAAAAAACACCATCCAAACCAAACCGCAAATGCATCCGTTAACGCGCACCGTCGCACGGTGGTTTTGCCAACCCTTTGAGAAACTGCGTACGCAGTGATTACACTTTGCACCGAAAATGCGAACGCGTTCGCAGTCCTGACAGACAGACACACCCACCCACAGACCCACCCACAGACGAACCCACAGACCCACCCACAGACCCACAGACAGACACGGTCGTTGTATAACCCCTCCTAGGGGACTTTGTCCCCTCGGAGAGGTAAAAATATATTTATTAATAGTTAAGTTAGCAGTGCTATATGCGTTGTTAAATTGTAGGTTAAAATTAAAAACTTCGTTATATTTGCATATATTTAAAACTTTTATCTATCTAAATGAATTTACGGAAAAATTATTTAATGACAATCAAATTGTCGATGACATCTTTATAATTTGAAAAGGTAGCTTGGACACATTTCCTGAATTTTTATTAGCTTTAAACTCTATGGACCCTAACATACAATTTACCCATGAATTAAATAATACACTCCCCTTTCTAGACATTAAAATTACCAGACATGACAACCATTTAAGTACTACCGTCTTTAGGAAATCGTGCAGTGTTCCAAGCGTACCACATTTCAAATCTTGCCACCCTATGAGCCAAAATATCGGTGTGTTCCAAACATTAATATTTAGAGCTTTTAAATTATGTTCGAACAAAATTACATTAAACGATGAACTTAATTACTTTAGATCTATCGCCCTAGAAAGAGGCTTCAACCTTAAAACTGTGAACAAAGCGATTATTAAACAGAAAAATCGTATGTCTATCAAAAGTAGACTAGAAAGAGAAAAATTCTCCAACGACAAAGTAGAAAAATTTAAATTTATCGGTATAACGTACGATCTTTGAAGCCCAGAGCCCCCTGACCTATGATATCAAGTTTAACCGTGTTAAATTGGTTTCTTTAAAATTTAATTTAACAACACTCTATAGTACAAACTTTTTACTACAGAGTGTTCTGAACGCCAGAAGCCCACGCTGTGTAATCTCAGCGCCCAAACCGCGAAGAAAAATTTCGTATACTTTTGGCAAGTGATACACGATGATTTTATTAAATTAAAAGTTGGTTTTAATCAAAAACATAATGTAAATATAATTTTTGTACTTAATTTGTATCTACATTTCGATAGAGAGTAGGTTATTTAATTATTTGATTATGTCTTTAAAGGAGAGAAGGGGTGACTGGAATGGTGAAGTCTAAGGCCTGCTCTTGTATCGAGTATAAAATTATAAATCCTCCTAGATCGCGTTGAAAGAGGTTGCGAAATGACTGACAAATCGAAGTTGTATAGAATCACAATTATACTCATAACACAAAGAATACTTCAGAGTTGAATTTGAACTAACGAATTTCCAATCGGCAAAAGGGATAATGCGCGTTATATTTGTTACTTCAGGTCATACGTTGTAAGCATAGCGTATTACTCCGAAAAGTGTCACTTTTATTTGTTACTTTTGGTAATACGTTGTAAGCATCGCGTATTACTCCGATAAGTGTCACATTTATTTGTTAGTTTTTGTCATATTAGAATGGCCTCCGATAAATGTCACACTTATTTGTTACTTCAGGTCATACGTAGTAGGCATCGCCTATTACTCCGATAAGTGTCACACTTATTTGTTACTTCAGGTCATACGTAGTAGGCATCGCCTATTACTCCGATAAGTGTCACACTTATTTGTTGATTCAGGTCATACGTTGTAAGCATCGCGTATTACTCCAATAAGTGTCACACTTATTTGTTACTTCAGGTCATACGTTGTTAGCATCGCGTATTACTCCGATAAGTGTCAAACTTATTTGTGTCACACTTATTTGTTACTTCAGGTCATACGCTATAAGCATCACCTATTACTCCGATAAGTGTCACACTCATTTGTTACTTCAGGTCATACGTTGTTAGCATCGCGTATTACTCCGATAAGTGTCAAACTTATTTGTGTCACACTTATTTGTTACTTCAGGTCATACGCTATAAGCATCACCTATTACTCCGATAAGTGTCACACTTATTTGTTACTTCAGGTCATACGTTGTAGGCATTGCGTAGTACTCCGAAAAGTTTCACACTTATTTGTTACTTTTGGTCATACGTTGTAAACATCGCGTATTACTCCGATAAGTGTCACACTTATTTGTTACTTCAGGATGGCGTAGATCCTAAAGGCATCAGTTTTCAAAGCGGAGAGCCTTGAGTTCGAAACTCGTTGACGACGGTTATTGAAAAGATTGGCTCATCCGGTAGGGGATCCTCCCTTGTGGTCCCCCTTTTCCCTTCCTGCCCCAAAATGGGTCCTACAGCTGGGAGCGCCAGCGGCGGCGGCGTGACCCTCTCTAATATTTCATTGCCATATATGTGAGGCAATGAAATAAAAAGGCGAATCACCTGGTCATTACTACAACGCCATCTGGGATACCTTCCTGAAAGATAAAGCTAAAAAAAAGATTTATATATAAATGTTTCTAAATTCTATTCGTAATGTTAATCTAATTTAAATAAATTAATATTTCAAAATTAATAAATTCATTAAAATGATATTATAAAATAAAAATAATAAAATGTTTAAACGATAGATGGCGCGTAGACGACTTGTCCTCTGGTTTTTTTTTACCGTTGTACGGATGCTTTGTTGTTCAAAATTTGAAGACGTTCATTGTCTCTGAAGATGGCCAGCTAAGCTAGCCGAAACAAGTCAGACTAAGGCTTAAGCCTTAATAAAAGTTTTAAAAAATTTATGTACCAATAAATTTTATTTATTTTGATTCTATCATCAATCCAAAGGTGTACATAAATGGTCTACTAGATTATACATATTTTAAACATTTGTTTTTAAAATTGACATAGTGTAGATCAAAACAAAAGCGAAACAAAATACGCTATGAACCTTGTCACCAATAACAGAGACCCAATGAAGATAAGAAATACGTTGTTACGTACTGATATCATGTGATCTAATAGAGGGCGCTGATGAGTGAGGCCTGCCTAAGATAGTCAGACCAGAACAAAATAAAGATAATAAAGATGCTTCATTATTAGCCTTATTATAAAACTAAGTTAGAGTGTTATAATTTACACAACATGGTGGCAGAAGTGATGTATTTTATTGCTCATTATTGCTTTTCCTAAATCATATTTTTGGAACTCTTTGTTTCTCACACCATTTAACGTATTTCTAAAAAACCGTTTTTTGCCTTGTCTTCTATTCCCGCCAAATCACCACCCACATGGCAACCACGACTACCACTTTCCCGCCTCCTGCACCATTAATTCTGGGAGCTCAACCAGCTGATGCTTGGGATGACTGGTTGGATGTATTTACAATATTTGCTGAGGCTACTGAATTGACAGCGAAGACTGATAAAATTCAGATAAATACTCTTTTGTTGGTCATAGGCCAAGAAGGGCGTGATATATATGATACTTTGGAATTTCATCCCTTGGTTGGTCAAGCCACCCGTACCTTTATTGAAATTACTGATGCCTTCACAGGCGCTTCACTGCTCATTTTGCTACATATGAAACGTGATAATGTCACGTTACCGCTTCTTCACTATCAAGCAAAAACCAGGCCAATCATTTGATGCTTTTGCTACGGAACTCAAGAAAAAGGCAAAACATTTTGCTCTTTACACACTTCGAGATTCTATCATATGCACCATGATATTGGTTGGAATACGCAAGAATGAGCTCCGCAAGAAACTATTTTCAAAATCAAATCTCACCCTTACGCAAGCTATATCTATTTGTAGGGCTGAAGAAACCTCGGATGTTCATGCTACTGCTATGTCAACCACTTCTCAAAGTGGTCCACTATTGTCTCATGTCACTCAAGATTTGAATTTGATATCAGCTGGATTACCGGCATCTCAGGATCCCTACCAAGATATGGATCCGTTCCACATTGCCTCCTTAACTATCAATGCAACTACGACCCTGTCAAAAGGTGACTGGATCACTCCAATTCAAATTCAAAACTTAAATATATCTTTCAAAATTGACACTGGATCGCAGGTGAATGTTCTGCCCGCGTCGTACAAGCATCAGCTTGCTGATCCGCCATCACCCGTTTTACCACAAAATTGTGTCATGGCCTATACGGGTGAACCTGTCCCAATGCTTGGAATGGTTAATCTCGAATGTCATTAATTAACTGGAATTCAGTCATTTGTATTCTACATTACCAGTCTAAACACCATCGCCATTATTGGTGCTTCTGCGTCACAAGCTCTTGGCCTTGTTCAACGTATGGATGGAATTAATCACCAATTAGTATCTCCACCTACCCAAACTCCTTCTCAACCAGTTGATCTTCTAACAATGGACTTGCAACCTTATGGAAACTTGAATGACACTCCACAAAGCCTACTGATGGAATTTCATGACACTTTTGGACCTGTGGGTCGTATCCCGGGATTACATGACATCAAACTGAAAACTGATGCTAAGCCGGTCATCATTGCACCACGCACTGCTCCATATACGTATAGAGAACAACTCAAATCTGAACTGAAGCTAATGGTGGATCTCAAAATAATCCGCCCTGTCACAGAACCGACTGAATGGGTTCACCCTGTAGTCATAGTTCCTAAGCCTGATGGTGCTTTACGAGTTTGCCTGGATCCTCGTAATCTGAATGCGGCCTTGCGACGCTCATACTACAAACTTCTGATGTGATTCGTATACATGACAGTCGTATCAAAGCCATCCAGGCTATTCCATCCCCTACCAACAAAAAAAGAACTTCAGAGCTTTCTTGGGGTCGTTAACTTTCTTAGCAAATTTATTTCTGATCATGCTGCAAAGACGGCTCCATTGCGGGCCTTATTAAAAACAGACTCTATATACATATGGGATGTCAACTCACAAACTCATTTCCAGAAATTGAAGGATGCTATAACCACAGTACCTGTTCTCGCGTTCTATGATCCTAATAAAAGCAGTGTGATCTCTGCTGACTCAAGCCAAACAGGATTAGGGGCTGTCCTCCTTCAAGATGGCCATCCCAATCACTATGGGTCAACAGCCTTAACCTTTACGCAACAACGCTATGCGCAAATAGAGAAGGAGCTTCTGGCTATTGTGTTTGCTCTTGAACACTTCAACTTCTATGTCATAAGCCATTACTTGCTGTTGTGAATCACCCGTTTCATGCTTTGTCACCACGGCCCCAGCGTCTTGTCCTTCGACTGCAACGCTATGATCCTAAACTGGTGTTTGTGCCTGGCTCACAAATGTATATATCTGATGCGCTCTCTTGGGCTCCCCGATCAACGTCGGATGTAGACACTACTTACTTGGAAGGTGCTCACACTGCTCTTCATTCGCTAACTACTTTATCCAACACTCGTTTAGCTGAAATGAAGACTAAAATGTTAGATGATCCTGAAATGTGTCAACTGACCCACTATCCTCAACATGGCTGGCCGCGATATTCTACCAACTTATCTCCAGCGCTCAAACAATATACTGGCCGTATCAATCGGAAATTTTTGGTCATGATGGCTTACTCTATCGTGGGGATCGGCTAATTATTCCTTCGAGCCTACGTGAACAAGTATTGAATCAATTACATGGGACCCATCAGGGTAAAAACTCCTGCTTACGTAAAGCACGTCTCTATGTTTTCTGGCCTGGCCTCTCCTCTTCTCTCACGGCGTTGATTCAACGGTGTGCCGTTTGCCGCTCTCATGATCAAGCGCAGTCTCATATGGTTACCACTCCTCATCCGGTCCCTCAACGCCCATGGGAAACAGTTGGAATGGATATTTTTCATCATAACACTAAAACTCTCTTATTATGTGTGGACTATTACTAAAAATATCTGGAAGTTGATGAACTGCGCTCCACCGATGCGGTCTCCGTTATACGTGAAAATCAAACCACATTTTGAACGCCATGGGGTGCCTCAGTTGGTCATCACGGATAATGGCCTTCCGTTTAACTCTAGCGCCTTTGCTGAGTTCCTAGATCAATGGGGTGTTAACCATACTACCTCAAGTCCCCATTTTCCCCAATCTAATGGTATGGCGGAGAGACATATACAAACAATCAAAAATTTAATGGACAAAGCTAAAGCTGCTGGTATTGACACTCAATACATATTGCTTGAATATAGAGCAACCCCTCAAAAAAATCTACCAGCTCCTTTGGAAATGCTGATGGGTCGTTTGTTGCGCACTCCCACTGCTACATAATACAAACTGAAAATGGTGCTCAATATCGACTTGAAACCACTGGTACCTCAAGTAACAGACAATGCTTTCTACTCTGAAAATCTCCCCTCAACCGACCCCGGGGGGCGGTCAGTCGTCATTATTTTGTACGGGATTTTGGGATTCCGGAGAGATTTTGGCGATTTTATCATTACTTTTTGAAGTGATTTTGGGATTTCAATGTTAATTTACCATAGCGAGAGTTAAAAGATTTTGGGATTTCAGACAAAGTGTACGGGATTTTGGTAAATGTCCGACCCCTCGACTGAACTAGTCCATCTTCCTCATACTTCCGCAATCACTCCGTCCTCAGCCCGGCCAACTCAATATCCGATTACTGTGTCTTACAATACTCGTTCAGGGATTCCCATACCATCGATTCTACCTGACCCTGTTCCTGTGTCTAAAGAAGTGCTGGCGAACTGTCAACCCCGCAATCGAAACCCCCCAAAGACACTTATACTCCCAGTTTGAATCATCATGCTCCCGGTTATACATCAATTCAAAGTCTTTTCTGAGCGTCCACAACCTGGTGTTCCTGCTACGAAATCTGCTGCAGAACTTACTTCCCTAGGGATTCCCAATCACTTTACACGATCCGGTCGTGTCACGAAAATGCCTGACCAATTCCTGGACTGATAAAAGCATTATTTTACGTTAATTGTTATCATCAAATAATAACTTGTTCCTACATTTTATATTCCTTCCTATTGTTAAAAAAAACATGTTACGTACTGAGATCATGTGATCTAATAGAGAGCCCTAATGAGTGAGACCTGCCTAAGATAGTCAGACCAGAACAAAATAAATATATTAAAGATGCTTCATTATTAGCCTTATTATAGAATTAAGTTAGAGTGTTAGACAGTATTATAATTTACACAACAAACACAACATACGTAACTTTGCGATTGAAGACCGTAATAACTTAGTAATATAATGAAAGTCCTAAGATGATATCCTTGGACAACCAACCATTGGACCTATTTGTACTTGCTGGGGTACTCCGTGAAATCTGATGTCCATATTAAGTCAGAAATATTAACTTGGGACCAGTGGCGGATTAAGGACTGGGCCTACTCGGCACTGGCCTATGGGCCCGTACCAACAGAAGGCCCCCACCACTGATGAAATCAATGGATCTTTCTTCGGGACACGCGAGTTTCGCCAGGACCTCCCTTCAGTAAATCCGCTACTGCTTAGGACCTAACGAATATCGTGTGAATGTCCGTCTGGAAAACCGAAATCCACTTCCAATGGATATTACAGGGATGTCTAAAATGAGGACATTTGGGCTGCAGGGCCGGACTGGCTAGTAGGTGGTCCCATTTCCCATTGATGCCAATTTTTTCCTTTATGGCCCCCAAATTGAGTTGGCCCCGAACTGACCGGCGATCGCCGGTTAGCCGCCCGGGCCAGTCCGGGCCTGTTTGGGTATCCGCAGTACATCAAAGTTCTCAATTTGGGTTTGTTCACCATATGGATATTCAGAATATCCTAACCTAATGTGACGATTTCGTGTTTTCTGGGTTAAAGGTTATTTATTTTTGTATGACTATAGTCTACGTCTGTACCCGTTATAGTTCATAACGGGATCACTGACAACCATTATCGTTTTTGTTAAGGGTGCGCCCATAGACTAACCCAATACATAGACTGGAAGGCTCTATCAAAGACTATAGAAGCTACTATAGTCTTTGGCTCTATGGAGGTATATGCGACATTAATCCTAACGAGCCAACTTGTTTTCGAGGCGTGAAATTTTGATAACAAGACGTCGCGGTCTGCGCGGAACACACATCGTATAATAGAAATTTCACGAATAGTGAGAGAAAGAGACTTAATTGGAACGCAATTCCTATTGATATAGAATTTACCACACCCAACAAATGTAGCCCAAAAAGAATTTCTGATAATGAATCTGTATGCTCTCCCGTAAGAGGCCAAGACTTAATAGTGGTATGTTCAACTATAATTTTTTTAATTTATTTTTTGTATAATGCTTCTGTTTTGATCATTTTAGAAACCCTGGGTCGAGTTTTATTTAGACCACCAATATCTTAACCATTTTTGGGCACGAAAGTTTCCAAAACAACAGGTGAGCATCGTAGTTTTCAATGCACATAGTTTTCAATAATATAATGTTTTTGGTTTTTAAGAAGCTAAAAGTTCTGCAATATCAGATCTGCTAATGACTAATATCAGTCGAAAATTGATTTATCAGTATTTAATTGACAGTAATTTAATTAAGACATCAAGTACTTTGATAACAGAAGACCCAGTGAGTATTTGTTTCATAACATTCATAAAGTTATGTGGTTTGAAAATTTAATAACATAGATTTCATATAAATTAGGGACACAAATGTTGGATTGAAGTCCTGAAATTAAATGAACTCTCTCTCCATGAAATAATTAATTTCTACCTTAACCATCATCCTTTTTACCTCTCCGAGAGGACTTTGTACCCTAGGAGGGGTTATACAACCACTGTGTCTGTCTGTCTGTCTGTGGGTGGGTCTGTCTGTCGCATTTTCGAGGCAAAGGGTAATCACTGCGTACGCAGTTTCTTAGAATCAGGGAAAAGGTTTTTCCAAAAGTATAATTTTTTAACCGGCCGGGATTCGAACCCGAGCCCTCTTGAACGACAGGTGAGCGTTCTACCGCAGAACCACGGATACAGTTACGCTTCACTGAAAATTAAAAACTCTTCCGAGGAGAGGTATATTTTGGCAAGCTTTCCAACTTGTTCATTTGTGGATTTAAATCAACCTTTAAATGATATTAAATCAGGTAAATTAAATCTTAATCTATATTTATATACCAATAAAATTAATATTTCTATTAATCTTTAGATATAACTTCTTTGCAAGCGCAGGAGTAGCCCATAAGTACTCATTTTGATACTCCAAGAAAACAAATGCTCAAGCGAAAGCTTAGAGTTAAATGTGTTCAATTATCAAGGTCTTACAAAGTTATATCAACTTTTTCAAAGAACAGCCATTATGTAAGAAGGTGGACTGACCAGGAAAAACAAATGGCACTAACAATATATTATAGAAGTCCAAGCTCATACAAACTCTTATGTAGATTATTTGCATTCCCAACTCCACGACTTCTGGATTTAGTGATGTGGTTTTTGATGCATTAGCCCAGAAAGTGAAAAATATGAATTGTACTTCATTACTTGATGGAATGAGCATACGCTCTTCATTATCTTATAATGTGTCCTGGTTTTGTTGAAACTGGTGCCTCATCAGAGAAAATACTTGCGGATCAAGCTGAAGTATTTATGGTGCAAGGAATATTTCAGCCTTGAAGCAAGTTCTAGGCTTCACTTTTGCTAGGGGTACTACAAGCGCGCAATTGCTTCACAAATTGGTATTTGAAGGAATTTCGAAACTTCAAGCTATTGGTCCGAGAATCAGGGCAGTCATTTGTGATCAGGCTCCAACTAACAGAAGTCTTTATACGAAACTTGAAATATCTCTAAAGCAACCATTTTTCTTCCACAACCAACAGAAAATTTATTGCCTATATGACCCACCTCATCTGCTCAAAAGTTTAAGGAATAATTTTAGGAAATATAAAATGGAGGTTTTTGGCAAACCTGTTCGTTTCCATCGTGTTGAAAACTTTTTTAAACTTGACCAGAAAAGACCCGTACGACTTTCACCAAAATTAAAGCAGAGTCATATTCACCCAACAAGCTTCTCGAAAATGAAAGTGAAAGATGCCGCCTATTGCGTATTAAAGGGGCTCCAAAGTTCGGTGGCAAAAAAAAGAAAATTGAGCATGCTTTTCCTTCCCTCCAACCCCTCACTTGGCCTTGCCAGAAGCGGGCAGAGTTAACCGTAAATTTCACACTTTACTGACTTTACACACATTTTGCCACCGAACTTTGGAGCCCATTTAATATCAGCGCGAATAGCTTTGGGAGAGCTTAATTTTAATCGTATTTAAACCGGCGGACTGAAACACCGACTTAAAAGCACTTAAATTGTACGGGACCTAGCACGTAATATGTCGCGGATAAATAATTAATTGGATGAAACTCAAATTTAACTTGATTTAATACTGGTAACGCACATTGTTACACTACAAAATAATACTTAGGCGCACGTTGCCTACACCAACACAGTTGGGCTTTTTAAACAAATCTGACCCTTTCGTCCAAAGACTATATGAAGATAAAAGTACCTTCCACCACTACCCGATGGCGCTGATGCTCGAGAAAAACCGATCAACTAGTTCTCCGTAGCACAAACCAGTCTAGGTAAGAATTTATATAGTCTTTGCTTTCGTCCAAGGGAAAGGCCGAGGAAAGCGCGCTGTACTCTCCTCTTTTTTTGGGGTTTCCCCCTTCGGCGCCGTCTTGTCCGACCGTTGGGACGGCACAAAGATTCCACAACGTTGGGAAATTTCGGGGAAGCCCGCACACTCAAATCGCTAGAGCCCAGGTGCTTTCCTCGCCTTCCACGTCAATCTACTTATTGTTAAAAGTGACGGGTTTTTTTCCAACGCCATAAGTCCATAGAAAAAGTAAATGACACAGCAAATATACAAAAATACAATTGACACTCTGAATTGAAATACACTAAAATAAAAATAAAATACCAGTAATACACTGAAACCCAAAACCCAAATTATTTAATATATACAACTGATTAACTTTTAATTACATATAATTCGATTTTTAACACCGCCCAACTGGTGTCTTTTTCAGTTTCAGTTGGAATGTCAGCATATATTTCATTTGGTAGGCAATATCTAGTGACTTATTACTTTCCATATTACAATAGAATTTCCATTTACGTACTCTGGATTCAGAAGCTATTTATAGTGCAGAATTCATACATCAAGTTGACCAGCTTTTTAATGCAGTAAATTGTAACAAATATAAGTCAACCAAGACTCCAAGATCGAAGCTAACACAGTCTTCCAGTCATATAAAAACTCTAAACGAAGCGATTGAAATGCTAGGAAGTGTAAAATTTGAACTTCCCCATAACAAAATTAAAATCCATTGCGTTAATGTTTGGCTTATCTCAATAAGCGCCATTAAAGGACTGTGGCAAGACTTAAATTGTGAAGGAGCATCTTTTCTTTGTACAAGAAGATTATGCCAGGACCCCTTGGAAAATTTCTTTAGCAAGGTGGAAACAGAGTGAATCCAAATGCTAAACAGTTTCGGGATACATTCAAGTTTAAGCTATCAACATCTTTACTCTGCCCAAGCAAGGGTCAAAACTGTGAAGAGGATGTAAATGAAACCCTTTTGAATTTAAGTCATTTGGAAGTTATGAAAATGAAACATCCAAAGTTTTAAGAAACATAGAAAACCTCCAAAAAAACCACGAGTAAGTGGATTAATCGAAATAAACTCAAAGAAAGTGGCTAATGAATTTGGAACTTATGCGGATTTAAATGCGCTTTCCTATGTAGTGTTCAGTGTTATGAGAAAAGTGAGAGATAATCATGATAATTGTGACCAAGAATTGTGCATATTTATAACTGAAGCCGAAATGCTGGAAGACCATAACCAATTATTTGTGCATTTTAAAGCATATTCAAATAAGAAGGGGGATTTTGGAGGGTTAATTTGTCCAACTAAATCAGTTTTATCATTCGTGATAAAAATAGAGAAAATCTTTTTAGAAGAATTTTATCCAAACATGCATAAAACCAATATTTTAAATAGGCTCTTAGAAAAAACTAAAAACATTTGAAATAATCAAATGTGTGAAGGCTTTCAGGAAAAACTTGTTAAAACATATTTACGTATTCGAATATACTTTGCCATCAAGTTCATGAATGAACAATTAGTTGAAGAGAAAGCGAAGAAAAAGAACCAGAAAAAGAAAAAGCCATGGGCAAAAAAAACATAAAAGACATAGCTTACTTAAAGTTAATTAAACTTCAAAATGGAAGTTGTTAATTTAGTTTTTCCTGAAATCAATCACAGTTATTTCAAATGTTTTTAGTTATGTTTTAAAATATTTATTCATATATATATATATATATATATATATATATGTTTCATAATAAAATTTTAAATTATTTCAGTTTTAAGAAAAACTTAATCATGAGCTCTGTTACATGGCCATAAGTGTGTTCATTATCCTGTTCAATTTGTTCATTTCCCTCATGTAAAAATTAGATATTGTATCACTTGTATCATTACTCAGTAATTGTAATTTGCCTATGCAAATTTGAATAAATAAATAAAAAAATTAAAATATTGAACAAAAATATAGATTTGGTACAACATTATATTAAAAATTATTAATAATATAACTTACTAAAATAATATAAAAGAAAAACTAAAAATTATAAAAAAATATTAGTATAACTAAATATAATGAAATAGTCTATGCAAACTGACAGACTAACTAAAAGTTTCTAAATTGCTAGCCCAACATATATGACGTTTTAAGATTGTTAGGTACCCTATGGCTATCTTGTTTATTTCAAGCCTCGGAATCAAGACATCGCGTACTCAAATTGTTAACAATTTTCACTGATAGCCTTCCAGTCTATGTATTGGGTTAGTCTATGGATGCGCCGTTTTATCGACCTATTTTTCTAATATCGGTATCGGCCAATATCGGCTTAATCGAAGCAGATATTGGCCGATACCGGTATTAGAAAAATATTTAAAAATAAGAAAATTACAGATTAACAAACTAATGATAATATTTTATTTGATTGTTCGCGCCACGTACGCCAGACTTTAGAAGCTAGATCATACATTTTTTTAGACAGGAGTTTACGAGTGTAAACAAATAAAAAACCATGATTTTAGATTTGTGACAGCAAATAGGTATCACGTAAAATGAAAAGAAACATATTTCGATATGCCCGGGCAAACTTTTTGTCAGTGTAATGGTATGGCAGTGTACTGAACCGTCTTTTACCATGATTTTATCAGATACACTATACCATAAGTTAATGATACCTCTAAGTAGACAAATAAGCCCTTTCAAGGTGGAATCTTTGTCCAGAAAAAGTGATGTCAAATCTTGTCTCTCCGATTCCCGCGAAAATGAAAGATTTTGAAAATATCTCGGACCCAGCGCCGCTGTGCGGTCGAGAATGAAACTATATTGGGCTGAGAGAAATAAACCAATAGCAAAAAAACGTTCTTTTGCCTCTGCGGGGGGAACGAATTTTCTAAGGGAATACCGAAATTTATCCCTTTTGGGGAAGTTCAAGCTAGCCTTGCACCAAACGAGATTAAAGAAACGTCAGCTTTGGCAGTTCCAAGTGTATGTTAAGGCTACTTTGATACGCAGTACAGAGAGACATAGGTTGATTTGGACAAAGAATATAGACCCCAGGAATCGAAAGAAAAACCGTTAATGTCTCACCTCTCAAGTTGACGGGAGAGCTTCCGGCTAGGCGAATCAATAGAACCGGAAATAAGCCCGTCAACCTAGGTTTGCCTTTGGAGGCTAGGGACAAGTAAATTATACTAGATACAGTTGCAGTTTCCATTCCTGGGGTCTAAATTCTTTGATTTGGACAAGCATATCCGCCATAGGCAGCATAGCCATTAGTCTACTTAGAGGTATCATTAACTTATGGCTATACTGTTATGATAGTAAATTGGTTAATATTGGCCGATATATCGTCCGGTATTAACAGCCACAAATAGCCGATACATCGGCTGAACCCTTATCGGTGCATCCCTAGTTTTTGTACAAAACACCTATTTATTTTCTATTACAGCAGATGTACTCTAGAAATGATACGACTACGTATCATTCTGCGTTTGAAAACTAAAAATACTTATAGCAGGGTTATTCAACTTTAAGGAGGTTGAATTACGACGCGTACAAGCATAAGTGTATAAAATGCTACCTAAGTTTTCAATATTGTATATTCCCTTTAAATGCTATTAAATAGTTTAAAATGTTTTATCTGTTGATTTACTTTTCAAATATAATTGAAAAATGATAATTTCAATGAATAAATGCTTCGGGGAATCTCCATCCCGAAAAGTCCTTTGATATTCCCAAAATTATAAGCGATTCAAGGAGAATAGTTTCCACGCAATATTTACTTGAAATATGATTCTATAATTTAAATTATCCCATTTCTTAAATCAAATTATATGTTGAAAAATATAATTCCTTTTTTCCAATGGAGTTATGACAGAGGTAAACTTTCCATTCTTCCGATCATATGAAACTCTTACAACCGCAATACGTGTACAGTTGAAAGCATTTATTGATGATTATCAGAATGAACCACCTTCAAATACTAGGCTCTATGCTATTAAGGGAACAATTGGGGAAAATGCTTTGTCTGCCAAATCGCAGATGCTACACCGCATCACAGCCGTGCGAAATTGTTATTATTGTTTTATTCAGTGTTTTAACCTCTTAAAGGCCAACTACATATTTATTCGGTTTACTCAGTTTCTCATTGCTTGCATAGCATATGTGTCTTGCGGCGAACCAACTTCCAGTGAAAGGCAGAGTAAACTGAATAACTATGTAGTCGACCTTTAAGAACGTTGCCCGTACCCTTACTATAGATTCTTTTACGCGCGTATTTTATGGGTGTTGCCATTACCGTGCTACACGCGAGAGAACGGTTTTTGGGGGAAAGAACTTTCCACGGTAGAGCTACGTGCAGTAAGTCTATGGCAGCTGCCTGTGGAGCAAATCGTGGGAGAGTCCTTGATGGGGGGGAAAGACGCGCGTAAAAGAGTGTATACGATATTTTATACAGGTTGTTTCAAAAGGTTACGCAAAAATTACACTGTTAAAAAAATTGTTCTTATTTGAACAAATCGCCGTTCAGAAGGCTGTCCCTGTAACAGAACGCCATTTTGTTCTATTATGAACAAAAAATATTCGTTCGATAAAGAGCGATGGTTGAACTTAGATGTTCTATATTGAACAAACCTTCTTTGTTCAAATTAGAACGTTTTGTCGTTCGCGGTGGAACGCTTTGTCGTTCGCCGTGGATCATTTTCTCGTTCGCGGTGGAACGCTTTGTCGTTCGCCGTGGATCATTTTCTCGTTCGCGGTCGAACGCTTTGTCGTTCGCCGTGGATAATTTTCTCGTTCGCGGTGGAACGCTTTGTCGTTCGCGGTGGAACCCTTTGTCGTTCGCGGTGGAACCCTTTGTCGTTCGCGGTGGAACGCTTTGTCGTTCGCCGTGGATCATTTTCTCGTTCGCGGTGGAACGCTGTGTCGTTCGCCGTGGATCATTTTCTCGTTCGCGGTCGAACGCTTTGTCGTTCGCCGTGGAACCCTTTGCCGTTCGCCGTGGATCATTTTCTCGTTCGCGGTGGAACGTTTTGTCGTTCGCCGTGGATCATTTTCTCGTTCGCGGTGGAACGCTTTGTCGTTCGCCGTGGATCATTTTCTCGTTCGCGGTGGAACGCTGTGTCGTTCGCCGTGGATCATTTTCTCGTTCGCGGTAGAACGCTTTGTCGTTCGCCGTGGATCATTTTCTCGTTCGCGGTGGAACGCTTTGTCGTTCGCCGTGGATCATTTTCTCGTTCGCGGTGGAACGCTGTGTCGTTCGCCGTGGATCATTTTCTCGTTCGCGGTAGAACGCTTTGTCGTTCGCCGTGGATCATTTTCTCGTTCGCGGTGGAACGCTTTGTCGTTCGCGGTGGAACCCTTTGCCGTTCGCCGTGGATCATTTTCTCGTTCGCGGTGGAACGCTTTGTCGTTCGCCGTGGATCATTTTCTCGTTCGCGGTGGAACGCTTTGTCGTTCGCCGTGGATCATTTTCTCGTTCGCGGTGGAACGCTTTGTCGTTCGCGGTGGAACCCTTTGTCGTTCGCGGTGGAACGCTTTGTCGTTCGCCGTGGATCATTTTCTCGTTCGCGGTGGAACGCTTTGTCGTTCGCCGTGGATCATTTTTTCGTTCGCGGTGGAACGCTTTGTCGTTCGCCGTGGATCATTTTCTCGTTCGCGGTAGAACGCTTTGTCGTTCGCCGTGGATCATTTTCTCGTTCGCGGTTGTAAGCGCTATTTCTGTGTTGCTTAGCGTTCATTATTATAGCGTTGTATAAAAGATAATTAGCACGAGATCCGTCGGGAGTAGCGCGATATTATTTGTTTTTAGTAGGTTAGTCCGTTTTCGCGCGACGTCTCGGTAACACGTATCATTGTTGTGTTAAGGTATTTTCGGAATATTAAACCATTTAAACTCTTAACGGCGTCGGATAATTAATAATCGTAGTGATCGCTTCAGGATTAGAGTAACGGAAAGTTCCAATATCAAGACTCGAAGTCCCACGAAACGCAATCTACGGAAATGAACAACGGTAGTTCAACTTCGCGGCGTAAGCCGAAGATCAACGAAAAGGGAGAACCCCTTTGCTATAATTGTAATCTTTACGGGCACATATCGAAAGATTGCAAAAAGCCTCAACGAAAACCACGATGCCAAACATGTTTAAAAGTTGGCCACGAATCTAAGAATTGCACCACCAAATCGACATTTGATCAAACGAAAGACGCTCACCATGTTGAAAGTGCAACGGCCGATTTGGAGGGCAATCATAAATATTTTATGGATGCGGAGATTAACGGAACCTCAATACGATCCTACGTCGATTTGGGAAGCAAGTGTGTCGCTATAAGAAACAGCGATGCGCAAGGGTTAAAGCTACAATACGAAAGGACTGACGGAGGCTCGTTCATTGGAGGTTATGGCTCTGGAAAGACTCGAATTTTGGGCGTATCCACGGTAAAGCTGAAAGTGGACCAGGCAACGGCCGAAGTTAAAGTTCACGTAGTCCCTGACACAGCTCAAGATATTCCAATTTTGATCGGACAACCTTTTACTGAGCAAACGCATATCGTAGTTGTGAAACGTAAAAACAACTTACGAATTTTTGAGGAACGCTCCGACGAACGAGAAGGCAACGCTTGTCTTCTAAATTTGGACATTCCTACGTTACCAGAACCAGTAGTAAACCTATGGGCTAAGAAAGCTACTGTGATCCCACCGAATTATATTGGATTCGTTGACTTGATCATTCGGGGATCAAGATCGCACTCGCAAGAATTGTATGTCGAGACTAGTATGAGAATGAAGCCAGGTAACGAATATTTTATACCTCGTACCGTCTGTTCGATTGCTGAAGACGGAGAAACATCCCTACCGATATTCAACGTGTCTGCTAAAGACTTGACATTTGAGGCTGGACAGAAAGTTGCGCGTGGAATGGTTTGCGTCGAAGAACCACAACCTGCAGTTGGAGTATCATACACCGAATCAGTAGAACGCCGCTCACTACTCGTGGAAGACATCGTTTCGAAACCGGATATTTCAGAGGAATCTCGAGGACGTTTACACGAACTTTTGAACTCTTATCGAGATTGCTTTGCTAACAATTTGATGGAACTCGGTAGAACGAGTCAAGCGGAAATGACTGTAGAGCTTACGTCGAATGAGCCCGTTTCTTACCGACCATACCGACTGTCTTTTGCGGAAAGAGGCAGAGTACGAACGAAGATTTCCGAGTTGTTGAAAGCTGGAATTATTGAAGAGTCTGATTCACCGTATTCGAGCCCGATAATCATCGTTAAAAAGAAAAACGGAGAAGAGCGTTTATGCGTAGATTTTCGCGCATTGAATAAAATTACGAAGAAAAACGCCTATCCGTTGCCGTTGATCGAAAATCAACTCGAACGGCTAAGCGGAAACAAATTGTTTACAAGTTTGGATATGATGTCGGGCTATTACCAAATTCCCCTTCACGAAGATTCGAAAGAGAAGACGGGATTTGTGACCCCAGACGGACATTATCAGTTTGTCACGATGCCCTTTGGTCTGTCGAACGCGGGCGCAGTGTTTCAGAAGATGATAAATTCCGTATTAGGATCATTGAGATACGCTATAGCTTTGACCTATATGGATGACGTTCTAATTCCGTCGGTGGATGTCAACGAAGGACTCGAAAACTTACGTCAAGTTTTAGATGTCACACGAAACGCTAAACTAACTCTTAATTTGAAGAAATGCAGATTTTTACTGAATGAAATCGACTACCTCGGATTTGAAATAAATCAACACGGCGTCAGACCCGGATCGCGGAAAGTTGATTGCGTTCGAAACTTTCCAAAACCAAAAACGTCCACGAGCTTCGGCGTTTTCTCGGGCTCGCCAGCTATTTCCGACGTTTTGTAAAGGGATTCGCGATAGAAGCGGAACCACTTACTACGCTTTTGCGGAAAAACGTTGTTTGGAATTGGAATGCCGAACAAGAACGAGCATTTGACTTTCTCAAGGTCAAACTTACGGAGAGACACATTCTCGGATTATATGATGCAAACGCAAAAACGGAAGTTCATACCGATGCGAGTTCCGTTGGATTGGCGTCTATACTTTTGCAACAAGCTACAGACGGAAGGTGGCACCCGATTTGTTACGCAAGCAGAAAAACCACGAGGGAAGAGGCCAAATACCATTCCACCGAACTCGAAACCCTAGCCGTCGTTTGGAGTCTCGAAAAGTTCAGAGTTTACCTAATAGGAATCGATTTCGACGTCGTAACCGATTGTAACTCTGTACGTTGCACCCTTACGAAGAAACACCTCGTTCCACGAATAGGCCGATGGTGGCTACGATTACAAGAATTCACGTTTTCGGTAACGCATCGACCAGGAAATCGAATGGCCCACGTAGATGCGTTAAGCAGAGCACCATGGTACGAAGCCGAAGAAATTGACGCGACGGAAGGCATCCAAATTCTACATGTGGGAGTCACTCACGAAGATTTCCTTATCGCCGCTCAGAACGTGGATACGAAGATTAAATTAATAAAGAAAGAGTTACGGAAATCTGGTAAACCCAGTAAGGAATTAAAGCGCCTCCGCGACGAATACGAACTGCGAGATGGGAAGCTTTTCAAGAAAATTCAACTTGCTAACGAAGGTCAAGAAGAAAAACTACTTTGGGTAGTACCGGACAGCGCTCGTTGGCGCGTAGTGAAAAGCAATCACGACGACATAGGACACTTTGGGGTCGACAAAACTTGCGAGAAAATTAAGGAGAACTTTTGGTTCCCGGGTTTGAAACGTTACGTTCGTCGATACCTTTCGTCTTGTCTCGAATGCCTATATCACAAAAGACCTTCCGGTAAACGACCGGGCATGCTACACCCGATCGATAAAATTGGTATTCCCTTTCACACACTCCACCTCGATCACCTTGGACCATTCGTACGCAGCGTGAACGGAAATACATTTTTGATCGTAGCGATCGACGCTTTTACAAAGTTCACGATCTTGAAACCAGTCCGAAACGCGGGAATGCACCCTACGAAGCAGTTTCTGGACGAGTTAATTGCGATTTTTGGTGCACCCAAACGCGTCATAACTGACCAGGGAACGTCTTACACGGGAAAAGCATTCGAAAACGCTTGTAAACAAGCTAACATTACACACATCCTGAACGCGACCGCCACGCCTCGCGGTAATGGGCAAGTTGAAAGGCTGAACCGTCTTTTGACCCCTGCCTTGGCAAGTATGATAACGCGCGAAGATGACAAAGATTGCGACACGCATATCTCTCAAATCCAGTGGGGTGTTAACAATACTCTTCACAAGGCGACCCAAAGGACGCCATTTTCACTTCTTTTCAACTTTTCGTCTCGAAATCCAAACGGCAGCGTCCTCGAAGACGCCGTAAAAGAAACGTTTGACAATGAAATACTCAAACGCCGAGAAGGTGCGATAGAGGCAATTCGTCAAGACCAAGAGAAGCAACGGAAGACGTATAACGCCCGAAGAGCGAAGGCTCCGACCTTTAAGCCGGGAGACCTCGTGGTTGTGGAACGAACACCCCAAGCCACTGGTAACCCACGAAAAACGGCGCCAATTTACAAAGGCCCTTATGTTATTGCCGATAAATTGAAGTACGATCGGTATATAGTCGAAGATCTTCCGGAGAATCAAAGAACTCTGGCGTTTTACAGGAACGTGGCTCCCGTCGATAAGCTCAAACGGTTTCTAGTCGTAGACCACTCTATCGAGGGTTCGGGTGAGCAATCCGAAGAGGAAAAGGAAGTCGCAACCACTACTGATCAAAACGGACGAACCACAGACGATAACGAAGCTACCACGTCAGAAATAGAGGACCCTGAAGAAAACCCTCTAAGAAGAAGTTCAAGGCGAAGAAAATCGCCCAATCGCTTAATGTATCGCAAAAAAAAACACAAACTCTTGTAATGTGTGTATATATTTTTTTTTCTTGTTAACGTAAACCAGGAGTTTTAAAAATTATTGGATGGCCGAGTGTAAGCGCTATTTCTGTGTTGCTTAGCGTTCATTATTATAGCGTTGTATAAAAGATAATTAGCACGAGATCCGTCGGGAGTAGCGCGATATTATTTGTTTTTAGTAGGTTAGTCCGTTTTCGCACGACGTCTCGGTAACACGTATCATTGTTGTGTTAAGGTATTTTCGGAATATTAAACCATTTAAACTCTTAACGGCGTCGGATAATTAATAATCGTAGTGATCGCTTCAGGATTAGAGTAACGAAGAGGCGACTCTTACACGGTGGAACGCTGTGTCGTTCGCCGTGGATCATTTTCTCGTTCGCGGTAGAACGCTTTGTCGTTCGCCGTGGATCATTTTCTCGTTCGCGGTGGAACGCTTTGTCGTTCGCGGTGGAACCCTTTGTCGTTCGCGGTGGAACGCTTTGTCATTCACCGTGGATCATTTTCTCGTTCGCGGTGGAACCCTTTGTCGTTCGCGGTGGAACGCTTTGTCGTTCGCCGTGGATCATTTTCTCGTTCGTGGTGGAACGCTTTGTCGTTCGCCGTGGATCATTTTCTCGTTCGCGGTGGAACGCTTTGTCGTTCGCGGTGGAACGCTTTTTCGTTCGCCGTGGATCATTTTCTCGTTCGCGGTGGAACGCTTTGTCGTTCGCCGTGGATCATTTTCTCGTTCGCGGTGGAACGCTTTGTCGTTCGCGGTGGAACCCTTTGTCGTTCGCGGTGGAACGCTTTGTCGTTCGCGGTGGAACGCTTTGTCGTTCGCCGTGGATCATTTTCTCGTTCGCGGTGGAACGCTTTGTCGTTCGCCGTGGATCATTTTCTCGTTCGTGGTGGAACGCCTTGTCGTTCGCCGTGGATCATTTTCTCGTTCGCGGTGGAACGCTTTGTCGTTCGCCGTGGATCATTTTCTCGTTCGCGGTGGAACGCTTTGTCGTTCGCGGTGGAACCCTTTGTCGTTCGCGGTGGAACGCTTTGTCGTTCGCCGTGGATCATTTTCTCGTTCGCGGTGGAACGCTTTGTCGTTCGCCGTGGATCATTTTCTCGTTCGCGGTGGAACGCTTTGTCGTTCGCCGTGGATCATTTTCTCGTTCGCGGTGGAACGCTTTGTCATTCGCGGTGGAACCCTTTGTCGTTCGCGGTGGAACGCTTTTTCGTTCGCCGTGGATCATTTTCTCGTTCGCGGTGGAACGCTTTGTCGTTCGCCGTGGATCATTTTCTCGTTCGCGGTGGAACGCTTTGTCGTTCGCCGTGGATCATTTTCTCGTTCGCGGTGGAACGCTTTTTCGTTCGCGGTGGAACGCTGTGTCGTTCGCCGTGGATCATTTTCTCGTTCGCGGTAGAACGCTTTGTCGTTCGCCGTGGATCATTTTCTCGTTCGCGGTGGAACGCTTTGTCGTTCGCGGTGGAACCCTTTGTCGTTCGCGGTGGAACGCTTTGTCATTCACCGTGGATCATTTTCTCGTTCGCGGTGGAACGCTTTGTCGTTCGCGGTGGAACCCTTTGTCGTTCGCGGTGGAACGCTTTGTCGTTCGCCGTGGATCATTTTCTCGTTCGTGGTGGAACGCTTTGTCGTTCGCCGTGGATCATTTTCTCGTTCGCGGTGGAACGCTTTGTCGTTCGCGGTGGAACGCTTTTTCGTTCGCCGTGGATCATTTTCTCGTTCGCGGTGGAACGCTTTGTCGTTCGCCGTGGATCATTTTCTCGTTCGCGGTGGAACGCTTTGTCGTTCGCGGTGGAACCCTTTGTCGTTCGCGGTGGAACGCTTTGTCGTTCGCCGTGGATCATTTTCTCGTTCGCGGTGGAACGCTTTGTCGTTCGCCGTGGATCATTTTCTCGTTCGCGGTGGAACGCTTTGTCGTTCGCCGTGGATCATTTTCTCGTTCGTGGTGGAACGCCTTGTCGTTCGCCGTGGATCATTTTCTCGTTCGCGGTGGAACGCTTTGTCGTTCGCCGTGGATCATTTTCTCGTTCGCCGTGGATCATTTTCTCGTTCGCGGTGGAACCCTTTGTCGTTCGCGGTGGAACGCTTTGTCGTTCGCCGTGGATTATTTTCTCGTTCGTGGTGGAACGCTTTGTCGTTCGCCGTGGATCATTTTCTCGTTCGCGGTGGAACGCTTTGTCGTTCGCGGTGGAACCCTTTGTCGTTCGCGGTGGAACGCTTTGTCGTTCGCCGTGGATCATTTTCTCGTTCGCGGTAGAACGCTTTGTCGTTCGCCGTGGATTATTTTCTCGTTCGCGGTGGAACGCTTTGTCGTTCGCGGTGGAACGCTTTGTCGTTCGCCGTGGATCATTTTCTCGTTCGTGGTGGAACGCTTTGTCGTTCGCCGTGGATCATTTTCTCGTTCGCGGTAGAACGCTTTGTCGTTCGCCGTGGATTATTTTCTCGTTCGCGGTGGAACGCTTTGTCGTTCGCCGTGGATCATTTTCTCGTTCGCGGTGGAACGCTTTGTCGTTCGCGGTGGAACGCTTTGTCGTTCGCGGTGGAAACCTTTGTCGTTCGCGGTGGAACGCTTTGTCGTTCGCCGTGGATCATTTTCTCGTTCGCGGTAGAACGCTTTGTCGTTCGCCGTGGATCATTTTCTCGTTCGCGGTGGAACGCTTTGTCATTCGCGGTGGAACCCTTTGTCGTTCGCGGTGGAACGCTTTTTCGTTCGCCGTGGATCATTTTCTCGTTCGCGGTGGAACGCTTTGTCGTTCGCCGTGGATCATTTTCTCGTTCGCGGTGGAACGCTTTGTCGTTCGCCGTGGATCATTTTCTCGTTCGCGGTGGAACGCTTTTTCGTTCGCGGTGGAACGCTGTGTCGTTCGCCGTGGATCATTTTCTCGTTCGCGGTAGAACGCTTTGTCGTTCGCCGTGGATCATTTTCTCGTTCGCGGTGGAACGCTTTGTCGTTCGCGGTGGAACCCTTTGTCGTTCGCGGTGGAACGCTTTGTCATTCACCGTGGATCATTTTCTCGTTCGCGGTGGAACGCTTTGTCGTTCGCGGTGGAACCCTTTGTCGTTCGCGGTGGAACGCTTTGTCGTTCGCCGTGGATCATTTTCTCGTTCGTGGTGGAACGCTTTGTCGTTCGCCGTGGATCATTTTCTCGTTCGCGGTGGAACGCTTTGTCGTTCGCGGTGGAACGCTTTTTCGTTCGCCGTGGATCATTTTCTCGTTCGCGGTGGAACGCTTTGTCGTTCGCCGTGGATCATTTTCTCGTTCGCGGTGGAACGCTTTGTCGTTCGCGGTGGAACGCTTTGTCGTTCGCCGTGGATCATTTTCTCGTTCGTGGTGGAACGCTTTGTCGTTCGCCGTGGATCATTTTCTCGTTCGCGGTAGAACGCTTTGTCGTTCGCCGTGGATTATTTTCTCGTTCGCGGTGGAACGCTTTGTCGTTCGCCGTGGATCATTTTCTCGTTCGCGGTGGAACGCTTTGTCGTTCGCCGTGGATCATTTTCTCGTTCGCGGTGGAACGCTGTGTCGTTCGCCGTGGATCATTTTCTCGTTCGCGGTGGAACGCTTTGTCGTTCGCCGTGGATCATTTTCTCGTTCGCGGTAGAACGCTTTGTCGTTCGCCGTGGATCATTTTTTCGTTCGCGGTGGAACGCTTTGTCGTTCGCCGTGGATCATTTTCTCGTTCGCGGTGGAACGCTTTGTCGTTCGCCGTGGATCATTTTCTCGTTCGCGGTGGAACGCTGTGTCGTTCGCCGTGGATCATTTTCTCGTTCGCGGTGGAACGCTTTGTCGTTCGCCGTGGATCATTTTTTCGTTCGCGGTGGAACGCTTTGTCGTTCGCCGTGGATCATTTTCTCGTTCGCGGTGGAACGCTTTGTCGTTCGCCGTGGATCATTTTTTCGTTCGCGGTGGAACGCTGTGTCGTTCGCCGTGGATCATTTTCTCGTTCGCGGTGGAACGCTTTGTCGTTCGCCGTGGATCATTTTCTCGTTCGCGGTGGAACGCTTTGTCGTTCGCGGTGGAACCCTTTGTCGTTCGCGGTGGAACGCTTTGTCGTTCGCCGTGGATCATTTTATCGTTCGCGGTGGAACGCTTTGTCGTTCGCCGTGGATCATTTTCTCGTTCGCGGTGGAACGCTGTGTCGTTCGCCGTGGAACATTTTCTCGTTCGCGGTAGAACGCTTTGTCGTTCGCCGTGGATCATTTTCTCGTTCGCGGTGGAACGCTTTGTCGTTCGCGGTGGAACCCTTTGTCGTTCGCGGTGGAACCCTTTGTCGTTCGCGGTGGAACGCTTTATCGTTCGCCGTGGATCATTTTCTCGTTCGCGGTAGAACGCTTTGTCGTTCGCCGTGGATCATTTTTTCGTTCGCGGTTCAACGCTTTGTCGTTCGCCGTGGATCATTTTCTCGTTCGCGGTAGAACGCTTTGTGGTTCGCCGTGGATTATTTTCTCGTTCGCGGTGGAACGCTTTGTCGTTCGCGGTGGAACGCTTTTTCGTTCGCCGTGGATCATTTTCTCGTTCGCGGTGGAACGCTTTGTCGTTCGCCGTGGATCATTTTCTCGTTCGCGGTGGAACGCTTTGTCGTTCGCCGTGGATCATTTTCTCGTTCGCGGTGGAACGCTGTGTCGTTCGCCGTGGATCATTTTCTCGTTCGCGGTGGAACGCTTTGTCGTTCGCCGTGGATCATTTTCTCGTTCGCGGTGGAACGCTTTGTCGTTCGCGGTGGAACCCTTTGTCGTTCGCGGTGGAACGCTTTGTCGTTCGCCGTGGATCATTTTCTCGTTCGCGGTGGAACGCTTTGTCGTTCGCCGTGGATCATTTTCTCGTTCGCGGTGGAACGCTGTGTCGTTCGCCGTGGAACATTTTCTCGTTCGCGGTAGAACGCTTTGTCGTTCGCCGTGGATCATTTTCTCGTTCGCGGTGGAACGCTTTGTCGTTCGCGGTGGAACCCTTTGTCGTTCGCGGTGGAACCCTTTGTCGTTCGCGGTGGAACGCTTTATCGTTCGCCGTGGATCATTTTCTCGTTCGCGGTAGAACGCTTTGTCGTTCGCCGTGGATCATTTTTTCGTTCGCGGTTGAACGCTTTGTCGTTCGCCGTGGATCATTTTCTCGTTCGCGGTAGAACGCTTTGTGGTTCGCCGTGGATTATTTTCTCGTTCGCGGTGGAACGCTTTGTCGTTCGCGGTGGAACGCTTTTTCGTTCGCCGTGGATCATTTTCTCGTTCGCGGTGGAACGCTTTGTCGTTCGCCGTGGATCATTTTCTCGTTCGCGGTGGAACGCTTTGTCGTTCGCCGTGGATCATTTTCTCGTTCGCGGTGGAACGCTTTGTCGTTCGCGGTGGAACCCTTTGTCGTTCGCGGTGGAACGCTTTGTCGTTCGCCGTGGATCATTTTCTCGTTCGCGGTGGATCATTTTCTCGTTCGCGGTGGAACGCTGTGTCGTTCGCCGTGGATCATTTTCTCGTTCGCGGTGGAACGCTTTGTCGTTCGCCGTGGATCATTTTCTCGTTCGCGGTGGAACGCTTTGTCGTTCGCTGTGGAACCCTTTGTCGTTCGCGGTGGAACGCTTTGTCGTTCGCCGTGGATCATTTTCTCGTTCGCGGTGGAACGCTTTGTCGTTCGCCGTGGATCATTTTTTCGTTCGCGGTGGAACGCTTTGTCGTTCGCCGTGGATCATTTTCTCGTTCGCGGTAGAACGCTTTGTCGTTCGCCGTGGATCATTTTCTCGTTCGCGGTGGAACACTTTGTCGTTCGCCGTGGATCATTTTCTCGTTCGCGGTGGAACGCTTTGTCGTTCGCCGTGGATCATTTTCTCGTTCGCGGTGGAACGCTTTGTCGTTCGCGGTGGAACCCTTTGTCGTTCGCGGTGGAACGCTTTGTCATTCACCGTGGATCATTTTCTCGTTCGCGGTGGAACGCTTTGTCGTTCGCGGTGGAACCCTTTGTCGTTCGCGGTGGAACGCTTTGTCGTTCGCCGTGGATCATTTTCTTGTTCGTGGTGGAACGCTTTGTCGTTCGCCGTGGATCATTTTCTCGTTCGCGGTGGAACGCTTTGTCGTTCGCGGTGGAACCCTTTGTCGTTCGCGGTGGAACGCTTTGTCGTTCGCGGTGGAACGCTTTGTCGTTCGCCGTGGATCATTTTCTCGTTCGCGGTAGAACGCTTTGTCGTTCGCCGTGGATTATTTTCTCGTTCGCGGTGGAACGCTTTGTCGTTCGCCGTGGATCATTTTCTCGTTCGCGGTGGAACGCTTTGTCGTTCGCGGTGGAACGCTTTTTCGTTCGCCGAAGATCATTTTCTCGTTCGCGGTGGAACGCTTTGTCGTTCGCCGTGGATCATTTTTTCGTTCGCGGTGGAACGCTTTGTCGTTCGCCGTGGATCATTTTCTCGTTCGCGGTGGAACGCTTTGTCGTTCGCCGTGGATCATTTTCTCGTTCGCGGTGGAACGCTGTGTCGTTCGCCGTGGATCATTTTCTCGTTCGCGGTGGAACGCTTTGTCGTTCGCCGTGGATCATTTTTTCGTTCGCGGTGGAACGCTTTGTCGTTCGCCGTGGATCATTTTATCGTTCGCGGTGGAACGCTTTGTCGTTCGCCGTGGATCATTTTCTCGTTCGCGGTGGAACGCTGTGTCGTTCGCCGTGGATCATTTTCTCGTTCGCTGTGGAACGCTTTGTCGTTCGCCGTGGATCATTTTCTCGTTCGCGGTGGAACGCTTTGTCGTTCGCCGTGGATCATTTTTTCGTTCGCGGTGGAACGCTTTGTCGTTCGCCGTGGATCATTTTCTCGTTCGCGGTAGAACGCTTTGTCGTTCGCCGTGGATCATTTTCTCGTTCGCGGTGGAACACTTTGTCGTTCGCCGTGGATCATTTTCTCGTTCGCGGTGGAACGCTTTGTCGTTCGCCGTGGATCATTTTCTCGTTCGCGGTGGAACGCTTTGTCGTTCGCGGTGGAACCCTTTGTCGTTCGCGGTGGAACGCTTTGTCATTCACCGTGGATCATTTTCTCGTTCGCGGTGGAACGCTTTGTCGTTCGCGGTGGAACCCTTTGTCGTTCGCGGTGGAACCCTTTGTCGTTCGCGGTGGAACGCTTTGTCGTTCGCCGTGGATCATTTTCTTGTTCGTGGTGGAACGCTTTGTCGTTCGCCGTGGATCATTTTCTCGTTCGCGGTGGAACGCTTTGTCGTTCGCGGTGGAACCCTTTGTCGTTCGCGGTGGAACGCTTTGTCGTTCGCGGTGGAACGCTTTGTCGTTCGCCGTGGATCATTTTCTCGTTCGCGGTAGAACGCTTTGTCGTTCGCCGTGGATTATTTTCTCGTTCGCGGTGGAACGCTTTGTCGTTCGCCGTGGATCATTTTCTCGTTCGCGGTGGAACGCTTTGTCGTTCGCGGTGGAACGCTTTTTCGTTCGCCGAAGATCATTTTCTCGTTCGCGGTGGAACGCTTTGTCGTTCGCCGTGGATCATTTTTTCGTTCGCGGTGGAACGCTTTGTCGTTCGCCGTGGATCATTTTCTCGTTCGCGGTGGAACGCTTTGTCGTTCGCCGTGGATCATTTTCTCGTTCGCGGTGGAACGCTGTGTCGTTCGCCGTGGATCATTTTCTCGTTCGCGGTGGAACGCTTTGTCGTTCGCCGTGGATCATTTTTTCGTTCGCGGTGGAACGCTTTGTCGTTCGCCGTGGATCATTTTATCGTTCGCGGTGGAACGCTTTGTCGTTCGCCGTGGATCATTTTCTCGTTCGCGGTGGAACGCTGTGTCGTTCGCCGTGGATCATTTTCTCGTTCGCTGTGGAACGCTTTGTCGTTCGCCGTGGATCATTTTCTCGTTCGCGGTGGAACGCTTTGTCGTTCGCGGTGGAACCCTTTGTCGTTCGCGGTGGAACGCTTTGTCGTTCGCCGTGGATCATTTTCTCGTTCGCGGTGGAACGCTTTGTCGTTCGCCGTGGATCATTTTCTCGTTCGCGGTGGAACGCTGTGTCGTTCGCCGTGGAACATTTTCTCGTTCGCGGTAGAACGCTTTGTCGTTCGCCGTGGATCATTTTCTCGTTCGCGGTGGAACGCTTTGTCGTTCGCCGTGGATCATTTTCTCGTTCGCGGTGGAACGCTTTGTCGTTCGCGGTGGAACCCTTTGTCGTTCGCGGTGGAACCCTTTGTCGTTCGCGGTGGAACGCTTTATCGTTCGCCGTGGATCATTTTCTCGTTCGCGGTAGAACGCTTTGTCGTTCGCCGTGGATCATTTTTTCGTTCGCGGTTGAACGCTTTGTCGTTCGCCGTGGATCATTTTCTCGTTCGCGGTAGAACGCTTTGTGGTTCGCCGTGGATTATTTTCTCGTTCGCGGTGGAACGCTTTGTCGTTCGCGGTGGAACGCTTTTTCGTTCGCCGTGGATCATTTTCTCGTTCGCGGTGGAACGCTTTGTCGTTCGCCGTGGATCATTTTCTCGTTCGCGGTGGAACGCTTTGTCGTTCGCCGTGGATCATTTTCTCGTTCGCGGTGGAACGCTGTGTCGTTCGCCGTGGAACATTTTCTCGTTCGCGGTAGAACGCTTTGTCATTCGCCGTGGATCATTTTCTCGTTCGCGGTGGAACGCTTTGTCGTTCGCTGTGGATCATTTTCTCGTTCGCGGTGGAACGCTTTGTCGTTCGCCGTGGATCATTTTCTTGTTCGTGGTGGAACGCTTTGTCGTTCGCCGTGGATCATTTTCTCGTTCGCGGTGGAACGCTTTGTCGTTCGCGGTGGAACCCTTTGTCGTTCGCGGTGGAACGCTTTGTCGTTCGCGGTGGAACGCTTTGTCGTTCGCCGTGGATCATTTTCTCGTTCGCGGTAGAACGCTTTGTCGTTCGCCGTGGATTATTTTCTCGTTCGCGGTGGAACGCTTTGTCGTTCGCCGTGGATCATTTTCTCGTTCGCGGTGGAACGCTTTGTCGTTCGCGGTGGAACGCTTTTTCGTTCGCCGAAGATCATTTTCTCGTTCGCGGTGGAACGCTTTGTCGTTCGCCGTGGATCATTTTTTCGTTCGCGGTGGAACGCTTTGTCGTTCGCCGTGGATCATTTTCTCGTTCGCGGTGGAACGCTTTGTCGTTCGCCGTGGATCATTTTCTCGTTCGCGGTGGAACGCTGTGTCGTTCGCCGTGGATCATTTTCTCGTTCGCGGTGGAACGCTTTGTCGTTCGCCGTGGATCATTTTTTCGTTCGCGGTGGAACGCTTTGTCGTTCGCCGTGGATCATTTTATCGTTCGCGGTGGAACGCTTTGTCGTTCGCCGTGGATCATTTTCTCGTTCGCGGTGGAACGCTGTGTCGTTCGCCGTGGATCATTTTCTCGTTCGCTGTGGAACGCTTTGTCGTTCGCCGTGGATCATTTTCTCGTTCGCGGTGAAACGCTTTGTCGTTCGCGGTGGAACCCTTTGTCGTTCGCGGTGGAACGCTTTGTCGTTCGCCGTGGATCATTTTCTCGTTCGCGGTGGAACGCTTTGTCGTTCGCCGTGGATCATTTTCTCGTTCGCGGTGGAACGCTTTGTCGTTCGCGGTGGAACCCTTTGTCGTTCGCGGTGGAACGCTTTGTCGTTCGCCGTGGATCATTTTCTCGTTCGCGGTGGAACGCTGTGTCGTTCGCCGTGGAACATTTTCTCGTTCGCGGTAGAACGCTTTGTCGTTCGCCGTGGATCATTTTCTCGTTCGCGGTGGAACGCTTTGTCGTTAGCGGTGGAACCCTTTGCCGTTCGCCGTGGATCATTTTCTCGTTCGCGGTGGATCATTTTCTCGTTCGCGGTGGAACGCTTTGTCGTTCGCGGTGGAACCCTTTGTCGTTAGCAGTGGAACGCTTTGTCGTTCGCCGTGGATCATTTTCTCGTTCGCGGTGGAACCCTTTGTCGTTCGCCGTGGATCATTTTCTCGTTCGCGGTGGAACGCTTTGTCGTTCGCCGTGGATCATTTTCTCGTTCGCGGTGGAACCCTTTGTCGTTCGCCGTGGATCATTTTCTCGTTCGCGGTGGAACGCTTTGTCGTACGCCGTGGATCATTTTCTCGTTCGCGGTGGAACGCTGTGTCGTTCGCCGTGGAACATTTTCTCGTTCGCGGTAGAACGCTTTGTCGTTCGCCGTGGATCATTTTCTCGTTCGCGGTGGAACGCTTTGTCGTTCGCGGTGGAACCCTTTGCCGTTCGCCGTGGAACGCTTTGTCGTTCGCGGTGGAACCCTTTGCCGTTCGCCGTGGATCATTTTCTCGTTCGCGGTGGAACGCTTTGTCGTTCGCTGTGGATCATTTTCTCGTTCGCGGTGGAACGCTTTGTCGTTCGCGGTGGAACCCTTTGTCGTTCGCCGTGGATCATTTTCTCGTTCGCGGTAGAACGCTTTGTCGTTCGCCGTGGATCATTTTTTCGTTCGCGGTTGAACGCTTTGTCGTTCGCCGTGGATCATTTTCTCGTTCGCGGTAGAACGCTTTGTCGTTCGCCGTGGATCATTTTTTCGTTCGCGGTTGAACGCTTTGTCGTTCGCCGTGGATCATTTTCTCGTTCGCGGTAGAACGCTTTGTCGTTCGCCGTGGATCATTTTCTCGTTCGCGGTGGAACGCTTTGTCGTTCGCGGTGGAACCCTTTGTCGTTCGCGGTGGAACGCTTTGTCATTCACCGTGGATCATTTTCTCGTTCGCGGTAGAACGCTTTGTCGTTCGCCGTGGATCATTTTCTCGTTCGCGGTAGAACGCTTTGTCGTTCGCCGTGGATCATTTTCTCGTTCGCGGTGGAACGCTTTGTCGTTCGCCGTGGATCATTTTCTCGTTCGCGGTGGAACGCTTTGTCGTGATCTACCGTTAAGGGTGATCTAAAATCTTTACAGTAGTTATCTTAGTGTGACCCTTAAGAACGCTTGGCAAGATCACTCAAAGCATACTACAATAACTCATGTATGAACCTATGGATCACTTAGGCTCTTTTTAAGATCATATCCAGCACATGCACCTTGTGTGATCTTAAGGTGAATAGTGCTCTAAAATCGTTACAGGTTTGAGTGATCTAAATGTGCTTTATGTGCGATCTTTAAGCGATCTTGGAGTGCTCTATAAATTTGCAGTGTATGTAACTCATTGGTGACCTGAGACTGGCATCTTCCGAGGCGAATGGAGCACCCACTGGTGGCGTGTTTCCTTCCCCCTCTCGCGGCGGAAGTAAATTAGACCATGACGCGACTAAATATTTTTAGGGTAAAAATTAGAAGGGGTTTTTATTATTTTTTATCTCAATAAGTAGGAAATCCAAGGCAATTCTCAGAAGAAGGCCTGGATTAAACATTAAAACGATAATTTTATTTTAACGGTGACATAAAATATTTCTTACAGAGAGGTTTCCATATTCCGGAACTGTTCGTGTTGTGCATTTGAAACATGTGGAACATAATGACTCATAAGTATGACTCTGTGCAACATTTCCATATCAAAACATGCAATAAGTGGACCCAAAGTCAAAAATTCTTATAATCCTCAGGCTATTAAAATGGTAACCATGGAAACCAAATCACATGATAAATTAGTAAAGTAAAAAAAGGTCTAAGAATTCTGCGCGTTTTAAAAATCCGCTTTATTAGCTGAAGACGCGTTTTTCGTCACGGAGACGGAAGTTACGTTGTTTAAGTCATATCGGGTGGACAAGGTTTCATTGAAGAAAATGCTTTTATGGCAAACTTATGGGTGATAATGATAGACCGAAGAGGAATTCAAACAGAAGTTTGAAAGAAGACTCTTCGCGACCGAAAACTATCGCTACGCCCCCTTTGGTTCGCCATTGAAAGCTACATAGGTAGCGCCCTTCCATAAAATGCAAACTTGTACCTCTTTGTGGTGGAAGGGAGTAACAGGTGGAGGGGTAACCCTTCATGCTGGCCAACTAAGGCTCTGCTTCTTCCTTAAGTAAAGGTGTAAGGTATCGTGCTGAGGGCTGAATGGTACCGGGGAAGCGAAAATACGGTATCACTAACGATCCCCTCGGGGGACCAGGCGAAACTCCATTGTAATTAGCCTTCCACCCGGGAGGAGGACTACCGGATGGTGACCTCTTACTTTCCTCCATACTCGTGGGATCATTTATGAACTCAAAACAAAAACAAAACCAGTAATACCCGGCTTGATGAAAAGAATGAGCAAGGGTCTGCTTCCATCAGCACCCGGCTTGATGGAGGGTCTGGGTCATCTTCGGATGTTACCCGACCCTCAAAAACTTCGATACGCAATGCACGCCGCAAGGCTGCAAGGATCGCTAAGAAGGAGGTTCAGTCATCCTCAGGGGACAAAGTAACCCCTTCACTTAAGAGGCTCAGGTCGGAGGATTCCAATCCCTCGCCTGGGTCTTCTCAATCTACGGCCAAAAAGGCTAAATAGCGTCCAACTCCTATGTCCTATAGTGACGCAGTAGGGTTGCCTAAAATGGACATTGTTAAAGATGGCTTTCCGAACAACCTTATCACAGAGGAGGAGATGGGCGCCGTCCAGTGTGGGATTCTGTAGAAAGTTGATGGGAAACCTTCGGGTGAACCTCTTCCTCTCATTGCAGGAATTTCCAGCTGGTCGGAGGTGCCATCACATATCTCTGTGGGGATGCCCCGACCGGGGAGTGGTTAAGGAAGGCCTTTGACCAGAATGACTGTGTTTTGGAGGGAACGAAACTTTTAGTAAAGGCTAGTGAACTACCGAAACTGGTCAAGGTCGCCTTCAGGACTAAGGATGTCTGGACAAAGAATCCAGACGTTCTTCTAAAGAGGCTGCACCTCTATAAAAACAAGCTCATTACGAGCCGTTGGAAAGTTGTCACCTCTGTCTGTGACAAGAACTTCATTCGGTGGATTTTCCAGATGGATGAAGATTCTGTCGCAGTTTTAAAGGAGGCAGGATTTACTGCCTACACAGGGGTGGATAGGGGAACTTTTAAAGTCCTTAAAAATCCTACACTCTTAAAATGGTTTAGTTAAAAAAATATAGTTAAAATATATTTAACCCATCATTAGTCAAATATAACTAAACTTTGGGTTTTGCCGATTAGATATTTTAAAATGGGTAAAAATTTTGGGTCAAGATATTTGACCTAACTTTTAGTTAAAATTTAAAACACAATTTTAGTCACTTTTAAGTATATTTGGGTTATTTAAAACATTCAACCCAATCCGGGGTTTCTTAAAAAGATCTGAGTCACGTGATCTTCTACGTATAAGACGACAGCGCTGTCTCAAAAGTTCGAAGCAGCCATTTTAACGGTTGGGGTTTTTTCGGCCGTTTGTACTTTATTTAAAGTTGGAATTTAAAATTGGCATTTGTCATCTTTGAAGAACTATAACCCAGGAAACAATATAGAAAAGGTAAGAACTGTCTTTAAATTTTTTAAATTAAATATTTCAGGCATCACATTTTGCTCTTTTTAGTACCTTGGATTGTTTCTTAGCAAATTCTACAAGGTATTTTAAAACTCGTTATAGAGTAGTATCACCTCGTATCTTTAGCCATGGCCGCCATTTTAGGCGCGTTTTATTCTCTTATAGGAAAAATCATGGGTGACGTTGCACTGATACTACTCTATTGTTTAAAATTGTACGTTTATATCGAAATATTTAGGCCTATTTCTATTTTGAATGTAAATCTGAGAAATAACTTAAATTATTGACTGTAGTTTACATCTGCCCCAATACTAGTTTTGGGTTACGTAGGGTACGCGACGAATGTATTAAAAGTTGTAGACTAGAATATTGATGTTCATATTGATTATATACGTAGCAGCTACTAAAGAGCGAGAAATGGCTTGTTTCAATGATTGTTAGGTTAAGTAGGGTTAGGTTAGGTTAGGTTTAAGTTAGGTTAGGTTAGCAATTTCTGGTTCTTTGTAGCGGTTTCGTAATTAATTACCTTGTTTTCCATTGAAAACAGCCATCATTGGCCCTTTGTAGCTTCTCCGAATGCACATTCCCTGTTTTTCATTGTAATAAAAAATTTGTTTCTTTTGTAGTTATTCCGTATTTAATTACTCTGTTTTCTATTGAAACAAGCCATTTCTCGCTCTTTTGTAGCTGCTCCGTATTTAAATACCCTGTTTTCTATTGAAACAAGTCTTAGTTTAGTCTACAACTATAAATCCAATCGTCGCGTACCCTAAGTCACCCAAAACTAGTATTGGGGCAGATGTAAACTACTTCCAAATTATTTAACGGCAAGGGCAAATATGTTAGAAATGACTATTTAATCAATTTAAAATAAATGGCTTAGTGGCACGGGCTCTGCCTGAGCTGTGAAAATCAGAGGTGGGCAAACATTGTGAGCGTTCATTTTTGAAAATCCTCTCGAAACGAGTGAGCACTTCAAATACGAAGGTCGGTTGCTCTTCTTAAGCGAGAAAGATAAATTGAGCCAGCTCAGGGTGATCGCCGATTAGTTCGCTCAGTCAGTGATTTTTCACGGCGCGGTGAGCGAGATCGGCCGATCGAGGCGCTGGCCTGCTCAATTTTAAGCACCGCTTCCCCTAGCGGCGGGATAATTCGTTCACTAGAAAGCGCTGACGGCGGGCTGAGTGAGATCGCGCCGAGAGAAGCGCTAGTTTTTTAACATCGGAATTTCTCATCCCACTGAACGACGGGGTAGACTGTTTCCCGGAATTCGCTCAAAGTGCTGTGAGAAAAAAGTTTCATTTCTTATAAATTATTTCATAAAAAAGTACATTGAATAAAAAAATCGTCAATAAAATATTATTTGTATAATTTTTTCTCACCGCGCTATGAGCGAATTCCAGAAGAAAGACTATCCCGTCGCTCAGTGGGTTGAGAAATTCCGATGTTAAAAAACTGCCGCTTCTCTCGGCACGATCTCACTCAGCCCGGCGTCAGCGCTTTCTAGTGAACGAATTATCCCACCGCTGGAGGACGTGGCGCTTCAAATTGAGCAGGCTAGCGTGTCGATCAGCCGTTTTCGCTCAACGCACCGTGAACGATCAGTGACTGAGAGAATTTCACGGCTTTCGGCCTGAGCTGGTTCAGTTTAAGAGAGAGAAAATAGCATCGCCAGTATTGAGCACTAGCTTACTTGATCACTCAAATTAAAAAGGTCTGAGCGTTCATTTCAGAATTCGCTCACAATTTTTGCCCACCTCTGGTGAAAATAACAATGTTCATTGATTTTTCCAAACCAACATGGCCTTATCTAAAATTTTAATTTTAATATGAAAGCTTATTTTAGGAATATATTTCAAGAAAAATGTTCAGAATTTGGGCTCAGGGTGAAATAATATATTTATTCTCAAACATCAAGTATATTTTCTCACGCTTCAAGATAAAAATGAAAGTTAGGTTAAATATTTCTGGGCCAATTTGACAGTCTCCATATATGAAAGTTTATTTTACCATAAATTATCAATAGTTTAACGACTTAAGATTATATTTCAAGAAAAATGTTGAGAATTTGGGCTCAGGGTGAAAAAATGTATTTAATATCTCGGAGCCACAATTCTAAACATTTTTCTTGAAATATAATCATAAGTCGTTAAACTAATGATAATTTATGGTAAAATAAACTATCATATATGGAGACTGTGTAGTTGCACATTTTTAACTACAAATACCTGCTTAGTTTTTACATTTTTCTGGTTAGTGGTAGTTTACCCTCTTAATATAGTGTAATGAAAATGCATATGTTATATAAAATTCAATTTTTCTTTCAGTCTTTTCAAACAAATGTCAAGTTAATGGATGACTTTGTGAGAACAACTTTAACTGACTGGGGTTTGGAGAATTTAATTGAAAACTTCACCTATAATGCAGTAGACAAAGAAAGTTTTATGCTTCTGACACCTGACCTACTGAAAGAGCTTTGCCCTGCCATTGGGCCAAGAGTAAAGTTTTTGGCGTTGCACTCAAATTTATTGAAAGGTGTCTCTCAAGTCATAGAAGGAAGCCTCCCTAATGATTTGACAGTGTGAGTTTGGTTTGTTTTTAGTTTTATCATATCTAAGTTGTTTAAAATCTGAATTTGATTTTAGATGGGGTTCATTTGTTTCAAATGTAGCAAAGAAATTTCTGGGGCAGCCAAAGGCCTAATTTATCACTTTAGGAATTTCCATTTATTCCAAAATCCGGGATCTGGCCCTTTTTATTGTGCGGAACTTGACTGTAATCAATCGTACAATTATTTCCAAACTTTAAAAAAACATCTTGAAAAACAACATAAGGATGTACTAGAAGCTCAAGAAACAAAAACATTACCGCATATGATAGAATTTCCAGCTCTTATTCATAAACCCACTACTAATAATATTTCTGTGAATGATGTAAACCAAATTCCAAATGCTATTGAAACAGAGTATGATAATGAAATTGATGATGATCTAGTACTTCCCTTTGATAACATAAAAGATGGGGCTATGAATTTTATTTGCGAACTTAAATCATCTCCCTCTATTAACACTTCTACAGTGAATAATGTTATAAGGAGTGTATCTAGTCTTGTTTCTGACATAGTTCAATACTTAAGGGTTAAATCTAAAGAATGTTTAAAAGATGTTGCTGCCCCGGAAAAGGAGATAATTTTGAAAAATCTGGACGTAGAATTTATAAAGGCATCCAATCCATTTGAAAACTTTTATACTGAAAATCAACAATTGAAATATTTAAAAGATTCTGGGGATTTTATACAACCAGTAGACCTTAAAATTGGTAGGATTGATATACAAAAACAGAACAACAATGTAGAACTAGAAATTTCACGAAAAGATTGCTTCTTTCAAATGGTGTCTGTGGAGAGGACGCTGAAAAACCTTTTTGGAAGCAATGGGGTGTTTGAAATTATGAAAAACTACATTAATGAACCAGTTGAAGGCCTACACGATTTCAAAGATGGAAAATTAGGTAAACACGTAACGTTTACTGAAAACCTTGTATCAATACCAATATTTTTGTATTCTGATGAGTTTGAAGTTTCAAATCCTATAGGGTCAAAAACTGGTATCCACAAAGTTAATGGGTTCTACTACACAATTAAAAGTTTACCACCAAAATACAATTCATCGCTTCAAAATTGCCATTTACTTGCGCTTTGCAAATCCTCGTATATAAACCATCATGATATAGGTTTAGCTCCAGTTATGGAAATCATTTCTGAAGAATTTAAGGAACTTGAAAATAATGGAATTGAAATCAACATACCATCAATATACTCCGGAACTGTTTATCCGTATTTAGCTCAGGTGTGTGGTGATAATTTAGGAATGAATGGCATGTTGGGATTAGTGGAAGGTTTCACAGCAAATCATATGTGTAGGTTTTGCAAGGTTCATAAAAATACTATGTTTTTCCAAACCAAGCTAGACAGGAAACTTTTACGAACTAAGATGAATTATGAAGCTGATCTCATTCTTAACAATGCCTCTGAAACAGGTATCAAAAAACCATGCCCCCTAAATGGTTTACAGTACTTCCATGTAACTTCAAACTCAGTAGTAGATATAATGCATGATATTTTGGAGGGTGTGGGACCACTGGAATTGAAGTTAGTCTTGGGGTAATTAGTGGATGAAAAAGTTATAACTCTTAGCGAATTAAACTTGCGCATAGCTGGATTCTTTTATGGCCCAGACCAAAAGAACCGTCCGTCTCCTTTGACCAAAGGAATGCTAAAAAATCCAGATGGTGCAACAGGCCAAACCGCTTCGCAATCCTGGTGCTTATTAAGGTATCTGCCCATTCTTATTGGAGATCTTGTTAATGAGGACAACATATATTTCGAACTCATTTTGACACTCTTAGATTGTATGAACATTATTTTTAGTCCAGTAATTTTTGAGAATCAAATCAGCAAAATATTATTGTAGGTAAAATATTTGAAAAAATTTCAGATATTATACGTACTTATCACTTCACATTGACCTGACAGGGAAACAATACTTGTTTCTTTATTTTGGTCTTTTGATTTTCCTTTCTGATTTAAACGCTTTTTAACATTTTTAATCCTTTCTTCCAAAAATCCAGTGGCTGGTCGTCCACCACCATTGGAAAACCAAATTAGCTGCAATTTAGTTGAATTGTAAGAGTTAATTTTAAAAAAGAAACATTATATATTTACATGACCCCTGTTGTCTTTGTCATTGAATTGCTGCGGAAATGTGTTTACAATTGCTTTCGCCATATCATGCTTACTCTTCGCAGTGGGACTAAAAATATTAGTTCTGTTGTATAAAACACAAACAATTTTTTTACTTAAAATTACCGATCATCAATTTCCAAAAGTTTGGCTGCCATTATTTTAGTGAATAGCCATCTGCTGGTTAGACCAATTGGATTTTTCCCCATGATTGCCTTTAGTAATTCTTTGCCTTTTGGGTGTTTTAGCAAGATGCTTCTAATATCCTGTAATTTAATCAAATTAAATTACCTAAATTATCAAAAAACAATAATATCCTAACATACAAACTGCGAAGTTGAGGAACCAGTTAGAGAAACGTCAATACTCTGTGTTTCATTTGATTCGGAGGCTGAGCAACTGGCATTGGCAGAAATTGTAGATAAACTATCAGAAACGCCTTGTGCAGTTTCGTTAGAAAAATTCCTATAAAATAAATAAATAAATATATATATATGCGTAACTAAGCCACCACCTAATATAAAAGGAAATTAATACCAGTCGTTAAGTATGATAAACTTTAACTATTTTTTTAAATTAGCTAAAAGTAACTATATCGTGGTACGACATAAATTATATTTTCAGGTAGAAATGAACCACAAAAATGAAGTGGATAGTAGTCAACAACATCATCCAGACTAAGCAATTTTAACTCTTGTACTTCTTTTGGTGAAATTGCGTAAGCGTGGTAATGCCTCGAATAGTGTTCTGTGTTACATAGAGACACAACAAAGCGAAATGTTTGGTTTCCCATTAAAATTATGAACTCTATTTTTCCAAAAACCGGATGATTATCCTCGGATATTTCCACGCACAATGCATATCCTGGTTTATATTGAGTGCCATTAAACTTAATCCAAGTTGCAAGAGACACGTTATCATATATAGAAAGACCTAACAACTTGGCAACATTTTTAGCCCACTTGAGATTAGAAACCAGATCCTTTTGTGAAACACCAATTTTAGTTTCTCTTTCATCAAGAACTTTGTAACTTTTTGAATTAAACGCACACATCATTTGATGACGTACAGCCAAAGACTTGGTAATATTTTTGAAATTGCATATGATATGAGCGTACTTCTTAAAAAAATTGTGTTTGGCTTCAAATCGAATCACGCCGACTCTTGCCAGAGGACCTATTTGCCTAATGCAATCAGTGTAATGCAACATTAAATGATGCTTTGGTTTTAAGTGGCGATCTTGAAACAAATCTAAGAAAAGTTGATGGTGATCAGTTATTAGTTGATCCAAATAGCACAAATGATTCTCAAAAATTACTGGACTAAAAATAATGTTCATACAATCTAAGAGTGTCAAAATGAGTTCGAAATATATGTTGTCCTCATTAACAAGATCTCCAATAAGAATGGGCAGATACCTTAATAAGCACCAGGATTGCGAAGCGGTTTGGCCTGTTGCACCATGTGGATTTTTTAGCATTCCTTTGGTCAAAGGAGACGGACGGTTCTTTTGGTCTGGGCCATAAAAGAATCCAGCTATGCGCAAGTTTAATTCGCTAAGAGTTATAACTTTTTCATCCACTAATTTCCCCAAGACTAACTTCAATTCCAGTGGTCCCACACCCTCCAAAATATCATGCATTATATCTACTACTGAGTTTGAAGTTACATGGAAGTACTGTAAACCATTTAGGGGGCATGGTTTTTTGATACCTGTTTCAGAGGCATTGTTAAGAATGAGATCAGCTTCATAATTCATCTTAGTTCGTAAAAGTTTCCTGTCTAGCTTGGTTTGGAAAAACATAGTATTTTTATGAACCTTGCAAAACCTACACATATGATTTGCTGTGAAACCTTCCACTAATCCCAACATGCCATTCATTCCTAAATTATCACCACACACCTGAGCTAAATACGGATAAACAGTTCCGGAGTATATTGATGGTATGTTGATTTCAATTCCATTATTTTCAAGTTCCTTAAATTCTTCAGAAATGATTTCCATAACTGGAGCTAAACCTATATCATGATGGTTTATATACGAGGATTTGCAAAGCGCAAGTAAATGGCAATTTTGAAGCGATGAATTGTATTTTGGTGGTAAACTTTTAATTGTGTAGTAGAACCCATTAACTTTGTGGATACCAGTTTTTGACCCTATAGGATTTGAAACTTCAAACTCATCAGAATACAAAAATATTGGTATTAATACAAGGTTTTCAGTAAACGTTACGTGTTTACCTAATTTTCCATCTTTGAAATCGTGTAGGCCTTCAACTGGTTCATTAATGTAGTTTTTCATAATTTCAAACACCCCATTGCTTTCAAAAAGGTTTTTCAGCGTCCTCTCCACAGACACCATTTGAAAGAAGCAATCTTTTCGTGAAATTTCTAGTTCTACATTGTTGTTCTGTTTTTGTATATCAATCCTACCAATTTTAAGGTCTACTGGTTGTATAAAATCCCCAGAATCTTTTAAATATTTCAATTGTTGATTTTCAGTATAAAAGTTTTCAAATGGATTGGATGCCTTTATAAATTCTACGTCCAGATTTTTCAAAATTATCTCCTTTTCCGGGGCAGCAACATCTTTTAAACATTCTTTAGATTTAACCCTTAAGTATTGAACTATGTCAGAAACAAGACTAGATACACTCCTTATAACATTATTCACTGTAGAAGTGTTAATAGAGGGAGATGATTTAAGTTCGCAAATAAAATTCATAGCCCCATCTTTTATGTTATCAAAGGGAAGTACTAGATCATCATCAATTTCATTATCATACTCTGTTTCAATAGCATTTGGAATTTGGTTTACATCATTCACAGAAATATTATTAGTAGTGGGTTTATGAATAAGAGCTGGAAATTCTATCATATGCGGTAATGTTTTTGTTTCTTGAGCTTCTAGTACATCCTTATGTTGTTTTTCAAGATGTTTTTTTAAAGTTTGGAAATAATTGTACGATTGATTACAGTCAAGTTCCGCACAATAAAAAGGGCCAGATCCCGGATTTTGGAATAAATGGAAATTCCTAAAGTGATAAATTAGGCCTTTGGCTGCCCCAGAAATTTCTTTGCTACATTTGAAACAAATGAACCCCATCTAAAATCAAATTCAGATTTTAAACAACTTAGATATGATAAAACTAAAAACAAACCAAACTCACACTGTCAAATCATTAGGGAGGCTTCCTTCTATGACTTGAGAGACACCTTTCAATAAATTTGAGTGCAACGCCAAAAACTTTACTCTTGGCCCAATGGCAGGGCAAAGCTCTTTCAGTAGGTCAGGTGTCAGAAGCATAAAACTTTCTTTGTCTACTGCATTATAGGTGAAGTTTTCAATTAAATTCTCCAAACCCCAGTCAGTTAAAGTTGTTCTCACAAAGTCATCCATTAACTTGACATTTGTTTGAAAAGACTGAAAGAAAAATTGAATTTTATATAACATATGCATTTTCATTACACTATATTAAGAGGGTAAACTACCACTAACCAGAAAAATGTAAAAACTAAGCAGGTATTTGTAGTTAAAAATGTGCAACTACACAGTCTCCATATATGATAGTTTATTTTACCATAAATTATCATTAGTTTAACGACTTATGATTATATTTCAAGAAAAATGTTTAGAATTGTGGCTCCGAGATATTAAATACATTTTTTCACCCTGAGCCCAAATTCTCAACATTTTTCTTGAAATATAATCTTAAGTCGTTAAACTATTGATAATTTATGGTAAAATAAACTTTCATATATGGAGACTGTCAAATTGGCCCAGAAATATTTAACCTAACTTTCATTTTTATCTTGAAGCGTGAGAAAATATACTTGATGTTTGAGAATAAATATATTATTTCACCCTGAGCCCAAATTCTGAACATTTTTCTTGAAATATATTCCTAAAATAAGCTTTCATATTAAAATTAAAATTTTAGATAAGGCCATGTTGGTTTGGAAAAATCAATGAACATTGTTATTTTCACAGCTCAGGCAGAGCCCGTGCCACTAAGCCATTTATTTTAAATTGATTAAATAGTCATTTCTAACATATTTGCCCTTGCCGTTAAATAATTTGGAAGTAGTTTACATCTGCCCCAATACTAGTTTTGGGTGACTTAGGGTACGCGACGATTGGATTTATAGTTGTAGACTAAACTAAGACTTGTTTCAATAGAAAACAGGGTATTTAAATACGGAGCAGCTACAAAAGAGCGAGAAATGGCTTGTTTCAATAGAAAACAGAGTAATTAAATACGGAATAACTACAAAAGAAACAAATTTTTTATTACAATGAAAAACAGGGAATGTGCATTCGGAGAAGCTACAAAGGGCCAATGATGGCTGTTTTCAATGGAAAACAAGGTAATTAATTACGAAACCGCTACAAAGAACCAGAAATTGCTAACCTAACCTAACTTAAACCTAACCTAACCTAACCCTACTTAACCTAACAATCATTGAAACAAGCCATTTCTCGCTCTTTAGTAGCTGCTACGTATATAATCAATATGAACATCAATATTCTAGTCTACAACTTTTAATACATTCGTCGCGTACCCTACGTAACCCAAAACTAGTATTGGGGCAGATGTAAACTACAGTCAATAATTTAAGTTATTTCTCAGATTTACATTCAAAATAGAAATAGGCCTAAATATTTCGATATAAACGTACAATTTTAAACAATAGAGTAGTATCAGTGCAACGTCACCCATGATTTTTCCTATAAGAGAATAAAACGCGCCTAAAATGGCGGCCATGGCTAAAGATACGAGGTGATACTACTCTATAACGAGTTTTAAAATACCTTGTAGAATTTGCTAAGAAACAATCCAAGGTACTTAAAAAGAGCAAAATGTGATGCCTGAAATATTTAATTTAAAAAATTTAAAGACAGTTCTTACCTTTTCTATATTGTTTCCTGGGTTATAGTTCTTCAAAGATGACAAATGCCAATTTTAAATTCCAACTTTAAATAAAGTACAAACGGCCGAAAAAACCCCAACCGTTAAAATGGCTGCTTCGAACTTTTGACACAGCGCTGTCGTCTTATACGTAGAAGATCACGTGACTCAGATCTTTTTAAGAAACCCCGGATTGGGTTGAATGTTTTAAATAACCCAAATATACTTAAAAGTGACTAAAATTGTGTTTTAAATTTTAACTAAAAGTTAGGTCAAATATCTTGACCCAAAATTTTTACCCATTTTAAAATATCTAATCGGCAAAACCCAAAGTTTAGTTATATTTGACTAATGATGGGTTAAATATATTTTAACTATATTTTTTTAACTAAACCATTTTAAGAGTGTAGGATTTTTAAGGACTTTAAAAGTTCCCCTATCCACCCCTGTGTAGGCAGTAAATCCTGCCTCCTTTAAAACTGCGACAGAATCTTCATCCATCTGGAAAATCCACCGAATGAAGTTCTTGTCACAGACAGAGGTGACAACTTTCCAACGGCTCGTAATGAGCTTGTTTTTATAGAGGTGCAGCCTCTTTAGAAGAACGTCTGGATTCTTTGTCCAGACATCCTTAGTCCTGAAGGCGACCTTGACCAGTTTCGGTAGTTCACTAGCCTTTACTAAAAGTTTCGTTCCCTCCAAAACACAGTCATTCTGGTCAAAGGCCTTCCTTAACCACTCCCCGGTCGGGGCATCCCCACAGAGATATGTGATGGCACCTCCGACCAGCTGGAAATTCCTGCAATGAGAGGAAGAGGTTCACCCGAAGGTTTCCCATCAACTTTCTACAGAATCCCACACTGGACGGCGCCCATCTCCTCCTCTGTGATAAGGTTGTTCGGAAAGCCATCTTTAACAATGTCCATTTTAGGCAACCCTACTGCGTCACTATAGGACATAGGAGTTGGACGCTATTTAGCCTTTTTGGCCGTAGATTGAGAAGGCCCAGGCGAGGGATTGGAATCCTCCGACCTGAGCCTCTTAAGTGAAGGGGTTACTTTGTCCCCTGAGGATGACTGAACCTCCTTCTTAGCGATCCTTGCAGCCTTGCGGCGTGCATTGCGTATCGAAGTTTTTGAGGGTCGGGTAACATCCGAAGATGACCCAGACCCTCCATCAAGCCGGGTGCTGATGGAAGCAGACCCTTGCTCATTCTTTTCATCAAGCCGGGTATTACTGGTTTTGTTTTTGTTTTGAGTTCATAAATGATCCCACGAGTATGGAGGAAAGTAAGAGGTCACCATCCGGTAGTCCTCCTCCCGGGTGGAAGGCTAATTACAATGGAGTTTCGCCTGGTCCCCCGAGGGGATCGTTAGTGATACCGTATTTTCGCTTCCCCGGTACCATTCAGCCCTCAGCACGATACCTTACACCTTTACTTAAGGAAGAAGCAGAGCCTTAGTTGGCCAGCATGAAGGGTTACCCCTCCACCTGTTACTCCCTTCCACCACAAAGAGGTACAAGTTTGCATTTTATGGAAGGGCGCTACCTATGTAGCTTTCAATGGCGAACCAAAGGGGGCGTAGCGATAGTTTTCGGTCGCGAAGAGTCTTCTTTCAAACTTCTGTTTGAATTCCTCTTCGGTCTATCATTATCACCCATAAGTTTGCCATAAAAGCATTTTCTTCAATGAAACCTTGTCCACCCGATATGACTTAAACAACGTAACTTCCGTCTCCGTGACGAAAAACGCGTCTTCAGCTAATAAAGCGGATTTTTAAAACGCGCAGAATTCTTAGACCTTTTTTTACTTTACTAATTTATCATGTGATTTGGTTTCCATGGTTACCATTTTAATAGCCTGAGGATTATAAGAATTTTTGACTTTGGGTCCACTTATTGCATGTTTTGATATGGAAATGTTGCACAGAGTCATACTTATGAGTCATTATGTTCCACATGTTTCAAATGCACAACACGAACAGTTCCGGAATATGGAAACCTCTCTGTAAGAAATATTTTATGTCACCGTTAAAATAAAATTATCGTTTTAATGTTTAATCCAGGCCTTCTTCTGAGAATTGCCTTGGATTTCCTACTTATTGAGATAAAAAATAATAAAAACCCCTTCTAATTTTTACCCTAAAAATATTTAGTCGCGTCATGGTCTAATTTACTTCCGCCGCGAGAGGGGGAAGGAAACACGCCACCAGTGGGTGCTCCATTCGCCTCGGTAGATCACGACAAAGCGTTCCACCGCGAACGACAAAGCGTTCCACCGCGAAGGACAAAGCGTTCCACCGCGAAGGACAAAGCGTTCCACCGCGAACGAGAAAATGATCAACGGCGAACGACAAAGCGTTCCACCCCGAACGACAAAGCGTTCCACCGCGAACGACAAAGCGTTCCACCGCGAACGACAAAGCGTTCCACCGCGAACGAGAAAATGATCCACGGCGAACGACAAAGCGTTCCACCGCGAACGAAAAAATGATCCACGGCGAACGACAAAGCGTTCCACCGCGAACGAGAAAATGATCCACGGCGAACGACAAAGCGTTCCACCGCGAACGAGAAAATGATCCACGGCGAACGACAAAGCGTTCCACCGCGAACGACAAAGGGTTCCACCGCGAACGACAAAGCGTTCCACCGCGAAGGACAAAGCGTTCCACCGCGAACGACAAAGCGTTCCACCGCGAACGACAAAGCGTTCCACCGCGAACGACAAAGCGTTCCACCGCGAACGAGAAAATGATCCACGGCGAACGACAAAGCGTTCCACCGCGAACGAAAAAATGATCCACGGCGAACGACAAAGCGTTCCACCGCGAACGAGAAAATGATCCACGGCGAACGACAAAGCGTTTCACCGCGAACGACAAAGCGTTCCACCACGAACGAGAAAATGATCCACGGCGAACGACAAAGCGTTCCACCGCGAACGACAAAGCGTTCCACCGCGAACGACAAAGAGTTCCTCCGCGAACGAGAAAATGATCCACGGTGAATGACAAAGCGTTCCACCGCGAACGACAAAGGGTTCCACCGCGAACGACAAAGCGTTCCACCGCGAACGAGAAAATGATCCACCGCGAACGAGAAAATGATCCACGGCGAACGACAAAGCGTTCCACCACGAACGAGAAAATGATCCACGGCGAACGACAAAGCGTTCCACCGCGAGCGACAAAGGGTTCCACCGCGAACGACAAAGCGTTCCACCGCGAACGAGAAAATGATCCAAGGCAAACGACAAAGCGTTCCACCGCGAACGAGAAAATGATCCACGGTGAATGACAAAGCGTTCCACCGCGAACGACAAAGCGTTCCACCGCGAACGACAAAGGGTTCCACCGCGAACGACAAAGCGTTCCACCGCGAACGAGAAAATGATCCACGGCGAACGACAAAGCGTTCCACCGCGAACGAAAAAATGATCCACGGCGAACGACAAAGCGTTCCACCGCGAACGAGAAAATGATCCACGGCGAACGACAAAGCGTACCACCGCGAACAACAAAGGGTTCCACCGCGAACGACAAAGCGTTCCATCGCGAACGAGAAAATGATCCACGGCGAACGACAAAGCGTTCCACCGCGAACGAGAAAATGATCCACGGCGAACGACAAAGCGTTCCACCGCGAACGAGAAAATGATCCACGGCGAACGGCAAAGGGTTCCACCGCGAACGACAAAGGGTTCCACCGCGAACGAGAAAATAATCCACGGCAAACGACAAAGCGTTTCACCGCGAACGACAAAGGGTTCCACCGCGAACGACAAAGGGTTCCACCGCGAACGACAAAGCGTTCCACCGCGAACGAGAAAATGATCCACGGCGAACGACAAAGCGTTCCACCGCGAACGACAAAGCGTTCCACCGCGAACGACAAAGCGTTCCACCGCGAACGACAAAGGGTTCCACCGCGAACGACAAAGCGTTCCACCGCGAACGAGAAAATGATCCAAGGCAAACGACAAAGCGTTCCACCGCGAACGAGAAAATGATCCACGGTGAATGACAAAGCGTTCCACCGCGAACGACAAAGGGTTCCACCGCGAACGACAAAGGGTTCCACCGCGAACGACAAAGCGTTCCACCGCGAACGAGAAAATGATCCACGGCGAACGCCAAGCGTTCTTAAGGGTCACACTAAGATAACTACTGTAAAGATTTTAGATCACTCTTAACGGTAGATCACATTTGGCTTACTTGAAATAAATAAATTAAGATCGTATATGTATCACACATGAAATGTAAATGAGATCACACAAGTGGTCCTAAATGAAATCGCCCATAGCGCATGGAAGTAGTGGCACGATCAAGAGGTTTTTCAGTGGCAGACTCCAGAGGCAAATTGGCTGTGGATCTAAGTAGGCTTCAGCCTATAGGGCAACCGAGAGCTTTATGATATCTGTTGTTCCTTAACAAATCAAGAAAAAAAAATAACCAATGGCTGAGGTTTTTAATCCAATTAACTGGAATCCATTTCATTTCTAAACTTTAAAAAATTATTGATCTAAGCCTAACCATACTTCCTCGCACGTACTGTCGAACAAGTTCTTACTTGTTCTTTATGTTGTTCTAACACCTATGAATTAAAATAATTTAAATAAAAAACCACTGTTGCATAGTGAAAACATGGGCTAATAAAAGATGAAAGAAAGAGTTCGCGAGTTCCATTTAGCACTGTCAAAGGTATGGCAGCTTACACCGAGTTCGCAGAGTGTCTTACCCCAAGGGGCCCGTCCTTTTAAAGGGGCCCTCCAGTGACCGTAATTACTGTATTCGAAGGCATAAATCTATAATATCAATCTTAATATACAGGGTCTTTTTTTTTGCTCGGAAAAGTGTTTTTTTTCAAAAACTATTTATAGTACCGATTTCAAATTTGGAAGGTCAATTCTCTATACCGGGGGACATCAGTTTGAGAAATTTGAGCGTTTTCGGTAATGTTTTTCACCAATTTTGAAAAATTATTTTTCGACCACTAGGTGCGAGATAAAAAATTTCTATTATAGAGTTGTAGGCCGTCATCGAAAACCCTTAAAAATTGTTCACTCGACGAAAAACAACTTATTTATCATTGAAAATTCGAGCTTGAAAAATTTACAAGTTGGTGAAGCCAAATTACGATTGTTTGAAACGATAATTGAAAAGGGAACAAGTCTAATACAAACGTAGTAGAGTTTTCACACTTGAAAAAATGTACACGTTTGGTTTTTAAATGCAGATATTTTATTCACATAAATTTTTACAAAACATTTTCAATAATATCACCATTGGCTGCAACACAGGTTTGTGCGCGGACAATTAAGTTCTCAAACGCTTTCTCTACCATTTCTGGTGTGACGTCTCGGCAAGCACTGATTATTCGTCTAATGAGTTCCTCCCTAGTTTCAATGGGCGTGGCGTATACCTTTGCTTTAACGAATCCCCAGAGAAAATAATCCAGCGGTGTTAGGTCAGGTGACCTTGCTGGCCAATGCACTGGACCATTTCTCCCTATCCACCTTTCAGGAAACTCGTTGTTGAGGTGCTCAGTTACTTGCCGGGAAAAATGCGGAGGGGCGCCATCTTGCTGAAACCACAACTGACGTCTTTCAGCCAATGGAAGGTCGTCGATTGCGTCACTCAGTTCGTTCTGTAGAAAATGTAAATACCTTTGGCCGTTGAGGTTCGTCGGCAGGAGAAAGGGACCAATCAAACGGTTTCCAACAAGTCCAACCCAAACATTGACCCGTTCAAATTGAACCTGGTGATGATATTCAAAACCCCAATGTGGGTTGATGTCAGACCAAAGATGGCTGTTTTGATGATTAAAGGGCCCATCTCTAGAAAATGACGCTTCGTCGGAGAACAAAACATGGCGCAAAAATTGTCTATCTTCTTGGACAGCATTTAGTAACCAGTTGCTAAATTCATAACGTCTTTGATGGTCTCCGTCAATTAGTCCTTGGTGGAGCGTAGCTCTGTATAGGTGATAGCGATTCTTACGAAGAATTTTCCACACACGATTTGCAGAACAACCCAAATCAGCAGCGGCGTTAGCGCAACTGCGACGAGGATATGCCACAAAGTACGCGAGTACATTGTTCTCGAAGTCTAAATCCGGTTGACCCAATCCGCGAAACCTAGGTTGCAAGTTACCAAATTGATTGAAATCGTGAATTGCTCGTCTTACTGTATTTACAGATGGTGCTCCATTTGGATGTCTTTCTGCGAAGATTTCAGTCACTCTTTTAAGGTTTTGCGCTGCTTCTCCATAGTAAATGGCAACTATCTCGGTACGCTCAGCTACTGAATAACGAGGCATTGTTCGAAATATTATCAAACACTGATAATAATCTCCCAAAGTTTTCCTTTAAATACCCAATGCATGTTTAGGATTGACCTATAGCCTCGTGTTTTTTAAATCCGGTCGTTTTTTTAACCAAAGTTTCAACTGGATTAGGTAATTCGGTTTCAATTATCGTTTCAAACAATCGTAATTTGGCTTCACCAACTTGTAAATTTTTCAAGCTCGAATTTTCACTGATAAATAAATTGTTTTTCGTCGAGTGAACAATTTTTAAGGGTTTTCGATGACGGCCTACAACTTTATAATAGAAATTTTTTATCTCGCACCTAGTGGTCGAAAAATAATTTTTCAAAATTGGTGAAAAACATTACCGAAAACGCTCAAATTTCTCAAACTGATGTCCCCCGGTATAGAGAATTGACCTTCCAAATTTGAAATCGGTACTATAAATAGTTTTTGAAAAAAAACACTTTTCCGAGCAAAAAAAAAGACCCTGTATATTGGAGAAATTCCTAGGTAGAAGATTTAGTTTTAAAATTACCAAAATTTCTACAAGTAAAGAGACCAAGAAATGGGGGAGAAAACTAAGCTTTAATGGGGAAAAATATGCGGTACTTCGGCCGATAGGCCTTCAAGGCGAAAAACTTTATAACGAGTCGTTATAAAGTTTTTCGCCTTGAAGGCCTATCGGCCGAAGTACCGCCTATTTTTCCCCATTAAAGCTTAGTTTTCTCCCCCATTTCTTGGTCTCTTTACTTGTTCGCGTTTTTACTCCTCACTCTCTAGACCATTGGTGGTTCTCGTGTTTTTACCAAAATTTCTGCCTGGCAATTTACGGACCCATCCTTAAATCGAAATGTTGCATAATTATCGCACATTTAGTCGACGATTGTTAAGAGCTTTTATTTAGTTATATAACCGTAGAGCTCAGACTTCTACTCTGAATCGGGGAAATTCAGGCACAGCCTAGTTCCAGGGATAAGAGTAAATGCAGCGCGTAAAAGGGGGCCCAGACTCCTTATCTGCCTATGGGCCCAGGATCTCTAAGTCCGGCCCTGATTATTCGTGTCAATTAGTATCAAAATGGGGTTACCACTTTTGGTCGGAAATTAACAGAAGTGTCAACTTTCAAAGGACTTTCCTTTGATACATGTATGCCAGAAATGTTGCTGATTCCCAAATATTGTTTACAGTATGCAATTTATAATTTAAAACAAATGGTATATAAAGTTATTTCACACTATACCATACTTATTATTTAGAGTGAAATTGTGACTAGTACTCCTTTGATTCAGGAACGGCAAACATGTAAATATCTGCAATGAAATACTGTGTATTAATTTATTTAGACGTATTTTGTAATAATAAAAATATAAAGCTACTTACTGGTGGAGCTATCAAGGTTATGTATTGAATTCCATCCGACAGAAGCTTTCGTCTGAATGAATGGATTGCCCTATTTCCCAAAATGATTTGCATGATTTAATTTCTGATAGATAGGAATACATTATGTAAAGGCCAGACTCCCACACCGTTGCTTTTTTAGCAATGCCAATTGAAATAAGTTCCTCCATGATTACAGTTGTATTTATGTCCCTTCCTTTTGGAATACTCTAAGTTTGTAATTGCTCCAAACTTAGGTTGATCATGTGCCGGAAGTTAATCTGAGTCAAATCTGCAAAAATTTAAATTAATTATAACATTTAAATGTTAAATTCCAAATTTTCTATCAACGTACTGAACAAAATTCCATGAGATTGCACCCTCACCTTCTTTTTTGGAGGAGCAGTAACAACATTACGAATAATTGGAAAAATAATGAGACTAACTGGGGTGGAGTTGGATTTAATGGAATTTGTTACATCATTATCAACGTATTGTTCTACAATTATTGCACAGTTTTTTTCCTCCTCCTTCATTTCCTTGATTCCATCAAAATTTTCATCCAACTGTTCAAGTTGTTTCCCCAATGTAGATTTTCTAAATGGTTCAAAACAGTAGTACAAAGACAAGGCTTAGCATGAAATTAATCTAAAGTAATTTGTTTAGGTTTTTAAAAGCCATAATTCATTTTATAAAATTCAAAATTAATAGTACTTACTTTCCATTGTAAGAATGCTCCAGTTGAAATACATTTTTCTTTAAAATTAAAATGTCACCTAAATTTTCCGATAATCCCGTGGCCCGCGCCATTTTAAACAGATAGCGGACGCTTACACTTCCGAATGACCTTGACGGCCCTGAGAATCGAGTACAGCCGACTATTTGAGCTAACACGAAGTAGGACGCAAACGGACAGTGGGGGGATACCTTTTTAAGCTGCTTAGCCTGCTTTTCCCGTCCGGTTAGTGCTTAGTGGAACCTAATTCTGAATATAGCTCAATTTTAGTAATGGCCAACGAAAGAATGCTTCTCCTTCTTAGGATTGAGTTTTGTGTTCGTTGACGTATTAATTTTCCTAAGCTAATAAATTGGGAAATTAATAAAGCTAAAGCAGTTTTAGCATTAAACTGGGATCGATTTGCTTGGAGTTTACAGTAATCACGCGCTACTGCAAAATTAAACGACCGGCAAGCTGCCCTTATCCGAAGGAAGTCGAGAGAGTGGTTAGAACATTGAACATTCCAAGTGTATAGGTTTCTGGGGTGTGAAACCCGTTTGAAAGTAAAGAGTGGACTTCCATGAAAACGTCCAAATACGAGTTTCTTAAAAATCTCCCCGCTGAGAACAAAATTGGGATTTCCTCAAATCCGCATTTCCTACCTTCATGAAAAAATAGTCAGTGTTTATTTCTCGATGTTTCCACAGAGTCAAAATAACCTCTTACGTCGTGATAATTGAACCGAATTCTTGAGGCGCTTAAAAGCGGCTAGCCTACCGCAGTAAGCCTTCCGATTTAGGCCACCGTGTCAAAATGTCGGGTCATTCTACCTTAATATTAACATAAGTAGCATAATAAATATAAGTATGACACGAACTGTTACTAAAGTATTCAAATGCTTTCAAAAGTGTAAATAGTTACGCTAACTTTTGGAAGATAATGATGAATTATTGATTCGGAAGATAAATAACTATTATAAACACTGGTTCCATTTCAGAAGTTAGTTATTTTCGAATTTTAAACCTAAACGCGTGTACGCTCGTATTTCTCGCCATCAAACTAACCAGTGGCGTAGCGTGGGCCATTTTCGCCCGGGGCGGAATCATAATTCCAAGGAGGATAGGAAGAGAGGCGAAGTAGAAGGGATGAACGCGCCAAAATCATCCTTGTAAAAAGGGGCAATTTTGCCGCCCTCCTAATGGTGGCGCCTGGGGCGGTCCGCCCCCCCCCCCCCTCGCTACGCCACTGAAACTAACCAACTATTTTGTCAACGGAAACAGTAGGAAGGAACAAGTTTCCTGTTTGGAAACTTCCTATTTCGCAATCACTCCACGACAGACTATCATGAACCGAATTCGTTTTGGGACATACATGTTTATTATGTTACTTATGGTATAAATAAATGCATTCTTAGTATCAACTAAGGACTAAAATGGCCAACACAAAGCAAAAAATTTTATAAATCATATTTTCTAAAAGTATCGAGTATTGCCTACTAGCTGTTTAGATTGGCAAAAATAAATTAGAGATTTAACTTAATGTAAAACTTTGCCATAGCAGAAAAAAAATGTTCTACCTACGCTATACCGCTATCTCTAAATTCTTTACTGAAGCACTATTTAGCTACAATTTCATGAAAATTAATACTTTAGCAATTAATCCGGAGATGGCACCACTGGGGCTGCTGTAATGAGCTAATCGTCGTGACAAGGTGAGATCGGCTTACTAATATGATCGTGTAGCATATGTTATTTTGAAGATATGTTTAACAATCATAAAGACACGATTTCGGTCCTATTTTTGTTTCGGTGGAAGTCGATGGCCACTCGAACACGTAAATGTATTTTTATATCAAAAATTTGCTGTTGATTTTCGGGATATTTCGATAATCTTGCCTCTGAAGTGGAATATTTATCAAAAACAATTTTCAATGAGAGCCCAGCCTGGGGCTACTTTAATAAAGTTCAAACGAAATGGATCTTCAAAAGCGGAAAATAGTTGGCACTTGAGCGCTAAACGCGAACAGCGGGGTTAGTTCGGCTCGGATTTGACGTCAGCCGCCGTTTTGAGATTGTTCGTGGCTCACCTACTCACGGCACGAACTGCACGGGCCGTTTTCATTTAAAAGTCGCTAGATTGAAAGCACATTTCGGACAGTCTGTAGCAGCGGTCGTTGGCGGGCTTCTACGCAACGGCTTCGCGTATTTCAAAGAATTGTTTCAGAACCAACTCGTAGTCTTAATGCGCATATATTTATTTATTAAGAAAACACATATTTCCGACGTAAGGTTATGGAATATGATTTAAGCCAATATCAGTAGCGGTATAATTAATTGCTGTTTTGCGCACGCCTGATTCTTCTTAACGCTCAGGGTGTTATTTTAGAAATAAAGAAAACTACATGAAAGTCATCGCCTGGATCTAGATAAAGTAATTTTTCCCATTTTATTTATTTATTTACGTAATTTATTTTAATTACGGTACTAATCAATCTAGTCTTCAATTTGGCTTGTTAATCTGTAAATCGATTAAAATTACAGCAGCATTTAAAGGAGGATAATTATTTATTTATTAAACTTTTTTCGAAGCCAGTAACGCGTGAAAATGACATTTAAGTTCAAAGTAACTCAAAGTAACTAAATTGGTATGAAATATATTAACATATTATCATATTTTAATATGTTTAAAAATTTATTATAAACTAGGCTTAGCTAAACTAGATATAGGACTAGACATATATATATACACATTATCAGAGTTGATATGATAGCATTGAATGTAATTTACTTTCTTTTATTTGTAATTGTATTCTTTTCGTAAAAATTGGCCGAGTATGGTCTTCGTGAACCCCAGAAAAACTTTCTCGCGTCTGTGGTCCGCCAATTAGAAGGGAGCTCTCACTTTCGGGGGTGATAAGAAACTTAATCTGCTGAAACGAGAGCGGGGTGGCTGAGGGTTCAAAGGGTTGCTGGCGCGGCAGATAAGGACTGTTAGTGGACGCGGTCTTCTTATAAAACCAAGTTCGAGAGTTTGGGATGTCCGTACTTCCGCATCTTACCATCGGCCAAGACGTCCTCTCGCTCTCTTCGGTCTTCGCCGCCAAACGAAGTTTCTCTTTCGCGACCATCATGGCTCCAGTTTTTCACCACGACCATCACGAGCGAAATCACTGTCCTCCAACAGCCGCTAATCTGGCTTCGGTAAGATACCCTTTTTCATTCGTTTGTGGTCGGCGTAGGGCTTTAATTGAGATCCGTAAGCGTGTCTTCTAGTCAAAATAATTAGGGATAGTTAGAGATTAATAAAAAGAGCCAACTAAAGTAAACAATTTCAGAAATCATTTTTCGGGGGTAAATAATTGGTTTTGCGTTACGTAATTCGCAAACGAACCGTAATTATAATTTACCATTCTCAGAAATTATGACGCCAGTACCTAATGCGTTGGAAATGCGTATTGTAGTCTAGGTAGTAATGTTAATTGAAACCAACTCGTTTACCAAAGTGCTGTACTTTATTTCAAGCCGTAGATCTAAATTTCCGACTGTCTTGACCCCTGCCGAACGTTGCGGCCAGAACCTGGACAACAAATTGGCATAATTATGAAAAACTAGTTTCAAGTCCAAATTATATATTTTACTTATGACGGGGAAATGTAACTGGTCGTTTGTGAGAGCCCCGGCGATAGCAATTTGTGTAATTATTTGAAATAATTTTCAATGAAACTTTGTTAGAGTTCTACATTTAATAAATGAATGTTATTTAGAATGACCTAACTGGTTTTGAAAAACGTTCCCGTGGCTCACTATTTTTAAACGTCACGTAGCTTAGCAGAACTTGCACTTGAACTAACATTAGTTGTCTCGGGATTATGTATAACTTTATTACCTGGAAATAAAGTAGCGTTGTGGTTCATACGTAATCGAACTTTGCACGTCTTAGTCACCAGGGCATAGTACCCCGGTGGCCCCACCGGCCTCCGTAGTACAGCGAACAGCCTCAAAGCAAAATATTGGTGGCAGCCCCGTTGGATGTTTCCTGCCTGCCCACATGTCCAGTCCGCCTCTGGGAATCAAAACATTGTAGTTTTAGATAATTTTTTTAATGTTATTTGACTTGTTTTTAAGGTGGATAATTCGATTACAAGTCATCTCCCTCTTGCTGAACCTGCGCAATCTGCTTTTGTTACTTTTGGACGTGATTCACCTTTTCGATTGGCCCCAGTTCTTCCCCCGACCGTAATGGAATCGTGAGTATATTAACAACGTTTAAATATCACGCATGAAAAGACCTCTATTTGGTATGGTAAATACACTCGGGCACCCAAGACCATAAGTGGTAGTTTCAATTAGTTATAATTAACTGTGTTAAACTACAGGATATTGGAGATAATCCTTTTATCTGGCTCTTCCTCAGTTACAATACAGATTCCGCGCAGGCAACAAGGGGACATCAACCACCGTCACACGAAGCCGGATCGGACATACTACGAGAAATCATGACCAGGACTTCACTTCCTGGCGCGGGATATTCAGTATCCTCCATTCCTGGCCAATTATTTTACACTGGATATTTCAACCAGTGTTTGCTGCCCCAACCATCAAGAGGGTACCAGTCGGGCGTGGTAGACGGAAACAACCATCAATCGCCGTACCAGAGATCTTCATCGCTCTATGAGTTGCATTACCAACAAAACACGTCTTTCACGATGCCGCGTCCAACACCACGTCTAATGTCCACCTACCCAAGTATGACCGTAGACGACTGGCAAGCGGCCATTAATCTGTTTTCTATCAGCCGGCAAGGCGCTGTGTCTCCGGTAATCGACGTCGAAACCTGTTCGCTGGATGAACCACTAGCCACAAGTGATACGAGTAACTTAGTTAATTACATTTATCGTCAATTTCTAATAACTAATTTGGAATTTCCATTTCAGCCTCGTCAACAATTCAGGTTTCCGAATCTACAATTCCGGTTTCCGAACAGTCGACGGCCATCGAAACCGCGGACAATGATACGTCATTCAGCAGTCCGACGGCACCACAGGGGGTAACATCCTCGAACGAGGTTGCACCCGCCGAGGTTAATACGCAGACTGTAATGATCAGCCCAAATTCCAAAAACGCGTCTGTCCAGGCTAGGGCTGATTTGAAGGCTTTGTGTCGCGAACTAATTACTTGCAGTCATATAGACAAAATTACTAAAAATCGTTGCGGAAAACAATTTCACGATCAGCAGAGATTCAAAACACACAGCATGCGCCACAAAAGCAAAGACGAACAAAAATATCGGTGCGACTTTTGCGGGAATTGTTTTGTACAGCGTTCTTCGCTTAACACGCATTTACGTATACATTCAGGAGCCAAGCCGTACAAGTGCGCACACTGCGAACAGTGTTTCAGCGATAGCTCAACGCAGAAGAAGCATTCGCGAACCCACACCGGTGACAAGCCGTATCCGTGTCGGTTTAAGTGCGGGAAGAATTTCAGCCAAAGTGGCAACCGCATAAGACATGAGTTGACCATTCACAGATCTTAAAAAAATTATATTTAATTTTTAAAATTCCACTTTATCAAAGCAAATTTTAATTAATATACGTTACAATTTGTAAAGTTGCTCGCGATAACAATGGACAACTATAAATATAAGGCAGACCAAGGCCGGGATTTTAAAATCTATACTATATTCCTAAGTGTCTTCTGTCTGTCTGTCTGCCTTGCGTCTGTTTCTCTATAGACGTCCGAGCCGTTCAACCTAGGACCTCCAAATTTCTCACAGCTACTCTTAAGGCTGTCGCACACTACAGAAAAAAATCTTGAAATTGGTACTGGCATCAAAACTTCTTTTGGGGGGAAAATGTTTTCGTTATCGGCGTCGGGGAATTTTGCTGTCGATACCGGTGAATTTTTTTATGCAGTCGCACACTAGGAGGAAGCACTGCTACAAAATACACGAGACCAGGAGTGCGCGCGCATCCGTTTGTTTTGGTTTCGTATTGTATATATTACGTTTTAATTTGATTTTCTAGACGTATAACTGTTATATAATTTAGTGAAACATTCTTATTTGATAAAGCTGCGTAGTTAGAATTTACTAAGGTAAGAAAAAATACTAAATTATTTGCTATGGATATAAGAATATTACGTCAAATCGGTCACATCCCTACCGTTTTCTAATAAAATGGACATAATATCATTTTCTGCCATGTTTTTACTGACCGAATACGGATAACAAATAAACCCTTTCGAAAGAAAGAAATATCCCAACACGCCGGTGTTTCAAAAGTTGTCTAATATTTTCTTGCTCCCAATTGGTTGAAGAGATAAGGAATGCCGTGACGTCAGAGCGGTTCTCCGAGAGGAGCGACAAAAAGTTGAGACTAGTTGAACTCGGTACGGGTGACGGATTTCGTCCGAGCGCGTGATCGCCGGTATCAGACTCATATTTTACTCGCATAGTGTGCGATATACATCGCCGATAGCAGCGCTGGTTTTGGTACCAGCAACTGTTGCCGGTACGGGAAACTACATAGTGTGCGACAGCCTTTATGGCGCAAAGGCAGCGAGTCGCGCTATTTTTATCGATTTCCAATTTGGGTTAAGTTAATTACTTAAATAATGTTAAAAAGCGAGTCAAAACCTATGTATTTTTGCCCCTGGAAAGGTGCCGTGAATCCTGCAACCTACATACACCTATACAACCAATATTTTTCTGCCTCAGTCAATTTAGCGGCTGCGTCATCGTCACTTGGAGAATGGAGACTGGGAGGGGGAATACGGTTTTGTTTATGACTCAGTCTTCGCGGGATTTTAGTTCTAGCTGGGGCCCGGACGAAGTATTTAAACCCAAATAACCTAAAATGAAGCGCAGTCCGAGTCTAGCAAGTTCAACTATGCCTGTGCATTCCGCTGAACAGCGTGCTTAAATGATCGAATTAGTTTTGGTGAAGCCCATCAAAACACTCGTAGGGTATGTCAACTTTTCAGAATGCGGTTTCCTGACAGATTTCCCAGTCACAACACCGTTCTCGAAGCTGTTCGAGATTTCCAGAACCATGGAGATGTCAATCCAAGATACTGAGGAGCTGGTTGTCAAAACATCGACAAAGAAGAGCTAGTTTTAGTGTACTTCGCGACATATCCTCGAGCATACATTCGAAATGCCAACGTTGAGTTGGGTTTGCCCAGAATCCGCTTTTGGAGTATCCTTCACGAGCACAATTTCCATCCTTATCGAGTGACACTTTATTAAGCTCTCCATAACGGAGATATCGTTCGTGGGTTTGACTTTTGTAATTGGTTAAGCAACATGAGATCGAAACTCCGAATTTTTTTAATCTGCTCTTGGTGACCGATGAGTGTTGGTGTGAGAGACGGACCATTTAACCACCAAAACAATCACATGTGGATTGATGTGAATCCACGATGGGGATTTCCCGACGACCAACAACAATAATTTCTGTTACGAGCCTGGTCATTTTAAGTTAGCGTATCATCGATACTTTTCAATTGGTCACTCCCGACATGATCCAGCGTGCATTCCAAAGTATGCTTCATCGCGCTAAAATATGTATCGTGGCAGACGGAGCAATCATCAAACCATACCGTTAATGTCGCAACCCTTTCGTTACTGGCCCTAAATGGGTTGGCGTGTGCAATAACTGGTGGCTTAACCGGGGAGTTGGGGTCCAGCTCTTGTAATTTATAAGGGCAGTGGTGCACTGGGAGATGTTAGCTCTGGTCAAATGGTCCTATCTCCACCTCCGACTTGGGTCAGGTTTGGGCTGGAAAATGAACTTCGGTACAAGCTAACGGAGAGGGTCCAGGCAAACTGGCCGCCTCGGAGGATTGGGTAGCCTGCTGTGGGGCGGCGGGTCTCCGTATGAGGCGCAGTGGTCGCGTTTCCCGGTCTTTTGGAGTCCACCGGGATCTCCGGTGCCAGCTGTGCCGGGTTATGCGGACCGCTGTGTGCCTGTCGTGCTCTATGTAGGTAAGGTGTCGGCTGGAGTTTCTAGAGCACCCGCTCTTATTCCCACTACTGTGTGCTAAGTGAGCGGTTGGTCGTTCCATTGTTGCACCTTCTGCTGGGTTGAGTGGCTTGCGTCTAAGGTGAGACCATCAGTAGTAGATTCCATGACAAATCAACCAAAATTATTTAATTTGTCCACCCTCCCATCTCACATTTCATTGAAATTTCGTATATAAGGTACTTTAGTGCGGAAAAGTCGATTTCCAAGTTTTTATTATTGTACGATTAGCGGATTTCGAGATATTCGTTACCAAATTTTGTTAAAAATAGTCAAAAATGACGTTTACCCATAAACATAAAAATTTATATTTGGTCAAATAATAGTCCGATTTCAACGGGACCATTTTTATTTTAAAGGCATTAGGTGGAGGGGTCGGACATTTGCCTGTTATTTGTACGGGATTTTGGATTTTTTAAAAATCCAGGATTTTTTATTGTGGATTTGTCATACAAAGTCTATGGGAGCAAAATTCTTGGATTTTGGATTTGTGGATTTTTTTCCAAATTTTGTACGGGATTTGGCCAAATGTCCGACCTCTCGCATTAGGTACTTTTTGTTAAAAAAAATTAAAATTATATTCTGATCCGTTCTAATATTAAAATGCAGTTAAAACATTTGACCTTTGACCTTAACCAGTTACTCAATTTTTAAAAAACATTTAATATTTTTTTTCGAATTCCACATATGTGATTTAATAACAAATGCTAAAATTTCAAGGTTTTATTTTTAGTTTTCGAGAAAAATAAACTTTTCACCTTTTATTTTAGAAGTTGACAGTTTTATTTAATTATTTGCGTAGTTTGTTGACGAGGGTGAATTGATGGTACCGCTGAGTCCCTTTTATCGTTACTGCGTCTAAACATCGTGTCTCTAAAAAGGCAGTTGGTTCTTTGATCTCATTATTTGAAATATAAACTAAGTCTATGTTTTCAAAGGCATCTTTACAAAAATGAAACATTTCAATCGGAGTTAGAATTTGACCATAAATTGGTCGTTGTAGACTAGTTTTCGTGGCTTTCCTTTTAACTGTACCACCAATTCCATCACAAGGTCCTTCACCGTGTGAAGTGGCAAAGAAATGACACTCACATTCCAAATGAAAGTCGTCTTTGTGGTGGCACAAGTTAAGAATATTATATTTATTCTTATACTGTGCTGCGCAGCCATCGGTAAAATATGTATAACTTTATTCAAGGCAAGAATTTTCTGTTTTAGTTTTTCGAGAAATTTTAACATGTAGACTGTAGTAGTTGCGTTAGATCTTGTGTCACTAATCATACTATTTATGTGCTTAAGTACCTCTCCTATTTCTTCTCGGTGATATACTACGAACGGATGAATCGTCGCTTGGGTTGTTTCCCAATGGAAACCCTGTATTTCGTCCTGCACAACAAAAGAGTAGTTTCATCGTAATCACCCTGTACTATTCGGTTTAGATTTCTACGCGTGAAAGGACCTTTGCGTTAAAATATGAAGACTTGTATAGCTCAAACCCACAGAAGCGTACTCCCCCCTTTTTTCTTCTGCTATTATATTATAGAAAGAGCTATTGGGGCTGGAGAAAAGTTTATTTTTCTCGAAAACTAAAAATAATACCTTGAGATTTTAGCATTTATTACTAAATCACATATGGGGAATTCGAAAAAAAATATTGAATATTTTTTAAAAAATGAGTAACTGGTTAAGGTCAAAGGTAAAATGTGTTAACTGTATTTTAATATTGGAATAGAATTTTCAATTTATTTTTACAAAAAGTACCTAAAAATGCCTTAAAAATAAACTTGGTGCCGTTAAAATCTGACTATTATTTGAAAAAAATATAAATATTTATGTTTATGGGTCAACGTCATTTTTTACCATTTTTGCCAAAATTTGGTATCGAATATCTCGAAATCCGCTAATCGTACAATAATAAAAACTTTGAAATCAGCTTTTCCGCACTAAAGTACCCTATATTCGAAATTTCAATGAGATGTGTGGGTGGACACTGGACACCTCTGGTTATTTGTCATGGAATGACCCAGGGTTCTACTACCCATGTTGGATTTTGTCACCTGTCCGGGTTTGTGGACGCTGGCGTTGGGTATTATGACGATAGACCTCCGGTGGTGTGGTTTAAATCTTACCGGTACACTGGGCTATAAATTCTGACAAACTTTCGTTACTTCGATTAAAAAATTTTTAGGTTGATTGGAAAGTACTTGTTTATCTTTCTCTCACTTGTTTGTAACAAATAAATGGTTAACTTATCGTACATTGACATGTTATTCTAAAAAAAAATTAACCCTTTGGCCTGCTATGGCGTACTTGATATTTTGCTGACCTCATTACCTAAGGGAAAAATTGTTCGTTTGTGATCGAACTAACGTTATTTGTAGGTTTTCAAGTATATTCTACAACTATATCGTTGAAAATTGTTCCCTAGCACCTAGCGGTCAAAAAAATAAATAAAAAAAAAACGTGAAAACGTATTCGAGTTTTCTGCGATTTGCAATTCAAAGCGTTCCTAACTAAATAAGCATATCCTGAAAATTTTTCAAAATTATATCTCAATTAGTTTTTGATTAAAAAGCCTAGTCAGAACAAATCGAGCCACCCAAGAGATATTTTTATAGATTAGTATGTAGCATATACAAATATCTGGAATTCAAATATATAACGTAAATTAAGTAATAACTGTTATATTTGAGAAAGTTCTAACCTCGATAAATAATGTATAAAGGTTCGATAATTTAAGAATATACATTCTTCTTGGCCATTTTGTTTTTTTTTTTTTTTCGATTTCACAGGCGCTTTTTCGGGGTCGTTAGAGTAGGATGTATACAAATGTTCATGCTTTTATCACGAAACACACGATTTCGTCAAAATCTTACAATTTTCGACCTGACTAGTGAATTTGTTGATTGTTCCCTGGGAATATGTGGATTTCTCGAAAATCAACGGAATTGTATGTTTGGCTAATTTTAGCTTTGTTTCTTGCGAATTTGCGGATTTTTGAAGAAAGCCAAAAGATTCTGGGATTTCTAGATGGATAGCAGAATTCGACGCTGTTGCTAACGCGGCTTCGCATTTATTCCTCGGCATCCCATTGTTATCATCAATTTCTTATTTTGTAGGGCCGTTTATTGATAAAGGGATTAAGATTGAAATTCGCACGATTCAAATATTCCAAATTTGAAGAAGGTTTCGAAACGAAAGTTGTTTTGAATCCATTCTGTTTTCAACTTACAATATATTGGAGGCCAATGTCAAGTACTCTCGCTTCAAGGTCAAAACTTTCGACTGTAGTAGCGAGTTTAAGAGCTCCAGATGTTATTTATCAGAAAAAAAACAATTGACGGCATTAAATGTCCAATATAAATTTGTCTAACAAGGAGACGACCCGAGGTGTTACACACCGATTTGGTTCAAACTCGGGGGATTGGTAGACCTTCATGTAACTTGAAAAATCCTAAAGGGAATTTATTCAATGGGCAACGGTTTTGCCATGGCAACGAAAAATGTTTTTGACAACATAAAATGGATATTTTCCCATTGAAAATAACATGGGACTTTGACCGTTTCCAAGGGTCCCCCCTGTGAAGAATTTTAAGAAAATTGAAAAAAATTTAAAATACAAAATTTATAAAAAATTTATAAAAATTGACGAAAAAAATCAAAATTGATCACATTTTGATCAATTTGAACCAAATAGGTGAAAATGAACCGATATGGCTTAAATTGGAAAAAATGTGAGAAAAAAATTAAAAAAATACGAACATTGAAAAAAATATTTCAAAATTGATTAATATAATTTTTTTTTCAAAATTGAAAATATATTGATAAAAAACAGTAGTTTCGATCAAAATTCATAGGAACTGGTGGAAATTTATAAGTTCTATAAAATTGGATTAATGTATAGATAAATTGCGATTTTTTGAAAAACAAAGTATTTATTTTGGTCAATTTGATCAAACTTGACCAAAATTGGAAAATAATAGATCTAAATTAGCCCAATAGTTCTTTTTATAAAATAACCTAGGCCATCTTGTTGAAATGTTGCCTCCCCGCTTCAGCTGTGGATCCGTTTTCCCTCCCACTAAAGAGTTTATGAAATCATTCTTAGGCATTGGCTGAACTATTCCAGTGCAACATTTCAACAAGCTGGGCAAGCGTAAAGATATTTTATAAAATCAACTATTTTATAGTTTTGTAAAAATTATATAAAAATAAACTAAATTCGACCAACTATCTCAAAATTGTTTCAAATATTTTTTTTCAAAATTGAAAAATGTTAATAACACTGAAAAAATTATCAAAATCAATAGTTTCGATCCAAAACGATCAAAATTTATAGGAATTGATGGAAATTTATTTTTTTAATTATTTTACAAATTTGGAAAATACTAGATCAAAATTAGCAAATTTTTTAAATTATTATTATTATTGTTATTATTATTATTGATTATTTTATGAAACAGTGTAATACAAAATTGTTTTATTCGTTGTAAATGAGTTCGACATTTCCGTTATCTACCAACCAACAAGATTTTTTACTAACAATTGTGAATTTAATTAAAAGTAACTTATTCGATGGTTTACTCAAGTATAATTGAAATATTTACGCGTTTACCCAATTTTATTTGAAATATTTACGCGTTTACCCAATTTTATTTGAAATAAATAATAATTTTCCCTATTTTATTTGAAATAAATAATAATTTTTCCCAATTTTATTTGAAATAAATAATAATTTTTCCCAATTTTATTTGAAATAAATAGTAATATTTCCCAATTTTACTTGAAGTAACTAATATTTATTGGTTTTACCCAAATTTGTTCGCTTTCATCCGTATTTAATTGTAGGCATCTAAAATTACCTATAAAAGCCCAAAATAATCAAAATCGCTGTCATTTGGCGACTATTCTTTATTTTACCCAATTTGGGTCATTTTTAGCGAAATCTCTTTATTTTACCCAATTTTAATATTTTTTTATTTATTCTCCCAATTTGGGTCAATTTTAGCGTAATTTCTTTATTTCACCCAATTTAATGAATTTAACCCAATTTGAATTGATATAAATAATTGGTTATGAAATTCACCCAATTTTATTACAAATAACTTATTTTCCAAGGTTTACCCAATTTATTCCAAATATTTAATTTTTAAAAGGTTTTTACCCAATTTTATTTGATAGAAATAATTTTTAATGATTTTCATTTATTTTTTTATTTATTATTTATCAAGTAAATAATATTTTAGAACTTTTAGAACCAAAACAACTACGGATATATATAGATTGGAAATTCATGAGGTTTTTGATCGAAACTACTGATTTATTTTAATTTTTTATACTTTTTTTTACAAAATTTAAAGATTTTGCTAATTTTGATCTATTTTCCAAATTCGAAAAATGATTTAAAAAAAGCAATTTATCTATATAAATAAATTTCCATCAATTCCTATCAATCGTGATCGTTTTGGATCGAAACTTTCAGTGTTAATAACATTTTTCAATTTTGAAAAACAAAAATATTTCAAACAATTTTGAAATAGTTGGTCGAATTTAGTTTATTTTATATAATTTTTACAAAACTTTAAAATTGGGCTAATTTAGATCTATTATTTTCCAATTTTGATCAAATTGACCAAAGTAAATACTTTGTTTTTGAAAAAATCGCAATTTATCTATACCTTAATCCAGTTTTACACAACTTATAAATTTCCGTCAATTCCTATGAATTTTGATCGAAACTACTGTTTTTTATCAATATTTTTTCAATTTTATATATTTTTTCAATTTTGAAAAAAAAATTATATTAATCAATTTTGAAATATTTTTTTCAATGTTTGTATTTTTTAAATTTTTTCTCACATTTTTTCCAATTTAAGCCATATCGGTTCATTTTCACCTATTTGGTTCAAATTGATCAAAATGTGATAAATTTTGATTTTTTTCGTCAATTTTTATAAATTTTTTATAATTTTGGTATTTTAAATTTTTTTCAATTTTCTTAAAATTGGAATCGGTCAAAATCCCATGTTATTTTAAATGGGAAAATATCCATTTCATGTTGTCAAAAACATTTTTCGTTGCCATGGCAAAACCGTTGCCCATTGAATAAATTCCCTTTAGGATTTTTCAAGTTACATGAAGGTCTACCAATCCCCCGAGTTTGAACAAAATCGGTGTGTAACACCTCGGGTCGTCTCCTTGTAAGTACAATAAGAGGAACAGAATCTTCACTCGTGACTTTTGAAATCACTGTATTTCGTTAAATGTTGGCGTTTTTTTGTCTCATTGATAATTTAAATTTGAACATAATTACAGAGAGTTAAAATTGGATCTTGGGTACCAAGATTGACCAAGTGTTAGATAATAATACCAATTTGGAGCTATAAGGTAATTTTGTACAAAGTTTGCACACTTGTAGAGCGTTTGACTTGTCACATTATTCTGATTTCCTTAATTTATTTTTCGTTTCTTTCCTCTATTTCTGTGATTCGCAAACGCTCTTTGTCAAAAGGATCATCAATATTTGCGCAACTTGGTCAGTGTCAAAAATCCTAAAATTTTCATATCCCCAAATCTAATTCAGCTTCTAAAGCAATTGAATCTTCTTATTGAGGATCTAAAATAGAACATTAAGAGATCACGGACATTTAAGGCCACACAATCTCCTGATGTATTAAATATATTTTTAATATTAAGTTCAAAATTGATAAAATTTCAATAATCTTGTGCATAATCTTAATAAACGTACTAAAATAACCCAAGAGGAAATTCGTCTAAAATGAGCGTTTTCTCAACCACGGGGTATAATCAACACGTTATCTTAATTACCCCCCCCCCCCCCCATAAAGGTCCAAGTCATAGAGAAGTCGCGGCTTTAAGGTGGTTCAATATAATACGGGCTGTGTTTAAAAATTCAGTACAGAAAGTATAACGTGTTATATGGGTTGTTCCTTCGTGGTGCTCCTCTGCAACGAATTGGACAAGCGCTAGAGTGTATTAAAGTTGGCCTAAGGACGCCTAACCATAGGCTACCACGCGAACACAAAAACCCAGATAGGAAAGCCGATTTTAGGGGTAGGAGGAAATTGGAACTTGATGAAATAAAGAAGCAAAACCTTATCGTGTGCGAAAAGTAATTTTATTTTTTAAGCAAATGCTCAAAATGTTGTCTTCCGATTCTTAGAAAAAGAAGGCAGTGGCGAAGAAGAGATGAAAGTATGTCCTGGAACACTCCAGGTGTGGTACGAATGGGTTCGGCAGCGGCGTGAATTCTTACAACTAAATCCACCTCGGATTCGACTGGAGTTTCGTAGACAAGATCTTTCATCCAGCCCCAGAAGAAAAAGTCTAGCGGGTTTAGATCCGGTGATCTTGCAGGCCCGGCGAGTGGACCTCCTCAACCTATCCATCTCTGTGGAAATTGTTATTTGAGGAACTCACGAACCCGCAAGGAAAAATGAGCCGGATCCTCGTCATGCTGAAACCACATTTATCGTAAAAATTCTAACGGGACATCATCAAGAAGGTCAGGTATTACGAGGAAAAACAATGTACGTGGTGTCATTGAGTCTTGGCGGCAACTTGTAAGCGCCAATCAAAACGTCTCCAACTACTCCAGTCCACAAGTTAACAGAAAATCTTTCCTGATAACCACGGGTTAATGTCGCGTGATGATGTTTGTGAGCCCATTTGAGGTGTTTGTGAGTGTTGAAAACGCCCTCCCTGGAAAATGTGTTTTCGTCAATGAAAAGCAGAGTTGTTTGAAAAACGGGATCTTGGACAGAACGCTCTGCAAACCATCACCCAATGGGAAATCGTTCGCTGTAAGATCTTGCACATTTGACCGGTGATAAGGGTGCTTTCCGTCATCGTGTAGAACACGCTAAGCAGACGAATAATTGTATCCGAATGAACGTGCAACAGCACGTGTGTTAGTCGACTGATTGTCATAAAAGGCCAGTAAGACATCCGCTTCTATCTGGGGATTTCGAATATCCCTTGGGCGGCCTCTGTAATGATTGGCTGCCTGTAAGGAAATCAGGTTCGTCTCTTTACTAAGAAGTTATTACTACACTTAAAAGTAATTACAAAAAGGTTAACTACCAAATCTTACTTGTGTGGCGCCTGTCTCGTGCAATCGACAATGGACATTTGCGAAAATTAGTGGGTTCAAGATATTCCTGTTTGGATACTTTTCACGGTAAATTTGTTAAACAACATATACATTACCATCCGCTACGTAAAATTAATGTCCGCTCGTTCTTCAGTCGTGTAACGATAACGCTCCATTACGTGTGGTAATTTCACAATCATTGAGAACATCGGCCAACAAGCCTTTAAATACCCTATTTTGCCTGACGATACGATTCAGTAGACCAATTTATCAACATTATTTTCACGAGTCCAATATGCGACCATTTGATCTGATTTCAAATTGTAGGGGGTACTCTAGGGCGCCATGTGCTAACTAAACCTTGAAAGCGCAATAACTCAGAAAATCAGTTACCATTCAGAGATAAGTGGAAACCTAGCCCCGGTGACGCCCCTTCAAATCGCGAGGCCATGTGCTGTAGCACACGTAAATCGGGCACTGAACACGCTTTATGAATCACCCTGTCAATTGGTTATGAACAATATTTCAATCGCCCTGTTCGTTAAATTAATAAGCGCATTTTAACAACATAGGAGTAAATTTCACCAAAATATCAACCACCGTGAACACACAACTCAATCATCCTACCTTTAACATAATAATGGAACTAATTAACAACCGAAGAGTAACTTTACCCCAAAAACGCTATATCAATCAACGTGTTGATTATGAACAATATTTCAATCACCCTGTACATTAACTTGCTAAGCGCACTAAAACAACCTAAAGGATATATTTATCAAACGCCGCACTTCCTCAACAACTTAGCGCATTAACAACGATACTAATCACCATGTCATTTATCCAGTCAAAAACCATGTATTAGAAAATTGCCGCCATTAAAAATTAATCTGTGAAAGTACCAAAGAAAACATAGCCAAAACCCATATACCAATACCCAAAATATCATTACATAGCAAAGCCCACATCCTATCTAACAATAGTCAAGATAATGTTAGAGACTAAAAAAAGTTTTTTTTTTAAATATGCCGGAATCGTGACATAGATACCGCCACGGTCTCAGTCAAAGGATCCTCTATCTATCTATCTATATTATAAGGAACGCTTGGTACGTTGGTCGTCGTCGGTCGTACGTCCCAGCTTTCAGGAATGTGTGCTTAGTCGGTCATGAAGCCAAAGGCGGGGCGGCGAGGAAAAAGCGACTCGCGGAACAGAGGGAAACCGAGACTGCCCTTTGCTTCGTTACTGAGGTGGTTCGACTATCTATTTTCTAAAAATCTGTCGCCCCTGAGAATTGGGCCGTGTTTGTCCCAACACGCAATACACCCGAAATTTTATCTCTGTTTCCGCCGCGAATTTCGGAGGGGGGGGGGATCGTTTGAGATAGTTTTAGAAGGCCTGCGAGTTTCGGAAACGGGGAGGTGCCGTGGGTTTCGGGGTCATTCCGATTTGAAATTCCCGTGGCCTTAATGCATCAGCCATTGGGTACAGGGGGTTTGGTACGACTGCGAGTTTGTGTTCTTCTTGCGGGGAAAAGGGTACCACGGAAATTCTCGCACTGGAAAAGGGGAGGGGAGTATACTACGGAAATTCTCACATGGAAAAAAGGGGGAGAGTGTACCACCGTAATTATCACATGGGGAAAGCGGAGAGGGGGTACCACGGTAATTATAACATGGGGAAAAAGGGGAGGAAGGGTAGAACTGGGGTGGTTCTACTATGGGGAAAAGGGTACCACGGTAATTATCACATGGGAAAGAGGGGAAGGAAGGGCCTTACTGGGGGTGCCCCGATAATTATCACATGGGTAAAATGGGGAGGGGGTACCCCGGTAATTATCATATGGGAAAAAGGGGAGGAAGGGTCTAACTGGGGTGGTTCTACTACGGGGAAAAGGGTACCACGGTAATTATCACATGGGAAAGAGGGGAAGGAAGGGCCTTACTGGGGGGTGCCCCGATAATTATCACATGGGTAAAATGGGGAGGGGGTACCCCGGTAATTATCACATGGGGAAAAGGGGGAGGAAGGGCCTTACTGGGGGTACTCCGGTAATTATCACATGGAAAAAAGGGAGGGGGCCTTACTGCGGTGGTTCGACTATGGGGAAAAGGGTGCCACGGAAATTCTCACGTGGGTAAAAGGGGGAGGGTGCCTTACTGCGGTGGTTCGACTATGAGAAAAGGGGTGGAACGGAAATTATCCCCTGGGAAAAAGGGGTTGGGGGGGGGCCTACTGGGGTGGAGTGTCTCGAAACACACAACTAGCTGAGGGGCTTCTCGGCTTGTTTTTATATAGATACTTAGGCGGGGCTCGATGAGTCAAAACTGAAAGTAAAACTTTGTTTCTCGTCTCTGTTATAAAGTGTATCTCGCTTCAGTCTTTGCTGTAAATAAAAGCATTCTCTTATAAAAGCATCTATATTAATAAAAAGCTGTTGGTTGGGTGGTAGGTAGGTTGGTAGGTTCGTTCGTCAACCGATTTTGGAGATTTATTTCTCGATTTTCTGACGCTTTTCGCGCGGCGCGAGGGTCGCGTGGCATTTTTTTACGTACGCTAAGATTCGTGTTTTCGCATCGAGTCGGCTTTGATTTCCGATTTGCTTTTTAAATTATTTAATACAAATTTTCAAAAGTGACGCAAATGTCAGTTTCTAAAAATGCTCAAAATCTGTCGCCCCTGAGAGTTGGGCCGTGTTTGTCCCAACACGCAATGCACCCGAAATTTTATCTCCTTCCGTCGCGAATTTCGGAGGGAGGGGGATCGGAAGGGGTAGTTTCAAAGGCCAGGGTAGGTGGGGGGGGGGCGAGGGGAGTTGCGGGGTCGTTCCGATTTGTAAGTCGGGAGTCTCGGCGTACGCTAGTCCCGTGGCCTTTATGCATCAGCCATTTGATACAGGGGGTTTAAAGGGGTACAGGGTGTTTGGTACGACTGAGAGTTTGAGTTATTCTTGCCAGGAAAAGGGTACCACCTTGGATGAATAAGGTACCACGGAAATTCTCGCATTGGAAAGGGGGAGGGAAGTACTACGGAAATTCTCGCATGGAGAAAAGGGGGAGAGGGTACCACGGTAATTATCACATAGGAAAAGCAGAGAGGGGGTACCACGGTAATTATCACATGGGAAAAAGGGGGAGGGGTATCCCGGTAATTATCACATGGGGTAAAGGGGGAGGAAGGGCCTTACCGGTAGTATTCCGGTAATTATCACATGGGAAAAAAGGGAGGAAGGGCCTTACTGCGGTGGTTCGACTAAGGGGTAAAGGGTGCCACGGAAATTGTCGCATGGGTAAAAGGGGGAGGGTGCCTTACTGCGGTGGTTCGACTATGGGGAAAAGGGTGTAACTCGCTCTTTCAAACTTTTATTTAAAGCATGTAGTTTTCTAACAGGTTATGGGCCCAGCAAGCTTCCATTGCGCAAACTAAGTCGGAGTCTCGGAGATTAAGTAAGTGGCGACATTACTTAATAATTATTGCTGCAGAAGAAGGAAATCGGTTATCGGCTGACAAAGGAAATTATCATTCCTGGTCAGTAAGGACTAAAGCGGCGTTGATCAGCAAAGGAATTTGGGAAGCCATAGACCCAGGATTTGGACCCGCAATGACAGACGCAGAAAGAAAAGGAAACGAAAAAGTTCTTTCCTTCTTATACCATGTAGTCGAATACAATTATTTAGATGATATTGGCAGTGTGTCAGAATTTATAGCCCGTTGTATACCTAGTAACAGAGACCATACCACCGGAGGCCTATCATTATAGTGCCCTACGCCAGCGTCCACCTAGCCCGGACAGGTGACAAATCCAGCATGGGTAGTAGTACCCTACTACTGATGGTCGCAGCTTTGACGCAATTAAGCCACTCAACCCAGCCGAAGGTGCAGCAATGGGTGGACCAATCCCCACTTCGCACACAGCAGTTTGATTAAGAATGGATGCTGTAGCAACTCCAGCCGACACCCTAGAGTCAAACCCTTTGGAGAGAGCTCCTAAAGGGGAACGACGAGCATACCGCAGTCCAAGTAACCCGGCACAGCTGGCACCGGAGATCCCGGTGGGACTCCAAGAGGCCAGGAAACAGGACCGCCGTGCCCTCATACAGAGGCCCGCTGCCCCACAGCAGGCTACCCAATCCTCCGAGGATTGGCAATCACGTTAGGGCTAAAGAAGCATGGCTAACGCCCGAAGATATGCATACGAATTATGGATTGGACCTACACAGAAAGTTAACAGCGTGTGGCTATGGTTTTTCAGACAAAGAAGTTGCTTTGATCATGCTTATGGGCTTACCACCGCCCTATGAAAGTCTTATTCTGACGTTGGAACATGATGTAAATAACATCACTACGCAAATGGTCAAGTCACGTCTGGCAGTCGAAGAAAAGAGGCAAGATAGAAAAGAAGAAAGTCACAACGACACTGGAGAGTCAGGCACTAATAAGGCCTTTATCATGCGCGACTACAATAAAGAAGGCGCAACGTTCAAGAAGAAACCTCAGAAGCAAAACATTACGAAGAGGACTGGTCAAGCCGAGATTAGATATGTTAAATACTACTGTTGCGGAGTATTCGGCCATATAGCGAGGGAGTGTCCCGACGTAGATAAAGAAAATGGTCAGAAAAACGTAGCTAAGAAGGCGATTATTCCAGAAAACCATAAAGCACCATGCTCGGGTAATCGTAAAGTAGACGACGCTAACGAAAACACCTGGTTTCTCGATAGTGGAGCTACAGACCACATGTTATCGAGTTCAAGTCTAGCGTAGAAGTTGCTAACAAAGACTCAATAAAGGTAGAAGGAAAAGGTGATATGGAGTTCACACCAAAATCTGCGACGGATAAATATATTATCAAGCTAGAAGGGGTTTTATACGTACCTGAATTAGACGGAAACCTAATGTCCGTTGGCCGCCTAGAAGAGATGGGCTGTTCCATCGAATTTAAAAATGGATTGGCCACCAAAAAGGAGAAAGACGAAATTATTTTGACAGCGACCAGGATGGGCTGACTCTACAAAATAGAAGAAGATATTGTACCACCTCTGGCAGAACTTGTCAAAACATCTGACAAAGAAACGTGGCATAAGAGATTAGGCCACGTCAACGACGGTGCCTTAAAAATAATTTTGAATGAAGAGGTTCAAGGCAAACCAGAAGAAACCACACCCTGCAAGACGTGCATGCTGGGGAAATTAAGGAGGAAACCATTTCCAAGGGGACAGGCAACCAGAGCAAGACGGCCCTTGGAACTGGTGCACTCCGATGTCGTTGGTAAAATTAATCTACAATCAAAGGGAGGTGCGAAGTACATCGTAACTTTCGTTGATGATTTTGCAAGTCGTACTTCGATTTTCTTTATGAAAAGTAAAGATCAAGTCCTTGTTAAATTCCAAGAATACAAAGAGCGTTCGGAGAATGAGCTCGGATTGATGATAGGAACCTTAAGAACTGACAACGGTGAATACGTCAGTAACCATTTCGACGAATATCTGGCGAAAAACGGAATCACACGTCAACTAACGATACCTGGTACACCTCAACAGAACGGAGTTGCGGAGAGGATGAACCAAACCCTCATGGACATGACGCGTTGTCTGTTGATAGAATCCGGACTTCCGAAGTACTTTTGGGCAGACGCGATGAATACCGCGTGTTACCTCAGAAATCGGTGTCTTTCAAAATCAGTCGAAAACGGTATTCCTGAAGAACTATGGTTAGGTAAACCAGCGACACTCAAACACTTAAGAACCTTTGGATGCAGAGTATGGGCAGTACGAAGCCAACTAGACAAACGAAGTAAATCAGATCCTAAAGGAGAAGGGACCGTTTTCATCGGGTATCCGAACGTGGTGAAAGGATATAAAATCTGGAATTTTCAAACTGATAAAGTATTCGTAAGCAGAGACGTCGTGTTTGACGAATGTTTTTACCCTCTCAAACGAAAAGAAGCGACAAACGTCAATCAAGATGAAGAATATGACGAAGAAATACTATTTGGAGAAGAAATACTAGAAGACGAAAAGAGTGAATCCACTTCAATAAATCAATGCGACGAAACTGATGCGAAAAAAGAAACAACCGCTGGAAAGCGGGGGAAGCAATCAACGCTGACAGAAGACATTGTGATTCATTCGGTAGCGTGAAACACCATTACTGAACCAAATAAAAATAAAAAGAAGATAAAACAAAAAGAACGGATTATCAACGATGACCCACCAAGGAGATCAGAAAGGATAGCCGCTCGAGAGAAGAAATGCTATTCGGCAAACCATACTCAGAGCTTAGATCCAGATCCTATTACCATTACACAGGCGATGTCAGGGAAAGATGCTAATAAACTGGAAAGAAGCAGTTCAGGTAGAGATTGGTCATCTGAAAAATAACGATACGTGGGAATTAGTACCACGACCAGCTAACAGGAACGTCATTGGTTCTAAATGGATTTTTACGAAGAAATACAATAACGACGGGGAAAAAAGGGTTTTCGCAAATTCCCGATATGGACTATATCGATACCTACTCACCCGTTATTAAGATGAAATCGTTTAGAATACTGCTGGCTCTCGCGACAAAATGGAATTGGCAAGTTAGACAATTAGACGTAACGACGGCGTACCTGAATGGAACTCTCAAAGAAGAAATATATTGGAGCAATCCGAAATGTATTCCGAAAAGGGAGAGGAAGACTGAGTTTGCAAGTTGTCCAAAGCTATATATGGATTAAAACAAGCTGGGCGAGAGTGGAATACTTGTCTAGACAAGTTTCTCAAACAGTCAAATTTGTATTTACTACAATCTGGAAGAAGGAATAATCATAGGCGCTTACGTCGATGATACACCCATGATCGTTAAAAACAATGAAATTGGAGATCGTTTTATACGAAAAATGAACGAGGTCTTCGAGATACGCGACTTAGGAGAGGCGGATCATCAGCTTTCCATTCGTATCCAAAGAGAAGAAGACGGATCTATATCAATAGATCAAACTAAATACGCCGAGGAAATCTTGTCCACTTTTGGAATTGTCGATTCACGAGGCTTAACAACGCCATTAGATCCAGGAGTTAAGTTAAGCAAAGTGTCAGACGAAAACTGGACAGAAGAAGAACCCAAAAGTAAACATATTCCGTATCGCCAAGCTGTGGGAAGTATATTGTACCTAGCAGCACTTACGAGACCTGATCTAGCGGACAATTTAACGAAAGACCAACGGAAGAACATTGGAAAAGCGTTAAACACGTGCTGCGTTACATCAAAAAGACCAAATTTTACAAGTTAACTTTCGAAGGTGGTGAAGGAGGATTATCAGCTTATTCAGACACAGATTGGGATAAAGTAGACAGAAAATCATTCAGTGGCTACATATTCACACTAGGCGGCACAGCCGTATCATGGCGAAGTAGGAAGCAGAAAACCACCGCTCTCTCAACGGTAGAAGCCAAGTATCTGGCTATGTGTGAGGCGGCCAAAGAAGCGATTTGATTGATAACCCTGCTCACAGAAATAGCCGACGGAACGCTATTCGAAGAACCCTCGCGAATCAACGTTGACAATCAAGGCGCTATGTGTCTGGCCAAAACCCAGATAGCTTCCGACAGAAGCAAGCGCATAGATTTAAGATATTTCTTCCTACGGGAAATGGTAGACGAGGGGAAGGTCACCTTCGAATATGTACCGACGGTTCAAAGTAATTTAGCTGACATGTTGACGAAACCATTAGGATCAGTTCACGTGAAAGAACACAGTGAACAACTGGGGTTACACGATCTAGACACGAAACCGTCAAGATAATGTTAGAGACTAAAAGACGCGCTCTATTTTAAATGTATATATATGCCGTAATCGTGACATAGATACCGCCACGGTCTCGGTCAAAGGATCCTCAATTTTTATATTGATAGGCGGGGCTCAAAACTGAAAGTAAAATTTGTCTCCCGTCTCTGTTATGAAGTGTATCTCGCTTCAGTCTTTGTTGTAAATAAAAGCATTACGTTATATCGTTCAAACTTTTATTTAACTCATGTAGTTTTCTAACAGATAACATAACGTAGCATCTGTATAATAAGCGATCAGTGCCGAAACAATCCAACGATCTGTAGAGGTTTTCAAGGTCGGAAGATAAAATATTTTGGGACAGATTGCGCTTGCATTCGGAATCTTGAAATGGTACGAAATTCAAATATCACAATAGTGTGTACGCTGGTTAAAATTACAATTTCTGAATGCAGCCGAAAACGTAGTTCAGAAATGATTAGCACTAACTAAAAATATAATTTTCAACCAAGTCGGTTTTAATTTAAAAAGTATGTAGGTTTAAAGTCCCAAATCATCAAAGATCACTAAAATGAACAAATGACCAGCTTGTGGGGCCCCGATCTCCAAAATTCATAACGGGCTACCAATGGTATGATATATCCTTTCCTTCCCTGACCCGTTTAAGCCTAATTTTTGGAGAGTTATGTGGAATGAAGGGCTTGCCACCAACCTCCTACGCATTGTAACCCACCCACCTGAATTAAAGGCTTTAAAAGTCGCTTGATGACTTGGGCCTAAGGTGGTGACAAGGGTATTAGCCTAGCTGATACGGAGGTGGTGTCATCGGCGGCATCAGCTTTACTATATGTGTAACTAGTACACACAAATCCCTTAGGGAGTGTTTGTAAAAACGCCTTAATTCTGGGTTATAATGAATTAATTTTGTGTGTATTAAGTAGCCTGTCTAAGCCTTGGTTCACAGCAGTAGCGAAAACAAAGTATTTCTTTAATTTTGGTTGGCTTATTTTAATTAATTTAAACGTTCTATAATAATTTAATATATAATTTAATAAAAATTTATAAAACCGTTTAGCATTTTTCTAATTATCTCATCAAGGAGAATATGGGACTGAAAAAAGGTACTCTACATTGAAAAAATACAGGGTATTTCAAAAGGTTATGCCAAAATTTGAAGGAGTTGTAGGGGGAGTTGAGAAGTATGCCTGATTTCCCCCCATTTTCCTACGATGAGTTAAAAGAGTGCCAGAGAGCTTCAAGTGTGGCCTACTAGCCCCTGTAAATAGGCTGCAACAAGCACAAAGCCAAGATGCAAGGACTTTAAATACTGTTTAGGTTAACTTTTTTACGCTGGTTACCTCGATTCCTTTTTTACCTATAACACGAACCCAAACCTTACTGTTCGCATTTCCCTGCTGCTTGATTTTGCGCTTGTTGCAGCATATTTCCAGGGGCTAGTAGGCCACACTTAGAAGCTCTTTTAACTCATCGTAGGAAAATGAGGAAAAAACAGGCATACTTCTCAACTCACCCCTACAACTCCTTAAATTTTTTGCATAACGATTTGAAGCACCCTGTATGCAATAGGGCCTAATGTGTATATTTTTTTTTGTTCAATGTATACAGTACCTTTTTATGTCAGCCTAATGATTAGGCTTACATAATTGACTTTGAAAATTTGCTATAACAATTTAAAATCAACTTAAAAAAATCAAGAAAAGAGCCAGTTTAATAAAAACAAATTGCAAGTATTCTTAATTCGCAATTTTTTCAAAAAAATATTTTAAAATTTAAAATGTTTCAACATTAAATTCAAATGTATTCGACAGTTTTCAGAAAATGAATGAAATCATGATAATCTCATTTTTATTCTTGACTTTATATTATTACTTGAATTATCCGGAGAGATAAGGGAGTGTGTATACCGATAAGGGGCACCTGCGGACGGGGGAAACGGGGGTGAAACGGGCCCCTATAGGGGGCCCCCTTTTGCGGCAATATTCGGCGGGGTCAAAAGGTTAGCTGATTTACGATGTTAGGTCAATAGGTTATCTGCCCCTATGGACACGATGCAAACAGCCGTTAAATAAGGGTGAAACGGGCCCCTATAGGGCCCCCATTTTGCGTACATTTTCGGCGGGGTCAAAAGGTTTGCTGATTTACGATGTTAGGTCAATAGGTTATCTGCCCCTATGGACACGATGCAAACAGCCGTTAAATAGGTGTGAAACGGACCCCCTATAGGGGCCCCCATTTTGCGTACATTTTCGGCAGGTCAATAGGGCAATAGCTGGAGGCACCCCATTTTAGGGTCAATAGATGATTTACGGGGTTGATTTACGATGTTAGGTCAATAGGTTATCTGCCCCTATGGTGGTGACACGATGTTATGCAAACAGCCGGCCAGTCATAGTTAATAGCTGGAGGCACCCCCATTTTAGGTCAAAAGGTTAGCTGATTTACGATGTTATAGCCCATAAAACCCAGGTGCTAACCCATTTTAGGTCAATAGGTTATCTGCCCCTATGGCGGTGAAACGATGTTATGCAAACAGCCTACCCGTCATAGTTAATGTCGGGCACAATTCGAGTTGGTTTTCGCCGACAAACACTTTCGGGCCCCTAAGGGTAGCGTAAAATAGCGGGCGGTCATCGGTAAAAGTGTTTTGGAAAAAAAGAGCAGAGTGTATACAAATTATACGGTTTTATTTATATATTTTTCGAGTAGAGGCTGTATAATACGATTTACATTGAAAATACGTCTTTGGAAATGTATTTTATTTATATCATGGTAATTACGTCGATCTTCGTAGGGTATATACCAAAGTTCACTCAAAGGGTTGAAACGAACCATCTGAAATTAGCGTTTTTACGAGCATTTTCATTAAATGTTCTACCTCGAGGCGTTTGATGGTAAGAGTTACGATTACGTTGTCGCCGGGTCCCTCGGGGGTGGTTGTGGTTCCGCCGGAGATGTATTTTTCGGATGGCGGGATATCTTGGCCCTCCAAAGCGGCGGGTGACGGACAGTTGGGATAAAATTTGTCGTGTTCCGTTTGGGGTACGTCGCCGGATTCCCAACTGCCTAACTGTCCGTGGCAGAGGTAACATTCGACTATGCCGTCCGAGTCTACGGCGAAAAGTCCTGCGTGGGCCAAGTCTTCCTTGTTCACGTGTACGTTGTCCCATTGCTTGAACGTTTCTAGCCGACCGGTTACGGTGGTGAGATCCTCGTGACTAGCCATCCCGATTCTATTTGAGCTACGGAATAATATTTCTGGGTCTAAACCCCAAAATGACGTAATCTATAAAAATGACGTAATCTATAAAAATGACTCACTAAAGATGACGTAATCTACACCATGAAACGTAAAGATTACGTAGATGCGTTGTGGTTTTCATAAGCCAGCCGCTATGGGAAAGAGGAAGATGTCTCCGCTTAGAGTACCGAAGAAATGCTGGATATGCGCGGAAATATACCGGTCCGTGAGAGGTTTCAAACAACATTTAATGACACATTTATCGTGTAATACAATGAAAGAAGATTCGGATCTGGCGTGTGATTGTGATGCGAGTGAATCGCTCCATTACACGGAGGCCGAGGAAATGTCAGATGATAAAATTATCGATTATCTTAACGAACTTATTGTGGCATGTAAAAAGCGCGGTGCCACAATGGAATCAACCGAACCAACTACATCTAACCTGCCAGCCGAATTAAAAATGCCGACTGAAAAGGAAATGGCTGCTCTGATTTATTTTCAAGAATATTGTAAAACTAATCAAAGTCATAATATTAAAACCGCTGTAAAGAAAATGTGAATAAACGTTTTTATATTGAATACATTGTTATTTTTAAAGGTGACCGTATAAAGTAATTTTTACATGGGTAAATTGACACTTAATATTTTTAAAATACGTTTATAATATTTTTCCAACGTGGGCGAATGAATGGACACAATGAACTATTAATTACGTAATCTAAAAAATGACGCGCTGACATGATGTTATGCAAACAGCCAGTAGCTATAAATAAATCCAAATAGTTTAATGGGTCGAGCCTTTTGTGTTTTCGCCGACAAACACTTTCCCTCGTGTAACATTATTTTCAAACACTTTCACGATGCGCAAAGCTACCCGTCTTACGGAATATCGGCCCTAGGGGGGTAAAGGGTAGCTAGAGAATGGCCCTTACCCTCAGCGCGTAAAATAGACACAGCGGGTGTCCCCTCTCGCTAGCTAAAAGTGTCGTTTTGGTAAAAAAGAGCCGAGTGTATTATAAAAACGGTTTATTATTCTACGACATTCTATGATTTGTAGAGACCATGGCGAATAAATTGAAAAAGTGGCCCCCAACTTTTTACATCAGGTGTGGATTCTTAGCGCTAAAATCGTTATAACAAACGAGTGGTCCCACCAAAAATGTTTTTTTGGCGCGTAGAATTTTATGGAGGCCCATAAACTAGTAGCGGGAATAGAACCTCTTAACTATTTCAGTTTAAACTACGAGGGATTCTCATAGATTGTTGTTTTTACATCCCAAATGGCCCCTACATAGGGGGGTGCCCCCTCAAAGTGTGTATTTGGGGGTCCTTTTGGGTATAAAAACCCAGGGATTGGGTCCCTAAGACATCACAACTCTGGTCTTTTTTGTATCCAACCAAGTCCACTAGAAATCCATCTCCGCTGTTCTCGGATGAGGACGTAGCCATGTAAGTTTTTATCAATTTTTATATTTTTAGCTTGGTGATCTATTCCAAAATTAAATGGTAACCCTGTATGCGTAACAATTTCAATATGCATTATACTCGAGAATGGTAAAATAGTCTATATTTAAAGATAAAGTGCGAAAACTATATTTGTATAGTCGAAATGTATTTTAACGTATTAAAAGCAGAATTCACCTTTCTGACAAGAGTCTTACCCATCATACATACACCATCTAATCTGGAATCTATGTTTAACAATTGGATGAATTCATGTTTACGAAAGGTTCTTTTTAAACGTAACTTAGTATTAAAAGTAGAGTTAAGATGCTTTTATAGTATTTTCGATGTATTTGCATATCTGAACTGGCGGTTCAATTTTGGGTACACGGACCACTTACACGCTAATGATATTAAAATGAAGTTTAAAAATTTTTCCATTTAAACGAGTCCCTCTTTTTATATCCGCAAAGTACTGAACGATTCTATCTTATGGATTTAAATAGTTCTAACAATAGTACAATTACAACATTTGAGAAAGACACTTTTCCCATTGTGAAAGTGGAATCCAAAATAAGAATCACTGTAAATTTAAATATAGACTATTTTACCCTTCTCGAGTAACTCTTTTTTTCTTTAAAAGCTGAAGAAATATTAGAAACGACATCAGTGATCAATTAATTGTTTCCGAGTATGACAGACGATTTTTGATATTAAAGAGTCATTTCTCAAAAGTAAGATTGTTTTAGGTTATTTTTTAAAAGCTACCTTAGAAATCACATTATTTTTATATATAATTATTTAGTTGTAATGTTAATTCTTAATTACTGGTAGCCTTCCCTAGAAACTATTATACGAAATATATATGAATTTATAACCAAGCGTGTATTTACCACTAGTGAATGCAATATCAGTCGAAGAATTGAAGAAAGACGGAATCACGTCATTATTAAGAACTGGTGACTACTTCTGTATATATTGTGACGGTTCAGTTTTTCATGTTCCAACTGTCGGAGGGCTAGCATGGTACTGTGACGGATACTCAATCTGTTTGAAGTACCGTAAAGCTGTTTATTTCCAATCTAAAAGAATTCTAAGTATAAGAATTCCACCAGGTGTATTAAAAGCGTTACCACGCATATATTTGTGTTTAAATTGTGATATGTTAGGGACTAAGAGAGCAGCCAATTTGTCATATTGCGAAGTAACTGGTGGATGTTGTGTATTTCCAAAAATTAAAAAATAATAATAGTATGTTTGTTTTCTATTATTTTTCCACCTATATTTGGCGTATTGAAAGCTATTTTAACGTATTGAACGTAGAGTCAGGGGTTTTTATAGTATTTTACTACCTATATTTACATTTTGGAAAGCTATTTAAACGTATTGAACGTAAAGAGTATTTTTGCAATATTTATAAAGGGTAATTATTGTAGAAAATAAAAGATATTTTAATTAAAACATTTCGGTGATCTATTCCAAAATTAAATGGCACCCCTGTATGCGTAACAATTTCAATATGCAAGATACTCGAGAATGGTAAAATAGTCAATATTTAAAGTTAAAATGCGAAAACTACATTTGTAGTGTTCAATTTAAAAGAAAATTACTTCAGCTTTTAAATAAGATTTTTTTTTGTATCTACCCTATATCATTTACATATTATTTTTTTATTCTAATTTAACAATCACTTTAAAAACTTAGCACGTCTGAATAGCTGTGTAGAGTACTATTAACAGAGATAAATATTTCTGGGTTCAGTTAATGTGATGATTCGAGCGAAAAATTTGCATATGTTAAAGTTATTGGATTGAAGGAAACTTCAGTGTTTTCAGAGTGATAATTAAGGGAAGTTGCATTACAATATAGTTGAAAATTATCTTTTTAAGTCTGTGTCCACCCATTGATTATGTTAGGAAGTGAAAAAATTTCATTTAGCAAGCTTTTCTGAAATTTCGGTATCCACCCTGTATCATTTAAAAGCTCAACCATTGTTTTTATCAAGTTAATTTTAAACTTATCTTAAAACAAGCTTCCCTAAGTCTGACTAGCTTTGTATGGGTAATAATAAAATAGCTAAATATTTTTTGGGTTTAATAATTGTGCTTCTTAGTGAAAATTTTGCATATATTACAGTATTAGGTTGGGTAATTATTTTTTTCACCTGCTACCATTCTCAACGGGTGAACATAGAATAACAAAGATAATTTTCCACTATATTTAAAGCCAACTTTCCTTACATTTCACTATGAAAACACTGAAGCTTCTTTCAATGCGATAACTTTATTACATGCAATTTGTTCCACCCCAGAATTACATTTATTGAATCGAAAAAAATATGTAACCCCCCTTAGAATTAACCAACACAGGTATTCAGAAGAGATGGTGTTCAATTCAAAAACGGACGGGAAGACTACAACAGCCTAGGAGCCATCGCGAATTATATAAAAGAACAAGGGTTAAAGTTTTTTTTGGAAAGGTTTAGTAAAGGCCAAAGTTTTATCGGATTTCATAGGAGTTAACGTCAAGAACGTCGAGGATTTTGACTGTCCTAAATTATCTACCATTCTTTGTATAAGTGCTCCTAAACATTGTCATTTTCACCGTGACCCTAATAATTTCGCCGTTGTGAAATCTCACAAAATCGCTGTGTGGTACCGAAAAATCGTGTGTAAGAAAATATAAGTCGTTTTAAGATTATTTTTGCTACTTTTTCATCACATTGGTTTTACGTTATGTCTGTTTTCTAAAATTACGTTTCTTAAATAGCGTAACGTATTAAAGTTGAATAAAGAGTTTTTCATTTAATTTTAATTTTAGTGTTTTTATAATATCTTTCTGACTACATGTGTATTGTTTAATTTCTTTCATTTTTAAAAATGTAATTACTTGATTTAAATAAAGCGTGAAAATTATTAGTTTCGAAATGATATTTACAAATCTTATCCAATCTAAAGTCCATCGTTCGGGTATTAGTAAGTATTTCATACAAACTAACTTAATTAAGTATTTTTAGAAGTGAAGAGAAAACACATTGTGAAAAACCAAATGAAAAGAGACTTTAAACGGTTTTAAAAATCTTAATACATATATTTAAAAAATCCAACGTTTCGGCAGTGTAGCATATGAAAGTATTAAGTTTCAAAAAGTGCATTTAAATTGAAGTGAGGCCTATTTTGGGATTCCCCTTGTTCCTCCTTCTTTCATCTCAGCATGTTTCCCCTTTTATCATGTTTTCTCTCCAAAAAATAGCCAAAAATCTTAAATCAGTAGGTCTCGATCCTATTTATCACCCACCGCCCAAATTGTCAGCTTTATTATGTAATAACAAAGAACCAACAAGGCCCTCATTTATAAAATCTCCTGTGATTGTGGTGATTATTACATGGGGGGGGGGGCAATGCCGTAGCCCATTTCTTCAAGGGCGTAAAGAGCCCCAAAAATATAAACAACCCGTACAATAATTCTCCCCTTAACGAACACCTTCGTGTTTTTGGTGCCATAATGCTAGATGGGACTCAATAGACATACTAGCTCAACCCAAAATTACATAAAACTCATTTCAATGTACGCGAATCCATCGAAATTTAAAAAAATAAATCTGCGCAATGTTTAAACCGTGACGATGGTTCCCTTTAACGTAGCCCCGTTTTCTCCACTTTTTAAATGTTTTATGGACCTCACCCCCTCACACAGACAACAAACCAATTCCTCCTCTCGCAGAATCCACCCATTCAGACCATAGTAGCCTCGAGCGCGAACGAAGATATCGAGCCCATATAACACTTCGACGGGGGTCGACTCGCCTTTGAGAAAAAAAAACGCTCGCGGCTAAAGAACAGTGGCATCCACTATATGTATGCATAAATATTTTTTCGTCCCAAAGTGTTACCATCGTACTGTCAGACTTGTAAAAATCCCATGAAGAAGGAGGAACAGTTCCTCCGAAACGTTCGATTTTTTAAATAAATATATTGTGAATTTTAAAAACGGTTAAAGTCTCTTTTCACTAAGTATTTTATATATTTGAATATCGGAATTGTATTTCGTTGCGTTAAAAGTAGAGTTTAGATGTATAGTCTTTTTAAGTAATACTCGTGATATAGGGTCAAGTACCAAGCATATTTAAGTACTACAATGATATTAAATTAAAGTTTAAAAATATTTCCATTCTACGTTACTTTAACAACGAATATTCTATGACGTCAAAACACTCAAATCCATGTTTCAAATTCAAATTAACCGCGCAAAACACTTAAATCTATGTTTTCATTTGATTTTTAAATTAACCGCGACGCGCCCCCAGACCGCGTCCCCCCGAGAAATCCGCGCCCCAGACCGCGCCCCCCAGGGGAAATCAGCGCACGCGCACCGCCTTGAAGTTACGTTAACTGTGTGAGTTGAAACATCTGTATAGCTTGTTGAGATAGCTATAGTCGACTGATATGTGTTCAGCATGTCTTATGGGAAACCAAAGTCATTTTAAAATTTGTTTCAGCTTCATTTTTAAATATATATAATTAAACAAAATAAAAGAAAGAAATAAAAAATATAAAAAACATAGGTTGAAATTAGGGTCGTTGTCGGAATTCGCGAACATATAGGGTCTTCTATCTAAGTCGATACCACCCTTGAGGTCGGGGATGGTTAACTTTTATTCACTAGATAAAGCTCTCAAAATTATTCGTAAAATTTTTTGATCAAGTAATTTATATTTCTGTATTATCCGATTACGCGCACCGCTCAGGTTATGACTTTTTACGCGCTCTATCTGTTTGTATTTGGATTTTTTAGCCATTTCTATCAGGGTTGAAAAGGAACGAGTGGGCTCGAAAAAGCTTCCCCAATATTCTTTTTAATAAAAGTGTATTTTAAACCATGAAGTATCTGTCTCTATAGTATATTACTTACTATTTACTAGTTTAAATTAACCATGGTTAAATTTTGCGTTTAGTCATTACTTACTATTATCAATAAACTACGTTAGTCATAACTTACTATTATCGTTTAGCTACGTTAGTCATTACATATTATTATCGTAAACCTCCACGAGAGCTTTAACAATTTAACGGTATACGTTTTCGACAATACGACAAGTTCGCATTAACTTACGATGGACGACGTTACCTTTTTTTTGGTATGAACGAATCTTTTCTCTGCCACTCAGGAAAAATAAATTCCGTTTTAAAACTTTATTGAAACAGGTCTGCTCGTAACTTCAAACAAAACTAACTCGGTTTGGAATTATTCACAAAAACGGGATACTAAAATATTCAGTGGATTAATTAGCGATACAATCTAACTAATCTGAAGTTTCAAGTAATGAAAGTGCAATATGTGTAGGTACAAATGTTCTTATGACGGTTAGATTTATTTATTTATTTAGTTATTTATTTAAGAGACATACCTACGAAGCCGGAACGACTTACATGTAGTCATCACGATATGTGCTTTAGCTGATTGATTGAATGATTAACGCGATATTTTGCAGCGATGTTAATGTAACTGCATGGCGTTAACCGACGCATTGTTAAATACCTTGTTTATATACATTATACAGAGATGCTAATATATTAATGGTAAGTTGCGAAAATCACAGTGCGCGTAAATTAGTAAAACAATATAACATAGTGAACAAGTTGGCCTGAACACAATATGTTGATATACGAAGCCCTCCCCACCTCACCGTAGCCAGGGGCGGCGCGCGTGCGCTGATTTCCCCTGGGGGGCGCGGTCTGGGGCGCGGATTTCTCGGGGGACGCGGTCTGGGGGCGCGTCGCGGTTAATTTAAAAATCAAATGAAAACATAGATTTAAGTGTTTTGCGCGGTTAATTTGAATTTGAAACATGGATTTGAGTGTTTTGACGTCATAGAATATTCGTTGTTAAAGTAACGTAGAATGGAAATATTTTTAAACTTTAATTTAATATCATTGTAGTACTTAAATATGCTTGGTACTTGACCCTATATCACGAGTATTACTTAAAAAGACTATACATCTAAACTCTACTTTTAACGCAACGAAATACAATTCCGATATTCAAATATATAAAATACTTAGTGAAAAGAGACTTTAACCGTTTTTAAAATTCACAATATATTTATTTAAAAAATCGAACGTTTCGGAGGAACTGTTCCTCCTTCTTCATGGGATTTTTACAAGTCTGACAGTACGATGGTAACACTTTGGGACGAAAAAATATTTATGCATACATATAGTGGATGCCACTGTTCTTTAGCCGCGAGCGTTTTTTTTTCTCAAAGGCGAGTCGACCCCCGTCGAAGTGTTATATGGGCTCGATATCTTCGTTCGCGCTCGAGGCTACTATGGTCTGAATGGGTGGATTCTGCGAGAGGAGGAATTGGTTTGTTGTCTGTGTGAGGGGGTGAGGTCCATAAAACATTTAAAAAGTGGAGAAAACGGGGCTACGTTAAAGGGAACCATCGTCACGGTTTAAACATTGCGCAGATTTATTTTTTTAAATTTCGATGGATTCGCGTACATTGAAATGAGTTTTATGTAATTTTGGGTTGAGCTAGTATGTCTATTGAGTCCCATCTAGCATTATGGCACCAAAAACACGAAGGTGTTCGTTAAGGGGAGAATTATTGTACGGGTTGTTTATATTTTTGGGGCTCTTTACGCCCTTGAAGAAATGGGCTACGGCATTGCCCCCCCCCCCCCCATGTAATAATCACCACAATCACAGGAGATTTTATAAATGAGGGCCTTGTTGGTTCTTTGTTATTACATAATAAAGCTGACAATTTGGGCGGTGGGTGATAAATAGGATCGAGACCTACTGATTTAAGATTTTTGGCTATTTTTTGGAGAGAAAACATGATAAAAGGGGAAACATGCTGAGATGAAAGAAGGAGGAACAAGGGGAATCCCAAAATAGGCCTCACTTCAATTTAAATGCACTTTTTGAAACTTAATACTTTCATATGCTACACTGCCGAAACGTTGGATTTTTTAAATATATGTATTAAGATTTTTAAAACCGTTTAAAGTCTCTTTTCATTTGGTTTTTCACAATGTGTTTTCTCTTCACTTCTAAAAATACTTAATTAAGTTAGTTTGTATGAAATACTTACTAATACCCGAACGATGGACTTTAGATTGGATAAGATTTGTAAATATCATTTCGAAACTAATAATTTTCACGCTTTATTTAAATCAAGTAATTACATTTTTAAAAATGAAAGAAATTAAACAATACACATGTAGTCAGAAAGATATTATAAAAACACTAAAATTAAAATTAAATGAAAAACTCTTTATTCAACTTTAATACGTTACGCTATTTAAGAAACGTAATTTTAGAAAACAGACATAACGTAAAACCAATGTGATGAAAAAGTAGCAAAAATAATCTTAAAACGACTTATATTTTCTTACACACGATTTTTCGGTACCACACAGCGATTTTGTGAGATTTCACAACGGCGAAATTATTAGGGTCACGGTGAAAATGACAATGTTTAGGAGCACTTATACAAAGAATGGTAGATAATTTAGGACAGTCAAAATCCTCGACGTTCTTGACGTTAACTCCTATGAAATCCGATAAAACTTTGGCCTTTACTAAACCTTTCCAAAAAAAACTTTAACCCTTGTTCTTTTATATAATTCGCGATGGCTCCTAGGCTGTTGTAGTCTTCCCGTCCGTTTTTGAATTGAACACCATCTCTTCTGAATACCTGTGTTGGTTAATTCTAAGGGGGGTTACATATTTTTTTCGATTCAATAAATGTAATTCTGGGGTGGAACAAATTGCATGTAATAAAGTTATCGCATTGAAAGAAGCTTCAGTGTTTTCATAGTGAAATGTAAGGAAAGTTGGCTTTAAATATAGTGGAAAATTATCTTTGTTATTCTATGTTCACCCGTTGAGAATGGTAGCAGGTGAAAAAAATAATTACCCAACCTAATACTGTAATATATGCAAAATTTTCACTAAGAAGCACAATTATTAAACCCAAAAAATATTTAGCTATTTTATTATTACCCATACAAAGCTAGTCAGACTTAGGGAAGCTTGTTTTAAGATAAGTTTAAAATTAACTTGATAAAAACAATGGTTGAGCTTTTAAATGATACAGGGTGGATACCGAAATTTCAGAAAAGCTTGCTAAATGAAATTTTTTCACTTCCTAACATAATCAATGGGTGGACACAGACTTAAAAAGATAATTTTCAACTATATTGTAATGCAACTTCCCTTAATTATCACTCTGAAAACACTGAAGTTTCCTTCAATCCAATAACTTTAACATATGCAAATTTTTCGCTCGAATCATCACATTAACTGAACCCAGAAATATTTATCTCTGTTAATAGTACTCTACACAGCTATTCAGACGTGCTAAGTTTTTAAAGTGATTGTTAAATTAGAATAAAAAAATAATATGTAAATGATATAGGGTAGATACAAAAAAAAATCTTATTTAAAAGCTGAAGTAATTTTCTTTTAAATTGAACACTACAAATGTAGTTTTCGCATTTTAACTTTAAATATTGACTATTTTACCATTCTCGAGTATCTTGCATATTGAAATTGTTACGCATACAGGGGTGCCATTTAATTTTGGAATAGATCACCGAAATGTTTTAATTAAAATATCTTTTATTTTCTACAATAATTACCCTTTATAAATATTGCAAAAATACTCTTTACGTTCAATACGTTTAAATAGCTTTCCAAAATGTAAATATAGGTAGTAAAATACTATAAAAACCCCTGACTCTACGTTCAATACGTTAAAATAGCTTTCAATACGCCAAATATAGGTGGAAAAATAATAGAAAACAAACATACTATTATTATTTTTTAATTTTTGGAAATACACAACATCCACCAGTTACTTCGCAATATGACAAATTGGCTGCTCTCTTAGTCCCTAACATATCACAATTTAAACACAAATATATGCGTGGTAACGCTTTTAATACACCTGGTGGAATTCTTATACTTAGAATTCTTTTAGATTGGAAATAAACAGCTTTACGGTACTTCAAACAGATTGAGTATCCGTCACAGTACCATGCTAGCCCTCCGACAGTTGGAACATGAAAAACTGAACCGTCACAATATATACAGAAGTAGTCACCAGTTCTTAATAATGACGTGATTCCGTCTTTCTTCAATTCTTCGACTGATATTGCATTCACTAGTGGTAAATACACGCTTGGTTATAAATTCATATATATTTCGTATAATAGTTTCTAGGGAAGGCTACCAGTAATTAAGAATTAACATTACAACTAAATAATTATATATAAAAATAATGTGATTTCTAAGGTAGCTTTTAAAAAATAACCTAAAACAATCTTACTTTTGAGAAATGACTCTTTAATATCAAAAATCGTCTGTCATACTCGGAAACAATTAATTGATCACTGATGTCGTTTCTAATATTTCTTCAGCTTTTAAAGAAAAAAAGAGTTACTCGAGAAGGGTAAAATAGTCTATATTTAAATTTACAGTGATTCTTATTTTGGATTCCACTTTCACAATGGGAAAAGTGTCTTTCTCAAATGTTGTAATTGTACTATTGTTAGAACTATTTAAATCCATAAGATAGAATCGTTCAGTACTTTGCGGATATAAAAAGAGGGACTCGTTTAAATGGAAATATTTTTAAACTTCATTTTAATATCATTAGCGTGTAAGTGGTCCGTGTACCCAAAATTGAACCGCCAGTTCAGATATGCAAATACATCGAAAATACTATAAAAGCATCTTAACTCTACTTTTAATACTAAGTTACGTTTAAAAAGAACCTTTCGTAAACATGAATTCATCCAATTGTTAAACATAGATTCCAGATTAGATGGTGTATGTATGATGGGTAAGACTCTTGTCAGAAAGGTGAATTCTGCTTTTAATACGTTAAAATACATTTCGACTATACAAATATAGTTTTCGCACTTTATCTTTAAATATAGACTATTTTACCATTCTCGAGTATAATGCATATTGAAATTGTTACGCATACAGGGTTACCATTTAATTTTGGAATAGATCACCAAGCTAAAAATATAAAAATTGATAAAAACTTACATGGCTACGTCCTCATCCGAGAACAGCGGAGATGGATTTCTAGTGGACTTGGTTGGATACAAAAAAGACCAGAGTTGTGATGTCTTAGGGACCCAATCCCTGGGTTTTTATACCCAAAAGGACCCCCAAATACACACTTTGAGGGGGCACCCCCCTATGTAGGGGCCATTTGGGATGTAAAAACAACAATCTATGAGAATCCCTCGTAGTTTAAACTGAAATAGTTAAGAGGTTCTATTCCCGCTACTAGTTTATGGGCCTCCATAAAATTCTACGCGCCAAAAAAACATTTTTGGTGGGACCACTCGTTTGTTATAACGATTTTAGCGCTAAGAATCCACACCTGATGTAAAAAGTTGGGGGCCACTTTTTCAATTTATTCGCCATGGTCTCTACAAATCATAGAATGTCGTAGAATAATAAACCGTTTTTATAATACACTCGGCTCTTTTTTACCAAAACGACACTTTTAGCTAGCGAGAGGGGACACCCGCTGTGTCTATTTTACGCGCTGAGGGTAAGGGCCATTCTCTAGCTACCCTTTACCCCCCTAGGGCCGATATTCCGTAAGACGGGTAGCTTTGCGCATCGTGAAAGTGTTTGAAAATAATGTTACACGAGGGAAAGTGTTTGTCGGCGAAAACACAAAAGGCTCGACCCATTAAACTATTTGGATTTATTTATAGCTACTGGCTGTTTGCATAACATCATGTCAGCGCGTCATTTTTTAGATTACGTAATTAATAGTTCATTGTGTCCATTCATTCGCCCACGTTGGAAAAATATTATAAACGTATTTTAAAAATATTAAGTGTCAATTTACCCATGTAAAAATTACTTTATACGGTCACCTTTAAAAATAACAATGTATTCAATATAAAAACGTTTATTCACATTTTCTTTACAGCGGTTTTAATATTATGACTTTGATTAGTTTTACAATATTCTTGAAAATAAATCAGAGCAGCCATTTCCTTTTCAGTCGGCATTTTTAATTCGGCTGGCAGGTTAGATGTAGTTGGTTCGGTTGATTCCATTGTGGCACCGCGCTTTTTACATGCCACAATAAGTTCGTTAAGATAATCGATAATTTTATCATCTGACATTTCCTCGGCCTCCGTGTAATGGAGCGATTCACTCGCATCACAATCACACGCCAGATCCGAATCTTCTTTCATTGTATTACACGATAAATGTGTCATTAAATGTTGTTTGAAACCTCTCACGGACCGGTATATTTCCGCGCATATCCAGCATTTCTTCGGTACTCTAAGCGGAGACATCTTCCTCTTTCCCATAGCGGCTGGCTTATGAAAACCACAACGCATCTACGTAATCTTTACGTTTCATGGTGTAGATTACGTCATCTTTAGTGAGTCATTTTTATAGATTACGTCATTTTTATAGATTACGTCATTTTTATAGATTACGTCATTTTGGGGTTTAGACCCAGAAATATTATTCCGTAGCTCAAATAGAATCGGGATGGCTAGTCACGAGGATCTCACCACCGTAACCGGTCGGCTAGAAACGTTCAAGCAATGGGACAACGTACACGTGAACAAGGAAGACTTGGCCCACGCAGGACTTTTCGCCGTAGACTCGGACGGCATAGTCGAATGTTACCTCTGCCACGGACAGTTAGGCAGTTGGGAATCCGGCGACGTACCCCAAACGGAACACGACAAATTTTATCCCAACTGTCCGTCACCCGCCGCTTTGGAGGGCCAAGATATCCCGCCATCCGAAAAATACATCTCCGGCGGAACCACAACCACCCCCGAGGGACCCGGCGACAACGTAATCGTAACTCTTACCATCAAACGCCTCGAGGTAGAACATTTAATGAAAATGCTCGTAAAAACGCTAATTTCAGATGGTTCGTTTCAACCCTTTGAGTGAACTTTGGTATATACCCTACGAAGATCGACGTAATTACCATGATATAAATAAAATACATTTCCAAAGACGTATTTTCAATGTAAATCGTATTATACAGCCTCTACTCGAAAAATATATAAATAAAACCGTATAATTTGTATACACTCTGCTCTTTTTTTCCAAAACACTTTTACCGATGACCGCCCGCTATTTTACGCTACCCTTAGGGGCCCGAAAGTGTTTGTCGGCGAAAACCAACTCGAATTGTGCCCGACATTAACTATGACGGGTAGGCTGTTTGCATAACATCGTTTCACCGCCATAGGGGCAGATAACCTATTGACCTAAAATGGGTTAGCACCTGGGTTTTATGGGCTATAACATCGTAAATCAGCTAACCTTTTGACCTAAAATGGGGGTGCCTCCAGCTATTAACTATGACTGGCCGGCTGTTTGCATAACATCGTGTCACCACCATAGGGGCAGATAACCTATTGACCTAACATCGTAAATCAACCCCGTAAATCATCTATTGACCCTAAAATGGGGTGCCTCCAGCTATTGCCCTATTGACCTGCCGAAAATGTACGCAAAATGGGGGCCCCTATAGGGGGTCCGTTTCACACCTATTTAACGGCTGTTTGCATCGTGTCCATAGGGGCAGATAACCTATTGACCTAACATCGTAAATCAGCAAACCTTTTGACCCCGCCGAAAATGTACGCAAAATGGGGGCCCTATAGGGGCCCGTTTCACCCTTATTTAACGGCTGTTTGCATCGTGTCCATAGGGGCAGATAACCTATTGACCTAACATCGTAAATCAGCTAACCTTTTGACCCCGCCGAATATTGCCGCAAAAGGGGGCCCCTATAGGGGCCCGTTTCACCCCCGTTTCCCCCGCCCGCAGGTGCCCCTTATCGGTATACACACTCCCTTATCTCTATCCGGTTTATCTAGCCTCTTCCGAAGTTCCGAGGTAGCACCTAAATTCCAAAATTAAACTAAACGCAAATATTAACCTATTTCATTTCAACCTTCTAACACAAAACTGACATAATTAGAAAAATTGTGTCAATGTAATCGTTTTTGAAATGACAATGTCAGCTGGTGGGAGCTTCAAGAACACTGGAGTAGGCAGAGCATGCATGATTTACGAACCTTGGGAGTAGGCTAACAGGCTTGTTAGTCCGTGAGTCAGCCAAGTTATCGGTACCATAAGTGGATCATTCTCTCTAAGTATAGAAATTCCGGGTCTCGGTCGGGTATCTTATTCTTAGTCTGGGTTTCGTGACGTCAGAGCTTGTATAGAGAGCAAACTCCAAAGATACATTTTTTGAAAATACTTCGGCGGAGGCGCCACCGAGTGGTCAAGATGGCAACTAAAGGGCATTTATTGAACAAAACTCTACCCTTGGATCTGAAACTGACCTTGAACAAATATGGTACGGGTTTTTTGGGGGAGAAATTCGATGGGTCAACCCCCAAAATTTCTCTCTCTCGGGCCCTCGAGACACGTTTCAGACGTGAAGCATACCATAAGAGATGTAAGAAACGTTACATTCGGCAGTATAAATTCAGAGTGAAGTTGAGGTGATACACAGTATAGGACGGTTATAAAGGGCTGGCAGACCGACCCCGACAAAGACTCTAGTCATAGTTCTAAAGTTCTAAAGTATTTTATTCTGGCAGAAAGCGGTGCCCATCACGCCAGAGGGCTGTACAGTATAGGTAGCATAGCGTTTTGTCTACTTAAAGAGAATGATCCACTTATGCCGGTACCAAATGGACGCACCAAGGTTTTATCACAATTTCAAAAAGGACGACCCCTAAAGTACGACCCCTAAAGGGTCATGCGAAAAACAGGTGGACATTCGTGGGGGTAGTTTTTCCCATCAAAAGGCGGGATGAAATTCAAAAATTGGGTTAAATATCGCGTTTTTAAGCCTTGTTATCTGCAAACCTAGTAGCGATGTAGAACTGAAAATCTCTGCATTGGATACGCAATCATCCGTAGAGTTAGTCATATTCAGTGATATAGTGCCGTAAAACGCACCCTTCGGGAGTTAGTATGCGTGAAAAGCATTGAATAAAATTAATGACGTCAATCAAATCGAAGCATGCATTCTAAAATATTTTATCGCTTTTTCGAAAAGGCATACACTTAAAGGTCATCGAAATTATTGTTAAAAATTTTAGGGGGAATCTGACAAATGGCGTTTTAACAGAGCTCGTATCTCCTTATCTAAATACTTCAGAGTATTCAGTGTCACATCATTCGATAGGCCATCATACGTACAAAAATACATGTTCAGTGGCGTATTGCAATATAACGAGCGGATCGGGAGCTATTTGGTTTCAAAGTGGTAAAAGAAACCGTTTTTGGAATCGTTCAGATCGAACCGGACGCTCTTGACTTTTTTCATCACATTTTCGAATTATAATCCTACACTCTAAGTAAGTCATTACAACACTTTGCTGACATTCGAAGCGGTAATTTCAACCCTATTTTACTCCAAAAGGAAGTGAAAATCTAAGAAAGTTCTTCAAATACGGTTTTTTGATCGCGTCCATCGTCTGACCTAATAGCCTTAACGCGTAACTTATAGTTCCTACAATAAATCTTATTCAGTGCTGTATTGTTGTTTTAGGGGCGGGAAGCGAGTACTTTTGGAGTTAAAATCTTAAAATTAATAAATTCACATGTAAATATAAAATCTACTAAATAGGGAATAAATGTTAGATCATAATACACTAGCAGTTCTAAACAGCTTAAGGGGGAAGACTACACTGGCCATTGTCTATTTTCGCCCTATTTCAAGCTGAACTCTTTTAATTTTGTATTTTAACTTATAAAATTAATATTTAAGTGTAGAACAGCCTCTTGTTTAGTGACTAAAATAATTTTGACAATTTTAAATTTAAAAGTAATTAAGTTAATACGTTTTAATTCGGACCCCCGGAGCTAAACAAGTTGGGCAAACGCCCAAACTACCCTTTATATCTCGTTAACTATTAATATTATAATTATCAAAATTATTTTAAGCACTAGATTAAGGTTCAGCCTAATAAGAAAAATATAATTCAATGATGTAATTGTTAAAACAGAAATGTTCAGATTGAACGAAAAAGAGGCTTTTACTGTATTCTTCCCCCTTAAATATACAAGTGCCTTATACGGGCTCAAGTTTAATATAATGCAAATAAGAAGTACCAAACATTTTTTCAGGTCGGGTACCCGAACTCGTAACTCGATTAAGAAAAATGCAATACTCGTAGATTGTAGAGTATCGAAAATTTACATACTTGGGTACTCAAATACTCGACTATTCGACGAGTATTTTATTATTTTGCGTTTCCGCCGCAATAATTTCAACGCGACGCTCTCTGTTATTACCATAAGTAACATAATTACCATAAGTATGACACTTCGTATTGCTTCAATGCTAATTTTCTAACCGAACTTTTTTTCGGCACTGATACTCTCTTCAAGCTGTGACTTGGACTCGCGACTTACCGTTTTGGATGACTACGTTTTGATAAAAATTTAAGCCTAATATCGGAGAGCACGTTCTGGAGTCGCGAGGGGCTTTGGCTCTGTTTTGAAGCCGCGTGCGAATCACGCGTGATAAAAAACATGAGCTCGTGGCACCGAGTAAAACGTTTTTAATTTTTATCATTTTAGCCTAATATTCCGCCTATCTATCGGAAACCAGATATTTCGGCTTAGCGGAAGTCTCGCATTATTTAGACACTAGAGGGCTCTGTACTGAAAAATCATCTTGATTACGCAACAACTATGAAAATCAGTTTGGTTGTTAATCTCGTTAATTGTCATACTTATTTTTATTGTGTTACTTGTGATATTACTATATTAGAATAGGTTTGTAACTGAAAGAGAGGGAAAAGGGAATGGAGTGAAACCCTGATTGAACAGTAAAAACCGTTTCACCACCTTTCCATGACCTTGAGAGAAAGAACAGTCAGCATTCGACAATCGTTCCGTAGTGCATCTGCGCAATTTTCAAATTCCTCGCTCGACTAGTGTTAAGTTTTAGTTTTGGATTTGAGCGTGTAAGGCCAAAACTATTCGCTCGCTTTGGGACGAAATGAGTATACTTTTTACCCCAAACTACCAACTTCTCCCATACAATAACAGTCAAACTGTATTTTGAAATTGCTCGCTATTTGCTAAAAATTACTCCAAAACTAGCGAATAGTTTTCGCCTACCTTCACACTGGATTTTCTCCTCCTTGAGTTCGGATGGCGGTTTCGGCGCTGTTAGGCTTAGGTTACTCAATTCAGTAGTTTAAATGTTTAATACAGTTAAACAGTCAACTTATCTATGATTTATTTAGTTTTAAATCGTTAATTCATAATGAATTTTCATACATCAAGTTTAATACAGTTATGAATAATCAAGTATACCGTTTTAAATAATTAAAGAAAATTACCGGAAAAACAAAACTCGATCGAGTACCCGAACATTTTTCTTAACTACTAGACTACTCGAAAAAGGAAATTTTTGAAATTAATCATGTACTCGATTACCCGACTTGACAAAAATACTACCCGACTCGATACCCAAAGAAAACAATTTCAGATAATCGGTACCCGTCAGCCGACTCGATTGCCCAAAACCACTACTCGCACAGCCTATGAGTCTCCAAAAAACCGTATTTCAAGCACTTTCTTAGATTTTCACTTCCTTTTTGGAGTAAAATAGGGTTGAAATTACCGCTTCGAATGTCAGCAAAGTGTTGTAATGACTTACTTAGAGTGTAGGATTATAATTCGAAAATGTGATTAAAAAAGTCAAGAGCGTCCGGTTCGATCTGAACGATTCGAAAAGAGGTTTGTTTTACCACTTTGTAATCAAATAGCTCCCGATCCACTCGTTATAATGCAATTAGCCACTGAACAAGAATTTTGGTACGTATGATGGCCTCTCGAATGATAGAGCAAATTAGGGCAAACGAATACCGTGTGCATGTCCGTGTAAGATCTCTCGAAATCCGAAACCCACTTCCAATGAATATTCCACGGATGTCAAAATGCGGACATTTGGGCATCCCCAGTACATCTAATAGATGGTTTTTTTGGTCATCTTAGGGATATCCAAATATCCTAACCTGATATTTCTTGGATATCTATGTGAAGATTGTATTTGCTGGGCCCAGAAACACAAAACTATCCCATGAATATTTCAAAGAGATTCAAATCTCTTTGGGATGCCCCACGAAATTTTGATGTGGCTAGAATATTCTAGGAATATCTAAAATACACATCTTACCTTGCATATATTTAAGATATCTAAAGATGCCTAAAAAATTTAAATCAATCTTCCTGAGCCAAGAGATGTTTAAGTGATATCCGAAATAAATATCCCTGCTAGATAATATACCAATAACTGTTTTTTATCTGTTTTTCTATGTGGATTAATCCACCTAGAAAAACAAATAATTTGGATGTGATGTGGATATGGATATCTCTCTGACATCGTGATAAAAAGAGATTTCGGATATATTTAGCAAAGCATTTGGATTCACACTGGATATCCATGCATGGATGGATTTTATAAGAAAAAGATATTCGGATTTTTATTTGATATCCGAGAGAAGACGTACCCACATCTTTGATATTTGGACCTTACCCAGAAGTGACATTTCGAGTATCCTGTGGATATTTCTTAGTCCAAAAAGATTGATTTTAAATTTTTGATGTCCTTTAAATATCGTAAAAATATGTGTTTTTTGGATATCCATAGAATATTTTAGCTTCATCCAAATTAAGTGGGACCTCCCAAAGAGATTTCGATCTCTTAAGAATATTAGAGGGAGATTTGTGTTTGCTGGGAAGTTTTAATCTGCTTTGCGCCGTGTCCTCAACGGTTTGGGGCGCGTCTCGGCGTGCACTCAAGGTGTTGCACACCCATTTTATCCGCTAAAGGTTGGACTACTTCAGCATTGTCTACAATTCTGCGGCTGCTACCCATCTTGCCCGGCTCGATAAAGTGCAAAACGTTGCACTCCGAGCTATTTTAGGAGTTCCAAGATCTACAAGGGGGGGGAAGTCTGAGGTAAGTTCAGAAAAACATGGTTTTTTCTTGAACTAGTTACAAAACAATTAAAACTGATAAAAATAAACGGTTTGCGGCGATTTGAAGTAAAAGGTTTGAAGTACTTCAGGGATCAATTTCATAAAGCTAATACTAAAAATGAATTAATTACAAATGACTAAACGTAACTTTCTTTTTGTCACAAAAACTCAAATACTGCTGGTCGGATTACTATGGTTGAACCTTCAAAAAGAAGAGAAACCAACAGGGTATTTACTGAATCTTTATCAAAGTTGAGATATAAATTTTACTAATAAAAAGTAATGTTTTTCTGTAACCCCACTGCTTTTTCGTGGTTAATATCGAAAGATCAAAGATGTCGCTAACGTTAAATAATCCGAAAATATAGGACTTTCGAAGACTTCGAAGTTCATGTCGTCAATCACCTTGGCGACAAAAGAAAGTACGATTTTCCCGAAATCTGAAAATTCTAGGGGGTACGCGCTAATTTACGGTATTCGCAGCAGGGAGTCCCACGGGCCATCAAAACACCCTCTGGTAGAAAAATACCTAAGGAATTCTTTATTATAACAAATGAAAATCCCCTTTCAGTCGATTTCCCCGAAATAGAGGATTTTCTTATCCACAACTCCGTGGCCACAGGGCAGCAGAAGTAACTAGGCGCCAAGCTTCACTAAATGGCTGTTGGACTAAACAAGGGAGGGGTATAGCTAAACGAGATATTTTCGCGCGGGATATCACACCAAAACTTTTTCTGTAGAGAAAAGTTGATTTTCTGTCATTCTTGATCCGTTATTGTTTAAAAAAATTGAGGTAGAAAATATTGTCTTTGGACTAAATTATATAGCTATTGTATCAATGGACTAGGTTTGTTTTCATTATATTTATATATCTGGTTTACATGATAAATCGTGGTCACTCCCCCCCCCCCCCTCGGAACTCGTCGTTCCTAAGGCTTCAGGTAATTATTTACTTACTAAGCTGTAAAAAAAATGTGTAAGTATGTTTAAAATTGTTTAGTGAGACTGACGGACAAAGATTTTGTGGCATATTTAAGCAATAGTGCGATTTGAGTTTGCTTTATATTTTTTACGGAGTTCGTACCATAGAAATCTCATAGGTAACTAGAATGCTGCCGAGCTTGACGCCAGTTCGCCTTGAACCTTCAGCCAATGAGAGGCCTTAGCGTGGTTCCGCCAAGGAGGATAATAATCCTCCTTGGATCCGCTACTATAGCGGGAGATAGGTGACGTCATTCTCTCTGGTGACATTAAATTCTTGGCAGAACCACTCTTTGAGCTCTGATTGGCTATCGTCTGCCACGGCATTTGGCCCATTTGCCAGTTACACGGCAGCATTCTAGTTACCTATGAGATTTCTATGGTTCGTACGAAGATACGCATCCGGTGACGAAGGTTCGCCGGTGACAGCCCTTCCCAGTTCAATGGTTGAATCCGCGATCGCGTATCGTCGTCGTGGCTCTTTAACCTCTTTTATTCGTTTGTTACTTTGAAACATTAGATGTTTTGGAGTATTTTATTTAATATGTGTACAATGACAGTCTACAGGACTCTATGATTTACAGACATGTATTGTTGAGACTCGAGTTTTAGCCCTTTTACCGCTTTCTGATACCACAGATTCACAAGAGGTGTAAGTAATTTTTAGTTAAACACGTACTAAATATTATAATATAGGCCTAATTACATTGTAAAAAGCTTATTTGCTTCGCATCGAAAAGAAATAAAAGGTGGCGCGTCGGTCGCTTCAAGATGGCGCGATCTAAAGGAAACAAACTAGACGACATAATAGTGTAGATTGAAGATTTCGTACTTTTAGGTTTATTTCGCTCGTAACAATCTACTATTAAATCAAATTAAGGTCGTTTTAACAGACCTTTTATCTTAAAAATTGTTACTTTGTATGGTTGTAATAAAAACGGTACCATGGAAGGTATGCGGTTTCATCGTTTTCATTCAAAGCTACCAAAATTAGCTAAGGCTTGGGAAGTTTCATTGAAAATGGGAAAGACACAGTAAAACGATAGTTGTTTGATATTCGCATTTTAGAAAGGACATAGTTTAATGAAATAGTTAAAGAACTTCCAACTGAAGATTTGTCTACAGGGAGAGTTGTTAAAATTAATTAGTCCACTTTTCATTAAGAAAGGCTTAAGCGCAAAAAACTAAGACGAGGGCACAATTTTCCCGAGAACTCTTTGCTTACATAAAAAGTTGTTAGTGCTAGGGTTCATGTCTAGCGTATAATTCAAAGACTGAAAACATTCAAAATTTTTCATAAAAGCATACCCTGGGATTTATTACCATGTGCTGATAAAATGTTCACTGTTACGAGTTCTGTAGTAAATTTGTCAACATCTATTTTGGCAGATAATAAATTTTATTCGACTGAATGTAGTTTTTAAAAAATATTTAAAATAAACATATTGCAATTGAAGCAAAAGCTTATGAACAAACTCTTTGTCAATTTTCAATTAAACTATTTAACAGTCATGCTTTTCTTTGAATAAATGACTAGATGCCCTATGGAGAGGCCTAAATTTGCAATGTTTAGTTCCAAAGTTACGTGATGTTGGATCTTCGGAAAATGAAGTACTTAAGCCTCTATTTTGTAACCTTCCAGTTTTCAAATACTCAAGTGAAATTACATGATAACTTCTTAGTTTTCCTCTCCTTGTTGAATACAATTCACTTTGTTTCGATAATGGTAATCTGATTTCAACTGTATTTTTATAAAAAAAAAACACTCATAAAAATGTGGGCAATAGGTCAAGGCTTACTGCATAAATTCCTTTTCAAAAAATATTCACCTTCAGTATTAAGTCGTATCACTTTCTTCCATGCTGATGATTTTTACCAGAAAAAGTATTTATTAATATCATTAATTGATTGAACAATGATATTAATGAAGGAAACTCCACGTTTATATTTAACTGTCCTTATCCAAAGATAATCTAGACTACGTGCCTTATCTGACCGATTTGTTTCCTTGAGATCGTAGTTGGGCTTCATCGCCACTAGGTGGCGCTAGTGAAACTTTTCGTTGCGATAGGGTTTTACTTTTTTTTTTTATTCAAGGAAGAAAGGGCTGATTGAGTCTGAGAAGACCGCGAGCCCGGCGAAACACTATCTGATTAATCAGGGCGAGATATGTGTAACGGCCACGCCAACGGGGGGATACGTGGGGACAGGAGTGGGGACACCCGTGGCGGAAGTATTCCGACCACCCGTTGGGGAATTGGTAGTCGTCCTCACACGACCATCCACAAACTCTGCCTCCCGGACGCCTGGGATAACAGGAGTGAGCCACTACTCCCGGCAGGGTTTTACATTAATGTCAGTAGCTTCAAGGAGGGCTAACGAAAAATTTTCGATACAGTTTGAATACATTTAACTAAAGCAGGGTACACGACGAAAATATAAAAGTGTTTGAACAGGACTAAAACATAGGTGCGATATAATGAATACGCGACGAGAAAAATATATCGTAATAGGAGTTCAAGCATAACTAACTTTTTAAAATTTTATTTGTTTATTTTTTAATGTCTGCTCTAACTTTTGGTTAGGAAAAATCATTTTGATTTGCCGTGTTACATAAAATGGAAAAATATATAAAAAAATGGAGGTTAACTCCTCGAATAGAGTCGAAAGATGAAAAAGCAGCTAATATAATAATAATAATAATAATAATAATAATAATCAGCTAGGCTAAAAACCCAAGGCACCACCTTAGGCCTAAGTCATCCAGCGACTTTTGAAGCCATTAATTCAGGTGGCAGGGTTACAATGAAGAACCTCAGAATCTCATTGATCCAACTATATGTAAGACGAGCTCGATCACCTCGTGCTCTTCTACTGTTTTAAATGAAGGCAACTCAAGTAATTTAAATGCGTGTACGAAAAATACGAAAAACCGAAAGTTCCAAACACAGTGGATTAAAACATTCCCATGGCTTTCTTACCAAAAAAACGTTGATAAAGTAAAAAATGGCTGCCGAGTCCTTCAAGACGATCTCACGAGGGTTGCCGATTGGTGCATTGCGAACAACCTCCTTATCAATGAGAACAAAAGTATCTCCATCTCTTTTACGAGAAAGGCCAACCCTATAATGCACAATTACACGATAAATGGGGTGATCGTTCCACGTACCACCAAGTTGAAAGACCTGGGAATGATTCTGGACTCGGGTCTCTACTTTAAGGAACAAGTGGCCAATGTAGTTGGTCGGTCGCGACGACTGTTATTTGGAATTCTACGACTGGCGAAAGCTCTGCATTCTGTAAATTCGTTTAAAACTCTTTATATCAGCCTAGTCAGGTCTAAGCTTGCCTACGACATTATTTCTTGGGGCGGCTGTGCTGTTTATCTTTTTACCAAAATCGAAAATGTACAAAAAAAAGTTCATAGAACTGGCGCACACCCACTTCCTCAAGAAAGAGCCTTACATTTATGGTTATTTACTGGGGGACTTAGTCATTGATACTATCCGTTTATACTGCGCTAAGCGAGAGATTGCCTTATTTTGGAACCTCCTTCGTACCTCTTGTCACTCTGACTTACTGTCTTGCCTAAATTTTTATGTACCAAATTATAAAACCCGCCATATGTACACGTTTAACGGTAAATCTAATGATTCACCACTTCGTCGTATGCAAAACACATATAATACCATGAATCTATTTAACCCATGAATATTCAACTGGAATACCATAGGTCACCTCTGGCGACGCGTGGGGCGGAGCCAATTTATAGTGACGGAGTCGAAGTAGAACCATGGACTAATTAATGTATACACAGGGACGGTCCGCATAGGAAATTTAGCGGCTAGCGATTGCTAAATGTGCCCTCGAGCGGCGATTGTGCGAACTAACGACAAACTGAGTCAAGGGGGATGGAAACGGGAGGAAAGGTTTAAGGGTACAAAAAAAAGCAGTCGCCTTGCCGGCGATGTTGTAAGCTCCACGTGCGTTTGGTAAATGAATTCATTTATATTAACAATTAAATTGATTGATATTAATTTTTCGGCCCATACATTCGAGACGTTATTCTCAATTTCTCCAGACAAAAAGAAAATTAAAAAAGTGGATTTAAGTGATTCCGATAATGGTAAATCAAAGATTTTTTTGGACAATGTTTAGAAAAAGATGAACAGGAAAGGTATAAAGAAATCTTTCGTGTGTTCATTATGACAATACTTCGAATAACTTTTACACGAAGGGTAAACACACAGCTTTTTCCTCATAATTAATTTGTAAAACTACTGAAATAAATTAAAGCTCTTAAATCATACACCTTATTCAAATGAACGAAAAAACCGTTTGTTTTTCAAATCATAAGCAGACGCCAACATCGATAGACTCCAAGACTTGCAGATAGAGGGCAGCATCGTTTTTCCGTTTGATGACGTTTTGACTCGGCTAACTTTGCTTAAGGGGGGAGGAAAAGAGGGAACAGCATTAACAAGACTTAGTCGCCGATTTTATGAGAGAGTGGCGTTGTGCGGACCGTCCCTGTGTATACATTAATTAGTCCATGGTAGAACTCAGCTGTGTCAGCTGTTATTTATAAGCAGTCGAAGCGTTAGTTCCTAAAATGACGCGTTATGGTTATGTTTCCTTTTTGCAGTACTTATCATTAATCTATTTAAATAAATAGATCTATTTCATATTATTATTAGAATAGATTTTATTAGAATAAAATGATAACAGAGCATTTATTATTTAATAATAATATGGCAAAAATTGACTCAGGTTTTCTTCCAAAGTTTCACCGAGGCTTAGCTTTTCAGAGATAGTTTGTATGTTTAAATTGTTATAAATCTCACAGACACGCGATAGCATAAGATTGCTTTCAAAATATCGGAGTAACATTCCTTTTTAATTTATATTTTTGTACTAGAAAGAATTATAACTGTAAAGCTTATTTTGAACAAAATAACGTGAACCGTACCTGAGAAGTCATTTCGCGGCTATTCTGCTCTCCGAGCTCTCGTAAACTATCTGGCGCTAAAATGACATCATTTCCGAATTCGTTCTTATTGGCTTAAAGAGTAAATCACTCGTATGGCGCGAAAATAGGCTCCGCCCCACGTTCCCTCAGAGTATACCGTGGCTAATGATAGAGTTGGATATTCATGGGTGAAATAGATTCATGATAATAATACCTATTGTAACCAAATTGATTTATTTTCCTGTAAATATACCGCTATTATGAAAATAACTTGAACATGTTCGACTGTCAATTTGTCTAAATGTTTCTTATTTATTGTAAGTTGTAGTGTTCTACCTTGTTGGTCATTTTGTACTGTTGTAGTTCACTGTAAATAAATTCATTTCATTTCATTTCATACTGAACTTACTGTTACTTGTTATTGTAAAATTGTAAAGTTTATTAAACTAAGAAACCTTTATTTCCGGAATGGATATTTTGTATTTCATTCTCAAAATCATACACAACTTGGGCGCGAATCTTGGGCCCCCCCCTGGAAAAAATAGCGATCGGCGCCGCTGGGCTCACGACTCACCGGCATACTACCGGACCTCGATCACCCGAAGTGTGGCCACACTGAAATGCTTCGAAAAGCACTGTTCGACACACAAGACGCCACCCATACTTAAGTACTGGCGACAAATCGAAGCGGAAAATATGGATTGACTCCATGATCCTAAGGGGTACCAGACTAGAGAGCTGCAACGGAGCGGAATTTATTCCGTTTCCGCGGACTCCGTTCCGTTCCGCGGCGCTGGAACGGAATCGGAGCTAATTTATAAGAAAGTAGAGGAACGGAATGGAATCGGAGCAAATTTCCGAAAATTTGTTGTATCGGAACGGAATCGGAGCAAAATTCCTAAAAATCGTTGTAACGGAACGGGATCGGAGCAAATTTCCGAAAAATATTTGTAACGGAACGGGATCGGAGCAAAATTCCTAAAAATCGTTGTAACGGAACGGGATCGGAGCAAATTTCCGAAAAATATTTGTAACGGAACGGAATCGGAGCAAAATTCCTAAAAATCGTTGTAACGGAACGGGATCGGAGCAAATTTCCGAAAAATATTTGTAACGGAACGGGATCGGAGCAAAATTCCGAAAAATCTTTGTAACGGAACGGGATCGGAGCAAATTTCCGAAAAATCTTTGTAACGGAACGGGATCGGAGCAAAATTCCGAAAAATCTTTGTAACGGAACGGGATCGGAGCAAATTTACGAAAAATCTTTGTAACGGAACGGGATCGGAGCAAATTTACGAAAAATTATTTTAGCGGAACGGGATCGGAGTAAAATTTTCCAAAACCTTTGTAATAGAACGGGATCGGAACAAAATTCCGAAAAAAAACGTCATATATTGAAGCATGGACACTGTTTTCATTTCTCTCTTGGCTGCTGATTGGGTCTCCCACTTTTCCAGACAGTGAGATCATAATCCCCCTTCTTCACCGGCTCATGGGAAACATAACTGCAACTGAAGCCTTTTTCTCTACGACAACGTTGCGTACATCAATGCGAAGAATCGCAAAAGGTACAAACGCCGTTTAGCGAAAAGGGGGAATACATTGGCGGGGTGACCCAGCTTGCCGTAAAGTTTTAGTTTTACATTCAATTCTATATAAATAATAATTGTTTCTGTAAATTTCTGTATTCAGGTAAATAAAATAATTTTTCCTCATTTTTCAAGACTATAGACTCTTAAACGCGCCTTCAAAATCGACCGCCATTACCTTACAGTCTACGGGGAGGGTGATGAGAAAACCGGTTTTGGGGGATGAAATTTCTGCGGTAGATGGCTGGCTCGTTGGTTGTCTGTACGATAATGGCGGCGCCCAGTAAACGTTTCTAAAAAGAGTGTATACTGAGGGAAAGCAAAATATTAAACGGGAGCGGAAACTGAGCATTAAGCCCCATTTTCATGCTCGCTGGTAGTGGATAAAACTCGTCAAAATTTTCTTCCGCCACTCGCAAGCGTGAAAATAAAGCTAAAATATCTGTTTGAAACAGATCGACGCGGAAAGTGATAAAGTGTATAGCTGAAGCGGATTTTGTCGATTTTTACCCGCTACCAGCGAGCATGAAAATGGGGCTTTATAGACGATTAATGAAACGGAGCGGAACACGAACGGAAATAATATCGGAGAAACAAACGGAGCGGAAACGGACGGAAAATATTGACGATAAATGAAACGGAGCGGAAACGGACCGAAATGATAGGCGACAAACAAAACGGTGCGGAAACGGACGGAAAAAATGGGCTTGAAATAAACCGTAGCGGAAACGGACGGAAATATTGGACTAGAAATAAACCGGAGCGGAAACGGACGGAGATATTGGGCTAGAAATAAACCGGAGCGGAAACGGACGGAAATAACGGACGATAAACAAAGCGGACCGGAAACGGACGGAAATAACGGACGATAAACAAAGCGGACCGGAAACGGACGGAAATAATAGGCGAGAAACTAAACGGACCGGAAACGGACGGAAACAACGGACGAGAAACAAAGCGAACCGGAAACGGATATATGTACCATAATGGGAAACAAAACGGAGCGGAAACGGTGTGGTATTTTCGCTACTCTGCAGCTCTCTATACCAGACCACTTTCGGTGCTTCCTGCCATCCCCCTTGGCTCCCTGTGGACGTCGACGCTTCCGATGTCGTACTACTTCATCGCTTCTTCTCCGAGCTAGCTTACGGAGTCTCTGTAGCGACTATCCCGGGTCAGAAAGGTTGCTATGGTGACCGGCCCACGTCGGCATTCCGGGAAACGAATCCGCCTACCGCTGTGTAAATGTGGGCGAATTAATTCGTCCCCCGATTGTTAAAGTTTTCTTACCACACACAGGGCCGGATTATCCAGTAGGCACAGTAGGCACCGTGCCTAGGGCCTACGAACAATTATTGGCCTACGAAAAAAATTAAATTAATTTTTTTTATTGAGTGATAAAAAATAGAGAAATAAAGACAAAAAAGCAAAATTCAAAATTAGAAATCAATCACTTTTATAATTAGAAACTGTTTTAGGTAAGTTGTTACACAGTAGACTAAATTACAGATTAAATTATGTAAACTTTGCGGCTCTTGGCCTGAGCAAAATCACAAATAACATCTTCAAATGACATTTCCCGCATTAAATCGTTTTCAATTGAAAGAAGTGCAAGTGAAGACAATCGTTCTTGTCCCATCGTTGACCGCAGATAATTTTTGATACGTTTCAGTTTGGAAAAAGATCGTTCACCCAAAAAGGGTCTGGCGACGCCACTGGTGCCTAGGGCCTACGACGACCTTAAAACGGCCCTGACCACACTCGAAGGCTGCCCAGAAAGCCAGAGCCAAAGATGTTGTCCTAAACCAGTGGCAGACGTTCGTGAACGACATCAGATTATGGTACGGGGGGTACCACCAATTATACAATTTTAAATTGTAACTTATCACATAATATAAATCATCACGCATCCCACTTTTTCTTTTAAATAGAAGATTAAAATAACGGCACAAAACATGTATAAAAGCCCTGTAAAAAAGGGTAAAAAGTTCAAAGAAAATAAAACGGCAAGTATAAATAAAATTGATAAAAATAACCAGCAATCAACCCGGACAAATGTCCTCGAAGTTGCTGGTTATGAAGCGCATAATTTTCTCGAATACAATTATCTTTTCTGCAAGCTTCAAACCTCCAAGCTTGCCTCTAGAAGCAGATGGAGAGTGAGGGGACAATTAACCAAGTAGTGTTCAGAATCGCCTGTGTCTGACCCACGAAATGCACAGGCAGGACTGAGCACATGTCCTAAACTATGCAAGTAGCTAGGAAACTTACCGTGACCACTGAGAACTTGCGTTGAGACGTGGTTAGGGTTGATCGCATTGTCACCCACGTTAGGAATAAAATTCCTTGTAACATTGCCTTTATTGCTGTCGCTCCAAGTACTCTGCTAATGATTCTTGGTAATGCCCCTCAAAATATGTTTAATGCTACCCTTATCGGGCCTAATAGAATGGATCACCTGATTCGTTAATGCGCCCTTGGCCAACGCATCCGCTCTCTCGTTACCTAGAATACCACTGTGTGCCTTGACCCAATTAAGGGTGATTCTAGCGCCGTGATTATTAATCAACTCCCTAATGTTAGCACACATTCCATTAAGGTTGGAAGGATTTCCAATGGCTCGTAGAGAAGACAAACTATCACTAAAGATAGATACCTCTTCATCGTGGGGTCGCTCCCTAGCGAACCACTTAATTCTCTCCAATATGGAGTAAAGCTCAATATATAAAATACTGGGATTGTAACTCATGTCCAGACGAAATGTCTTAGATACGAGTTCCAATCCATTAAAGAAAACCACAAATGCCGCAGCTGCGGCATTCTCCGATAGCGAACCATCGGAGAAAATCTCTAAACCTGCATTAGTGGGAAGAGCGTCTCCACTAGAAATCTCTACACGAGAGGCTGGGTGCCTTGGCGAAGGTTCGCCCGGGTAAAGAAAATTTCCACCTTTTACATTGTAACCACAGTGTTTAGCTCCCATCTGTTGGTAAAAAGACCTAAACAAGGTCGCTTCCTCACTTACAATGTTTTCTATCGGGGTTAAGTTGGTAATTACCAATAACGCATCCGTAGATATTGTACGATACGCACAGCAGACTCTAAGAGCCGCTATTCGTTGGATTGACCAGAGGTTTCGAACCATTAAAGAGTTCTCTGACTAGCGCCACCATGCGTCAGCACCGTAGGTGACAATACGCTCAATGCAAACTTTGTATACCACTCTCAGGCCCCACTCGACCTTTGCAAAGCAAGCAATGGAGTGAACGAGACGATAAACCTTATTCTTAACCTCCTCCAAGTGAGGCAAGAAACACATAGTTTGGTCCAAGGTAATGTAACGTTAATTAACATTACTATTTATATATTTATGAACGACCCCTTTCAAGTATATTCGCCATGGCTCTGGCTCATACAATACACTGCTCTGGTCTCGCATTACTCGACCCTTCCAGGGAATTTCCCATTGCACCACGTGAAATAACGGCAATATCCGACGAGAACTTTCCAAACATGGAATTACAAACTCCACCCCGTAGGTCCTAGTGAACCGCGGGTATAAAACGGGAACACCTGTCCCGAAAGGATCTCTCCTCTCTCTCTCTCTCTGGACGAGATACATTTTTGAGATGTCCGCCAACCTGATGAAACTTTTACGCGTAGAATTCGGCGACAATAAAAGTGCGGCCTAGTTTTGCCATCCTACCACGAGTCTCCATTCCCATTCCACCGGACCGTCCCGCCGTTCATCCCAGCCGGATCAACCATGTGTGTTCGTCGATATTTCTCCGAGCATCATTATCGTAAGATTGAACTAATTAATAATGTAGAGACCAGAGCCAATTACTAATTAAGACCAATGACCACCCTTTTTTGTGTTTTGTGACTTTTAAATTCCAATACTAATATCGTATTAATTAAATTTCGTTAGTATCGTAAAATCAGTTTCGTTCTTTTATATTTTTAAATAATGTCCGCACTTTTTCCATTATATTTCACTAACCCCTAGACTAACGAACTAATTTAACTTAATTATTATATCCCATATAGAAAGTGCTACAGTAACGCCCAAAAACCTTAACGGTTTTGACATTAGGGATTATCTCATTACTAAGAGAAAAAATTGGAAGCCGATTCATCACCTTTGTTTTCGCAAAGGTGATTGCAACGGACTTCCTAGCGCAGAACTTTAATTTATAAATTGATCTCCACTGATTGAGAGTATCCAGAACTTCGTTACCAAGAACCTCAAGGCCACGCCTCGAGGAACTCCAGACCATCGCCTGTAGGTCATCCGCAAAGGCCTGAATAGCATTCGCAGCCGGGTAAACCAGATTAAGAGCAACTTCCATGACTAAATTGAAAAGTAGAGGCCCGCTACAAGAACCCTGCGGACACCCCTTGGTAAGTGACTTACTAAGAACACTACCGCCTACATCAATCGAAGCAATTTTGTTGCTTAAGAAACTTTTATATAAATAATACAAGTTCTTTGGGCAAGCAACTTGCCGGAGTCTTGACAGGACCCCCGGAACCCAGACATTGTCAAAGACCACTCTCTTTGTTATGCTTGACGCCTTCGACGATGTTATAAAGATCATGCGTCGTAGAGCGGCCATGCTTGAACCCATATTGGGCTGAGTTCATAAGACCTCTCCTATGAAGAGAGTAGTACAGTCTTCTTGATAAGAGTTTATCAAGAACCTTACCCACTACTGACAGTAGAGAGATCAGACGGTATGATCGAGCATTCCTCCTATCTCTGCCCTCCTTATAAATCAATGCAATCCTAGCCACTTTCCAAATTTTTGGTAAGTGCCCAAGAGTCAAACATGCATTGTAGAAGCGCATGAAAACCAAGGGTCAGACCAAAAACATAATCTTAAAAAATTCGATAGTAATGCCATCGAAACCCGGGGCTTTGCCTCTTTTGAAGGAATCAATGACATTTAGTACTTCATCTTCTTTAAACTCTACATCGTCTGACTCGACGTAAGGAGCTTCGACTGACTCTGTGATTTCCTTGTGTACTTCAAGGTCATCTTCTTGCGAGTCGTCTAAAAAAAGAGAATTAAGAATAGTCTCACATGTTTCGGTGAGTCCCTCTGTCAGCGTGCCATCCTCTCGTTCCACACAGTAGACATTCGTTATCTTTATTTGTATACCCCCGTTCCGGAAATAAATACATACCGGGGGTGTAGGGAAGAAGAAATGTTTGCCGAGAAATTTGGAAAAAAAGAGTAGACATACACTAAAAGATTTGTACGTTTGGCCTTGCCAGTAGCCAATTTTTAAGGAAGAGAGTAAGGATTCTCCTTCGACACAGAAGAGCAGAAGTCCCGCCAAGACTCCAGCTTTGAGGAACTGATGAGGCTCTAGTACTCTCTTTGGAGAGTCAAGAATTCATGTTTCTAGCGTTCTCTCACCAAGGGATCCCTAGCCACCTGCATACGTTTTCGCGCTGTGCGTACTAAATTTCGCTTTATGCCAAGACCCTCGTTCCACCAGGGAGCCGAGTGGTATGTCTTGGCATAGACACTACGCTTCCTACTAGCCTCACTTGCATTATTAAAGACTTCCTCAATAGAGGACGCAACATCATCAATCTGATCTCTAGAGTCAAGTGTTACCTCACAAAGAGCCTCAAGAGGCGAAACGATCTGGTCGCGAAAACGATCCAAGTCCAGATCCTTTAAATTGATATACCTTTCACCATGGACAGAGTCCGTTACGGATATATTTAAAAAAATAAAGTTATTGTCACTGTTGGTAATATCATCAGACACTTCCCAACCAGTGACCATATTAAACATATTCATAGTGGCCAGCGTTAGATCTATCCAACTATTTCCGTTGGTGCTTGACAAGGTGGGATCCGAACCAGGATCATTTAACACGACCAGATCCAGAGATTCAACAAAGTCAACACAGGCAACACCTCTAGGACAATTGTCCCTTGAGCCCCAGAGAGTATGATGAGAATTGAAATGACCGCCAATTATTATTCTACGGCCAGCAAAGTTTCTAATTTTGTCCGAGATAAAATTCAAGTGTTCTTCCAAGACCTCCGACGGGGGAGGAGGTATATAGATGGAGAATACTAGAAAGGATAAATCCCCCAACTTTATACCTACAATAGTAATGTAGTCGTTATTGAGAAGATTAATGACGTGAAACTTCGTATTGAGGATGGCAATAGCTGTCTATGGGTTCTCGTCGGAGCACACCACCCTGGATGAGAGTGGAAGACCCACCAACCTACCATCCACCACATGAGGCTCCTGAATAATTGCGATGTCGATACCGCCCTCCTGACAAGTCTGCCTTAGAGTAGATGTGGCAACTTTCCCTTTGCCAAGATTAATTTGGATCAGCTTGATCTTACTGTCCATTGGGCTTAGTTCTAAAATCGGTTCTCGATCGCAAATATTGCAGTTCCCTCATGTAAAGTGGACAAAGGTTGTCCAGAGAGGAGTGCTCTGAGTTGAAGTAAGTCTTATTATCCCTGTTGCTTCTAACCCAATGTAACGCTAAAATCAGCTTTGATATAGGCCTAGCCAATTTAAATTATCTTTCAATATTATATTATAAAAACACCCGAATTCCCTCCGTATTATTTAAATAATTTCTTGACATAAGTAAGCCTATATAATTTACAACTTTAGATAGCCGTTTCGGGCTTTCCGAAATTTCCCAGAAAACGTTCTTCGAAACCCATTTACCTACCTCGGCGCTGGTCGCTCGATGACAACTGATGGGTTTACCCCCTTTCTGCCCCCGTGCTTTATTGAAAGTCGTTTTGGGACTACTGGCCAGGGTCTCCTCTCGCTTTCTTTTACATGCCGACTCGAGGCACCGTCTTTTATTGGGCTTAGCGTTGAACCCTTTTCTCTCCCCTTATTTCTAAAAAGTAAAAGCCCCGTTGTAAATACCTTTCTCCCCAGCATTGAGGTTTGCCAATATATTTCCAATGCCATATCTTTTGTAATTAACGTGCATTTCCACGAACCATATTTTCGTGGGAATGGTTGAAAGTTTCAAACCAGGGCAATTCCTAAATGAGTTTTGCCCTGTCAAAATATTCTGGTTGTATTGTTCGTGTGTGCTGAACTTCGGTTTAATTTATGGTGGTAGCTACATTGGCGGCCCCCGCCAACCCTACTTTGACATTATAGTATCTGCGAGATGCGCGGTCTCTCTTTTCAAGTTACCGGACCCGCGATCTTGGTCCCACGGTCTCTAATTGGAGATTGACCTCACCAGGACTTCTAGGACCCAGGTCGAGATTGGTCAGAGCAATCTGACGCACGAAAAACCCACGTGACCTATGCCACTTTAAAAAAAACAGGACTTTGTCGTTTCTTAGACAGATCTGGACGAGAGTCTAAAACGAGAATGCGACAGCAATATATCGCGCCGAAAAGATAAGTGAAAGTTACGCTCTGTGCGGTTTTCCCTTTCGTCTTAGCCGGGCTCTAATTTTTAAATAGACCCTATGCGAATATTGAATGTTCACGTGACGATATTCGGTCAACGTAATCGCCGAGATCCGCGTGTGCGGTTTTCGATGCTTGCATCTTGCGCGCCGTATTCGTTTTCATAACCAGCGTCTTTGGCACTCATGGACAAGGCACTCAAGCTTGGGACTAATCCATAAAACAATTATTTTATTATATTTTTGGTTTATTTGTTTGTTTGATTATTTTGATTATGTTGTAATTTGTTGTTTTAATTTCGCAACCACTGCCCCACTACGTACGTAGAATATCTATAGTCTGAGACATTTGTTAAAGAGAGTTTCAAAGAAATAATAATGGCAGTTACATTTCTTTTTGTTTTGTTAACTATTAAATGGCAAACCTCAAACCTAATTTCTTATTTCTAAATTTAAGCATACAACCATTTCCCCTAGACACTTTTAAATGTTTACCCTCGCTCACTCCAATAGTGAAGGTGACGCGAGTCCCGGGCCAGTAGTATTCTTTACGAACAATGTAGCGAAGCATCCTATCACTGTAAAATTAAATTATTTATAAGCCACTATTTCCCCTTTACACTTACTAGTCCAGTAGTAGCGATGCGAAGTATGATTTCTTGCGTTGCACCAATTGACGCAACCTCTGATGGAATTACTACATTCTGTGAGCTTATGTTCCTCAGACCCACAAAGAGAACAGACCTGCTTATTAATTTCGTCGCAGGATGTCATAACGTGTCCTATACTCATACATTTGAAACACCTAGGGATAAAAAGGTAAACCCTCCAACCATGTATTTGCCACCCAATACGAAGTTTCTTCTTCCCTTGTTTAAGAACGTTCAAAATGGTATTAGGAACTTCGAGGACCCAATTCTTTCCTGCTTCCTTATCTACCATTTTCTTAGTGTGAATAAAATATTTGACTGTGATTTCATTCTCCTCACATTCAAGATGATTGCACTCAATTAATCTGCTAACGAGATCCTCTTTCTAGGTCTCGGGGTCAACGTTAAGAAATAAAATAATCCTTGGCCTCCCCAAGAAAGGATTACGCAGCACTAAATTGTCATTAATACAATAGTACGCTTAAGTTTGTTGACGTCCTCTATGGAATCGAGCTGGACGACCATACCATGGCCCCAACAGGTTCTCACATATTTAATTTTCTTGTCTAAGAGGTAATTTAATTTCCGCAACCTTTGTTTTAGCAGATACGGATGGTTTCCTAGATTTAGACTTGAGACGCTGTCAACCAGCTGGTCCCATAGATTCCGCCGGTGGAGGTTCAGCTGCCGAGGCTATCTCAGCGAAAGATGGTATACGGTGCTCTTGTTTAGCAAGAATTTCAATAGTACGGTCTTTCTGCTCACTGGAGCCCAACAGTTGAGCTATTTTTAAATTACTCGCAAATACCAACGTCTCGAGCTGTTTGTAAGCTGTTATTATTTTGGCACCTACGCCGATTGTAAACTACCATTTGTTAGGATAGACTCAAACTCTGAGGACAACCTCAGCAGCTGATCTTCTATACGATCTTCTGTTACTTCCACTATTTCCCCCTCAGTACAGGGGCACTTGCGTTCATTACCTGAACTAGAATTACTTACCAATTGGTGAGTTGGTTGTCAGTAATACATCTGACTGGTTTGTGTTATTAGCCATGTGAAAAGACTTAATTTTCGCACACATCCCTCCCCACCCACCACGGAGCCCCACCCGGGGACTTTCATTTGAAAGCCAGAGATAGGATGTATGTATACTCACCGCCATGAACCCACCATTGACACCGATTGACCTACTCCTTAGCAACTGAGCTGCAAAAGGAGAGCCGCTTGATGCAGTACCGGCCAGCACGCACCATCTGTCTCAACACAGGCCGAAACCAAAGAAGCGTGTTGAAGATTGTTGATCGGCGGAGCAACATCCCCTCAACTCCCAGGGACTTCATTCCATGCCTTACAGAATGCCTTTCACAGCAAACGAAAGGGCGAAAACAGCATGTCCAACCTATTACCTGAAATACAGGACGTCAAAAGATAAAACACCAAAATACGTTTCCGAGGAAGGAAGTCTGTCACGCTAGAAAGGCAAGCGAATAATACGTGTTCATAATTATTTGAACTCCCCATGAAATACTGAAGGAAGGGAGCTGCCACTAACAGTACTTCATGTATAACCCTGCGTGGACTTTAAGGGGATTAGACTAAGGGCCAGACCAACCACAAACGAAGGCACTTCGGCGGAACCAATAAAAAACCTAACGCTAAGGCTCATAAGCACCAAAGACCAAAACAAGCTTACAACACCCTCTCCAGGAGGGTTGCCAGCCCATTATATCCCGGAGGGTAGCCTTGTTGTAACTTCAACGAAGATCTCTCAACTTAAACATAAGCCCCCAAACACAAGCAAAACCACTGGGATGTCCTTAGACAGAGAGCTACCTGAAGCGGTTTGCGGACGACCTGGTTCCCCCGGACGGGAACTACTAGCTCCAAAGAGCTAAGAAACCTATGCGCCGAAGCGACTTAACCTAACAGACCGAACATGCAGTTGGTCCCATAAACACATTATGGGGAGGGCACGGCAGTTTAATGATATGCTTATCTCAAAATTTATCAAGTGAATTTACTCTAGATCCGCCAGTTTAGCTAGAGAAAATTCTCTACTCGGAGTCACCTCGGGAGGAGGCGCGCATCAATGATGACTGCCCTGGACGGTCTTGGTCGAGGAGAGGCTTAAGAGGTATGTTGGCTTCACTCAGACCCTGCGATAAAGGGTATTACCCGACAACAGATGCTCAAGGTAACCCCATCGCTTGACGTACGTTCGCCCTGTGTTTATGGTAAAGAAGCTTGACATGGTTTCACCTACACCATGTCGGCGAGAGGGCGTAGACACCCCAAAATCGCAGGCCGAAAGCTAAGTCAGTTTCTCGAGATGACAAGCTCTAGATCCGCCGGCATCTGTAGGAGTAAAACAAACAAATTTCGATGTCCCCTCAGTTTCTGTTTTGCGATGTTAAGAGGACCATTAGTGAATAAAAAAAATCTGGTGCACTTGACCCAAATCGAGTAGGATTTTCCGCCATCTTGGAAAATGGCAGCCATTTTTAAATAGTTAATCTCGAAAACTAATTCACCGATTTCAACAACTAGCACCTCATTTTCTATGTAACGTCCGTATCTAACTAACAAAAATCTTAGGTTTAGATTAAACTTAATGGGTCAAAGGTTGTTAAAGGTCTAAAACCTCCAGACCACGACCAAAAAGTGCATTATTTTAAAATTATACCACATATCATCTATAAATAAATGTTTTTTAAAATAGTAGAACTAAATGTCTACTTGTACGAAACACCATGCAATTTAAGGCATATAAATCAATTAATAACTAGAGAAGTTATAACACTTTTAGTTTAACACCGCGTTTTATTCAAAAAACCCGAGCGCTTGCGGCCCAGACACCTGATGATCGCGTCTATTTACGAAACAAAAAAAGGGAAGGGTATTTTTTGGAACATCACGCCATTGCTTTAGCCAATAATATTTTGGTTCGTGGACGCGTTTCACGGGATATATTAGTGGGCATCAGTTTTGCGCGCATTCAACGACCAGGCAGTGTATCGGTTCAGCGGTTATTAGTTAATCTAAAATGGATGGTGGCATGGTGCTGTTAGTCTTATTTGTTCGCCAGCAAAACAAAATAAAGTACGGGTAATATGCTTAATTTGCAAGCATTAAAAAAAAGCGATAAAATATGCTATAGTAATTCTGGCATTGAGAAAATTGTAAGAAGTTCACGTGTCTTGAAAGACAATATAAATACCGAAATAGAGAATTCTGAAACGGGTACCGTTAAATATCACATGTTATGCTACAGTAGGTATATTCTAAAGGCCAAGAGAGCTGCTGAAACTTCATCTCTAGATGTTTCAAGTGCATTCGAGCAAAGTGAAGAACTAAGTACGCCCTCGCAGCCGGTTACCTGTATCAACTAGACGTTAAATCATCAAGCAGAGTTCAGAGTCTATGCTTGATTTGTTCTAAGCAGTACGCGAAAAAGGACCCCACATTATATAGAAACCACGAGTGGAATCTCTATTGAAAGCCGCAAGGTTCTTCAAAGATCATCACGTCTACGACGAAATTAGTGTTTTAGAAGATGCGTCTAACGTGTTTGCAGCGGATTTAATGTGTCACAAAATGTGTATTAACAGTTACATAAAGAAATATAAGAGAGAAATATCGAAGGTAGCCTCGGATGAAACAATGGAGCTGGATGATTCAATGAAAGATAAGTTAAAAAAATTTATCGATACAATAAACTTAAATTCCTCTGGTTACGCGCTGTCTGACTTCAGAACATCTTTTCACAATGACTACCTTCCAAATAGCGAAATTTCCAACCACCATATGAAATATATGCTAATTCAACATTTCGGAGAAAGTATTTCATTCGCGTACACCCAAGGCAAAAACCAGTCATAGATAGTGTACTCGTCTAACCTTCCTTTAGCATCGGCAGTTAGTAAGATCGCGTCAATTAAAAAAACTGAGGTAGAATGTGCAAAAATATTGAAAAGGAATGTGAAGACTACAATTTTAAGTTAGAGGGAAAATTTAGTGATAAAACTGATCTTCTAGAAGCAACTGAAGAATAAGTTCGAAACCGTCCGAAGAAATGGTAATCTTTCTTTCGAACGCTATTTCCATCGTGTGACTGATCTGCGCCGTTTAGGAGAAAATGTGATATGATTTTTCAGCGCTTCTACAATCTAGTCCATAATGGTCAGAAAAAGACACCGTTGCACGTCAGTAACGCCCAGATGATACACGAAACGTGTAGATCTAGACAATTAATACTTTATTTTAATCGTCTCGGACTTTGCGCCAGCTACGACGACGTACTTAGACAAGATCAAGCTTTGGCAAATAGATCCATACTAAAAGCGGAAGGTCATCGAATTTCAATATCAAGTGCTATTGTTCCTGGATATTTTATTCGGGGTGCGATGGATAATTTTGATCACGAAGAAGCGACGCTCTCAGGACTTGGTGGTTCTCACGATACTGTTTTAGTCATTTTTCAAGATAGGGTTCAGAGTCCACAGAACGAGCCTCAAAATTCCGAACCACAAAATATAATCAGTTACGAAATTGACCCCAAACGAAGATCGATTTGGTTTCTATTCCCGATCAAGATATCGTGCCGTGTTGTAAGTCAACTAAAAGGGGAAAAATACCCGACGACATGATGATGTAAGTCGGGTAAATACCCAGTGGGTAGGGTATTTTTAAATAGGTATTTACCCGGGTATTTACCCCATGCACGGGTAAATACCCAAAACTAGGGTTTTTATGATTAGGGCGTTAGTTAGTATCGGGTCGAGTGGAGCTATCTGTTATCCTCCTTGTCTACATCTTTTGCTTGGTTTGGACTTATTAGGTAGGGCAATTTGGGCAAACTACATTTTTAAAAGCAGTTTTATATTAGACAATTTTATTTCTAGCCTGGGAGTTATTCAAAGATAAAAATAAAGGTGTTGCTTTCATATATATTGCTGTAAGGAATACAAACATTCTAATGTCAACAAAATGACAAAGTATATCAGGAAATGTTTTAATGGCCCACATGAAATGAATAAAATCCTTAATTACTCATGTTACTGTTAGTGTTAAGCCTGGTAATAAAATAGTCATGATGAGGAGTCTGAGGAGAGCCAGGGGCAGCAGAGACTGAACTTTCAAGTGATCATCCAGATAATGAATAACTAATATTTAATAGTTATCTCATATGTAATGTTACTATGTAAAATTTGCAAAAAAAAGTAGGGTTGTTAATTTTCCGGAAAAATTTCCAAAAAATTTTCCGAATTGCGGAACATTTTCCGCAAATCGGAAAAATAGAAAATTTAAACATAAATTACTTTTCAAGGGTTTTTAATGTTTTAAACTTTTTATCGATTTAAAATGACTAATATCAGTAAACATACTACAAAACATTAATAGTGTTACATTTCAACCAGTTTAAACTATAGTCTATAGGTTTAGTTTTACTTTTAGATTAGAAAAAATGCCGCTTTATTTAAATTTGCAAACAATATATTAGACAAATCATGGAATGAAAACGTTTTTAATACTTTTCGGAAAAATACGGAAAATTTTCCGGAAAAAAGGCCTCGGTAATTTTCCGACTTACAACACTAAAAAAAAGTAAAAAAACAATAATTAATATTTAATATGAGAATAACTTGATGTGTTTGTGGGTTTTTCAATTACCGTTTTCTTCATTGAATAAATTAAAAAATATTTAACAAAGAAATTAAAGGTGTTTATAAACACCTGGGTATTTATGTATTTTGGGTATTTACCCGGGTAAGTACCTAAGGTATTTACCCTGCGTTATAAATACCCGGTTATTTTACATCACTATAGGGACTACAGCGCTTTCCTAAACAGCATTTGTTTAATCAGCATTTTCCAAAACATCGTTTTTCAAATCAGCGTTTTGTCAAAATAGCGCTTTGTCATAACAGCGTTTCTTTATACAGCGTTTCCCAAAACAACAAATTGTTCAAACGGCGCTTTGTCATAACAGCGTTTCTTTATACAGCGTTTCCCAAAACAACAAATTGTTCAAACGGCGCTTTATCATAGCGGCGGTTCTCAAAATCGTATTTTGTCGAAACAGCGTTTCCCAAAACGGCGCTGCTTTCTATAGCACTAATAATATAGGCCTATTGTAATACATATTTTACTGGAATTTCGGCAAATTTCATTACCTAATGGTTTCTGCCGATAGTTAGTATTGCAAACTTACCTAACCTAACCCCTGAAGTTCATATGTATGTTATACATTTCCCATCGTCAATTCATATAAATTTTAAGAAACCGCTGTCTTGACAAAAACCGCGGTTTCAAAATCGCTAATTTGAGAAACGCTATATTCAGAAACGCTGTTTATGGAAAAAGCTGTTTTGACAAACCGCCCTACTGAGAAACGCTTAACCAAAAAACGCCGACTAAACAAAACGCTCTTTTGACAAACCGCGGTATTGAGAAACGCTATTTCAACAACCGCTGTTTTAACAAAGCGCCGTTGCAACAAAATGCTGTTTTGAAAAACGCGCTATTGAAAACGCTATTTTAACAAATGCTATTTTAGTCAAGCGCTATATTCCCTACATACCGACGACATAATAGGCGTTTTGGATCATAGGCCAAAGTTCGAAAGTAATTATGATTTAACTTGGTTTCTTTGCCGTTACCAATCTCGTAAAGATGAAAACAATTATATGCCTTCTTGGAGCAGCTTTAACACACAAATAGTTGAACATAGTAATTGCAAGACCATTTCTTGTTTCACGCCGATTATACCGCATCCAGCCACAGAATTCGGTACGATAAACACTGTGATGATAAATTTTCAAGACGCAATATATCAAGTGGGACAAAATCAAGAGCTCCAACTTTTATTTCCAGAGCGATTTTCTAATATATTTCTTGGCCTTGGAGGTTTTCATATGGAAAAAGTTGTCATTCGAAATTAACTGCTGTAACGCTTTTCTACTACTAATATAGGCCTATAGGTGCCTAGCGTTGACATATAATACTACTATGCTACTAGATTAAAATGGTTAGTAAGGACGCTAATGATTTATTAAATAAGGACAAGTTTTTGCCATACCCAGATTCTGATTTAATGATCAACTATTAAATTTACTATTAGACAAACATATCGAATCGAACTACTAAATAAAACACAAACAATACCGCTAACAAATAAAATACTACTAGATTAATTTACATGACCCCAAAATAACTACATGCAGCATGCACTCGACCAATGCCAGACTACTAAAAATACGCGGTCTACTATATACACTAATTGCGCCATACAAAAAGTACTCATCACTATTCTTGATTATCGTTGGTCTCGAGACTTGAAAATAAATGAAAAATGTAGATGCGAGGAGAGAAGTCATAGAGTTGAAGAGACGAGTTGAAGGCTTGAGACGTTGGAGATACGATGAGGCTACTACTATTGTCTACGAGGTGTCGTGGTGGTGATCGGCAGAGGAAAACCATGGTCCGGCGATAACTGATCAATTGGCTGGAGACATTCGTAGATTGCGACCGGCGCGAAAACTATGTTCCTTTTATTAAGGTCATCCGGAGCGGTGGTTTAAGATCATCCTTTCCTTTCGGTCCGGAGATACGGTTCCTCTTCTCTCCTTTTTTACTTCTTGTCTCCCAGTTTTGTTGTATAGGCCACGTGACTTTATGGGTCCATCCTGGTTTTTTCGTTACCCAATCGAATTACTATGACGGGCTGTCACGTGGAGGGACACTATGATTTGACCAATCACCAAATTTCGACGTAGGGCTTTATTTCAAGCGCCCATGTGTTTCACGTGTGTTTCAATTTATTGAGAACAAAAGACGCGCACACATTCGGTGACAATTACACCAAACAATAATATCGAGGCGCACTACTATAATTGTAAGCATTGGTCGAGAAAATCTGGCAAAGGTTCGAGTTCAATAATAAATACACGTGGCATGCATACTATACGCTATTCACCGTCGATTCTAAAGACGATCGTAATCAGTGGCTGGGTTGACAGGAGGGCATTTTCGGGCATCTATAGAGATTCCTTTTAGCAGAGTAGTAACAATGGAAACACGTTGGATCCCTCTTTTGGCCTTTCGCTAACTACTTCCCATTCCTACAAACTATTCAACGCGACCATATGGGGATGCCGAGGGACGTAAAATAATTGTTTCCCTAACAAAATCTAAAAGAGGGGTAACGTATTGAAAAATATTCGTTACACTGCGAGCTGACCGAGAGAACAAATGGAACTTACACGTAGCAGGAGTGCGAGCTGCTTTGCCTCTATTCTTCGCTTTCGATCGTGTTAACTATTCTCGTTGGGGCTCAGTATATTACCAGGATTGCCTAAGACTTGCTAAAGACTTCACGGAAATATACGAAGAGTTTACAAACTGTTTTTTTACAGTCCGTCATACCAATCAGTGCCGTTCCTATAGACCAAGCTCTTGAGAAACATTACAATAAACCGGCTAAAAGCGTAGGAGGAATTATAGGTATAACTAGGAGAAAGGAAGCGGTTGCGAAGCACGACCTCATAAAGCACGAGAAGTTTGATATAGCTCAATTTCACCGAGATTTTGCGGTCTAAATTTCGAAGACAGCTACTCTTTGCATCATGAATATTCGACAACTCTTACCGATCAAGACCACGCCAGCTTGTACGGAAAATGTACGATTTCATAAAAGAACACCGCAACCCCTTTCAACTTCACGCTGAAAAACACTCGCTCATCGACCATTTAATAACTGGAAAACAAATGAATGAAAGAGAAGTATCTTTCAAATTAAGCTGTTTGGATCTCGGAGAAGAAACGTATTCCGATTTTGTGCGAGAAAGATTCGTAGAGAAAAAGCCCCTTTTCGATCCGATAAAAAAAATACACTAGAAAGCAAAAAGTGCACTCGTTCAGCTAGTCAGTGTTGAGAAGGAAACGAATAGTTCGCTTAGGTACATTGACGTAGCACGAACGCGTGGCTACTCTATTAAGAAATTGTTTTCGTTCGAGCTAACTTCGACCTCATTGTCCAAAGATGGAACACTTCGTAAACCAGTAGAGGTGTGCAAATACCATATTTTGGGGATCGAATCGAATATCAAATATTTTTTTCAAAGCACGGCAAATACCAAATCGAATATTTATAACGTCAAATAATTTGGTCGAATATTTTTAGGGCAAAAATTTAGACCAGTTAACTGATCAAATACCAAATAGTATTTCGAATATCAAATTATTCGACGTATTTGGTTTTCAAATAGCCAAATAGTTTGCATATTTGTCAAAAAAAGTAATTGAAATCCCTGTTTGTTTTACTTGAAAATAGTAAAATATTAAACCAAATACAGTATAGCCTAGAACAAAGTTCCGTGGGCGAACTTGGTAAATCAGTGGGATAATTACGGGCCCGTCCTAAAAGATGGTCTTTTAAATTTTTAATTTTACTTAGCCTTCTCTAAGGCTCTTAATAAAAAACACTGAAGGGGGTCCATTGTCTCAGGCTGCATGCGGGCCCAGAATTTTATATTACGCCACTGTGGTAAACTCTAACTTACCATTCAAATTAATTCTAATTGTTGTACAAAATGTCTATTTTCAACCTTCCTTCGCAAAATTTTTTCGATTTGATCAAAATGAGTTAATAAATATAGTGCATATCAACTTATCAATTATCATACATATTTTAATTGGGTACCATGGCAAACTAATAATAATAATAATTAACTAGGCTAATACCTTAGGTACCACTCCAGGACCAAGTCTTCTAGCGACTTTTAACCTTTAGTAACTACTAACTACAATTAAAATCAAAGGACACGCTACATACTTCATAGTTTGCAAACACTTAATTAAAGTTTCAAGTTTTTAAATATATGTAAAACGCGAGGCAGCAGATCTTTTGTTACAAAATAAAAATTTGCATTTATATTAATTTTAAATAAATAATTATTAATTTAGTTAACTCAAAAATTCTAAACAGAAAAATCCATAAAGTTACTTACTTCAACTTTCCTCCCGGGTTTTAGTTTTGTTTTGGACTTGGTTTACGTTTTAGAGTCGTTGCCAGATCGAAAATCTGAAATTATCGTATCTAGGCCAAAAAATTATCGATTTTCCTGATAATTATCGTACATTTCTTTTTGGCGATAAATTTTAATTCATACATAAATGCGTTGAATTTAGATGATTTTTTAATGCACTTAAGGAGTTTTATTTCAGGGAAAAAAACAAAATGTCTATTATAATTATTAACTGAACTTAATATGTTTAAAAATGTTTTAAATGTTGAGGTAATAGCTAGGAGTAATAAACTCACACTCTGGACTACGCGTACAGAAAATGTATATCATTCATTTTTAAGTAGAAAAGTTATAGAAATTAATAATAAAATAAAATCGTTCGTAGGTTTTTAAAAAAATCTAAAGATTATCGTACATTATAGTACGTTGAGGCAGAATTATCGAAATAATGGTACGATATCGTACGCCATGAAAATTATAGTACGCCCTTAAAATTTTGATTAAATTATCGCACTGTGCGATAATTATCGTACGTCTGGCAACGCTGGGACGTGCAAGCTACTCTTTATATGGTCCTTGGCGCTGCGGCCTAAAGAGAGGTGCCAGAAATAAGGACTAGTTCAGAAATTTCACTACGCTCTCCTGGGATGGCCTTGAACTTCAACAAATTGTCAAATTAGAAAAAGACCCGCGGTTATTCGACCAGTTTGCAAACTATTTGAAAATACCAAATTCTTTTTCCCTATCTTTTCGAATATTCGACTATTTGATCAAAAAATTAGATTATTCGCGAACTTTTCCAAGCGCTATTCGATTCGACGAATCGAATATTCGATTTGTTATTCGATCGAATTATTTGGTCTGACCAAATATTTTGCACACCCCTATAAACCAGATAAATCGCAGTTAGTACGCGATCTCGAAACTACCTTTCCAACAAATACTCTTGTAAACCTACCACCGTCTCTTTTCCGTACAGCTGTTATAATAGACTCTATGTCTCAGGCTAGAAAGGTAAATCCGAAATCCGTAAATCTTAAAACGTTCGGCGATCTCGCTCAGTTTCTTTGGGAAAAATTTCAGACCATATCACCCTGCTGTCAGAGAATAGATGTTGTTTTTGATGTCTACCAAGATAGCAGCATTAAACATAGAACGACTCAGGCGAGTTTAAGCGGAACCAATTAAAGTTCATATTCAGAGCGCGGAAACTCGTCTTCCAGTAAATATGGATTCTTTCTGGGCTTCTACGGAAAACAAAAGGGCACTACAAAGTTTTTTCCTGAAGTACATATTACAATTCTCGGTTAGTCCTAATAAAGTTTTTCGCCTTGAAGGACTATCGGCCGAAGTACCGCATATTTTCCCCCAATAAAGCTTAGTTTTCTCCCCTACTTCTTGGTCTCTTTACTTGTTCGCGTTTTTACTCCGTACATATTACAAAGCGATGTAAAATATATTACTGTGTACCTTTGTGGATATGCCCCGGACGAAAATAAGTGCACTGTAAAGTTCGAATCTAATACCCGAGAAGAACAGCATCCAAGAAGAACTAAACTAATGTTGCACGTGTATCATTCCATGACTACCAATAACTACGAAAGAGTTGTTATAGTTTCATCCGATACCGATGTGTACATAAACGCGCTGTATCACAGCCAAGAAACATATGTTCAGTTTGGCTTGAAAGAGCTATGGATTTTGTGTGGTCCAAAAAACACAACTCGCGCGGTTCCACTACACGAATATTTTACGTATATAGATAGAAAAGTGATAGCAGTATTGCCTGCAGTACACGCGCTTACTGGTTGCGACACAACTAGCAAAGTTGGGACCAAAGCTGCTGCACTAAAATTTGCGTTGACTATTGGGCCAAAGTTGTTACTAGATTTTGGAAAATCTCAGATAACACAAGCCATTATAGAAAAGGCCGAATTGTTTTTATTACAAGTAGTAAAGTCAAACGACGCAACTTTCGACCTCTACCGTTATCAACAGTATCATCGAATGCGATCAAAAGTTGATTTCGAGAAAATAGCATGGTGTTTCGTACAAGTAGGCCTTTAGTTCTAGTATTTTCAAAAACAGTAATTTATATATGATATGTCGTATAATTTGAAAATAATTCACTTTTTGGTCGTGGTCTGGAGGTTTTAGACCTTTAAACTTTGACCCATTAAGTTTAATCTAAACCTAAGATTTTTGTTAGTTAGATACGAACGTTACATATAAACTGAGGGGCTAATTGTAGAAATCGGTCAATTAGTTTTCGAGATATTAACTATTTAAAAATGGCAGCCATTTTCCAAGATGGCGGAAAATCCTACCCGATTTGGGTCATGTGCACCAGATTTGTTTATTCACTAATGGTCCTTTTAACATCCCAAAAGAGAAACTGAGGGGACATCGAAATTTGGGTGGGGCCATAGCTAGCGGCTAGACTAGTACTCGAATATTTATTCTATTTCACTTTCAAGTGGATGTAATTTCTTTACATTAAATATAAAAAATAATATAGACTATTTTTACTTGTTTTAATGCTATGGAAACAAAACCGGAGTTGAAATGGCTTTTGGCGTGACCGACCTTTTGCCATTTACAATTTGTATATCCCGTTCTAAAAAGTGGTCATTACAAATTAAATCATGATTTGAAGGTGTCCAGTGGTCGCGATTTACAGCAATTATCCATTGATAAAGTATTGTAGGTTTAGATAACGGAATCCTATATAAAGATTTTAAATAAGAATGAATATTTATCTAAATAATATTATAATTTAATCCTACTTATGGAATGAAACCTTTTCCGGTATTGTTTTACTTGCGATGCGTAAAAGCACCAATATTAACCATTTTTACCAAATAAAAACAGATTTTCAGTAGAAAAAATCACAAAAACTTGGGGTTTAATTATGAAACATGTTAGCTAACATAAACGTACTACCCGTGTTTCAAATTCACAGCTAAAGTTTTAGCGACTGATTTTAAACCCGATAATTATTCTTAAGCGTTATGTACTACGTGGCCTAGGGCCAAGCGCTCACTGCTCTTCGTAACGTCTACGTACTACCTTCCACAAGCCTTTGCTTCGTAACGCAGATAATGCCTTGTGGAAGGCAGGACGGATACGAAACGGAGAGCCAGTGGGCGCCTAGCCTAAAGCGCCACCTAACTTAAGTGGCGCTTTACACGTAGTACCCCAGGAATACGGAACCACTACCGGTTGTCTGCTAGTTATCGCTCCCGTATATTTTTGGCAAATCAAACTCCGCGTATGGTGTCTATTTCTTTCTTATGTCTATGGTAAATATTTATCAGTGGAAAGTACAGGATCTTGCACACGTTTGGTAATTATATCACTTTTGAATACTGACTATAGACTTCGTGCGTTGTTTAAATTTTGGTCATAAGTTTCGCCGTCTACCGACCGAGTTTTAAATTGAATATATGAAAGCTGTCTGCTCGATAAAAAAATTTCTGCACAACAGCAGAAAGTTCAACCGAAGCACGTTCAAAAATCTTCTGCTATTTCTTCACATATTTAGTTGACGGATATTATGGCAGATGGCACTATATTTCCTTTTGCGTCTCATAAAAGGTTCTTACGCTACTGCCTGCCAACGCTACAATATAGGGTCTGCAAATAGCCTACTCATCTAAGTTTTCTACGGCAACCAAAAGAGTGAGTAACGATAGCTTTCGGTGGTGAATAGTTATAGCCTTCTTGTTTAAATGTGGCTCTTAAGTCGCAGTCTCTTACTTTGACAAGTCGCGAGGAATTTTTCCGATTTACTAGCGCGCGTGCAAATCGCTCATGCGAATAATATACTATTAAAGCTGGGTCTTGTGACGTAAGAGCGACATTCTAACAAGTTGGGCAAGAGCCACAAGACCACTTTTTTTTTATAAAATTAACTATTGAATCGAAACGCAAAGTCTCTACCGACGCTCAAAAAACAAACTTCAGACTTCGCTATTGAGAGGTGGTTCTCGTCGTCCAGAGGAATCGGTTCTTAATAGTGCTCGGAATTGTTTGTTCATTATCCACAAAATTTCCGATATATTTAACAAAAGTTGGTAAAAAGAATATCATTTTAACTTATTTAATTATGTTTTTTACGCAACCAAGCATTTATTTGAATTAAAATGGTATTTATTTAAATAATTCTTTGTTTTGTTTAAATAATAGGCTTATCCACTTTCGATTATTTAAACATTTTACAATTATTATTCAAATATTGGTTATTTAAATAAATATTATTTAAATATCGCCGAACTTATTTTATCCATGGATAAAAATTAATCGAACGCCGACCTCTAGTTCTTAAATGGCACAACGTTGTTGCCGAAACTAGTTTGTTATTAAATAAAAAAAAACTTTTACTTATGCAGCAATAATTTCGACTCTATTATTCTAACTTTTAGCCTAAGTGTAACAAAATATTGACAAAAAATTAAAGGTTTTGTAATAGTTTAAATAGAAACCATATGGCGCCACCGCAGTAGGGGGGGGGGGAAGAATAACATAGTGTGGGGAATTGGTGCATATAGCGTAGAGCCTTCACACCAAGCGCGCCAAGAAAAAATACACACAAAAAAAACAATGAAAAAGAGAGAAGAAAATGAAAATGCACAATATAACAATAAAACACAATGAATGTCAGAAATGAGTTCTCAGATCCGAATGGCACGTCGGAGAATGACGCCGGTGGCAGCGACCACCTCGGCGTTGCCCGCGTGAACCGCCTTGAGGACCCCATCCAAAGAAACAGGAAGATGCCTCTTGTGGAGAGCGGAGTGTAGACACAGCCGTGGTGCAAGCTGGTCGGGGCACACGAAGAGAATGTGTTCCACAGTGTCAACCGCACCTCACTTCGAACAACTGTCTGTGGGAGACGGGTTAAATCGAAAAAGTAGCGTCTTTGTCGGAAGGCGGTTGCAGCCGAGACGTGCCAAAAGAGTGTCATCGCGTGATTTCGCGTAAACCCGGGCTCAGCTTCGCGCGATGGAGAGCATACGCGGACGCACGAGTCCTCCAGGAATCAGCCCAAGTAGTGGTCCGGACTTTGCCGCACACTGACTTCAGTTCGGAGAGCGTCGCGGGGTGGAAGAAATCCACCTTACATGGCCGCGGAAGACCGGTGACTCCCGCAAGTCCATCCGCCGTTTCGTTGCCCTCCACTCCTACGTGAGCCGGCCACCACGGAAGAGTCACCGAGTAAGGGTACTTGTCGCGGAGATCATGAATTGCCGTGACCACCACGTTAGTAGAGCGCTGATAGAGCATGGTGAGGGCACTCATAGAAATCGAGCAGACGACCACCGAGCTGTGAAGATGAACTGACTCGTAGGAAAGAGCTAGTTGTATGGCTAGTAGCTCGATCCTGTTGATGGGAGGACCGGAATCGACATAGGAACGGGCTCCAACCCCTAGAGATGGAATTGCGAAAGCGACGCCGGCAATTCCCGAGTCCGAAGCGAGAGAACCGTACACCGCAGTAGGAAAACTTCCGCTTTCATGGGTATATTCACAACTTTATGGTTGTATAAACGCTAGGGCTGTGCGAGTAGTGGTTTTAGGCAATCGAGTCGAGTATCGTGTACGAATTCTTTTTTCATTGAGTATGCGAGTCGAGTAATATTGAAGTCGAGTCGAGTAATCGAGTACTTGATTAAGGGGAAATTTTCTCTTATTCGAGTCAAGTAATTCAGAAAAAACATCGAGTAATATTTTCAACGAGTCGGGTTATCGAGTATACTTGATTAGGAGCTGGTTTTATTCAAATAATTAGGAAAATAAATTGTAAATGAGTAGAAACTAACTTTCAATGATGAAAAATATTCCTTTAATTTAAATGAACCAGTTTCCACAACTTTAGTAACATTTTAGTGACTAGTGCGATATAAAAGACTAGTATACTAGCCTACTAGCCTAATTATAGTAATTAATAATAAAATAACAATACAATATACATTTTATTTAAAATTATTAATGTACCGTCTGTCCGTATATTGCTTAGGAAGTTAAAGTGTTGGTTGCACGAAAAATCGAGTAATAAAAACGAAAGAATGCGGGCTTGTTTTGAAGCCCAGGACGTTCTCTTTCCAAAAATGTCATTGTCGAAACAAATTTACAAGCCTAAGTGTATTAACTTTGAGTCCGAAACTGACCTTTTTCGCTCCCCAAAATCCTGAAATTTTCGGCGAATTTCTCTCCTCCGTAGCACGAGCAATTTGGGGAAAATCAAAGCTGTAGTTTTATTCCTAAAATAGAAGGAACTGAAGTGGAGGGATTCTGTTTACTATAGAAGTTTTCAAACCAGAGGTTTCTAATCATAATATTAGGCTTATTATCAAGATAAAAAATATTTGTTTTACGTGGCGCGCGCGACCCGACGTTTTAAGAAGAATTTACAAGGAGCCTTCGGTTTCATATCGTTTTTCTACTACATGTACGTAGGCTTGTGAATGCTTATTTCAATTACTACTGCGTAGGACTTTTTCCTGGGTGTTAAATCAACCTGCTTTTAATCCCAGATGTAAAGAAATGTATTACAGACAATAGTTATTTCCAGAAAGTAACATGGCCTTCTTGTTTTAATGTAGCTCTTACGTCACTATATTTACCTTTTCCAACACTACGAGCGCGCGCTCGAATCACGAGGAGCTTCCTATTTTCTAACGCGCGTGCGAAGATAATTCTGCCAAAGCCAAGTCTTGTGACGTAAGAGCAACATGTTATACTTCTACTTTTAACCAGTTGGATAAGCGTAAATAATTTATAGAAAGAACTATTACCCAATGATACGCTTCGCATTTTCTGACGTCATGGGTGCCGAGAAAATTTTTATAAGTCTGGAAATTCGCCGAAAAACTCGATTTCCACCATTTCGACTTCTTTTTATAATAATTCAAAGACCACTTATCCGATTTTGATGAAATTTTCTGTACTTGCTATAAAATATTTGCTCTTTCTAATGAATCATTAATTAGCAATAGCTAAAATTTCGTGCAACCAACACTTTAAGACACCTGAGTTCTAACGCCGGCCGACATCCGAACTCGTGAAGTGACACTCCAAACCAAAACTTAATAAATATTGGCCGCGTTCAGTAACAGCAAACGGTTGGACCGTTGAATGCGAATTCGCTACTGTACGACTTTTTTCACTTCCGGGATTGACGTCACGTAAGGTTTCAAACGGAGAGTCAACGAAATAAGTGGCTGGAAGAGCCGTTTATTTCGTTGATAAACGCAATCGTGACGTCACAGCACGCGGGAAGGCTAGTTGCAGACGACACGACAGACGATAATTTATAAAATTTACAACAACCGTAAAAAAGCTTTCAACAGACGTGGCGTCACGATTGCAAACGGAGATCAAGGGTTAATTCACAATTTCCCCTCTGTTGAGCGTCACTGAACGCGGCCATTGAACTTATTAATTACCATGGTATAGTATACTAAAAAAAACAATGAAACTGGAGAAGATCACAAGGTAAAAATTTATTATTTGGAGACTTTTCGAGCCGTGGCCCTTTTATAAATCCACTTGTTAAAGCCTATAAATATAAATTTGAAAAACACGAGATTTTAAAGCTTGTCGCGTGAGGCACATGTGTGAAAAAAAAGAGAAAGAACGTGAAACAAAACAGATACCAAATGGAAGATAAACTACAGTGAAAATACAATAAAAATATAATTTTAAACATTTAGTAGACCCCAGTTAGTTATTTCTGAACAGCCTCTATCTAAATTTAAAGTACCCTTTTTTCGAATAAACATGCCTTCTAAGAATTTTCTCTTATACCAATTATATATAAATTACACCTCGTAAATTTTCTTCCGAAATTTTTGGTTTTAATTTTGAAAGTTGTTTTCCTAATGTGATAATGGTTTTCGAAACTAGGCTTATACCAAATGATTTTAAAATTCGTTTTAATTTTTCCGTCGTGTTCTTCATTTATGGGAGAACCAATGTTTTTAATTTTTCAGAATCAACTGTTTTTAAATTTTGAACTATATTTTGGTCCAGAATAGAAGTCATCAAATTTTTAGGATAGTCCGAGCTAATTAATTGATTAGTTATAATTTGTTTATCTAAAGTGGGATTATCAGATATTTTCTCAATGTGGCTTTTTAGACCCTTTATAACTGATGTTTTCATCTGGTGAGGATGATTGGAATTGAAATTTAGAAACGTTTTTGAATGAGTTGGTTTTTGGTACATCGTGAAACATATAAGCCATTTGCTTTTTTCTCAATATTAATATCTAAAAACGATAATTCTAATTCTAAAGTAAATTTAATTTTCGAATTAATATTAATAATAGATTGGTGAAAAGAGTCCAAATTTTGTCTATTACCTGACCACATAAAGAAAATTTCGTTTATAAAACGCAACCAACATTTTAAAAAATAAAAAGGTCTCTCAGGTCGAGAAAAACTATCCAAAGGTCTTAATTTTACTCCGACGTACTTAAAAATTGACGAAATAGATGCATTTACTACAACGGAAGGTTTCTTACGCACTACAACACTGGATGACAACAGAAACAAGAAGTCCGCAGTTTGATAAAACATTCCATATTATGCAGTAACCGTGTTCATCAAAAAAATGGAAACCTCTCTCACGTTGAACCATGGACTGTAGATTTTAGAGGATCGGTAAAAAGCCTGGTTTTTAGCCCCCGTAAACCAATCACACTAAGGGAGTCGGCCAAGGTTATTTGAAAAAAAAAATAAAAACAAGTATCGCTAAGAGTGGACGATACTGTTCGAAAAAAGATAAACACGAAGTACATTTTTACGACAAAGGTATTTTTTCACGTTTTTCTAGATTAAATATGATATACTGAATATCAGTGGATAGTTTTTATTGAATTAAAAACCAAAATTAAAATTACTAAAATATAAAGCGCAAAAAATTACGTAACAATATCAACCGCATTAGATTGCCATTTTGAACTTTTAAGATCACGTGGAACACTGTTTAAAAAGTCTTCGACAGGTGAAATTTTTGCCCTCTTTTTAATTCTGCTAGAAAACTAAAATAGATAGATCGATGAAACCAAATGCAACTATTATTTATTTTCCAATATCTTTCGTTATTTATCGGTTTCGTCTGCCAAAAATTAATAGTTTAGGCGGGTACCGTCAAAACTCATTTTTGACAACTTTTTAAAAATCGGTTCTACGGCACTGACTGGCACGTTTTTGAATTCACAATGGTTGATTCATATTTAGAAAGTGGAAAAACTATCCCTCTACAACCAACGGTTGAGAAGTTATCGCGTTTACAAACTTTCGTCGAAACTAGGAAACACCTAAAATGCATCAAGCGATTATTAATAACGCAACTTCAACAATATTCCAGTTGATGAAGCTCTTCTAATGCTCCGGAATAAATTGAAAAATGATCCCGCGTTACAATCTAGAACAACCCTGAGAATTGATACGATTATTAAACTAACAAGGAGACTACCCGAGGTGTAACGCACCTATTTTGTTTAAACTCGGGTGTTTGGTAGACCTTCATGTTACTTGAAAAACCCTAAAGGGAAATGTCTCCATAGGCAACCGTTTTGCCATGGCAACCAAAAATGTTTTTGACAACACAAAATGGAATTTTTCCTATGGAAAATAACATGGGAATCTGATAGATTTTAAAAATGTTAAAAAATATAAAAAAAATTAAAATGCTAAAAACAAAAAAATAAATAAATAAAAAATAATAAAAAAGTTCGAAATTGATCAAAATTTGATTAATTTTGATCGATGTGGTCAATATGGGTGAAAAAGAAGGAAATTGGCTAAGGTTTCAAAAATGTAAGAGAAAATGAATAAAATTGCAAAAAATGACACCATATCTCTAAATGTGTTATTTTTTTTCAAAAGTAATAAATTTGAATACATTTGAACAATTTTGATCAAAATTATTAATTTTGATTAAAAATGATAAATTTTTATAAACATTTATTAAACTTGATTTAATGTGTGAAATCGGTGTAATGTCTAGAAAAAATATTCGATAAAATTTGATTAATTTTGATCAATTATCAACTTGATCAAATTAGAAAAATATGATCAAAATGAACAAATATTTAAAAATTTAGAGAAAATGTACGGAGATGAATAAAATTGTCAAAATATCTGAAAAAACGTTAAAAATAAAATTACTTTTTTAAAATTTGAGACACACACTGGCTGTTTCTCTATTTCAAAACTTACCTACTAATTGCTCTTCTTCTGTTAAAACGAATTCGGTTAATATGGCACACATGCTCTTAAACATTTCACTTGCAAATAATTTTTCATCTTGGGTATAAGAAGTAGTTGAAGTTGCAACATATGAAGGAAATTCAATTTCTACTAATTCTTTAAAACATAGTGCGACATTTACCGGGTTAGTTTCCATCGTGTTGTGCATCTTGTAATGACGAAAGTATATTGTTTGATTTGTTACGTATCACCGAGTTCACGATGATTTTATTTAAAAAAATCTAATTTGTGACCACAATTTCCACAAACGAAAAAACAATAATAAAGTGATAATATGGAAATTGAAACATTATGAATAAAACCATAAGTAACATACCCGTATAAGTATTATTTAAGTGGCATTAGCTTTATTTCCTCTAAAATGGCAAATGTATTGAAATTATTATTTTTCTTCTTTCATCAAGGAGTAACAAACACAAGGAGAACGCAGCTAGCCTTTAAACACGCTAAGTCAGTGTTGTGTACAAATTTCATTGGACGAGCCTTTTCGCTGAACGTTTTACGGGCGGGGGAAAGACAATTTCTGAATTTTCCCCTTCCGACGGCAGCAGGCGCTAAAGCGTCTAACCAATGAAAAATCCACGACTTTTGACGGATTGCGTTCTCCTTGTGTGGGGTGCTGTGTTTAATGCTCCTAGATGTAACTGACTAAAATTAATCAGATTATAATCAAATATAATATACCAATATTACAAAATTAATAAAGATTAATTAATTTTTTTATAACATGTTTCATAGAAAAATCCCTGTTTTTGATCAAAGTTGATAAAATTTAATCAGATTTATCAAATTTGAAAAAGGATCTTTTTCGAGGTATTTTGACAATTTAAGTTATCTTGGTACATTTTCTCTAAAAATTTTAAAATTCTGTTCATTTTGATAATCTTTTTCTTATCTGATCAAATTGATATAACCCCAAATTAAACGGGCAAGCTAGAGGCCTGCCATCAGGGTTGAATCGAGTTATCAGCGTCATCTAACAAGCGAATTAAACATGGTCATCATGGTTACGGTGGAAATGTTGAAGGTTACGGTACTTTTGTGTTTGCGTTTTTCACGTCTATAAGCATAACCGCGGGAAAATTAAAAATGGTAAAAAATTGCTCGGTACTAACCGATTTCGGAAATAAATAAAATACTAATTTCATAAGTATGTAATATTATTGGAATTATTTTATACAAATCTCAGAATAAAAAAGTGTTTCATTTTCAGTGAACTTCAAGACCATATGTTGGACGTTGAGTTGGTGATGGGTTATCATCGCGATAGTTTAATTAGAAAACCAATTATGTTAAATGCCAAAGTTCGCCTGAACAAAATTTCCAGAGACAAAAACCTAGAAATGAAACGGAAAGCAATTAGACGTAAGCTTTCCAAGTTAATTTTATTTTAAGGCCAGTAAATTAAAAACGTTTATAGAACTGTAATTTACGGTAATGTAGATTCTTGTGAATGTAATGATTTCCATAGTTGTTTAAATAACTTATATAATGTCGTTCAAATAATAAATCTGTCTTTTTTACATCTCTACAATGTCGAAAACCGATCGAAGAACATAAACAAACCAGACCACGTTGCTTACGACATTATGCCACGTGATCATATTTATTTTCAATTTTTTTTTTCCACTCTAATGGCGGCCTTCTAGCTAGTACATCTCCTCCAATCCGATCGTGGTTCTAGTCTCATTTCTACTTCTATGGGAACACCCTGGGAAAGAAGTCGCAATAGGAGAAACTATAAAGTCTAGGGGGGGCTGAAAAGATGGTAGTCACGTGACTTTGTGTAGAACGACAGCGCCATCTATCCTAAGAAATACGAACTATTATTCATTTTATTTTGCTAATGGTTGTTTAAATTTTTATCGATTCGTCTAAATTATCTATTTATTATTATTATTATTTGAAACATTTTGTAATAGAAAAGTGTAAGTTAATTATTTGTCTGCAGTATCTGGAAGGAATATTTTTTTCTTTAACGTCACACGGCCAACTATGAACACGAGTTACCGAATCGAAGTTGACTGTGAAAAGGTAGTCACGTGATTTTGTTTTCCCATTTTAACAAGTTGGTTAAGACCAAATTTACTTTATAGTTTCGCCTATTGCGCATCAGGTGGTAAGAATAGAATATCCTACCTTTAAGTTGCTGTTAAGCAAAATATAAAGTTTATCTGGAGCCAATACATAAGTTTCCAGTTTGGTAACGATGGTGGCTTTCACATAGAAATTTTTGTACTTGAACTTTAGTTTTCGGGTTTAATTATTTAGCAACGTCAGGAGGTTTTATTGAGAGCTCGTGAACACGCGATACCTACCGCGACTTTGTTAGAGTTGGGTTTTTACAACACGAGTAAAGTACCTCCGAATGTTCCTGAATAGTACCTTGGGGCTTAGTTTCCACTAGCGCCCGCGACGGACTGTTTTCCAACTTCGTTACGTACAAACATTTCCGCGCGAAAAAAGACGGCGTTAGTGCGAACTAAGCGTGAGAAGTCGAGCACACGCGATCCGCTAATTAGCATAGGCTAGCAACCCTAATGATCGATTTTCTTCCGCACGCTGGTTCGGCCGCTCCATCTAGAGCGCGAGCCTCTACTTTACCTTTGCTATTTGCGTTGCCTAGCAACGGAACTGAGTTAGGCGAAACGTCCCGCGAACAACCTCGTGCCAGAAACATTCGCGATTTCTTTGGCCAAGAAACTGGGACAATATCCGAGAGTGGACTGCCCACTGGTCAGACGGGTCACTCGCGTTTCCAATGGGTGAGATATCATTCATTTTCTTTGACGTGCTTAGACCGAATTTCTACAAGCTATAATATGTTTTGTTTGTCTCGAATGTGGCGGTTCATTCGCGGTTACAGGTGTTCGCTAATACCAGACGTTTATATCTTAAGAGAAGTAGAGGTCAGGGATGGTTAGCTTTTATTCAATAGATAAAGCTCTCAAAATTCTTCGTAAAACGTTTTGATCAAGTAATTTATATTTCTGTATTATACGATTATTTGTTTAATAAATTTATAAAATTAATCGAAAAACGACGTTTTTTTCGATAAAAAGCTCAAATTTTACGAATAATACATGTTTTTTAATCATTTTCCGAAATATTAACCGGTAAATTTCTTTGTTTACATTTTTTCCCAAAAAAAAACAATTTAAACATGGATAATGATTAACCGTCCCCGACCTCTAAAGAGAAGTATTTATCTAAGGTAGTACAATAAATCATGTACCTTCGCCGACTTGAGGCATTTTTTCCATTTCCCTCCAAATCGTGATTGAATAACCGCTAGTGTTTCTTGGTCTAACGATGTAATCTGTCAAAATTAAACTGCGTAGTTATATTTACGAATATATAAGTCATATGTTCCAAATGTAAAAATTTAAGAAAATCGCTATGTAATGTATTTCGCCTAGAATTGTTTCAAGCTATTAACATTAGCAGTATAGGGATATGAATACTCCCTTAAGAAATACAGGGTGTTTCGAAAGGTTATGCAAACATTTTATGGTGTTGTAGGGGGTGAGTTGAGAAGTGGGCCTGTTTTTTCCCCATTTTCCTACGATGAGTGAAAAGAGCGCCAGAGAGCTTCAAAGTGTGGCTTACTAGCCACTGGAAGTAGGCTGCAACAAGCGCAAAAACCAAGCAGCAGGGACTTAAAAAACTGTTTAAGCTTACTTTTTTACGCTGGTTTCAAACCCTAATGTTCACGTTTCCCTGCTGATTGGTTTTGCGCTTGTTGCAGCCTACTTCCAGGGGCTAGTAGGCCACACTTTGAAGCTCTCTGGCGCTCTTTTAACTCGTCTTAGGAAAATGAAAAAAAAAACAGGCATACTTCTCAACTCATCCCCTACAACCCCTTAAAATCTTTGCAAAACCTTTTGAAACACTCTGTATATCATATACTTATGGTAGACATCTTGATTAATACGTCACTAAAGCTACTGTCATACTACACCTTACAAACCAGTTTACGTCGGTTTGAATGCCCTGTTGTAACCAAGAAGCGATAGTGTGACCGTGGTTTAAAGGGCCACACCGGCGTTTGAAAAAATTCGGCCCGGATTTACCACGTGGTAGCAGATACGACCAATCATATTCCCTAAACCAGCGCGTGAAACTAGTTAACTTCAAACGCTAGTGTGTCCCTTTAAGTAGCGCTTTGAATATAATAAATATTAGTTTCCCCTTGGAAACGAGTGAACCGCTATTACATTAATTAATTAATTGATTATATGAAATAACTTTTTGATATGCAATTTTAAGATTCTCAAACATTATCCGATGATGAGCATATCGCTAATTGTCCTCTGTGGGTTTCCGATGCCTAAGAATGGAGGATGCCATCCTTGGACAAAGCGACATTCGCCAACAGGCGCTTCGAAGACAAAGACAACGCCTCACCCGAATCCCTTCCGACGAGGACTTGAACAACGCTAAAAATAAGGTGAGCTGCCGTTGCCTCGACTAAATGCTGTTACTGTCTCCGCCAAACAGATTTTTGAAACACTGCTTTTTGCATAACCTGTGGGGAAAATTATAAATTTTAAATATCAATGCTCTGGTGTGCTTAGTGCTCGGAATTGTTTATTCATTATCCACAAATTTTCCAATTTATTTAAAAATCGTTGGTAAAAAGAATATCATTTTAACTTATTTAATTATGTTTTTTACGCAACCAAGCATTTATTTGAATAAAATTGGCATTTATTTAAATAATTGTTTGTTTTATTTAAATAATAGGCTTATTCACTTTCGATTATTTAAACATTTTACAATTTTTATTCAACTATTGGTTTTTTAAATAAATATTATTTAAATATCGCCGAGCTTATTTTATTCATGGATAAAAATTAATCGAAATCCGAGCACTAGGTGTGGTATATATTAATTACCGTCACTAGGGGGGTGCTATGGATGCAGACCACATCAAGTGTCACCCTCAGAAGGGGTAACATTCTCATAGTTATAAATATATTTCTTATAGAACTCTTTTTAAAAGTGTCTTTCCCTCCTTATACCCATTCCTTCGAGTGTATATAATATTTACAAAGACAGAACTTGGTAATATTTAATTTTTGTGCAAACAATGTTGATTGCGTCACTATGGGTAACTGCCTGATATTATTACTAAAACTGCTAGTATTAAACCTATATTATTCAGTGGTATACCGCTTATAACCAAAATAATCTAAAATTTATTATTTACCAATTACAAAGAATATTAATGCCAAATGATTAATGTTATTTCATGTTCAGGTGGAAACCAAGAGTTACAGCACTGGTCGACCCCACCCTTAGTGACGCCACATAAAAGCATACGTAATATGCCACTGCACCTTTATTCCATTCAAAAATCTTCACTGACGGTTTGTTTCACCACGAACCAGTAAAAAGGTGGACTACGTTAGATTTTAACCTTTTTATTCATCCTAGAAATTTTGGGAGTCACACTATTGGCTACAAACATCTGTATTTAAGTCAATGGAAAACCTCTAAATTGAGAAGGAATTTTTGGTGTCGGAATTTTAGTCAGCCTAATGTAGCTTTATTGAAATTTATAAACTCGCTCGGTTTGTGCGGATGAAGTTAAATAATAAGTAGTTTAGAAAAATAAAAGGTTGGGGAAAATGACCAATGCGGTTCAGTGATAGCTTTCCGAAAATGGAACAAGTCGTCGAAGTGGGATATTCCACTAGCGTTATAAAAACCCATACCGAGCCTAGAAGAGTTAGGCTCAAATGAATCTGCAAAAATTCCAACCTTGTAGATGCCCCAGAAAAGATCAACCTGATTTTCAACTATTTTTTTCCAATAAACCCGCTTCTTTTATTTGAAAATGCAAATTTATTTTAGAACCTGAGTCTCCGAAAACTTCATTAATTTGCCAATTAATTGCATTATCATATACTTGACACTATATTGTAGCTCCTTTGAACTCCTAAGCCTTGGTTGTTCAAACAGGTTTGTTTACTAAAATAATGGCCGTCGGTTTATCAGAAGTATCTAGAGCTAATTGCGCATAATCGGCATTTCAGATTTGATGACGTCAAATACTACATCAAATATGATGTTAAATATTACGTAGGGTACGGATGACGCAATATCTGTTAAACAAACCATTAGTGAAGAAATAGAGCTAGTGGCATACCTATGAGTAATTATGTTACATATGATAATAGTAGTTAGAGCCAACTGGAAAAGCGGATGAAATACAAGCCCATTAGACCTACATAAAGCTTGGCGGAAGCAAAATGCTTTAATAATAGAACGGTTATGTAGCCGACATTATGAGTGAACGTAACAATTTCAAGTAAAACAGCGGAGGTCAATATCGCGTCCTCGAAGATATTCCTTTGTCTCCTTTTTACACTGTATATTTCTGTAAACACACTAACCTATATTACATAAAATCGATCATATCGATTTATGGATTTCCGTTTGCTACAAACCGTGTTCGTCGTGTTAAAAAATGTTATCGACCATAACACGGGCTTAGCACGTTTTGCCTTTTGTTTAGCATCCGCCTCCCACTGCAGAATCCGTGTTTTCCTTAATGGCTATTGCCAGACAATTCAGAAACTTACGTAACGTTTTCTGGACAAGGTTCTAATAAAAATTATTTAACTAGTTTTAAATTTATGTACAAGCGAGCCGTAAAAAATTTATATAAAGCTCTAATTTAATTCCGCTGGAATAGAGACTCGACAACGGACATATGGTCATTTCAACAATATAGATTTTGATTTCCTTCAAACTATCGACAATAATAATAATATTCAGCTAGGCTAATACCCATACACCACCTTAGCGACAATATATGTAATACACCACCTTAGCAACCATGTATGTATTCCAATCGCTTGATGTTTATTCAGACGTTTATCAGAGTAGCAGTTTTGGGTTAGGTAGGCAAAGAGAGCACGCCAATTTTTAGATTTTGGACTCTTTGAAGGATTTTGGGGCCCTTTTTTTGTAGCAAAATATGGTGATTTATACACAAAATTTCTATTTATTTGCTTCCTGTAATAATTGTCTGTAGAGCTTTAAGAAATTTTAAAGTTTACCTAAAAAAACCAGTTTCCCTTGATTTTAAGTTTTTAGGGTCTTCTTGGTACGTTTGTGCGGATAATAGTGAAAGGAGGATCTATTTTTATTTGTTGGGGTCCCGTAAAAGGATTTTTGTGTCTAAAGCTGGAAATATATAGTAATTCTTAATCGTTCTTAATTAAAATTGCGATTTCTATATGCTCCCTGTAATTAATCTCTGTGGATATTTAAATTATTTTAAAACTAAACCTACAAAGGTTTTGACTTATTGTAAATTATTTGAGACTAAAGGGCCTCATAGTAGGATTAGGGGAACTTTAAAATTTCAAGGTAGGTCATATCATTACTTGCCTACCCTTTGGCGGCGCCACGGCGTAAAAAAATCTCTTTCAGGATTTGCTATTGGTTGAAATGAGTACGTTCGCAGGCTACTGCGGAGTTTTCGGAAAGAAAATAATACGATGCTAAATATACCTTATATTGATTTGCCAAAAATATTAAATAGGGAAAATATGGATTATAAATAAGTAAATATCCCTACGCGGTGTAATTTCTAACTTCTACATCGTTAAAAGGTAAATGTTCAACCGTGTGCGGTATACTCATCCGCGGCTGGGCGCTAACATCTCCGTCGTCGCAAAGTGCCCCTAAGTTAATGCATTAAACGTCGTCCGATGAATTGGGTCTAATGTGGTGCCTTGGGTATTAGAATAGCTGATTATTATTATTAATTAAATTATATTGAAACTGGTATACCGGGTGTTTCAAGAGGTTATGCAAACATTGTAAAGAGTTGTAGGGGGTGAGTTGAGTTAAAAGAGCGCCAGAGAGCTTCCAAGTGTGGCCTACTGGCCCCTGGAAGTAGGCTACATCACGCGCAAAACCAAGCAGCAGGGAAATGCGAACATTAGGGTTTGGGTTCGTGTGATAGGTAAAAAAGGACTTTGTAAGCAAGTCGAGGTAGCCAGCGTAAAAAATGTAAACTTAAACAGTATTTAAAGCCCCTGCTGCTTGGTTTTACGCTAGTTTCAACCCACTTCCCGGTGCTAGTAGGCCACACATTGAAGCTCTCTGGCGCTCTTTTAACTCATCGTATTAAAATGAGGGGAAAAACAGGCGTACTTCTCAACTCGCCCCCTACAACTCCTTAAAATTTTTACATAACCTTTTGAAACATCCTGTATATTGTGTCCACATTGATTGATTTTTATGAACTTCTAGTGGGACAGAGGTCAATACGACAGCTTCTTGGACGCCAGGCAAGGAACCAAAGGACTGCTGAACTTAGAAGACGAAAATCGAACCAGCAGAATGCACGTTCCTCCTGTCATCAAATGCGAAGTAATTATCATCATTTTATTTAGATAATTAATCGGACCACGACGTATTAGCAACTCCTAAAATCCGTTAAATTTAACATGAAATTGTGGGTACAGTTATTTTATTTCAAATCCTCCATTTCACACTCTGAAAAATCTGTGTAGTCTTTTTAGTGTTAACGCACTGAGTTGTTTAACAGAATCTTCGACTATTACTAGGTTGGACTACGACTCTTATATCGGTATTACTATTACCATATGTAACATAAGAACTCATAAGTGTGCCTCTGTTTAACAGTTTTAAAAATTTAAATGAGACCTTGTTTCCCAGCAACAAAGAAAATACGGACTAACGTCGCGTAAAACTGGTTTGAACTTCCTTTCCTCCCTGCCAGAACTAGTTTTGATGACGATAAAACCGTCATCGACTGGGAAGTGACGTCAATTACGTCATATCCTTGCAACAAGGTCTCATTGAGAAAAAGTTCTTTCTGGCACACTTATGAGTAATTATGTTACATATGCCATGACTGGTATAGAGTCGTTATGCCACAGGGTAGAGTCTGACGCCGCCACGCCGGCTTTTCCCTTCTTTTCGGCGCGCCACGCCGCCGCCGACGTTTCTTCGGCGCGACGCCGTACTATTTTCCTATTTTCTAAAAAAAACCCAAGGGCTCTTACTCTAGTCATTATAATTATTGTTCAATGAATGATTTCTAACAGAAATTCTATGAAAGAGTATTAAGAAATATATTTTAGTTTCTGGTCTCTCTTGGTGTATTTACTGTATTATATTATTTTACATGGTTTGTGGGCCTTTTTAATGATCTCGCTTCAGTAGTGGATACAGAAAAACTAAAAGGGGCGCTAAATGACATTTTGAGATATGAGTGTAATCACATAAAATCAAATCACACCGAAGGCTCTAATATTGAGACACGCCGCCGCTGATCATTTTTACATCGGCGACGGACTCTACCACAGGGTTGTTCAAAATGAATTTTGAGTTAAACTAAGTATTTTTCATTTTACATTTTGAGTTTGTAGGAAACTATTTTTAATTTTACATTTCGCATTTTGCATTTTGTGGGTTTGATATGTGGAAAAACATTTTCACAATGTTTTTACTCTGTTTCCATCATCGCAGCTCTTGTAGAGAAAGTTCGTCTGCTATTTACTCCCATAAAATCATAGATGGCGATACTTAGTTACTCACTTATACTCAGAAGCAGACGAACATTCGGACAGTGCCACGGTGCCACCGCTTTATATCCCACGCTTGTTTTGAAATCTCTACGTAATTATTATTAGTAACTTACTAATTAATTATTAATAATTACAAACTAACTGTGGTAACTAATTAATAATTAAATACCACAGTTAGTGGTAAAAGTAAACAGAGTGCATTTGTAAAAACATTTTTCATTTTGAAAAAAACAATTTTCAAAATGTATTTTGCATTTTGAGTTATGGAGAAAGTATTTTGCATTTTGAACAATAATTCAAATATTCTTCCCACCATCTAGATGACACCAGGGTATTATATGTTTATTTAGCAACAGTGCCCTCTACTGAAAATTAATAGAAGCTCGTTAAAAACTAAGAAAACAATGCTAAAAAATTATTATTTTCAGTAACTATTTAACATTATGGTTAAATTTACAAAGTTAATAAATAAGTAACCTAGATGGCGCTCTCGTGCAATAACAACAAAATATGAAGAATTTGGGAGTATTGTAGTTAGACAACTTATACTCTATTTAGTGGACTTTAACCTTTCCCACGTAAAAATATTGTTTAAAATTGCTGGAATTTTTGTTATTGACCAATTTACAAACAATCCAATCAACGCGAGAGGTACCTATAAGTACCGCCTTTTTTATTTCGACGCTAGCGACATCTATGGAAAAAGAGCTACTTCACGTCAAGCCGCCACTTGCTTTAAATGTCGGCTTTGGCTTGAGCGTGATATAAGGCTTAGCGTCCGTAGTACGATGCTCGTTCAAATAATTTTCCGCTAGGAGCGCTGTTGATTGGTTTTTAGGGTGAAGTCTCCCTAAATTCTGTGTGCAGACATTTACTTTAGCATTAAAAATGAAAGAATACAAGCCTCCAATATTTTTTTCGGTTGTAGTGTAACGGAATAGAAGCAGTTGCTGTCGTCAGCACATCGACAGTTTACTCGACTATTTCAATGGACATGGTCGAAAAATTGAGGTAAGTTACGTTATGCGCGTTTCATACATTATCATAAAATAAGTTACACTTAAACGGTTTGATCGCATTTGACCGAAATCCCATTAGATTGAAAGCGATTAACATTGAACCCCATTCGATCGAAATCGTTTAACATTGAGCCCCATTCGATCGAAAATAGCCCAATTGCGCGGTTTAAATCCCATTCTTGCTGATCAAGATGGGCCGTCTACAACGCGACCTAAAGGACAGTACTTAGCCATATCGTACCGAGTATTGTCCCAAAAAAAATTAACCTAACCTAACTTAAATATTGTCTCTAAACAGAAAAACTATTTAAAAATGTAAAAATGTATTTACAATATGAAATCCCAATGAACCGACTTAGCCAAATGGGCTATATTTTGAAATTCTTTCGGTCGAATGGGATTTCGGTCGAATGGGGATATACCTACTCAAACTAGAATGCCGATCGCGATCCTGCCTAAGGTGAAAATTTGGGCTTATTTTTAATTGGACCGAAACCAGCCAAATGGGCAATATTTTGAAATTCTTTCGGTCGAATGGGAATATACCTACAAAACCTAGAATGCTGATCGCGATCTGGCCTAAAGTGAAAATTTAGAACTATTTTAAATTATGACGCATTGGTTAATTTTGAATCATAAGAATTGAAACATGGAGGTACAGCCGCGCTTTCGAACAACATAATTAGAGACTTTTGCCACTACTGCTTTCTAGGATAGCATAGCAGAAGACTCTATTTTAGACATAAATAGGCGCTTAAATAAAATATCTTCAAGGAAATCGCCAAGAAGTAATATTTCCGAGAGACAGGACCTGCAAGTTACTGTTTAGACAGTGCTTGTTGAAATAATGGAAACTTTTCACCTGTAAACAGATTTTCGGGTTTTTTGCTAAACCTTAATATATTTTTAAAAAAAGCTACCTGGTTAAAAAGAACCACTTGTTGCATACCGTACAGGTGAAAAGTGTACATTATTTAAACCAGCATTATATCAAAAGAAACGTGTAGGTCCTGGCTCTCGGAAATATTACTTCTTTGTCAGCTTTCTTGAAGATTTTTACCTCTCCGAGGGGACTTTGTACCCTAGGAAGGGTCTGTCTGTGGGTGGGTGGGTCTGTCTGTCTGTCAGGCCTGCGAACGCGTTCGCATTTTCGAGGCAAAGGGTAATCACTGCGTACGCAGTTTCTTAGAATCAGGGAAAAGGTTTTTCCAAAAGCGCCCTCTTTTTGTCATTGGGTGTAGTATAATTTTTTAATCGGCCGATATTCGAACCCGAGCCCTCTTGCACGACAGGTGAGTGTTCTACCGCAGAACCACGGATACAGTTACGCTTCACTGAAAATTAAAAACTCTTCCGAGGAGAGGTATATTTTGGCTTGCCAACTTGTTCATTGAAGCGTCTATTGAGACAGTTAATCTGATTTCATTTTTTCGAGCTAAACACAGATGTTATCAGAAGCCGATCATAAAGTCTTGGCTGCTCCTTAGAAATGGCGCTGGGAATGTCTGGGACATCTTACCAGGCGTCCAAATCCTCAACCACGTTGTGATTTATGTTATCGTTGGGAAAATAGAGCCTGCCTTACTAAGTCTATGAGCATAGGCTAGTCGAGTAATATTGAAGTCGAGTAATCGAGTTCTTGATTAAGGGGAAATTTTCTCTTATTCGAGTCAAGTAATTCAGAAAAAAACCCGAGTAATATCAAGGATTCTATATGTTAGAAGGCTAGGTAGCCCTCCGGCCAGCCAGTGTTTTCAAAAAGCCGGCAGCGCCGTCGATATTAAGAGAGCCTCTAAACGTGGGACGTCTTGTTTCTATTCCCTCAAGGACAAATTTTGGCGGTGCTTCCTCCATGTTTTGTCCTTGACGGAATCTAAAGACGAATTCTCTATCGCGCATGACCCACCGACAGCGCTGCCATTTTTCGTCCTTCGCCTCATATCCTTCTAACATATAGGATCCTTGGTAATATTTTCAACGAGTCGAGTTATCGAGTATACTTGATTAGGAGCTGGTTTTATTCAAATAATTAGGAAATTAAATTTAAAATGAGTATAAACTAACTTTTAATGCTGAAAAATATTCCTTTAATTTAAATGAACCTGTTTCCACAACTTTAGTAACATTATAGTGACTAGTGGGATATAAAAGACTAGTATACTAGCCTACTAGCCTAATTATAGTAATTAATAAAAATATAACAATACAATATACATTAATTTTATTTAAAATTATTAATGTACCGTCTGTCCGTATATTACTTAGGAAGTTACGACTCCTGAGTCCTAACGCCAGCTGACATCTGAACTCGTGAAGTGCCACTCCAAACCAAATCAAACTTAATAACATTGTTTGTGGGTACCGTTTATTACGTCCACCCCAAAAAGTGGCAAAAACCCCTCTTTGAACGTACAAGGAGACGACCTGAGGTGTTACACACCGATTTCGTTCAAACTCGGGGGATTGGTAGACTTGAAAATTCCTAAAGGGAATTTATTCAATGGGCTACGGTTTTGCCATGGCAACGAAAAATGTTTTTGACAACATAAAATAGAAATTTTTCTATTGAAAATAACATGGTATTTTGATCGATTCCTCCCCCCTGTGAAAAATTTAAAAAATTTAAACCAAATGGGTGAAAATGAACCGATATGGCTTAAATTGGAAAAAATGTGAGTAAAAAAATACAAACATTGAAAAAAATATTTCAAAATTGATTAAAATATTTTTTTTTTTCAAAATTTGAAAAAAAATATAAAATTGAAAAAATATTGATCAAAAACAGTAGTTTCGATCAAAATTCATAGGAATTGACGGAAATTTATAAGTTGTGTAAAATTGGATTAATGTATAGATAAATTTCAATTTTTTGAAAAACCAAGTATTTATTTTGGTCAATTTGATCAAACTTGACCAAAATTTGAAAATAATAGTTCTAAATTAGCCCAATTTTAAAGTTTTGTAAAAATTATATAAAAATTAACTAAATTCGACAAACTATCTCAAAATTGTTTCAAATATTTTTTTTCAAAATTGAAAAATGTTAATAACACTGAAAAAATTATCAAAATCAATAGTTTCGATCCAAGACGATCAAAATTGATACGAATTTGTGGAAATCTATAACTATAAGTCTTAAAGTTTGTCCTTTTATTTATTTATTTGTATGTCATGTTCCTAAAAACTCGAGAACGGTCAGTTCTAGAGCTTTGAAATTTTAACTCAATGTTCCTTAGCCTGATTTCCAACTAAACGCGCCTAATTCCAAATACCTGACATGGTTATTAATCTAATTCAATTTTCAGTTTTATTTTACTCGACTTTGGACTTTCACCTCTCAGCTGGAGGTTTTGACGGGAAGGGCTTCTCTTAGTCGCCCATAGGGGAGCGTCCATAAATTACGTGAGGGGTTTAGGGTAGGGAGAGGGTCGAGCTGAATCTCACCCAATCTCACGTGGGTTTCGGCAAATATCACGTATTTTTTTTCCCGCAAACGTATTTACACTAAAAATTCGAATTCTGAAAAATCTCACGTGATATTAGGGGGGATGTTGAAAAATGTCGCGCATTTAGTTAAAATTTTCCTACTTTGTTGTTTAGTCTTTATTTAGTACCATTGATTCGGAAATATAACGCTGTCAAAATTATATTGTCAAAAAGTAAAAGATTTGTAAAAATATGTATAATTTAAAATTAGTAAAAGGAATTCAAATGATTTTTCAGTCGGTCATTTGCATTTAAAGTCGGAATAGCTCTCCCAATTAACGTAGTGTCTAATACATTTCCCACAGCTACTATCCCAGTTGAAGACTCTACAGGGGAGGGAGGAGGACGAGCCAAATCTCACGACATCTCACTAAGGGGCGCTCCCTAGCCTCTACATTGACGGACCGGTAGAAGGGGTCGAATTTGGGGGCTCTTCAACGGACTCAACAAAAGTCATTTGGGAATTAAAACTCGAGAATTGTCAGCTCTCCCAAAAGTTATTAGGAAGAATCATCAGAAGGAAATAAAAATACGAAGTTTTCTGAAGATGGTTTTGTTATGGTACCGTACTTTTATTAGGTACAAATCAAAAAGACCCCTGGCGAAGCCGGGTATTAAAGCTAGTTTATTTATAAAGATAAATTGCTTTTTTATATTATTTTCCAAATTTGGAAAATAATAGATCAAAATTAGCAAATTTTTAAATTATTATTATTATTATTGATTTTTTTAAGAAACAGTGTTATATAAAATTGTTTTATTCGTTGTCATTAAACGTTTCTCGGTTTTTCTAATTATTGTTTTCTCATATTTTACCTTTTTAAGTACGTTATATTTACACAAACATATTTATATAAAGTACTATAATACTATATACAGGAAAGAATTAGTTCGTCATTTCCGTTTTCTACCAACCAACATATTTTTTTACTAACAATTGTAAATTTAATTAAAAGTAACTTATTCGCTGGTTTACTCAAGTATAATTGAAATATTTACGCGTTTACCCAATTTTATTTGAAATAATAAGTAATGTTTCCCAATTTTACTTGAAGTAACTAATATTTATTGGTTTTACCCAAATTTGTTCGCTTTCATCCGTATTTAATTGTAGGCATCTAAAATTACCTATACAAGCCCGAAATCGTCAAAATCGCTGTCATTTTAGCGAATATTCTTTATTTTACCCAATTTGGGTCATTTTTAACGAAATCTCTTTATTATTACCCAATTTTAATTTTTTTTTATTTTTTCTCCCAATTTGGGTCAATTTTAGCGTAATTTCTTTATTTCACCCAATTTAATGAATTTAACCCAATTTGATTTGATATAAATAATTGTTAATGAATTTCACCCAAATTTATTACAAATAACTTATTTTCTAAGGTGTATATCATCCAAATATTTAAATTTAAAATGTTTTTACCCAATTTTATTTATTTGATAGAAATAATTTTTAATTAATTTCATTTATTTTTTTATTTATTATTTATCAAGTAAATAATATTTTAGAACTTTTAGAACCAAAACAACTACGGATATAGATTGGAAATTAATGCGATTTTTGATTGAAACTACTGATATTTTTTATACTTTTTTTTACAAAATTTAAAGATTTTGCTAATTTTGATCTATTATTCTATATAAATAAATTTCCATTAATTCCTATCAATTTTGATAGTTTTTGGATCGAAACTATTGATATTGATAATTTTTTCAGTGTTATTAAAATTTTTGAATTTTGAAAAAAAATATATATTTGAAACAATTTTGAGATAGTTGGTCGCATTTAGTTTATTTTTATATAATTTTTTACAAAACTTTAAAATTGGACTAATTTAGATCTATTATTTTCCAATTTTGGTCAAGTTTGATCAAATTGACCAAAATAAATACTTTGTTTTTCAAAAAATCGCAATTTATCTATACATTAATCCAATTTTACACAACTTATAAATTTCCGTCAATTCCTATGAATTTTGATCGAAACTACTGTTTTTGATCAATATTTTTTCAATTTTATATATTTTTTTTAAATTTTGAAAAAAAAATATTTTAATCAATTTTGAAATATTTTTTTCATGTTTGTATTTTTGTATTTTTTTTCTCACACTTTTTCCAATTTAAGCCATATCGGTTCATTTACACCCATTTGGTTCAAATTGATCAAAATGTGCTCAATTTTGATTTTTTTCGTCATTTTTTTACAATTTTTTATAATTTTGGTATTTTCAATTTTTTTAAATTTTTTAAAATTTTTCACAGGGGGGGGGGGGGACCCTCGGAATCGATCAAAATCCCATGTTATTTTAAATAGGAAAACTTCCATTTTATGTTGTCAAAAATATTTTTCGTTGCCATGGCAAAACCGTTGCCCATTGAATAAATTCCCTTTAGGATTTTTCAAGTCTACCAATCCCCCGAGTTTGAACGAAATCGGTGTGTAACACCTCGGGTCGTCTCCTTGTACGTTCAAAGAGGGGTTTTTGCCACTTTTTGGGGTGGACATAATAAACGAGTAATAATTCGAGTAATCGGGTACCCGACTTTGCAATTTTTTGGTACTCGATAATCGACGAGTATTTTCCAATTACTTATTCGACTACTCGACCTCAAACAAATGCCGAGTAATCGATGATGTTCGAGTACTCGCACAGCCCTATCAGTGACGCCACCAGGTTATAGCCTTGTTTTAATTTGACTCGGTGGGCGCACAAATCCACTTGACGGGGTTCCGAAAAAGTCTAATCAGTTCAATTTGTGGGACCATTTCGCTGCCTTAAATCCAATACCAGTTATCTCAAAAATTTATTTTGGAAATATTAAAAAATTGTATTGAGCAATACTTTTTTAATTATTTATTAATTAATCTATTTACTTCGTTTTGGACCTAATGAGAAAAATATTATTTCTAAACACCATATAGGCCTAGTCTAGTTTACTAATATGAAATGGACAATAATTGAATTGAAAATAAATGGCATACTTTTTTCAGGTTAACGGACCAAATAATTCCGGATACCAGAACAGCCGGCAGCCCATTGCCAAGCATGGTCGCGCAACCTTTGGTCAAAGGAAAAGTCAAGTACATTGACTTGAGCATTGGGCCTTGGCAACAAGTTGGACAATTTTTTGTGGGTAAGTAACAGTAAAACTTTAAAAGAGAGCTTAGGCGATGATTGGCAAAAGTTCATTTTAACCAGAAGTCAAAAGCAGGAAAGACACTCAAAATTAACACAATGAGGACGATTTTTTACTAGGACTTTAATAATGGGTTTCAACTATGCTGCGCTTGGGCTTTTGCAAGCACGAGCCCGACTCATTTACAAACCTTTTTCGATGCTAAACAATTATGAAAGTGTCATCTGCTAATGGTGATTTTCACGGCCAACTTTGATCACGCGCTGTTCGCGCTACAGCGGCCAACCCATTCGATGAAGTTTTTATGTTAACCTATGAGCAAAAGATATGTGTATGGTTTGAGCGCCTCTAGCGGCATATTATTTTTAGAATAGTTTTTGCATTGAAGCCAATATAAAAACGAGTGTGGCGCTAAACTCCTACAGGTTATAGGACAGTTTATAGGTGGACATTTTTTGGTCACGGAATTTCGAAGAATGGGTTGGCCGCTGTAGCGCGAGAAATCAAAGTTGACCGTTGCTTTAGCCAGATGCCGCGTTGTGATTCTTAAATATTATAAGTCATTAAAATTGATTGATGCTATTTCTTGGTTACTTTTTTGTACATGTGCAGGCAATTGGCCTAAGTAAAATTGAATTTTAATATCATTATATTATGGGAAATCCGTACCGGGTTTTTTGGGAGCGTCCATAAATGACGTGCGGCGTTTAGGGGGGGGGCTCGAGCTGAATCTCACCGAATCTCACGTGGAGGAGAGGGGGGGTTTCGGCAAATATCACGTAATTTTTATTCCGCAAGAAACAGTGTAAAATTGAGATAAAACTGGGTTAAATTTTAGTAGTTCCTTAATACTTAAAATTTAAGTATTTAATTGTTCGATTTTCTCACTGTGATTCTAGACTACGTTCTATCTAAAATACTAGTCTTAACTAGTCTTAAATATAAATAATTAAGCAAATTATGTTTTGTTTTAAATAAATCCAACGCAATCAAACACAAATTAACGTATTTACACTAAAAATACTCATTTGAAAAATCTCGCCTTCCTATAAATTCCTTAGGTTTTCTCGTGTAGTATATAACCCGAAAACATTCCGTCATCGTGTACCCTTCTTCATCCTATATTTAACTTTAATTTATTTACTGTTTTTCGATAAGAATCCTTATTATTGCTTAAGCAAAGCTTTTCAAAATATTGTGCATGGTTTAATCTAGGCATACTTTCTATTACTCATATTAATTTTTAGTTGATTGGTAATATGTATGCACGGTTAAAAAAAAGCGAAAAATAGTTTAAAAGTAAAATAAAGCAGTTTTTAAAAAACCTGATTTAAACCAAAAGAACCTGGTTTAATAAAAAAAAGTTTTTTTTTGGGTTTTTATAATAAAAACATTCAAAACTAGTTCAAGCCAAGGGGTGCTCACGCTTGATTTGAAATGGTAGACCTAAATTTTTTGCCTTTGTTTCAAGGGTCTGTCACCGACGTCACGATTTTAAGAAGTTGTTTTATGTCCTCGGACTATATTTGCTCTGACTTTTGCCGTACCCAAGCAATGTATTTTTGATATATTTTTTAGCATTCTTTATTACGCCTGAGGCGCTAATCGAATGTGTTTGTGACGTCGTCGTCAGACCCTGTCACTTTCATCTTGTCTCCTATTTGAAGGTTTTAAAAAGGGTGCGCGAGCACACCTATATTAGCGTCTCTAGCAACCTTGAGTTCAAGCTACTCTTTTATATGGACCTTGTAAGGGCTGGTTTTCAAAAAGTCAAAAACGTCGCTTCACTCAACTTAGGGACGTATAAACGTTTTGAGGCGCGTAAAGAAAAATGGATTATGACGGGTGTTAGTGGAAACCACGCATCCGGGGCGTAGCATCTGGGTTGACATGTGGACAATTTACCCCACTGAAATTTAGACTGGGGAAAAACCTATGTAAATGGCTTAGTGTTATAAATCTGGTTAACACTTAACTATTGAATACATAATTTATGAGCCAACATCGAGGAACTGATCACTTAGAGTCTGCTTGTACACCGATTACGCAGATTATTCAGCCCCTTGGTTAGAGTTAATGGTAAAAATGCTGAATGTCCGTATTGAAATATTTTGTTTTTAAAAATTTAAGATATTTAATAATTTCATTGTTGCAGTTGAAACAACGCCGCCTGATATCACTCTGGGAGTTGATTTCCTCAGGAAAACTCAGGTACGCTAGTACTTCAAAAAATTTCATTTTAATGGGACCAGACGCTTATAATATATCTCTTAAAAGAGAAGTATTCAACTAGGCTATAGCCCGCGTAGGGATAGTTACCTGTTAATAAACCATATGTCTGAAGTGGTATTTAACAGGTGATAAATAATGTGGTAAATAACGTTATATAAAATAGGGAAAGTGGTAAATAATGGTAGGTTATGGAAAATAATATATTTCCATGAATTATTTTCAGTATCTAAAATTACATTTATGGAATTAAAACCTTTAGGGTTTAGAACAGACTTGTGGAGTATTTAAAATAAAGCTTACGATCTTCTAAAGTTGATATATTCCGTTTTTTGAATGATTTTCTTAATCTCACACACAATATAAATCAATATTTATCATTATTTACCATCGGAAAAAGTGGTATTTTTGGAACGCTGTTCCATTATTTCAACAAGCACTATATAAACTGTAACTGGCAGGTCCTGGCTCTCGGAAATATTACTTCTGGGCGATGTTTCATTTCACTAGTAACCAGGGTTGGACATAAGGCACTAGTCACGGCATTTGTTGACTACTAAAATTAATAGAAATCTGGGGGCTCACTAGTCAATGTGACTAGTGAAAAAATTTATCTAAATATTCATAAATAATGGCGAATATGGCGTATCATAAATTCATCATTCATCAATCCCATTTTATTTAAAACAAATTTTGATCGGCTAAAGTCATGTAACTCAAGTTATAATAAACTTCTGTTTTAATTCTGACGGGTAAAGCAAAATATTGGCTTTCCCCCATTTTTACCCCCCATAGTCAGTGACTTCTAAAATAAATTAAGTTAGTCAGGCAGACTATTAAAAAATATCCTTATGAAGCGCCACTAGCTTCAATTATTCTTGCCGCTGGCTCGCGGTAGATAATAATAAAATAATAAATAATAATAATAATAATCAGCCAGGCTTAAGTCATCAAGCGACTTTTGAAGCCATTACTAAAGGTGGTCGGGTTACAATGCGTAGGAGGGTGGTGACAAGCCCTGCATACCACGCGTTCGAGCACCGACTAACGATAACTGTTTCGGTTCGTACGCGTTTTCAAAAAAGTTCCGCCAGCCATCAAATACCAATTTTGGTTCCAGAAGTACTTTATTCCCAACTCAATGGGGTGAACTGTCTGTAAGAGACACAAATCCTACCGCGTGGTGCAAAATTTGAACTCGTGAACCTTTCCCTTTGGCATTCCTCAGAGCTAAATGGAAGTCAATTCGTTCAAAGAAGATTTTAATAAACATCTCACTGCGTAATTTAGAGGGAAATCCCCTATTGTAGTAGTGCCGATGTTTCTACATGTACCTCCAAATTTCAAAACACTTTATAGTTCCTTTGAGATCGGTTACTTTTAGAAATATTTTATAAAGGAATATTTGACGTCAAAGACGTCAGAATTTTCTTTTTGATAAATCAAACTTGCTCGACCAGCTTACAACGGAATGTTTTGTATGTAACGTATTTCTACATATTTTTAGAGCATATTGAATTTCGAAGAGACATCTCTTCAAGTAGGAGGAATCAAAGGAACCCGGGTGCCGTTCCTGACGACCAAAGACGTGCTGGCGTCCTCGCGCCGAGCCACGGCCAACACCCGAACCGGACTCAATGGAATCGCCGGCTTGTTTCGATGATTGTTTTAAAATTTACCATTTTTTCGCGAAACAAATATGTTCACCCCACCTATAATAGACGGGTTAAGCACGCGCTGGACCACGCGTAGGAGTGTTACTGTAGCCTTATTAGCCGCAGACTGTTTGCCTTACACGTTTCACCTACGCGTTTTCTAGCGCGGGTTTCACTCGTCATTTATATTAATACTTTTATTAAATCTTTGTAAATATATTAATATGGTATTAAAGTTTTAATAATGTCTGCACAACTATCTTTCAATTACTGTTCGTTTCAGCTAGAAGAACGCAACGCGTTTTAGGCTTAGTAAATTTTGAAACTTTTATTTTGGAAATTGGTTCTTTAAAAGTTTAAGTAATGGTAATTAACTATTGTTTTAATCAAATAAACTGGAATCCATTTAATTTTTTAATTTAAAAAATTAATTAACGCCAGTGGCCTTTAAGGGGTTGGAGTGTGCAATAACTGGTGGCTTTACCGGAGAGTCGGGATCCGGCTCTTGTAAACCATAAGGCCGGTGGCGCACTGGGAGATGTTAGCTCTGATCAAATGGTCCTATCTCCACCTACGACTTCGCTCAGGTATGGGCTGGAATTCGGCTCAGGTTAACGGAGAGGGTCCAGGCAAACTTGTCGCCTCGGATGATTGGGTAGCCTGCTGTGGGGCGGCGGGTTTCTGTATGAGGCGCAGTGGTCCCGTTTCCCGGTCTTTTGGGGCAACACTGGGTGTCCGGTGCCAGGTTATGTGGACCGCTGTGTTCCCGTCGTTCCCCTTTAGGAGCTCTTTCTGAAGGGTGTGGCTCTCTACCTATACGTAAGTAAGGGGTCGGCTAGAGTTGCTATAGCATCCGCTCTTATTCCCACTGCTGTGTGCGAAGTGAGGGGTTGGTCGTCCCATTATTGCACATTCTGCTGGGTTGAGCGGCTTGCGTCTAAGGTGAGACCATCAGTAGTAGATTCCATGACGCTTTATTTTATGTCTTCCCCCGGTAGCCCCCCTCCCGCCCTTAAAATGCTTTGCCAAAAGGGCGTACAATGAAAATTGAACTCAAGAAAGAGCTAGGGCGTGTAAAGGTTAGTTGCTTTCTCCTTGTGTGTTTGCAGCTCCTAGGTTTCAGGCTGTCGATTAAGTTGTAACACCCACTTCCTGCCGGAAATCCGCAAATATTAACTCCATAGTTACCGTGGTAACCAACTATGGATAAGACCACGGCCAACTTTGACGACGGGCTGCACGCACAGCAGTACGTCATCAAAGTTGACCGTGATAGGGCAATACAGTGACAGTTGGAGGTTACGTACTGCAAATGGGTAAACGCTTAGTTACAAAACCGACTAGACGTCTCAGAATTGGAATCTAGGGACCGACGTTCCATATTATCTTGGTAATAGCATGAATATCTAACTGCATTAGGAAGTCTAGCCTCAGTCGCTAAGATGGGAGGGGCTTAGATATTATGACGTTGGTCACGCGCCATCGCTCAAAAATTGTACTGAAGGGAAACGTTTTGAAACTTCAAACTGGAAACTTGACTAGCTTTTAGTGCCAAGGCTTAGCGCGAAATTTACTTTCTAAAATTTTAATACATCTTTTTGATTGAACGAAAATAGGTGTTCTGATTGGCTTCAAGTATTAATTTAAAAAAAATTATTTTTCAAAATTAAAATTGAAAATATTTTTTTATACCTTTGAAGAAAATCACCCGATAATAATTAATTTTTAACCTTAAAAGGATTATAATTTTATCTAGATATTTAATTCTTTTAAATATAATTTTTATAATTTTTTTATAGCCAAGCCTATTTTATACAGGCTGTTGTTTTGTTTGCTCGAAAAAGTTATTTTGTTTAAAAACTTTGTTTTCTAGAAAGTTGAAATTTTTATGGTATACATGCCGGGGGACACTTGCTGACAAAATTTGATCGTTTTCGGATATTATTTTCACGTTTTTTAAAAAACTGAATTATTCAACGCTAGGTGCTGGAATTAATTCGTCAAGGGGAAACTTGTAGAACGTTATCGAAAACATAAGAATATCGTTGGTTCGAAAAAATTAAAAGAATTTTTCACTGAAAAACACTTCTTGAAAAGGTGACAAGCTGGGCCAGCTAGCATAAAATGTGTCATAAATGTGCATAGTGTCCTAAATTAAATTTACATTTGTAGGAAAAAGTCGGAAAATTGTTTAAGTTAAAGGTTGGGAAGAGAAAATAATTAAAGAAGATATCGTTTTTCCAAATACGTACAATAAATAATTTCCAAAAAGAATCGGAAAAAATCAGTTTAAACAAAATGCGACGAAAATTATAAAAATGGTTTAAATATTCTACCATCAGCTGCGGTACAAGTTTAAGGGCGAACAATCAAGTTGTGAAAAGCATGTTGAATCATTTCTGGGGTGATTTCCCAGCAGGCGCTTATAATTCGTTGACGAAGTTCTCGCGTTTCAACGAGAGTGGCGTATACCATGGACTAATTAACAACAGGGACGGTCCGGCCCGGGGAAAAAGTAAAAAGAACAAGCATCGACGCACTCTAGCGGTACTCGCGGGCATAACAGGAAATTCTTGTATAGGCTGGTGATTCAAAATAGGCGGGGGGAGTAAAATAGGGCAAGAAGCTTCCTTGGAATGCTTGGAATTTAAAATTTTAACCACGAGATTACCATGCAGTGCTAATATTTTAGTCTTTTAAATGAATCGTCGTAAAAATTTAGAATGTCGAGCTTTTTCAATCGTACAAATAGTAAAATATTCTGCTTACCGTCTGAAAGCAATTCCCAAATTTGTTACGGTAATTATTATTATCATAATATAATATAATATTATTCATAAATATAAATGATTGTACCAAAAGTAAATATGGGGAGAAAGTCTATCACTGCCTTCAGATTTTACCTTCCACCATGCTTGACACCCTTTTTGAACAGCTAGTGATCACGTGATATTTCTAACCAATAAGGATAGCACATTACGCGCGAAGTAGTGCATTTGTGGTATTCCGGTCCGCGCTCAAGATGAAAATTTTGAATTTTATTCCCTGGCAACCATGTCACCGCCTCGCGATTTCAAATAGTCTCTCTGTCAAATGCTGACCATTATTTCCTTCGAAAACGGTTGATTTTAATTAATAATTACTATATCAATTGTAAAATAAACAAAAAAGCTCGTAGCTATAGCTATTATTTCAGTTAAACTTGCCAATTGTTAGGCCCTAACATCGTAGATTTACCAATTAGTCCCGATCTCTGCTCTTAGATGGCGCCACGCTATCCACGATTTAAGCGAGTGTTATTCTAGTTACGGTTTATTTCTTTTCAAAAGTCATGTTATTATTTTTAAAATGTCGCATTTTAGTTTCTATGATATATTTACTTTATTTGGGAACTAAATTAACCAAATTATCGAAAGCAAAAGTTTAATATTCACGTATTTTATAGAGAACTATTTTTCATCGTGGCGGAGTACAACCGATACCTTTGTGTCCCTGTAAAGAGGCGAGGGGGAAGTCTTTCCGAAGCCCAAAAATTTTACCCCTCAAATAAGACGTCGTGCGGCTGGATCCAAGTGCCAGACTTTCTCCCCCTATTTATTTTTGATTGTACCAAGGCTTAATAGTTGTTTACCTTTTTTTGATGATGAATAATTTCCGAGATAATTTCGAATCTATCTTAGAATCGGAGGTGGAAAAAATATCATGTAACTATACCAATTATACTAAAATAATAATTATAATTATAGTTATTTAACGTGATAACATGGATGGTTATGAGAGACGTTTGGGGTTGCCTTTGTAAACAACAATCTGAAAATTCAAATCACAACCGCTAAAACCGTTAAAAATCTGTTTCCTGTTTATGACGTTGGAATCACCCGGATAAAAAATATTTGCCTGGCAACGCTGCTGAACGCGTTAACACTTTTTTTGGGGTCTTTATAGAGAAATGTTATAGATCTGGGCCGTCCCTGTTGTTAATTAGTCCATGGTCTAACGATGCAACACTTTTGAAGTAGCTAGTTTAGCAACTACAACGACTCAAGGCTGCGTTCGAAAAAATATTAGAAATCACTGTACAGTGTTCGCAACTTAAAACAGCAGGCTTTTAATTCGGATTTTGATATTTATAGTTTCGCAAATCATTTTAGGGGCTGTTCGGGGGCCCTTCATCTAGATTTGGGGCCCCTACAAGCGAAAAAAAAGTAGACTGTAGCCTGCGTAGCCTACCCCTAACCAGAACCGGAACCGACAAAGCGCAAATTTAACAACCGGAACCGAGATAGTCCGAAAACATGGAACCGTTGCATCCCTAATATCTATACAGGGTCTTTTTTTTTGCTCGGAAAAGTGTTTTTTTTTTCAAAAACTATTTATAGTACCGATTTCAAATTTGGAAGGTCAATTCTCTATACCGGGGGACATCAGTTTGAGAAATTTGAGCGTTTTCGGTAATGTTTTTCACCAATTTTGAAAAATTATTTTTCGACCACTAGGTGCGAGATAAAAAATTTCTATTATAAAGTTGTAGGCCGTCATCGAAAACCCTTAAAAATTGTTCACTCAACGAAAAACAACTTATTTATCAGTGAAAATTCGAGCTTGAAAAATTTACAAGTTGGTGAAGCCAAATTACGATTGTTTGAAACGATAATTGAAACCGAATTACCTAATCCAGTTGAAACTTTGGTTAAAAAAACGACCGGATTTAAAAAACACGAGGCTATAGGTCAATCCTAAACATGCATTGGGTATTTAAAGGAAAACTTTGGGAGATTATTATCAGTGTTTGATAATATTTCGAACAATGCCTCGTTATTCAGTAGCTGAGCGTACCGAGATAGTTGCCATTTACTATGGAGAAGCAGCGCAAAACCTTAGAAGAGTGACTGAAATCTTCGCAGAAAGACATCCAAATGGAGCACCATCTGTAAATACAGTAAGACGAGCAATTCACGATTTCAATCAATTTGGTAACTTGCAACCTAGGTTTCGCGGATTGGGTCAACCGGATTTAGACTTCGAGAACAATGTACTCGCGTACTTTGTGGCATATCCTCGTCACAGTTGCGCTAACGCCGCTGCTGATTTAGGTTGTTCTGCAAATCGTGTGTGGAAAATTCTTCGTAAGAATCGCTATCACCCATACAGAGCTACGCTCCACCAAGGACTAATTGACGGAGACCATCAAAGACGTTATGAATTTAGCAACTGGTTACTAAATGCTGTACAAGAAGATAGACAGTTTTTGCGCCATGTTTTGTTCTCCGACGAAGCGTCATTTTCTAGAGATGGGCCCTTTAATCATCAAAACAGCCATCTTTGGTCTGACATCAACCCACATTGGGGTTTTGAATATCATCACCAGGTTCAATTTGAACGGGTCAATGTTTGGGTTGGACTTGTTGGAAACCGTTTGATTGGTCCCTTTTTCCTGCCGACGAACCTCAACGGCCAAAGGTATTTACATTTTCTACAGAACGAACTGAGTGACGCAATCGACGACCTTCCATTGGCTGAAAGACGTCAGTTGTGGTTTCAGCAAGATGGCGCCCCTCCGCATTTTTCCCGGCAAGTAACTGAGCACCTCAACAACGAGTTTCCTGAAAGGTGGATAGGGAGAAATGGTCCAGTGCATTGGCCAGCAAGGTCACCTGACCTAACACCGCTGGATTATTTTCTCTGGGGATTCGTTAAAGCAAAGGTATACGCCACGCCCATTGAAACTAGGGAGGAACTCATTAGACGAATAATCAGTGCTTGCCGAGACGTCACACCAGAAATGGTAGAGAAAGCGTTTGAGAACTTAATTGTCCGCGCACAAACCTGTGTTGCAGCCAATGGTGATATTATTGAAAATGTTTTGTAAAAATTTATGTGAATAAAATATCTGCATTTAAAAACCAAACGTGTACATTTTTTCAAGTGTGAAAACTCTACTACGTTTGTATTAGACTTGTTCCCTTTTCAATTATCGTTTCAAACAATCGTAATTTGGCTTCACCAACTTGTAAATTTTTCAAGCTCGAATTTTCACTGATAAATAAGTTGTTTTTCGTCGAGTGAACAATTTTTAAGGGTTTTCGATGACGGCCTACAACTTTATAATAGAAATTTTTGATCTCAAAATTGGTGAAAAACATTACCGAAAACGCTCAAATTTCTCAAACTGATGTCCCCCGGTATAGAGAATTGACCTTCCAAATTTGAAGTCGGTACTATAAATAGTTTTTGAAAAAAAAACACTTTTCCGAGCAAAAAAAAAGACCCTGTATATATAATATATATATATAAAGGGGCGCAAAATCTTACGCGGCGTGGGGGCGCTACTAACCCAAGCTCCGCCACTGCATCGCATAGCATCGCATCACATTAAATCACATCGCATTACATCGCATCGCATTACATCACATCGTATTACATCGCGTTACATTGCATCGCATCGCATTACATCGCGTTACATTGAATTGCATCGCATCGCATCACATTGAATTACATCGCATCGCATTACATCGCGTTACATTGCATCGCATCGCATTACATCGCGTTACATTGTATCACATCGCATCTCATCACATTACATAGCATCACATCACATCGCATCTAATCGCATTGAATTACATCGCATTGCATCGGATCACATCGAATTACATCATATTACATCTCATTACATTACATCGCATAGCATTGCATCGCATCGCATTACCTCGCATCACATTAAATCCCATCGCATCGCATTACATCGCATAAAATTGGATCTCATCGCATTACATCACATCGCATTACATCGCATAGCATTGCATCGCATCGCATCGCATTACATTACATCCCATAGCATTGAATCACATCGCATTACATCGCATAGCATTGCATCGCATTACATTACATCCCATAGCATTGAATCACATCGCATTACATCGCATAGCATAGCATCGCATCGCAATACATCACATAGCATTACGTCGCATTGCGTTACATCGCATCACATTGAATTACATTGAATCGCATTACATAGCATTACATCGCAATAAATCACTTCACATCGCATTACATCTCATTACATAGCATCGCATCGAATTGCATTGAAGTACATTGCATCGTTGTGTTCCAACTAATTACCGCATGACATTTACGAGAGTAAAGGTAGTTGATTTATGATACATGAAATTATTATTATGGTTTATTCAATGCATAAATTTATACAGTTTTTTTTTATATATATCTTTCTTTTTTAGATGCATTGGTTATCCCCACCACATAGGCTTTTCGCGTGTGCGTGGTGGAGTATTACAAATTGAATACATTTAATACATTAGTATTTACAAGATGAATGGCGAGGTAAACATTTATAGATCGTTCGGTCGACTGCCCCGTTCCAGATCGTGCAGCCGTATTTATACTACGCGTGATCTAGTGATGCGATAAGAATAGCCACTACGGGTTATCTAGTGATAACTATAGTCCAGTTGGTTTTTTAGTTCGTTTTTATATACACAACATCTTACGTTAACGCAAAAATTCATCAATAGTTTTTGAACCAATTAATACAGACACTGAATTAATATAGCAAGCACGCAAACACTGAAACATTTGGCATAAAAGCCACTGTGCATGTGCGAAGGTAATGCAAGGAGCAGCATAGCATTGATTGTTTGTGGTGATTTTAGAAAATACCTCCATGGTTACTACAATCATCCTACATTATTCTACTTCATTGCTACAAGAATTAAATTAATATGAAATAAAAATTCATAATTCAATTATTATTAAATACAAATTAAGAATAGAATTAATATGAAATGAAAATTAATAATTCAATTATAAAAAATACAAATTAAGAATAGAATTAATATGAAATTAAAATTAATAATTCAATTATAAAAAATACAAATTAAGAATAGAATTAATATGAAATTAAAATTAATAATTCAATTATAAAAAATACAAATTAAGAATAGAATTAATATTAAATAAAAATTAAGAATTAAACTAATATTAAATAAAAATTAAGAATGTAATTAGTATTAATTAAACACTAAATTAATATTTAGAAATTAGGAATGGAATCAGTATTAATTAAACATTAAATCAATATCACATATCGTTATTTTGATACAGTACTTTTTTATTTATCCAACCTTAACATTTCTACCAGGTTTTCAAATTTTTATTTCTAAAGAACGAATAAATAGATACCGATCTGATCTGTTCTTTTCCCCCAGATAAGATATCGCAACTGATATGGGAGTCGGTTGGAAGCACTAGTCTAATCGAGTGTTATCTTTTTAATTTTTTAAAATAAAATCTTTTTGAAAATTTCGAGAATTTATTACTGACTTTGATCTAATATATTGCCTATTAGAAATCGTTTAGACATAAAGTGTAGTACACCAAATTAAAGCTTACTTTAAGAGCATTTTTATGAATGTCTAAAATCCAAAATCAAAGTTTGCCCTCATCACGAAATTGACCGTCGAAAATGACCCCCCGTTGAATAAAAATCACGAAGTTTTAACTTGGTATAATAAAACGGTAATATTTAGAAAATAATAATCAAGGTTTTCGAAATCAGCGCTATGTGTTACCCTAAAATCGAGAGTTTCATAGTAATCATCGAAATATTCTTCAATTTATTATTTAAAATGTTTGCGGGTGTGAAAATGAACTTTTCAAGAGTTTGAAAAAGTGACTTATTTTCGAAAGGCTATAGTTACGCAACCGCTGCATCGATTTCACCCAAAATTTCAATTTCCCCATGGTTTTGTCAATAGTTTAGGCAGGAGTGAGTGAGTGAGTGAGTGAGTGAGTGAGTGAGTGAGTGAGTGAGTGAGTGAGTGAGTGAGTGAGTGAGTGAGTGAGTGAGTGAGTGAGTGAGTGAGTGAGTGAGTGAGTGAGTGAGTGAGTGAGTGAGTGAGTGAGTGAGTGAGTGAGTGAGTGAGTGAGTGAGTGAGTGAGTGAGTGAGTGAGTGAGTGAGTGAGTGAGTGAGTGAGTGAGTGAGTGAGTGAGTGAGTGAGTGAGTGAGTGAGTGAGTGAGTGAGTGAGTGAGTGAGTGAGTGAGTGAGTGAGTGAGTGAGTGAGTGAGTGAGTGAGTGAGTGAGTGAGTGAGTGAGTGAGTGAGTGAGTGAGTGAGTGAGTGAGTGAGTGAGTGAGTGAGTGAGTGAGTGAGTGAGTGAGTGAGTGAGTGAGTGAGTGAGTGAGTGAGTGAGTGAGTGAGTGAGTGAGTGAGTGAGTGAGTGAGTGAGTGAGTGAGTGAGTGAGTGAGTGAGTGAGTGAGTGAGTGAGTGAGTGAGTGAGTGAGTGAGTGAGTGAGTGAGTGAGTGAGTGAGTGAGTGAGTGAGTGAGTGAGTGAGTGAGTGAGTGAGTGAGTGAGTGAGTGAGTGAGTGAGTGAGTGAGTGAGTGAGTGAGTGAGTGAGTGAGTGAGTGAGTGAGTGAGTGAGTGAGTGAGTGAGTGAGTGAGTGAGTGAGTGAGTGAGTGAGTGAGTGAGTGAGTGAGTGAGTGAGTGAGTGAGTGAGTGAGTGAGTGAGTGAGTGAGTGAGTGAGTGAGTGAGTGAGTGAGTGAGTGAGTGAGTGAGTGAGTGAGTGAGTGAGTGAGTGAGTGAGTGAGTGAGTGAGTGAGTGAGTGAGTGAGTGAGTGAGTGAGTGAGTGAGTGAGTGAGTGAGTGAGTGAGTGAGTGAGTGAGTGAGTGAGTGAGTGAGTGAGTGAGTGAGTGAGTGAGTGAGTGAGTGAGTGAGTGAGTGAGTGAGTGAGTGAGTGAGTGAGTGAGTGAGTGAGTGAGTGAGTGAGTGAGTGAGTGAGTGAGTGAGTGAGTGAGTGAGTGAGTGAGTGAGTGAGTGAGTGAGTGAGTGAGTGAGTGAGTGAGTGAGTGAGTGAGTGAGTGAGTGAGTGAGTGAGTGAGTGAGTGAGTGAGTGAGTGAGTGAGTGAGTGAGTGAGTGAGTGAGTGAGTGAGTGAGTGAGTGAGTGAGTGAGTGAGTGAGTGAGTGAGTGAGTGAGTGAGTGAGTGAGTGAGTGAGTGAGTGAGTGAGTGAGTGAGTGAGTGAGTGAGTGAGTGAGTGAGTGAGTGAGTGAGTGAGTGAGTGAGTGAGTGAGTGAGTGAGTGAGTGAGTGAGTGAGTGAGTGAGTGAGTGAGTGAGTGAGTGAGTGAGTGAGTGAGTGAGTGAGTGAGTGAGTGAGTGAGTGAGTGAGTGAGTGAGTGAGTGAGTGAGTGAGTGAGTGAGTGAGTGAGTGAGTGAGTGAGTGAGTGAGTGAGTGAGTGAGTGAGTGAGTGAGTGAGTGAGTGAGTGAGTGAGTGAGTGAGTGAGTGAGTGAGTGAGTGAGTGAGTGAGTGAGTGAGTGAGTGAGTGAGTGAGTGAGTGAGTGAGTGAGTGAGTGAGTGAGTGAGTGAGTGAGTGAGTGAGTGAGTGAGTGAGTGAGTGAGTGAGTGAGTGAGTGAGTGAGTGAGTGAGTGAGTGAGTGAGTGAGTGAGTGAGTGAGTGAGTGAGTGAGTGAGTGAGTGAGTGAGTGAGTGAGTGAGTGAGTGAGTGAGTGAGTGAGTGAGTGAGTGAGTGAGTGAGTGAGTGAGTGAGTGAGTGAGTGAGTGAGTGAGTGAGTGAGTGAGTGAGTGAGTGAGTGAGTGAGTGAGTGAGTGAGTGAGTGAGTGAGTGAGTGAGTGAGTGAGTGAGTGAGTGAGTGAGTGAGTGAGTGAGTGAGTGAGTGAGTGAGTGAGTGAGTGAGTGAGTGAGTGAGTGAGTGAGTGAGTGAGTGAGTGAGTGAGTGAGTGAGTGAGTGAGTGAGTGAGTGAGTGAGTGAGTGAGTGAGTGAGTGAGTGAGTGAGTGAGTGAGTGAGTGAGTGAGTGAGTGAGTGAGTGAGTGAGTGAGTGAGTGAGTGAGTGAGTGAGTGAGTGAGTGAGTGAGTGAGTGAGTGAGTGAGTGAGTGAGTGAGTGAGTGAGTGAGTGAGTGAGTGAGTGAGTGAGTGAGTGAGTGAGTGAGTGAGTGAGTGAGTGAGTGAGTGAGTGAGTGAGTGAGTGAGTGAGTGAGTGAGTGAGTGAGTGAGTGAGTGAGTGAGTGAGTGAGTGAGTGAGTGAGTGAGTGAGTGAGTGAGTGAGTGAGTGAGTGAGTGAGTGAGTGAGTGAGTGAGTGAGTGAGTGAGTGAGTGAGTGAGTGAGTGAGTGAGTGAGTGAGTGAGTGAGTGAGTGAGTGAGTGAGTGAGTGAGTGAGTGAGTGAGTGAGTGAGTGAGTGAGTGAGTGAGTGAGTGAGTGAGTGAGTGAGTGAGTGAGTGAGTGAGTGAGTGAGTGAGTGAGTGAGTGAGTGAGTGAGTGAGTGAGTGAGTGAGTGAGTGAGTGAGTGAGTGAGTGAGTGAGTGAGTGAGTGAGTGAGTGAGTGAGTGAGTGAGTGAGTGAGTGAGTGAGTGAGTGAGTGAGTGAGTGAGTGAGTGAGTGAGTGAGTGAGTGAGTGAGTGAGTGAGTGAGTGAGTGAGTGAGTGAGTGAGTGAGTGAGTGAGTGAGTGAGTGAGTGAGTGAGTGAGTGAGTGAGTGAGTGAGTGAGTGAGTGAGTGAGTGAGTGAGTGAGTGAGTGAGTGAGTGAGTGAGTGAGTGAGTGAGTGAGTGAGTGAGTGAGTGAGTGAGTGAGTGAGTGAGTGAGTGAGTGAGTGAGTGAGTGAGTGAGTGAGTGAGTGAGTGAGTGAGTGAGTGAGTGAGTGAGTGAGTGAGTGAGTGAGTGAGTGAGTGAGTGAGTGAGTGAGTGAGTGAGTGAGTGAGTGAGTGAGTGAGTGAGTGAGTGAGTGAGTGAGTGAGTGAGTGAGTGAGTGAGTGAGTGAGTGAGTGAGTGAGTGAGTGAGTGAGTGAGTGAGTGAGTGAGTGAGTGAGTGTGTGTGTGTGTGTGTGTGTGTGTGTGTGTGTGTGTGTGTGTGTGTGTGTGTGTGTGTGTGTGTGTGTGTGTGTGTGTGTGTGTGTGTGTGTGTGTGTGTGTGTGTGTGTGTGTGTGTGTGTGTGTGTGTGTGTGTGTGTGTGTGTGTGTGTGTGTGTGTGTGTGTGTGTGTGTGTGTGTGTGTGTGTGTGTGTGTGTGTGTGTGTGTGTGTGTGTGTGTGTGTGTGTGTGTGTGTGTGTGTGTGTGTGTGTGTGTGTGTGTGTGTGTGTGTGTGTGTGTGTGTGTGTGTGTGTGTGTGTGTGTGTGTGTGTGTGTGTGTGTGTGTGTGTGTGTGTGTGTGTGTGTGTGTGTGTGTGTGTGTGTGTGTGTGTGTGTGTGTGTGTGTGTGTGTGTGTGTGTGTGTGTGTGTGTGTGTGTGTGTGTGTGTGTGTGTGTGTGTGTGTGTGTGTGTGTGTGTGTGTGTGTGTGTGTGTGTGTGTGTGTGTGTGTGTGTGTGTGTGTGTGTGTGTGTGTGTGTGTGTGTGTGTGTGTGTGTGTGTGTGTGTGTGTGTGTGTGTGTGTGTGTGTGTGTGTGTGTGTGTGTGTGTGTGTGTGTGTGTGTGTGTGTGTGTGTGTGTGTGTGTGTGTGTGTGTGTGTGTGTGTGTGTGTGTGTGTGTGTGTGTGTGTGTGTGTGTGTGTGTGTGTGTGTGTGTGTGTGTGTGTGTGTGTGTGTGTGTGTGTGTGTGTGTGTGTGTGTGTGTGTGTGTGTGTGTGTGTGTGTGTGTGTGTGTGTGTGTGTGTGTGTGTGTGTGTGTGTGTGTGTGTGTGTGTGTGTGTGTGTGTGTGTGTGTGTGTGTGTGTGTGTGTGTGTGTGTGTGTGTGTGTGTGTGTGTGTGTGTGTGTGTGTGTGTGTGTGTGTGTGTGTGTGTGTGTGTGTGTGTGTGTGTGTGTGTGTGTGTGTGTGTGTGTGTGTGTGTGTGTGTGTGTGTGTGTGTGTGTGTGTGTGTGTGTGTGTGTGTGTGTGTGTGTGTGTGTGTGTGTGTGTGTGTGTGTGTGTGTGTGTGTGTGTGTGTGTGTGTGTGTGTGTGTGTGTGTGTGTGTGTGTGTGTGTGTGTGTGTGTGTGTGTGTGTGTGTGTGTGTGTGTGTGTGTGTGTGTGTGTGTGTGTGTGTGTGTGTGTGTGTGTGTGTGTGTGTGTGTGTGTGTGTGTGTGTGTGTGTGTGTGTGTGTGTGTGTGTGTGTGTGTGTGTGTGTGTGTGTGTGTGTATACATATACATATGTATAGTTAGTTCGAGACTCTCGAAAGGTACTCACAACGTCGATTAAAGACTAATATCCACACTATATGAAAATCAAAGTTAAGGACCTCATATGTATAGTTCTTTCTAGACACTCGAAAGGTACTCACAACGTCGATTAAAGACTAATATCACACACTATATGAAATCGAACTTAAGGACCTCATATGTATAGTTAGTTCGAGACACTTGAAAGGTACTCACAACGTCGATTAAAGACTAATATCACACACTATATGAAATCGAACTTAAGGACCTCACATGTATAATTAGTTCGAGACACTCGAAAGGTACTCACAACGTCGATTAAAGACTAATATCACACACTATATGGAAATCAAAGTTAAGGACCTCATATGTATAGTTCTTTCTAGACACTCGAAAGGTACTCACAACGTCGATTAAAGACTAATATCACACACTATATGAAATCGAACTTAAGGACCTCACATGTATAATTAGTTCGAGACACTCGAAAGGTACTCACAACGTCGATTAAAGACTAATATCACACACTATATGAAATCGAGCTTAAGGACCTCATATGTATAGTTAGTTCGAGACACTTGAAAGGTACTCACAACGTCGATTAAAGACTAATATCACACACTATATGAAATCGAACTTAAGTACCTCATATGTATAGTTCGTTCTAGACACTCGAAAGGTAATCACAACGTCGATTAAAGACTAATATCACACACTATATGAAATCGAAATTAAGGACCTCATATGTATAGTTAGTTCGAGACACTTGAAAGGTACTCACAACGTCGATTAAAGACTAATATCACACACTATATGAAATCGAACTTAAGGACCTCATATTTATAGTTAGTTCGAGACACTCGAAAGGTACTCACAACGTCGATTAAAGACTAATATCACACACTATATGAAATCGAACTTAAGGACCTCACATGTATAGTTCGTTCTAGACACTCGAAAGGTACTCACAACGTCGATTAAAGACTAATATCACACACTATATAAAATCGAACATAAGGACCTCACATGTATAGTTCGTTCTAGACACTCGTAAGGTACTCACAACGTCGATTAAAGACTAATATCACACACTATATGAAATCGAACTTAAGGACCTCATATTTATAGTTAGTTCGAGACGCTCGAAAGGTACTCACTACGTCGATTAAAGACTTATATCACACACTATATGAAATCGAACTTAAGGACCTCACATGTATAGTTCGTTCTAGACACTCGAAAGGTACTCACAACGTCGATTAAAGACTAATATCACACACTATATAAAATCGAACATAAGGACCTCACATGTATAGTTCGTTCTAGACACTCGTAAGGTACTCACAACGTCGATTAAAGACTAATATCACACACTATATGAAATCGAACTTAAGGACCTCATATGTATAGTTAGTTCGAGACTCTCGAAAGGTACTCACAACGTCGATTAAAGACTAATATCCACAATATATGAAAATCAAAGTTAAGGACCTCATATGTATAGTTCTTTCTAGACATTCGAAAGGTACTCACAACGTCGATTAAAGACTAATATCACATACTATATGAAATCTAACTTAAGGACCTCACATGTATAATTAGTTCGAGACACTCGAAAGGTACTCACAACGTCGATTAAAGACTAATATCACACACTATATGGAAATCAAAGTTAAGGACCTCATATGTATAGTTCTTTCTAGACACTCTAAAGGTACTCACAACGTCGATTAAAGACTAATATCACACACTATATGAAATCGAACTTAAGGACCTCACATGTATAATTAGTTCGAGACACTCGAAAGGTACTCACAACGTCGATTAAAGACTAATATCACACACTATATGGAAATCAAAGTTAAGGACCTCATATGTATAGTTCTTTCTAGACACTCGAAAGGTACTCACAACGTCGATTAAAGACTAATATCACACACTATATGAAATCGAACTTAAGGACCTCACATGTATAGTTCGTTCTAGACACTCGTAAGGTACTCACAACGTCGATTAAAGACTAATATCACACACTATATGAAATCGAACTTAAGGACCTCATATGTATAGTTAGTTCGAGACTCTCGAAAGGTACTCACAACGTCGATTAAAGACTAATATCCACACTATATGAAAATCAAAGTTAAGGACCTCATATGTATAGTTCTTTCTAGACACTCGAAAGGTACTCACAACGTCGATTAAAGACTAATATCACACACTATATGAAATCGAACTTAAGGACCTCATATGTATAGTTCTTTCTAGACACTCTAAAGGTACTCACAACGTCGATTAAAGACTAATATCACACACTATATGAAATCGAACTTAAGGACCTCACATGTATAATTAGTTCGAGACACTCGAAAGGTACTCACAACGTCGATTAAAGACTAATATCACACACTATATGGAAATCAAAGTTAAGGACCTCATATGTATAGTTCTTTCTAGACACTCGAAAGGTACTCACAACGTCGATTAAAGACTAATATCACACACTATATGAAATCGAACTTAAGGACCTCACATGTATAGTTCGTTCTAGACACTCGTAAGGTACTCACAACGTCGATTAAAGACTAATATCACACACTATATGAAATCGAACTTAAGGACCTCATATGTATAGTTAGTTCGAGACTCTCGAAAGGTACTCACAACGTCGATTAAAGACTAATATCCACACTATATGAAAATCAAAGTTAAGGACCTCATATGTATAGTTCTTTCTAGACACTCGAAAGGTACTCACAACGTCGATTAAAGACTAATATCACACACTATATGAAATCGAACTTAAGGACCTCATATGTATAGTTAGTTCGAGACTCTCGAAAGGTACTCACAACGTCGATTAAAGACTAATATCCACACTATATGAAAATCAAAGTTAAGGACCTCATATGTATAGTTCTTTCTAGACACTCGAAAGGTACTCACAACGTCGATTAAAGACTAATATCACACACTATATGAAATCGAACTTAAGGACCTCACATGTATAGTTCGTTCTAGACACTCGTAAGGTACTCACAACGTCGATTAAAGACTAATATCACACACTATATGAAATCGAACTTAAGGACCTCACATGAATAGTTAGTTCGAGACACTCGAAAGGTACTCACAACGTCGATTAAAGACTAATATCACACACTATATGAAATCGAACTTAAGGACCTCACATGTATAGTTCGTTCTAGACACTCGAAAGGTACTCACAACGTCGATTAAAGACTAATATCACAAACTATATGAAATCAAACTTAAGGACCTCATATGTATAGTTAGTTCTAGACACTCGAAAGGTACTCACAACGTCGATTAAAGACTAATATCACACACTATATGAAATCGAACTTAAGGACCTCATATTTATAGTTAGTTCGAGACACTCGAAAGGTACTCACAACGTCGATTAAAGACTAATATCACACACTATATGAAATCGAGCTTAAGGACCTCATATGTATAGTTAGTTCGAGACACTTGAAAGGTACTCACAACGTCGATTAAAGACTAATATCACACACTATATGAAATCGAACTTAAGTACCTCATATGTATAGTTCGTTCTAGACACTCGAAAGGTAATCACAACGTCGATTAAAGACTAATATCACACACTATATGAAATCGAAATTAAGGACCTCATATGTATAGTTAGTTCGAGACACTTGAAAGGTACTCACAACGTCGATTAAAGACTAATATCACACACTATATGAAATCGAACTTAAGGACCTCATATTTATAGTTAGTTCGAGACACTCGAAAGGTACTCACAACGTCGATTAAAGACTAATATCACACACTATATGAAATCGAACTTAAGGACCTCACATGTATAGTTCGTTCTAGACACTCGAAAGGTACTCACAACGTCGATTAAAGACTAATATCACACACTATATAAAATCGAACATAAGGACCTCACATGTATAGTTCGTTCTAGACACTCGTAAGGTACTCACAACGTCGATTAAAGACTAATATCACACACTATATGAAATCGAACTTAAGGACCTCATATTTATAGTTAGTTCGAGACGCTCGAAAGGTACTCACTACGTCGATTAAAGACTTATATCACACACTATATGAAATCGAACTTAAGGACCTCACATGTATAGTTCGTTCTAGACACTCGAAAGGTACTCACAACGTCGATTAAAGACTAATATCACACACTATATAAAATCGAACATAAGGACCTCACATGTATAGTTCGTTCTAGACACTCGTAAGGTACTCACAACGTCGATTAAAGACTAATATCACACACTATATGAAATCGAACTTAAGGACCTCATATGTATAGTTAGTTCGAGACTCTCGAAAGGTACTCACAACGTCGATTAAAGACTAATATCCACAATATATGAAAATCAAAGTTAAGGACCTCATATGTATAGTTCTTTCTAGACATTCGAAAGGTACTCACAACGTCGATTAAAGACTAATATCACATACTATATGAAATCTAACTTAAGGACCTCACATGTATAATTAGTTCGAGACACTCGAAAGGTACTCACAACGTCGATTAAAGACTAATATCACACACTATATGGAAATCAAAGTTAAGGACCTCATATGTATAGTTCTTTCTAGACACTCTAAAGGTACTCACAACGTCGATTAAAGACTAATATCACACACTATATGAAATCGAACTTAAGGACCTCACATGTATAATTAGTTCGAGACACTCGAAAGGTACTCACAACGTCGATTAAAGACTAATATCACACACTATATGGAAATCAAAGTTAAGGACCTCATATGTATAGTTCTTTCTAGACACTCGAAAGGTACTCACAACGTCGATTAAAGACTAATATCACACACTATATGAAATCGAACTTAAGGACCTCACATGTATAGTTCGTTCTAGACACTCGTAAGGTACTCACAACGTCGATTAAAGACTAATATCACACACTATATGAAATCGAACTTAAGGACCTCATATGTATAGTTAGTTCGAGACTCTCGAAAGGTACTCACAACGTCGATTAAAGACTAATATCCACACTATATGAAAATCAAAGTTAAGGACCTCATATGTATAGTTCTTTCTAGACACTCGAAAGGTACTCACAACGTCGATTAAAGACTAATATCACACACTATATGAAATCGAACTTAAGGACCTCATATGTATAGTTAGTTCGAGACACTTGAAAGGTACTCACAACGTCGATTAAAGACTAATATCACACACTATATGAAATCGAACTTAAGGACCTCACATGTATAATTAGTTCGAGACACTCGAAAGGTACTCACAACGTCGATTAAAGACTAATATCACACACTATATGGAAATCAAAGTTAAGGACCTCATATGTATAGTTCTTTCTAGACACTCGAAAGGTACTCACAACGTCGATTAAAGACTAATATCACACACTATATGAAATCGAACTTAAGGACCTCACATGTATAATTAGTTCGAGACACTCGAAAGGTACTCACAACGTCGATTAAAGACTAATATCACACACTATATGAAATCGAGCTTAAGGACCTCATATGTATAGTTAGTTCGAGACACTTGAAAGGTACTCACAACGTCGATTAAAGACTAATATCACACACTATATGAAATCGAACTTAAGTACCTCATATGTATAGTTCGTTCTAGACACTCGAAAGGTAATCACAACGTCGATTAAAGACTAATATCACACACTATATGAAATCGAAATTAAGGACCTCATATGTATAGTTAGTTCGAGACACTTGAAAGGTACTCACAACGTCGATTAAAGACTAATATCACACACTATATGAAATCGAACTTAAGGACCTCATATTTATAGTTAGTTCGAGACACTCGAAAGGTACTCACAACGTCGATTAAAGACTAATATCACACACTATATGAAATCGAACTTAAGGACCTCACATGTATAGTTCGTTCTAGACACTCGAAAGGTACTCACAACGTCGATTAAAGACTAATATCACACACTATATAAAATCGAACATAAGGACCTCACATGTATAGTTCGTTCTAGACACTCGTAAGGTACTCACAACGTCGATTAAAGACTAATATCACACACTATATGAAATCGAACTTTGGGACCTCATATTTATAGTTAGTTCGAGACGCTCGAAAGGTACTCACTACGTCGATTAAAGACTTATATCACACACTATATGAAATCGAACTTAAGGACCTCACATGTATAGTTCGTTCTAGACACTCGAAAGGTACTCACAACGTCGATTAAAGACTAATATCACACACTATATAAAATCGAACATAAGGACCTCACATGTATAGTTCGTTCTAGACACTCGTAAGGTACTCACAACGTCGATTAAAGACTAATATCACACACTATATGAAATCGAACTTAAGGACCTCATATGTATAGTTAGTTCGAGACTCTCGAAAGGTACTCACAACGTCGATTAAAGACTAATATCCACAATATATGAAAATCAAAGTTAAGGACCTCATATGTATAGTTCTTTCTAGACATTCGAAAGGTACTCACAACGTCGATTAAAGACTAATATCACATACTATATGAAATCTAACTTAAGGACCTCACATGTATAATTAGTTCGAGACACTCGAAAGGTACTCACAACGTCGATTAAAGACTAATATCACACACTATATGGAAATCAAAGTTAAGGACCTCATATGTATAGTTCTTTCTAGACACTCTAAAGGTACTCACAACGTCGATTAAAGACTAATATCACACACTATATGAAATCGAACTTAAGGACCTCACATGTATAATTAGTTCGAGACACTCGAAAGGTACTCACAACGTCGATTAAAGACTAATATCACACACTATATGGAAATCAAAGTTAAGGACCTCATATGTATAGTTCTTTCTAGACACTCGAAAGGTACTCACAACGTCGATTAAAGACTAATATCACACACTATATGAAATCGAACTTAAGGACCTCACATGTATAGTTCGTTCTAGACACTCGTAAGGTACTCACAACGTCGATTAAAGACTAATATCACACACTATATGAAATCGAACTTAAGGACCTCATATGTATAGTTAGTTCGAGACTCTCGAAAGGTACTCACAACGTCGATTAAAGACTAATATCCACACTATATGAAAATCAAAGTTAAGGACCTCATATGTATAGTTCTTTCTAGACACTCGAAAGGTACTCACAACGTCGATTAAAGACTAATATCACACACTATATGAAATCGAACTTAAGGACCTCATATGTATAGTTAGTTCGAGACACTTGAAAGGTACTCACAACGTCGATTAAAGACTAATATCACACACTATATGAAATCGAACTTAAGGACCTCACATGTATAATTAGTTCGAGACACTCGAAAGGTACTCACAACGTCGATTAAAGACTAATATCACACACTATATGGAAATCAAAGTTAAGGACCTCATATGTATAGTTCTTTCTAGACACTCGAAAGGTACTCACAACGTCGATTAAAGACTAATATCACACACTATATGAAATCGAACTTAAGGACCTCACATGTATAATTAGTTCGAGACACTCGAAAGGTACTCACAACGTCGATTAAAGACTAATATCACACACTATATGAAATCGAGCTTAAGGACCTCATATGTATAGTTAGTTCGAGACACTTGAAAGGTACTCACAACGTCGATTAAAGACTAATATCACACACTATATGAAATCGAACTTAAGTACCTCATATGTATAGTTCGTTCTAGACACTCGAAAGGTAATCACAACGTCGATTAAAGACTAATATCACACACTATATGAAATCGAAATTAAGGACCTCATATGTATAGTTAGTTCGAGACACTTGAAAGGTACTCACAACGTCGATTAAAGACTAATATCACACACTATATGAAATCGAACTTAAGGACCTCATATTTATAGTTAGTTCGAGACACTCGAAAGGTACTCACAACGTCGATTAAAGACTAATATCACACACTATATGAAATCGAACTTAAGGACCTCACATGTATAGTTCGTTCTAGACACTCGAAAGGTACTCACAACGTCGATTAAAGACTAATATCACACACTATATAAAATCGAACATAAGGACCTCACATGTATAGTTCGTTCTAGACACTCGTAAGGTACTCACAACGTCGATTAAAGACTAATATCACACACTATATGAAATCGAACTTAAGGACCTCATATTTATAGTTAGTTCGAGACGCTCGAAAGGTACTCACTACGTCGATTAAAGACTTATATCACACACTATATGAAATCGAACTTAAGGACCTCACATGTATAGTTCGTTCTAGACACTCGAAAGGTACTCACAACGTCGATTAAAGACTAATATCACACACTATATAAAATCGAACATAAGGACCTCACATGTATAGTTCGTTCTAGACACTCGTAAGGTACTCACAACGTCGATTAAAGACTAATATCACACACTATATGAAATCGAACTTAAGGACCTCATATGTATAGTTAGTTCGAGACTCTCGAAAGGTACTCACAACGTCGATTAAAGACTAATATCCACAATATATGAAAATCAAAGTTAAGGACCTCATATGTATAGTTCTTTCTAGACATTCGAAAGGTACTCACAACGTCGATTAAAGACTAATATCACATACTATATGAAATCTAACTTAAGGACCTCACATGTATAATTAGTTCGAGACACTCGAAAGGTACTCACAACGTCGATTAAAGACTAATATCACACACTATATGGAAATCAAAGTTAAGGACCTCATATGTATAGTTCTTTCTAGACACTCTAAAGGTACTCACAACGTCGATTAAAGACTAATATCACACACTATATGAAATCGAACTTAAGGACCTCACATGTATAATTAGTTCGAGACACTCGAAAGGTACTCACAACGTCGATTAAAGACTAATATCACACACTATATGGAAATCAAAGTTAAGGACCTCATATGTATAGTTCTTTCTAGACACTCGAAAGGTACTCACAACGTCGATTAAAGACTAATATCACACACTATATGAAATCGAACTTAAGGACCTCACATGTATAGTTCGTTCTAGACACTCGTAAGGTACTCACAACGTCGATTAAAGACTAATATCACACACTATATGAAATCGAACTTAAGGACCTCATATGTATAGTTAGTTCGAGACTCTCGAAAGGTACTCACAACGTCGATTAAAGACTAATATCCACACTATATGAAAATCAAAGTTAAGGACCTCATATGTATAGTTCTTTCTAGACACTCGAAAGGTACTCACAACGTCGATTAAAGACTAATATCACACACTATATGAAATCGAACTTAAGGACCTCATATGTATAGTTAGTTCGAGACACTTGAAAGGTACTCACAACGTCGATTAAAGACTAATATCACACACTATATGAAATCGAACTTAAGGACCTCACATGTATAATTAGTTCGAGACACTCGAAAGGTACTCACAACGTCGATTAAAGACTAATATCACACACTATATGGAAATCAAAGTTAAGGACCTCATATGTATAGTTCTTTCTAGACACTCGAAAGGTACTCACAACGTCGATTAAAGACTAATATCACACACTATATGAAATCGAACTTAAGGACCTCACATGTATAATTAGTTCGAGACACTCGAAAGGTACTCACAACGTCGATTAAAGACTTATATCACACACTATATGGAAATCAAAGTTAAGGACCTCATATGTATAGTTCTTTCTAGACACTCGAAAGGTACTCACAACGTCGATTAAAGACTAATATCACACACTATATGAAATCGAACTTAAGGACCTCACATGTATAATTAGTTCGAGACACTCGAAAGGTACTCACAACGTCGATTAAAGACTAATATCACACACTATATGAAATCGAACTTAAGGACCTCATATTTATAGTTAGTTCGAGACTCTCGTAAGGTACTCACAACGTCGATTAAAGACTAATATCACACACTATATGGAAATCAAAGTTAAGGACCTCATAAGTATAGTTCTTTCTAGACACTCGAAAGGTACTCACAACGTCGATTAAAGACTAATATCACACACTATATGAAATCGAACTTAAGGACCTCATATGTATAGTTAGTTCGAGACACTTGAAAGGTACTCACAACGTCGATTAAAGACTAATATCACACACTATATGAAATCGAACTTAAGGACCTCATATTTATAGTTAATTCGAGACACTCGAAAGGTACTCACAACGTCGATTAAAGACTAATATCACACACTATATGAAATCGAAATTAAGGACCTCATATGTATAGTTAGTTCGAGACACTCGAAAGGTACTCACAACGTCGATTAAAGACCAATATTACACACTATACGAAAATGAAAGTTAAGGACCTCATTTGTGTAGTTAGTTCAAGACCTTCGTAAGGTACTCACAACGTCGTTTGACACACGATTATAAAATCAAAGTTTAGGCCCTCATATGTATAGTTCGTTGTAGAGTAGACACATAAAAGGTACTCACAACGTCGTTTGACACACGATTAGAAAATCAAAGTTTAAAACCTCATATGTATAGTTCGTTCTAGACACTCGAAAGGTACTCACAACGTCGATTAAAGATTAATACACACACTATATGAAAATCAAATTTAAGAACCTCATATGTGTAGTTAGTTATAATCGACGCTACCTGGTAAAGAAAAAGAACCAATCGCTTTGTGCCTTCCCCCTCTCTACGAAGCTGTTTCCGGTGGCATACATCAACGGATTTGTACGGATTGATCAGTTTTCCCACCATGTGGTTTCGTGTTGTTGGTTTGAACAGTGACTAGCTTAACGCTAAAATAACAATAATTTCAAACTTAGGGGTCTTCATACCAGGGGCGTAGGAACGTTCTAGAAGTTTGAGGGGGCAAAGAGAAACGAAAAGTGGTCTGGATAATGGTTTTGAATTTTTAATGGGGTGTAGCTTCTCCGAATGCATGTGTACTGTTTACTACTTTTTAAATTGGCGGGAAAAGATTGAAATTTAAACACAGTGAGGTTCTATTAACTGTATATGCTTTTAAAATGATAATTTGAGCCTTTTGAAAATTTCCCAAAAAATTTCTAGGTAGGGGCATTGCCCACCCTCTGCCCCTCCCGGTTCCTACGCCTCTGCTTCATACACTCAAAATAGTATGAGTGTAACTACGGTTTGAAAAATAACCACCTGTATTAAAGCCCACCATTTTTGATATTGACATAAATATATTGATTTATTTAGTTAAATCAATAAAATATCATCTTCGCACCCAGGGGTGCAAGGGGCCCGGGCCCCCTTCAGAGAGAAGAAATTAATTTACAAAGCAGTTTTCCGACTAACGGGTGGACGTCGAAGTTGTCACCCCCCACCCCTCAGAAAATATTTCTGGGTGCGCCACTGGTTTCTATTATTACATATTTTTAAATATATTTTAACTTAATAAGCAAACCTTCGCGAATGTACACTAATTTATTTACAATTATAGTACCGCGTACAATTAATATGTAACTTTGGAAGTCACACGAATTTTTAAGGTACAAACTAAAAATCTAAAAGTTAAAATAATAGACAAATTCTGCAAACCCATTTCTAGGTGTTTACGCGAACGTCGACCAATCTCTAGAACGTTGCAGACGTTTGTGTTGGCTGAATCTGTCTATTAACGGCTTTTTTTCGGGTAAAAGCAAGGATTCTATATTTTAGAAGGATAGGAAGTTACTAGGTTCCCCTGTTTAAATGGCCTGGCGGGAAGAGCGTGGAGTTTTACAAAAGAGTGACGTAACTTTTAACGCTTTTATTTCCCCTAACGCGAAATGGGCTTTGGCGCCTTCACGAATAGAGATATTTGACCTTGGGTCGGTAATATTTGGAAGGAGCTACTGAGCAGTCGCGCGTTTTCTTCCCGGCGCGAAAGTATAGAATCCTTGGTAAAAGTACCACTACATGCTATAGCCATAAAACATGCATTAGTAGAGATGCGCAATTAAATTTTTTTTAGAGTGGAATGTTACTTTTTCATATTTTAAGCTACCGAAGTATGTCGATAAATAATATATTTACTGCGGGCGAAATTTCAATGTAGGCTAAAATGAATTGTGGAAATGTTTCTGTAGAACAGAGAGCCGAATATAGGTGATAGGTAAAAATCTACACTTCAAAAGCTTCGGCCCGAAACAACCAAAGGGCAAAGTCTTGATTCTGGGTTCGAGGGTGACGCGTTATACAGCGAGTGAAAGGGATGTAAAGTGATGACCGTCACAACCAAGAAAACCGTAAAATTTTCAATTTAGCTAAGTTTTCTGTGGTGTTTATATGGAAAATATTTAGCGAGGTTGGGCGTTTGTAGAGTTTTCTGTTCCTGTAGTTTCCCGGCCGCGTTCAACCTGGCTGGGAGATTTTTCCCCCGCGGGTAGACGTTTTTTCGACAGTCGGACCTATTGATGTTAATTATCTCCTATTTTGTGTTTGTTCCATTGTCCCCCCCCTCGAAATTCTTATAAACCTTTTCCGACTAGTTTATGTTAGACCGTTTTAATATTTTATAAAATATTTTATTCGTTGTTTTGGGATGAAGCGTTTTAATTCATTATTTCAAATAGTGAATTTTTCCGTTATAGTCTTCAAGAAGAATTCGGCCCGAAATTACCACGTGATAACCAATACGAACAGTCACGTTCTGGAGTATAAACAGGATAAATTCAAAGGCCAGTGTGACACTTTGAAGGCCGACTATGTCCTTTTACGGTTTACTCTGTCTTTTCACGGGAATTTGGCTGCCTGCATGGCACGCGTGCTTTACAGACAGCCGACTTCCGGTAAAGAGACGGAGTACACTGACCAATAATGTAATCGGCCTTTAAAACGATGGTTTTAGGTACCATTTTATTTTGTTTCCATCGCCTCCCCCCCCCCCCCAAATCGAATCCAAATAAGTCGGTTTTTTTTACACATGTAGCGGTAGATTCGCGCGCCAAAACGTCATTTCGAATTCCATCATTTTACGAGCCACACTTTATCAGTTGCGTAAATACCACCGGGTTTGGCAGACACGTTTCCCTGGGCCCCCCAAAATTAGGGACCCAAAAATCTATAGTGTTAGAAAGTAATTTCTTCTAAATATAAATACATAAAGACAATCGTCTTTTATTCGTATCCCATAACACGTAGCCTGTGATAACTAAGGGGAATGTTTTGAACTGAAAAAATCTAAAGGTCTATCTCTAACTGAATTCGGTTGATGTAACAACGCGTAATGACGAATGTGAGATACAATTAATACAAACTTTATTTACAAAAAGAAAAAAGTAAAATGTTACAAAAGGATGTCTACAAATTAATATTCGCCGCGACTGGTTTTATTAACGAACAATAATAGTAGTTGCAGTTGTCATTCCGAGTTCACGGGAGATAATTTTGGGCGCTGTTGGTCCGTTGCTGTTTTAGCGTGATTCTGCCTTTTTCCCTCCAATTTAACAAAAGCTAGCTCTTGAAAGATGCTTTACAAAAGGTGGGGCAATATTTTCAAGAAAAGCGAAGGGGAAAAAACCCAAGCCGGAGTGAACGCGACTGAAGCTCGACTGAGCTAACACTCCGGTTGGTAAAGGGGAACGAGCGTCTGATCGTCACAGTCGGCTGAAGAATGTTCCCGCGAAAATCGGCGTTGGAAAATGCACGCTTGTAAAATACAAGGTGTAGGCTTTTGTCGCAAACGTGTAAAGGGTGATACATTTTTATATATATATATATATATATATATATATATATATATATATATATATATATATATATAAATGTGTATATATATATATATATATATATATATATATATATCTAGATTCACAAATCAAATTTATAAAAGAAAAATAGTAAAAATAAAAGGGGGGGAGGTTTTGTTTTAACATAGCCCTACAGTTCATCATATGTTTATTTTCATCCACACAAGCACCACACATTTATTTACTTCGTGTTTTCTGCTATTCTTGAAAGTGATTATTTATTTTTTAAATTCATGGAAAGGCTCAGCTTAAAAAGGTGTTGATTGAGGGCCATTTATTTCAAGTTTAACCCCGGGCCCAAATTCCTATAGTTACGCCACTGCATTCTATACTTTTTTCGTTCAACGTTAACCCAAATTTATGCGACCAATAAATGTTCTCGTATAAATATAATAATTTTTTAAAGAATTTCAGTTTTGAATGCCAGTGGCGTAGCTTCAGATTTTGGGCCCGCCAGCAACTAGACTCCTAGGGCCCTTACCCATTTACCGTTTAGAAATCTATGTAAACTATGGACATAAATTCAAATGGGTCCCCTAGGCCCATGGGCTCGCCCGCATTGCGGAATCTGCTTCCCCGTATCTACGCCACTTTTGAACGCTCCGATGACGTGGCCACTTCAGCGGCACACTATCATAAACTTACATCTATTAACGTAATAACGTTCACGTTACTTATCGTATGTTTCTTATGGTTAAATGAAACTATTAATATTTAAAAAAATGGTTATCAAATGTAAACAAAATTACGAAGAACTTAATTAATCCAAATTAAGCATTGCACAAAATAAATTTTATATACTATCACCATATATAACATAATTACTCATAAGTATGCCACAGTATCTTTATTACATTCAAAAATCTTCACTAACGGTTTGTTTCACTATGAACCAGTAAAAAGGTGAACTACGTTAGATTTTAACCTTTTTATTCATCCTAGTAATTTTGGAAGTCACACTGTTGGCTACTAACATATTTATTTCAGCCAATGGAAAACCTCTAAATTGAGAAGGAATTTTTTGCGTCGGAATTTTAGTCAGCCCAATGTAGCTTTATTGAAATTTATAAACTCGCTCGGTTTGTGCGGATGAAGCTAAATAATGAGTAGTTTAGAAAAATAAAAGGGTGGGGAAAATGACCAATACGGTTCAGTGATCGCTTTCCAAAATGGAACAAGTAGTCGAAGTGGGATATTGCACCAGCGTTTTTAAAACCCATACCGAGCCTAGAAGATTAAGCCTAGGCTCAAAAGAATCTGCAAAGACTCCAACCTTGTAGATGCCCCAGAAAAGCTCAACCTGAATTTCAACTATTTTTTCCAATAAACCTGCTTCTTTTATTTGACAATGCAAATTTATTTTAGAACGTGAGTCTCCGAAAACGTCATTAATTTGCAATTCATTGCATTAACAGCACCGAACACTATATTGTATCTCATTTTAGCTCCTAAGCCTTGGTTGTTCAAACAGGTTGTTAACTAAAGTAATGGCCGTCGATTTATCAGACGTAGAGCTAATTATACGACGGCATTATCGGCATTTGAGATTCGATGACGTCAAATATTACATCAAATATGACGTCAAATATTACGTAGAGTACGGATGACGCAATATCTGGGAAACAAACCGTTAGTGAAGAAATAGAGCTTGTGGCATACTTATGAGTAACTATGTTACATGTGCTATCACTGAAAGTAGGGCCCTCAGTATTATCCCACCGCTAAATTAATTATTGATAGTCTGTATCGGCAATGACCGTATAAATCATTACATCCTAAGAACTAGCAGCTATTTGTTAGTTGAATCGAAACGCATTTAAATCATTATTATTTTTTGTTTCTGGAGGTAATTGTGTTCCTATTTGAACACTAAACGCGCTTTGGCGCGTATATAATGACATAAAATAAAAAAATTATCAACGGATTTCCGGTTTTGGATTCTCCGATTGCCCAAACCCCCGGCGACACAGTTTCAATAGCCGACATCGTTACTTAACAGTTATTATGTTACTTATGCTTCAACGCTAATTTACATAATCGGCTTTTTATATTGCTAAGTTATCATAAATTTTGAAGAAAAATGGGGAAAAATTGGAATGAAGAATGTCAAAAATCACCCTTAGAAGTAACATATTGTCTTAAAATACATTTGCGGCTGTTAGAATTTAAATTGGAAAACCGTTGGTCTCCCACAAAGTTCTGTTTTCATTAAAAGGGACATTGAAGAGAGACCTACTCGATTTAAAAACCCTCATTCGGTCGTTATTTTGACTTCACAACGAGAAGCGACCGAATGACGTATTTTAAATTGACCAGAGGAGTCTCGTGAAAGTCCCTTTAAACACAACACCTTTGTAACCATCCAAATTTCACAGAGCCTTCCTTTTTTTATCTAGCGCTTCGAAGTAGCTCTAGATTATTCTTTAGGGTGGATTGCCACGTCTTGTTAATATTTTAACCTACCGAACTAATTATTTCTATAAATAATATATTTACTGCAGGCGAAATTTCAATGTAGGCTAAAATGAATTGTGTAACATTGTCTGTAGAATAGAGAGCCGAATATAGGTGAAAGGTAGAAATCTAAACTTCAAAAGCTTCGGCCCGAAACAACCAGAGGGCAAAGTCTTGATTCTGGGTTCGAGGGTGACGCGTTATAGAGCGAGTGAAAGGGATGTAAAGCGATGACCGTCAAAACCAAGAAAACCGTCAAATTTTCAATTTAGCTAAGTTTTCTGGCGGGTTTATATGAAAAATATTTAGAAGTTGGGCGGTTGTAGAGTTTCCTGTTCCTTTTGTTTCCCGGCTGCGTTCAACCTGGCTGGGAGATTTTTTCGCCGCGGGTAGACGTTTTTTCGTCAGTCGGGCCTATTGATGTTTATTTATCTCGTATTTTGTGTTTGTTCCTTTGTTCCCCCCCCCCCCCCTCGAACTTCTCATCAAACCTTATCCGACTCGTTTATGTTAGACCGTTTTAATATTTTATAAAATCGCAAGAGGTGTGCAAATACCATTTTTTGGGGATCGAATCGAATATCAAAAATGTTTTTCCGAGGTCAGTCAAATGCCAAATCGAATATTTAAACCGTCAAATGATTTGGTCGAATATTTTTAGGTCACAAATCCAGGCCAGTTAACTGATCAAATACCAAATAATATTTCGAATATCAAATAATTCGTCTTATTGGGTTTTCAAATACCCAAATAGTTTGCACATTTGTCAAAAAAAAATAAAAAGTTATTGAAATCACAGGACGTTTTACTAGCAAATAGCAAAATACTAAACCAAAAGTATAATTTTTATTTTATTTATTAAATGCTCAGTAGCGTAACTATATTGAGGACCAGGGTGGAATTTGATAAAGGTGCCTCATCCAAACATTTTTCAAACTAAAATCAGAGGGCTGAGTATTCTCCGTAATAAGTGTACAAGTAGAGCTTCGTCTGTACTAAATTGATTACGTATACTAGGTGTACTAAAGTGATTCTGTAACTGATCCCAATTTTATTCGTTTCCCTCCAAATGACGTATTATACGTAATCCAATGTATTTAGTTTTATCCACACAGGTAGATAGAAAATATGTATCTATCGTTACTTCAATTGGTGAAAAACGAGAAATTACAAGGTTGTTGACGCCCTCGAATTTGTAGAATTATGTTATTTTTATTTAGTGAAATTTATACAGTAGATTAATTATCGTTCATAGATTTTCGGGGTCTTTACCTTGAGGGGCCCAGGAAAAAGTATCCGCCTAGCCCCGTGGAAGCAACGCTACTGTAAATTCTTGACTTTACCATTCAAATAAGTTCAAAATTTCAAACAAAATGCAATTTTTAATCACAAAGTTACTTTAACCTTTCGCCCAGTTTCGTTTTAGTTTTACTTCGTTATTCTAGAAAATTCGAAAACAAAAAACACGTCAATAATCTAACCAATTATAGGTGCTAAAATAAATAGCTTCTTCCTTTCGCCAAGAAGTGTTAATACACAGACTATGGACTTGCAAGGAACTCTTTATACATAATCCTTGCCGCTGTGGCCTAAAGAGTTGTCAGAAATAAAGAGTAGTACGAAATTTTCATTACATTCTCCTTTGATGGTCTTGAAACTCAACAAATTTGAAAAAGACCCGCGGTTATTCGACCAGTTTGCAAAACTATTTGAAAATATCAAATACTTTTTCCTTCGCTATTCGAATATTCGACTATTTGGTCAGGAAAAACGAATATTCGCGAACGTTTCCAAGCGCTATTCGAGTCGACGAATCGAATATTCGATTTGGTATTTCGATCGAATTATTTAGTCTTACCAAAAATTTTGCACACACCTAAAAATCGCGTGATTTATTCGTCGTTTTGGATGAAGCGTTTTAATTCCTATATTCAAATCGTGACATTTTCCGTTATAGTCTTCAAGAAGAATTCGTCCCGAAATTGCCACGTGATAACCAATACAGGATAAAATCAAAGGCCAGTGTGACACTTTGAAGGCCGACTATGTCCTTTTACGGTTTACTCTGTCTTTTCACGGGAATTTGGCTGCCTGCATGGCACGCGTGCTTTACAGACAGCCGACTTCCAGTAAAGAGACGGAATACACTGACCAATAATGTAATCGGCCTTTAAGTAATTTTTTGCCGAGAAGGCCTAATGAAGCGTATTTTCTTTAATAAAGATTAGTGTCTTTTCATTTTTTCACGTTTTCATGGTTACACAAACTCAGTGGCGTAACCAGGATTTTGATTCGGGCGGAGGGCGCCATTGAAAAAAAAGTAAAAAAATAAAAATATTTGTACGTACGACCTTACGTTTCGTGGGGGGGGGGGCATGGTGCCCCCTGGCTACGCCACTTCACAAAAAACGTTTATTTTAAAATATTTAAGCATAACTTAGGGGCTAACGATTTACGTATAAGCAAAGTACCACGTAGAATATGCAGTTTCAAGGCACACGTAGACCACCTGTAAATCTCAAAATTAGGCTAATGGCAGCTTTTACAATTTCATTTCGCGCGTGACAACACAGCTACATTTTGTGAAGGAAATATCATGCAAATAAGCAGCGCCGTAACCAAGGCGGCGGAGGAAGCTCCGACCGTGTTCCCCTCCATGAAACGATGGTTTTAGGTACCATTTTATTTTGTTTCCATCGCCTCCCTCCCCCCCCAAATCGAATCCAAATAAGTCGGTTTTCTTTACACATGTAGCGGTAGATTCGCGCGCCAAAACGTCATTTCGAATTCCATCATTTTACGAGCCACACTTTATCAGTTGCGTAAATACCACCGGGTTTGGCAGACACGTTTCCCTGGGCCCCCCAAAATTAGGGACCCAAAAATCTATAGTGTTAGAAAGTAATTTCTTCTAAATATAAATACATAAAGACAATCGTCTTTTATTCGTATCCCATAACACGTAGCCTGTGATAACTAAGGGGAATGTTTTGAACTGAAAAAATCTAAAGGTCTATCTCTAACTGAATTCGGTTGATGTAACAACGCGTAATGACGAATGTGAGATACAATTAATACAAACTTTATTTACAAAAAGATAAAAGTAAAATGTTACAAAAGGATGTCTACAAATTAATATTCGCCGCGACTGGTTTTATTAACGAACAATAATAGTAGTTGCAGTTGTCATTCCGAGTTCACGGGAGATAATTTTGGGCGCTGTTGGTCCGTTGCTGTTTTAGCGTGATTCTGCCTTTTTCCCTCCAATTTAACAAAAGCTAGCTCTTGAAAGATGCTTTACAAAAGGTGGGGCAATATTTTCAAGAAAAGCGAAGGGGAAAAAACCCAAGCCGGAGTGAACGCGACTGAAGCTCGACTGAGCTAACACTCCGGTTGGTAAAGGGGAACGAGCGTCTGATCGTCACAGTCGGCTGAAGAATGTTCCCGCGAAAATCGGCGTTGGAAAATGCACGCTTGTAAAATACAAGGTGTAGGCTTTTGTCGCAAACGTGTAAAGGGTGATACATTTATATATATATATATATATATATATCTAGATTCACAAATCAAATTTATAAAAGAAAAATAGTAAAAATAAAAGGGGGGGAGGTTTTGTTTTAACATAGCCCTACAGTTCATCATATGTTTATTTTCATCCACACAAGCACCACAAATTTATTTACTTCGTGTTTTCTGCTATTCTTGAAAGTGATTATTTATTTTTTAAATTCATGAAAAATGTGTTGATTGAGGGCCCTTTTTTTCAAGTTTAACCCCGGGCCCAAATTCCTATAGTTACGCCACTGCATTCTATACTTTTTTCGTTCAACATTAACCCAAATTTATGCGACCAATAAATGTTCTCGTATAAATATAATATTTTTTTAAAGAATTTCAGGTTTGAATGCCAGTGGCGTAGCTTCAGATTTCGGGCCCGCCAGCAACTAGACTCCATGGACCCTTACCCATTTACCGTTTAGAAATATATGTAAACTATGGACATAAATTCAAATGGGTCCCCTAGGCCCATGGGCTCGCCCGCATTGCGGAATCTGCTTCCCCGTAGCTACGTCACTTTTGAACGCTCCGATGACGTGGCCCTTTCAGCGGCACACTATCATAAACTTACATCTATTAACGTAATAACGTTCATGTTAGCTATCGTATGTTACTTATGGTTAAATGAAACTAATAATATTTAAAAAATGGTTATCAAATGTAAACAAAATTACGAAGAACTTAATTAATCCTAATTAAGCATGGCATAAAATAAATTTTATATACTATAACATAACCCACTATCATTGTAAGTAGGGCCCTCAGTATTATCCCACCGCTAAATTAATTATTGATAGTCTGTCTCGGCAATGACCGTATAAATCATTACATCCTAAGAACTAGCAGCTATTTGTTAGTTGAATCATTATTTTTTTTTGTTTCTGGAGGTAATTGTGTTCCTATTTGAACACTAAACGCGCTTTGGCGCGTATATAATGACATGAATTAAAAAAATTATCAACGGATTTCCGGTTTTGGATTCTCCGATTGCCCAAACCCCCGGCGACACAGTTTCAATAGCCGACATCGTTACTTAACAGTTATTATGTTACTTATGCTTCAACGCTAATTTACATAATCGGCTTTTTATATTGCTAAGTTATCATAAATTTTGAAGAAAAATGGGGAAAAATTGGAATGAAGAATGTCAAAAATCACCCTTAGAAGTAACATATTGTCTTAAAATACATTTGCGGCTGTTAGAATTTAAATTGGAAAACCGTTGGTCTCCCACAAAGTTCTGTTTTCATTAAAAGGGACATTGAAGAGAGACCTACTCGATTTAAAAACCCTCATTCGGTCGTTATTTTGACTTCACAACGAGAAGCGACCGAATGACGTATTTTAAATTGACCAGAGGAGTCTCGTGAAAGTCCCTTTAAACACAACACCTTTGTAACCATCCAAATTTCACAGAGCCTTCCTTTTTTTATCTAGCGCTTCGAAGTAGCTCTAGATTATTTTTTGGGTGGGTTGTCACGTCTTGTTAATATTTTAACCTACCGAACTAATTATTTCTATAAATAATATATTTACTGCAGGTGAAATTTCAATGTAGGCTAAAATAATTGTGTAAAATTTTCTGTAGAATAGAAACCGACTATAGGTGATAGGTAAAAATCTACACTTCAAAAGCTTCGGCCCGAAACAACCAAAGGGCAAAGTCTTGATTCTGGGTTCGAGGGTGACGCGTTATACAGCGAGTGAAAGGGATGTAAAGCGATGACCGTCAAAACCAAGAAAACCGTCAAATTTTCAATTTAGCTAAGTTTTCTGGCGGGTTTATATGAAAAATATTTAGCGAGGTTGGGCGTTTGTAGAGTTTTCTGTTCCTGTAGTTTCCCGGCCGCGTTCAACCTGGCTGGGATAATTTTTTTTCGCCGCGGGTAGACGTTTTTTCGTCAGTCGGGCCTATTGATGTTTATTTATCTCGTATTTTGTGTTTGTTCCTTTGTTCTCCCCCCCCCCCCTCGAAATTCTCATCAAACCTTTTCCGACTCATTTGACCGTTTTAATATTTTATTAAATCGGCTTCGCGTGATTTATTCGTCGGTTTGGATGAAGCTTTTAAATTCATATATTCAAATTGTGACTTTTTCCGTTATAGTCTTCAAGAAGAATTCGCCCCGAAATTACCACGTGATAACCAGTACAGGATATTTTCAAAGGCCAGTGTGACACTTTGAAGGCGGGCTATGTCCTTTTACGGTTTACTCTGTCCACGATTTATCTACACAGGTTAGAACTCAAAAGCAATATAAGGGGGACCGTTATGAACTGCAATCCCACGGCCCAGGGATATTATGCCGCTCGACGCACCATCTATCTATGAATTGTTGAAACTATTATTTTATCTTGGTTTCTTTTAATTTACATTATCATTTCAGTTTTCTGTAAATATTATTAATTATTTGTAATAATATAAAACACATCGAATGTTTAGGTCTTAAAATTTTGAATAATTCAATTATTTCTTTAAAATTCGAGCTATTTGCCCCTTATGAATAGGGGCCCGTTAGTAGCGCCACCTGCATTCTAACTTTAATTATTGATAATTAAAATATAATTTTAATGAGTAATAAAATTGTATTTTAAAACAGAAATTTTAATTTTAGCTATTATTAAATTATGCTTACCTTGAAAATAACATTAATAATAATTAGTAATTTTTTCACAATGAAGGTGGCGCATGGAAACCTATAATTCCAATGGGGATAAAAGTTGCAGTAAGTAACGGCCCCCCTTCTTTAGTACAGGCGAAAATACACCGAGCTCTAACCTGTATAGATAAATCGAGCTCTGTCTTTTCACGGGAATTTGGCTGCCTGCATGGCACGCGTGCTTTACAGACAGCCGACCTCCGGTAAAACTAATTTAGCTAAGTTTTCTTAAACGGGTTTATAAAACGTAGTGCACAGCTGCCACCAAATTACAAGTGATTATTTAAGTTGTTAGGGCCACAAAATAATTAGACCACCTGTGTAAAACCTTACAGCCGCTACTGCTTTTCCCTCTTTCAATTTTCTGACTTTTCCCTGTTTTCCATGTTTACCCTGACGCGTGGCAACCCTGTATCACCTAAATTCGTGTAACGTCTACATAGTCATAACTCTGCCTTTTTTAACATCGTGCCAGTAGAACCTTTGACATTCCAAGAGTTATTCCATTTGCAGGGTCAGATTAAAAGTGTGGAGACCCTGGCACAAGAAAGGAGTGGAGGTCCCGAATTATCTTTCAAAGTCGGCCGTTATAGAAGCTGGTAAAAGTGTGAGAACTGCTCTTTTGTGTTCAGAATTTGGCTATAATTCGGTATTCGGTTATACTTGTGGATATTATGTTTCTTATGGTTAAAGGAAACAACAACTATAAATATGAGGTTGATTTTCTAATCGTGTGTCAAACGATGTTGTGAATACATTACGTGGGTCTTGAACTAACTACACATATGAGGTCTTTAACTTTGATTTTCATATGGTGTGTCAAACAACGTTGTGAGTACTTTACGAGGGTCTTGAACTAACTACACATATGAGGTCTTTAACTTTGATTTTCGTATAGTCTGTGATATTGGTCTTTAATCGACGTTGTGAGTACCTTTAGAGTGTCTAGAACGAACTATACATATGAGATGCTACACTTAAATTTTCATTTAGTGTGTAATATTGGTCTGTAATCGACGTTGTGAGTACCTTTCGTGTTTCTAGAATGAACTATACATATGAGGTCCTTAGTTTGATTATCTAATCATGTGTTAAACGACGTTGTGAGTACCTTTCGAGTGTCTACAACGAACTATACATATGAGGTCCTTAACTTAGAGTTTTTAATCATGTGTTAAACGACGTTGTGAGTACCTTTCGAGTCGCTACAACGAACTATACATATGAGGTCCTTAAGTTTGATTTTCTAATCGTGTGTTAAACGACGTTGTGAGTACCTTTCGAGTGTCTACAACGAACTATACATATGAGGTCCTAAACTTTCATTTTCTAATCATGTGTTAAACGACGTTGTGAGTACCTTTCGAGTGTCTACAACGAAATATACATATGAGGAACTACACTTAGATATTCATATAGTGTGTAATATTGGTCTTTAATCGACGTTGTGAGTACCTTTCGAGTCGCTACAACTGACTATACATATGAGGTCCTTAAGTTTGATTTTCTAATCGTGTGTTAAACGACGTTGTGAGTACCTTTCGAGTGTCTACAACGAAATATACATATGAGGTCCTTAACTTTTATTTTCATGTAGTGTGTAATATTGGTCTTTAATCGACGTTGTGAGTACCTTTCGAGTGTCTACAACGAACTATACATATGAGGTCCTACACTTAGATTTTCATATAGTGTGTAATATTGGTCTTCAATCGACGTTGTGAGTACCTTTCGAGTGTCTAGAACAAACTATACATATGAGGTCCTTAATTTTGACTATCTAATCGTGTGTTAAACGACGTTGTGAGTACCTTTCGAGTGTTTACAACGAACTATACATATGAGGTCCTACACTTAGATTTTCATATAGTGTGTAATATTGGTCTTTAATCGACGTTGTGAGTACCTTTCGAGTGTCTACAACGAACTATACATATGAGGTCCTACACTTAGATTTTCATATAGTGTGTAATATTGGTCTTTAATCGACGTTGTGAGTACCTCTCGCGTGTCTACAACGAACTATACATACGAGGTCCTACACTTAGATTTTCATATAGTGTGTAATATTGGTCTTTAATCGACGTTGTGAGTACCTTTCGAGTGTCTAGAACAAACTATACATATGAGGTCCTTAATTTTGACTTTCTAATCGTGTGCTAAACGACGTTGTTAGTACCTTTCGAGTAATTACAACGAATTATACATATGAGGCCCTACACTTTGATTTTCTAATCGTGTGTCAAACGACGTTGTGAGAACCTTTCGAGTGTCTAGAACGAACTATACATATGAGGTCCTACACTTAAATTTTCATATAGTGTGTAATATTGGTCTTTATTTGACGTTGTGAGTACCTTTCGAGTGTCTACAACGAACTATACATATGAGGTCCTACACTTAGATTTTCATAAAGTGTGTAATATTGGTCTTTAATCGACGTTGTGAGTACCTTTCGAGTGTCTACAACGAACTATACATATGAGGTCCTACACTTAGATTTTCATAAAGTGTGTAATATTGGTCTTTAATCGACGTTGTGAGTACCTTTCGAGTGTCTACAACGAACTATACATATGAGGTCCTAAACATTGATTTTCTAATCGAGTGTTAAACAACCTTGTGAGTACCTTTCGAGTGTCTACAACGAACTATACATATGAGGTCCTACACTTAAATTTTAAATAAGTGTGTAATATTGGTCTTTAATCGACGTTGTGAGTACCTTTCGAGGGTTTACAACAAACTATACATATGAGGTCCTACACTTTGATTTTCTAATCGTGTGTCAAACGACGTTGTGAGAACCTTTCGAGTGTCTAGAACGAACTATACATATGAGGTCCTACACTTTGATTTTCTAATCGTGTGTCAAACGACGTTGTGAGAACCTTTCGAGTGTCTAGAACGAACTATACATATGAGGTCCTACACTTTGATTTTCTAATCGTGTGTAATATTGGTCTTTAATCGACGTTGTGAGTACCTTTCGAGTGTCTACAACGAACTATACATATGAGGTCCTACACTTAGATTTTCATATAGTGTGTAATATTGGTCTTTAATCGACGTTGTGAGTACCTCTCGCGTGTCTACAACGAACTATACATACGAGGTCCTACACTTAGATTTTCATATAGTGTGTAATATTGGTCTTTAATCGACGTTGTGAGTACCTTTCGAGTGTCTAGAACAAACTATACATATGAGGTCCTTAATTTTGACTTTCTAATCGTGTGCTAAACGACGTTGTTAGTACCTTTCGAGTAATTACAACGAATTATACATATGAGGCCCTACACTTTGATTTTCTAATCGTGTGTCAAACGACGTTGTGAGAACCTTTCGAGTGTCTAGAACGAACTATACATATGAGGTCCTACACTTAAATTTTCATAAAGTGTGTAATATTGGTCTTTATTTGACGTTGTGAGTACCTTTCGAGTGTCTACAACGAACTATACATATGAGGTCCTACACTTAGATTTTCATAAAGTGTGTAATATTGGTCTTTAATCGACGTTGTGAGTACCTTTCGAGTGTCTACAACGAACTATACATATGAGGTCCTAAACATTGATTTTCTAATCGAGTGTTAAACAACCTTGTGAGTACCTTTCGAGTGTCTACAACGAACTATACATATGAGGTCCTACACTTAAATTTTAAATAAGTGTGTAATATTGGTCTTTAATCGACTTTGTGAAAACCTTTCGAGTGTCTAGAACGAACTATACATATGAGGTCCTACACTTAGATTTTCATATAGTGAGTAATATTGGTCTTTAATCGACGTTGTGAGTACCTCTCGAGTGTCTACAATGAACTATACGTATGAGATCCTACACTAAGATTTTCATATAGTGTGTAATATTGGTCTTTAATCGACGTTGTGAGTACCTTTCGAGTGTTTACAACGAACTATACATATGAGGTCCTACACTTAAATTTTAAATTAGTGTGTAATTTTGGTCTTTAATCGACGTTGTGAGTACCTTTCGAGTGTCTACAACGAACTATACATATGAGGTCCTACACTTAGATTTTCATATAGTGTGTAATATTGGTCTTTAATCGACGTTGTGAGTACCTTTCGAGTGTCTACAACGAACTATACATATGAGGTCCTTAATTTTGACTTTCTAATCGTGTGCTAAACGACGTTGTTAGTACCTTTCGAGTAATTACAACGAATTATACATATGAGGCCCTACACTTTGATTTTCTAATCGTGTGTCAAACGACGTTGTGAGAACCTTTCGAGTGTCTAGAACGAACTATACATATGAGGTCCTACACTTAAATTTTCATATAGTGTGTAATATTGGTCTTTATTTGACGTTGTGAGTACCTTTCGAGTGTCTACAACGAACTATACATATGAGGTCCTACACTTAGATTTTCATATAGTGTGTAATATTGGTCTTTAATCGACGTTGTGAGTACCTTTCGAGTGTCTACAACGAACTATACATATGAGGTCCTAAACATTGATTTTCTAATCGAGTGTTAAACAACCTTGTGAGTACCTTTCGAGTGTCTACAACGAACTATACATATGAGGTCCAACACTTAAATTTTAAATTAGTGTGTAATTTTGGTCTTTAATCGACGTTGTGAGTACCTTTCGAGTGTCTACAACGAACTATACATCTGAGGTCCTACACTTAGATTTTCATATAGTGTGTAATATTGGTCTTTAATCGACGTTGTGAGTACCTTTCGAGGGTTTACAACGAACTATACATATGAGGTCCTACACTTTGATTTTCTAATCGTGTGTCAAACGACGTTTTGAGAACCTTTCGAGTGTCTAGAACGAACTATACATATGAGGTCCTACACTTAGATTTTCATATTGTGTGTAATATTGGTCTTTAATCGACGTTTTGAGTACCTTTCGAGTGTCTATAACGAACTATACATATGAGGTCCTACACTTAGATTTTCATATTGTGTGTAATATTGGTCTTTAATCGACGTTGTGAGTACCTTTCGAGTGTCTACAACGAACTATACATATGAGGTCCTACACTTAGATTTTCATATTGTGTGTAATATTGGTCTTTAATCGACGTTGTGAGTACCTTTCGAGTGTCTATAACGAACTATACATATGAGGTCCTAAACATTGATTTTCTAATCGACTGTTAAAATACCTTGTGAGTACCTTTCGAGTGTCTACAACGAACTATACATATGAGGTCCTACACTTAAATTTTAAATTGGTGTGTAATTTTGGTCTTTAATGGACGTTGTGAGTACCTTTCGAGTGTCTACAACGAACTATACATATGAGGTCCTACACTTAAATTTTAAATTGGTGTGTAATTTTGGTCTTTAATCGACGTTGTGAGTACCTTTCGAGTGTCTACAACGAACTATACATATGAGGTCCTACACTTAGATTTTCATATAGGGTGTAATATTGGTCTTTAATCGATGTTGTGAGTACCTTTCGAGTGTCCACAACGAACTATATATATGAGGTCTTACACTTAAATTTTAAATTAGCGTGTAATTTTGGTCTTTAATCGACGTTGTGAGAACCTTTCGAGTGTCAAGAACAAACTATACATATGAGGTCCTACACTAAGATTTTCATAAAGTGTGTAATATTGGTCTTTAATCGACGTTGTGAGTACCTTTCGAGTGTCTACAACGAACTATACATATGAGGTCCTACCCTTAGATTTTCATATAGTGTGTAATATTGGTCTTTAATCGACGTTGCGAGTTCCTTTCGAGTGTCTACAACGAACTATACATATGAGGTTCTACACTTAGATTTTCATATAGTGTGTAATATTGGTCTTTAATCGATGTTGTGAGTACCTTTCGAGTGTCTACAACGAACTATACATATGAGGTCCTACACTTAGATTTTCATATAGTGAGTAATATTGGTCTTTAATCGACGTTGCGAGTACCTTTCGAGTGTCTACAACGAACTATACATATGAGGTCCTACACTTAGATTTTCATATAGTGTGTAATATTGGTCTTTAATCGACGTTGTGAGTACCTCTCGAGTGTCTACAATGAACTATACGTATGAGATCCTACACTTAGATTTTCATATAGTGTATAATATTGGTCTTTAATCGACGTTGCGAGTACCTTTCGAGTGTCTACAACGAACTATACATATGAGGTCCTACACTTAGATTTTCATATAGTGTGTAATATTGGTCTTTAATCGATGTTGTGAGTACCTTTCGAGTGTTTACAACGAACTATACATATGAGGTCCTACACTTAAATTTTAAATTAGTGTGTAATTTTGGTCTTTAATCGACGTTGTGAGTACATTTCGAGTGTCTACAACGAACTATACATATGAGGTCCTTAATTTTGACTATCTAATCGTGTGTTAAACGACGTTGTTAGTACCTTTCGAGTGTTTACAACGAACTATACATATGAGGTCCTACACTTAGATTTTCATATAGTGTGTAATATTGGTCTTTAATCGACGTTGTGAGAACCTTTCGAGTGTCTAGAACGAACTATACATATGAGGTCCTACACTTAGATTTTCATATAGTGTGTAATATTGGTCTTTAATCGACGTTGTGAGTACCTTTCGAGTGTCTACAACGAACTATACATATGAGGTCCTACACTTAGATTTTCATATAGTGTGTAATATTGGTGTTTAATCGACGTTGTGAGTACCTTTCGAGTATCTAGAACAAACTATACATATGAGGTCCTTAATTTTGACTTTCTAATCGTGTGCTAAACGACGTTGTTAGTACCTTTCGAGTAATTACAACGAATTATACATATGAGGCCCTTCACTTTGATTTTCTAATCGTGTGTCAAACGACGTTGTGAGAACCTTTCGAGTGTCTAGAACGAACTATACATATGAGGTCCTACACTTCAATTTTCATATAGTGTGTAATATTGGTCTTTATTTGACGTTGTGAGTACCTTTCGAGTGTCTACAACGAACTATACATATGAGGTCCTACACTTAGATTTTCATATAGTGTGTAATATTGGTCTTTAATCGACGTTGTGTGTACCTTTCGAGTGTCTACAACGAACTATACATATGAGGTCCTAAACATTGATTTTCTAATCGAGTGTTAAACAACCTTGTGAGTACCTTTCGAGTGTCTACAACGAACTATACATATGAGGTCCTACACTTAAATTTTAAATTAGTGTGTAATTTTGGTCTTTAATCGACGTTGTGAGTACCTTTCGAGTGTCTACAACGAACTATACATATGAGGTCTTACACTTAAATTTTCATATAGTGTGTAATTTTGGTCTTTAATCGACGTTGTGAGAACCTTTCGAGTGTCTAGAACAAACTATACATATGAGGTCCTACGCTAAGATTTTCATAAAGTGTGTAATATTGGTCTTTAATCGACGTTGTGAGTACCTTTCGAGTGTCTACAACGAACTATACATATGAGGTCCTACCCTTAGATTTTCATATAGTGTGTAATATTGGTCTTTAATCGACGTTGCGAGTACCTTTCGAGTGTCTACAACGAACTATACATATGAGGTTCTACACTTAGATTTTCATATAGTGTGTAATATTGGTCTTTAATCGACGTTGTGAGTACCTCTCGAGTGTCTACAATGAACTATACTTATGAGATCCTACACTTAGATTTTCATATAGTGTGTAATATTGGTCTTTAATCGACGTCGTGAGTACCTTTCGAGTGTCTATAACGAACTATACATATGAGGTCCTAAACATTGATTTTCTAATCGAGTGTTAAACAACCTTGTGAGTACCTTTCGAGTGTCTACAACGAACTATACATATGAGGTCCTACCCTTAGATTTTCATATAGTGTGTAATATTGGTCTTTAATCGACGTTGCGAGTACCTTTCGAGTGTCTACAACGAACTATACATATGAGGTTCTACACTTAGATTTTCATATAGTGTGTAATATTGGTCTTTAATCGACGTTGTGAGTACCTCTCGAGTGTCTACAATGAACTATACTTATGAGATCCTACACTTAGATTTTCATATAGTGTGTAATATTGGTCTTTAATCGACGTTGTGAGTACCTTTCGAGTGTTTACAACGAACTATACATATGAGGTCCTACACTTAAATTTTAAATAAGTGTGTAATTTTGGTCTTTAATCGACGTCGTGAGTACCTTTCGAGTGTCTACAACGAACTATACATATGAGGTCCTACACTTAGATTTTCATATAATGTGTAATATTGGTCTTTAATCGACGTTGTGAGTATCTTTCGAGTGTCTAGAACAAACTATACATATGAGGTCCTAAATTTTGACTATCTAATCGTGTGTTAAACGACGTTGTGAGTACCTTTCGAGTGTTTACAACGAACTATACATATGAGGTCCTACACTTTGATTTTCTAATCGTGTGTCAAACGACGTTTTGAGAACCTTTCGAGTGTCTAGAACGAACTATACATATGAGGTCCTACACTTAGATTTTCATATTGTGTGTAATATTGGTCTTTAATCGACGTTGTGAGTACCTTTCGAGTGTCTATAACGAACTATACATATGAGGTCCTACACTTAGATTTTCATATTGTGTGTAATATTGGTCTTTAATCGACGTTGTGAGTACCTTTCGAGTGTCTACAACGAACTATACATATGAGGTCCTACACTTAGATTTTCATATTGTGTGTAATATTGGTCTTTAATCGACGTTGTGAGTACCTTTCGAGTGTCTATAACGAACTATACATATGAGGTCCTAAACATTGATTTTCTAATCGACTGTTAAAATACCTTGTGAGTACCTTTCGAGTGTCTACAACGAACTATACATATGAGGTCCTACACTTAAATTTTAAATTGGTGTGTAATTTTGGTCTTTAATCGACGTTGTGAGTACCTTTCGAGTGTCTACAACGAACTATACATATGAGGTCCTACACTTAGATTTTCATATAGGGTGTAATATTGGTCTTTAATCGATGTTGTGAGTACCTTTCGAGTGTCCACAACGAACTATATATATGAGGTCTTACACTTAAATTTTAAATTAGCGTGTAATTTTGGTCTTTAATCGACGTTGTGAGAACCTTTCGAGTGTCTAGAACAAACTATACATATGAGGTCCTACACTAAGATTTTCATAAAGTGTGTAATATTGGTCTTTAATCGACGTTGTGAGTACCTTTCGAGTGTCTACAACGAACTATACATATGAGGTCCTACCCTTAGATTTTCATATAGTGTGTAATATTGGTCTTTAATCGACGTTGCGAGTTCCTTTCGAGTGTCTACAACGAACTATACATATGAGGTTCTACACTTAGATTTTCATATAGTGTGTAATATTGGTCTTTAATCGATGTTGTGAGTACCTTTCGAGTGTCTACAACGAACTATACATATGAGGTCCTACACTTAGATTTTCATATAGTGAGTAATATTGGTCTTTAATCGACGTTGCGAGTACCTTTCGAGTGTCTACAACGAACTATACATATGAGGTCCTACACTTAGATTTTCATATAGTGTGTAATATTGGTCTTTAATCGACGTTGTGAGTACCTCTCGAGTGTCTACAATGAACTATACGTATGAGATCCTACACTTAGATTTTCATATAGTGTATAATATTGGTCTTTAATCGACGTTGCGAGTACCTTTCGAGTGTCTACAACGAACTATACGTATGAGATCCTACACTTAGATTTTCATATAGTGTATAATATTGGTCTTTAATCGACGTTGCGAGTACCTTTCGAGTGTCTTCAACGAACTATACATATTAGGTCCTACACTTAGATTTTCATATAGTGTGTAATATTGGTCTTTAATCGATGTTGTGAGTACCTTTCGAGTGTTTACAACGAACTATACATATGAGGTCCTACACTTAAATTTTAAATAAGTGTGTAATTTTGGTCTTTAATCGACGTTGTGAGTACCTTTCGAGTGTCTACAACGAACTATACATATGAGGTCCTTAATTTTGACTATCTAATCGTGTGTTAAACGACGTTGTTAGTACCTTTCGAGTGTTTACAACGAACTATACATATGAGGTCCTACACTTAGATTTTCATATAGTGTGTAATATTGGTCTTTAATCGACGTTGTGAGAACCTTTCGAGTGTCTAGAACGAACTATACATATGAGGTCCTACACTTAGATTTTCATATAGTGTGTAATATTGGTCTTTAATCGACGTTGTGAGTACCTTTCGAGTGTCTACAACGAACTATACATATGAGGTCCTACACTTAGATTTTCATATAGTGTGTAATATTGGTGTTTAATCGACGTTGTGAGTACCTTTCGAGTATCTAGAACAAACTATACATATGAGGTCCTTAATTTTGACTTTCTAATCGTGTGCTAAACGACGTTGTTAGTACCTTTCGAGTAATTACAACGAATTATACATATGAGGCCCTACACTTTGATTTTCTAATCGTGTGTCAAACGACGTTGTGAGAACCTTTCGAGTGTCTAGAACGAACTATACATATGAGGTCCTACACTTAAATTTTCATATAGTGTGTAATATTGGTCTTTATTTGACGTTGTGAGTACCTTTCGAGTGTCTACAACGAACTATACATATGAGGTCCTACACTTAGATTTTCATATAGTGTGTAATATTGGTCTTTAATCGACGTTGTGAGTACCTTTCGAGTGTCTACAACGAACTATACATATGAGGTCCTAAACATTGATTTTCTAATCGAGTGTTAAACAACCTTGTGAGTACCTTTCGAGTGTCTACAACGAACTATACATATGAGGTCCTACACTTAAATTTTAAATTAAAGTGTAATTTTGGTCTTTAATCGACGTTGTGAGTACCTTTCGAGTGTCTACAACGAACTATACATATGAGGTCTTACACTTAAATTTTCATATAGTGTGTAATTTTGGTCTTTAATCGACGTTGTGAGAACCTTTCGAGTGTCTAGAACAAACTATACATATGAGGTCCTACGCTAAGATTTTCATAAAGTGTGTAATATTGGTCTTTAATCGACGTTGTGAGTACCTTTCGAGTGTCTACAACGAACTATACATATGAGGTCCTACCCTTAGATTTTCATATAGTGTGTAATATTGGTCTTTAATCGACGTTGCGAGTAAATTTCGAGTGTCTACAACGAACTATACATATGAGGTTCTACACTTAGATTTTCATATAGTGTGTAATATTGGTCTTTAATCGACGTTGTGAGTACCTCTCGAGTGTCTACAATGAACTATTCTTATGAGATCCTACACTTAGATTTTCATATAGTGTGTAATATTGGTCTTTAATCGACGTTGTGAGTACCTTTCGAGTGTCTACAACGAACTATACATATGAGGTCCTAAACATTGATTTTCTAATCGAGTGTTAAACAACCTTGTGAGTACCTTTCGAGTGTCTACAACGAACTATACATATGAGGTCCTACACTTAAATTTTAAATTAGTGTGTAATTTTGGTCTTTAATCGACGTCGTGAGTACCTTTCGAGGGTTTACAACGAACTATACATATGAGGTCCTACACTTTGATTTTCTAATCGTGTGTCAAACGACGTTGTGAGAACCTTTCGAGTGTCTAGAACGAACTATACATATGAGGTCCTACACTTAAATTTTAAATTAGTGTGTGTGTAATTTTGGTCTTTAATCGACGTTGTGAGAACCTTTCGAGTGTCTACAACGAACTATACATATGAGGTCCTACACTTAGATTTTCATATTGTGTGTAATATTGGTCTTTAATCGACGTCGTGAGTACCTTTCGAGTGTCTATAACGAACTATACATATGAGGTCCTAAACATTGATTTTCTAATCGAGTGTTAAACAACCTTGTGAGTACCTTTCGAGTGTCTACAACGAACTATACATATGAGGTCCTACACTTAAATTTTAAATTGGTGTGTAATTTTGGTCTTTAATCGACGTTGTGAGTACCTTTCGAGTGTCTACAACGAACTATACATATGAGGTCCTACACTTAGATTTTCATATAGGGTGTAATATTGGTCTTTAATCGATGTTGTGAGTACCTTTCGAGTGTCCACAACGAACTATACATATGAGGTCTTACACTTAAATTTTCATATAGTGTGTAATTTTGGTCTTTAATCGACGTTGTGAGAACCTTTCGAGTGTCTAGAACAAACTATACATATGAGGTTCTACACTAAGATTTTCATAAAGTGTGTAATATTGGTCTTTAATCGACGTTGTGAGTACCTTTCGAGTGTCTACAACGAACTATACATATGAGGTCCTACCCTTGGTTTTCATATAGTGTGTAATATTGGTCTTTAATCGACGTTGCGAGTACCTTTCGAGTGTCTACAACGAACTATACATATGAGGTTCTACACTTAGATTTTCATATAGTGTGTAATATTGGTCTTTAATCGACGTTGTGAGTACCTCTCGAGTGTCTACAATGAACTATACTTATGAGATCCTACACTTAGATTTTCATATAGTGTGTAATATTGGTCTTTAATCGACGTTGTGAGTACCTTTCGAGTGTCTACAACGAACTATACATATGAGGTCCTAAACATTGATTTTCTAATCGAGTGTTAAACAACCTTGTGAGTACCTTTCGAGTGTCTACAACGAACTATACATATGAGGTCCTACACTTAAATTTTAAATTAGTGTGTAATTTTGGTCTTTAATCGACGTCGTGAGTACCTTTCGAGGGTTTACAACGAACTATACATATGAGGTCCTACACTTAGATTTTCATATAATGTGTAATATTGGTCTTTAATCGACGTTGTGAGTATCTTTCGAGTGTCTAGAACAAACTATACATATGAGGTCCTAAATTTTGACTATCTAATCGTGTGTTAAACGACGTTGTGAGTACCTTTCGAGTGTTTACAACGAACTATACATATGAGGTCCTACACTTTGATTTTCTAATCGTGTGTCAAACGACGTTTTGAGAACCTTTCGAGTGTCTAGAACGAACTATACATATGAGGTCCTACACTTAGATTTTCATATTGTGTGTAATATTGGTCTTTAATCGACGTTGTGAGTACCTTTCGAGTGTCTATAACGAACTATACATATGAGGTCCTACACTTAGATTTTCATATTGTGTGTAATATTGGTCTTTAATCGACGTTGTGAGTACCTTTCGAGTGTCTACAACGAACTATACATATGAGGTCCTACACTTAGATTTTCATATTGTGTGTAATATTGGTCTTTAATCGACGTTGTGAGTACCTTTCGAGTGTCTATAACGAACTATACATATGAGGTCCTAAACATTGATTTTCTAATCGACTGTTAAAATACCTTGTGAGTACCTTTCGAGTGTCTACAACGAACTATACATATGAGGTCCTACACTTAAATTTTAAATTGGTGTGTAATTTTGGTCTTTAATCGACGTTGTGAGTACCTTTCGAGTGTCTACAACGAACTATACATATGAGGTCCTACACTTAGATTTTCATATAGGGTGTAATATTGGTCTTTAATCGATGTTGTGAGTACCTTTCGAGTGTCCACAACGAACTATATATATGAGGTCTTACACTTAAATTTTAAATTAGCGTGTAATTTTGGTCTTTAATCGACGTTGTGAGAACCTTTCGAGTGTCTAGAACAAACTATACATATGAGGTCCTACACTAAGATTTTCATAAAGTGTGTAATATTGGTCTTTAATCGACGTTGTGAGTACCTTTCGAGTGTCTACAACGAACTATACATATGAGGTCCTACCCTTAGATTTTCATATAGTGTGTAATATTGGTCTTTAATCGACGTTGCGAGTTCCTTTCGAGTGTCTACAACGAACTATACATATGAGGTTCTACACTTAGATTTTCATATAGTGTGTAATATTGGTCTTTAATCGATGTTGTGAGTACCTTTCGAGTGTCTACAACGAACTATACATATGAGGTCCTACACTTAGATTTTCATATAGTGAGTAATATTGGTCTTTAATCGACGTTGCGAGTACCTTTCGAGTGTCTACAACGAACTATACATATGAGGTCCTACACTTAGATTTTCATATAGTGTGTAATATTGGTCTTTAATCGACGTTGTGAGTACCTCTCGAGTGTCTACAATGAACTATACGTATGAGATCCTACACTTAGATTTTCATATAGTGTATAATATTGGTCTTTAATCGACGTTGCGAGTACCTTTCGAGTGTCTACAACGAACTATACGTATGAGATCCTACACTTAGATTTTCATATAGTGTATAATATTGGTCTTTAATCGACGTTGCGAGTACCTTTCGAGTGTCTACAACGAACTATACATATGAGGTCCTACACTTAGATTTTCATATAGTGTGTAATATTGGTCTTTAATCGATGTTGTGAGTACCTTTCGAGTGTTTACAACGAACTATACATATGAGGTCCTACACTTAAATTTTAAATAAGTGTGTAATTTTGGTCTTTAATCGACGTTGTGAGTACCTTTCGAGTGTCTACAACGAACTATACATATGAGGTCCTTAATTTTGACTATCTAATCGTGTGTTAAACGACGTTGTTAGTACCTTTCGAGTGTTTACAACGAACTATACATATGAGGTCCTACACTTAGATTTTCATATAGTGTGTAATATTGGTCTTTAATCGACGTTGTGAGAACCTTTCGAGTGTCTAGAACGAACTATACATATGAGGTCCTACACTTAGATTTTCATATAGTGTGTAATATTGGTCTTTAATCGACGTTGTGAGTACCTTTCGAGTGTCTACAACGAACTATACATATGAGGTCCTACACTTAGATTTTCATATAGTGTGTAATATTGGTGTTTAATCGACGTTGTGAGTACCTTTCGAGTATCTAGAACAAACTATACATATGAGGTCCTTAATTTTGACTTTCTAATCGTGTGCTAAACGACGTTGTTAGTACCTTTCGAGTAATTACAACGAATTATACATATGAGGCCCTACACTTTGATTTTCTAATCGTGTGTCAAACGACGTTGTGAGAACCTTTCGAGTGTCTAGAACGAACTATACATATGAGGTCCTACACTTAAATTTTCATATAGTGTGTAATATTGGTCTTTATTTGACGTTGTGAGTACCTTTCGAGTGTCTACAACGAACTATACATATGAGGTCCTACACTTAGATTTTCATATAGTGTGTAATATTGGTCTTTAATCGACGTTGTGAGTACCTTTCGAGTGTCTACAACGAACTATACATATGAGGTCCTAAACATTGATTTTCTAATCGAGTGTTAAACAACCTTGTGAGTACCTTTCGAGTGTCTACAACGAACTATACATATGAGGTCCTACACTTAAATTTTAAATTAAAGTGTAATTTTGGTCTTTAATCGACGTTGTGAGTACCTTTCGAGTGTCTACAACGAACTATACATATGAGGTCTTACACTTAAATTTTCATATAGTGTGTAATTTTGGTCTTTAATCGACGTTGTGAGAACCTTTCGAGTGTCTAGAACAAACTATACATATGAGGTCCTACGCTAAGATTTTCATAAAGTGTGTAATATTGGTCTTTAATCGACGTTGTGAGTACCTTTCGAGTGTCTACAACGAACTATACATATGAGGTCCTACCCTTAGATTTTCATATAGTGTGTAATATTGGTCTTTAATCGACGTTGCGAGTAAATTTCGAGTGTCTACAACGAACTATACATATGAGGTTCTACACTTAGATTTTCATATAGTGTGTAATATTGGTCTTTAATCGACGTTGTGAGTACCTCTCGAGTGTCTACAATGAACTATACTTATGAGATCCTACACTTAGATTTTCATATAGTGTGTAATATTGGTCTTTAATCGACGTTGTGAGTACCTTTCGAGTGTCTACAACGAACTATACATATGAGGTCCTAAACATTGATTTTCTAATCGAGTGTTAAACAACCTTGTGAGTACCTTTCGAGTGTCTACAACGAACTATACATATGAGGTCCTACACTTAAATTTTAAATTAGTGTGTAATTTTGGTCTTTAATCGACGTCGTGAGTACCTTTCGAGGGTTTACAACGAACTATACATATGAGGTCCTACACTTTGATTTTCTAATCGTGTGTCAAACGACGTTGTGAGAACCTTTCGAGTGTCTAGAACGAACTATACATATGAGGTCCTACACTTAAATTTTAAATTAGTGTGTGTGTAATTTTGGTCTTTAATCGACGTTGTGAGAACCTTTCGAGTGTCTACAACGAACTATACATATGAGGTCCTACACTTAGATTTTCATATTGTGTGTAATATTGGTCTTTAATCGACGTCGTGAGTACCTTTCGAGTGTCTATAACGAACTATACATATGAGGTCCTAAACATTGATTTTCTAATCGAGTGTTAAACAACCTTGTGAGTACCTTTCGAGTGTCTACAACGAACTATACATATGAGGTCCTACACTTAAATTTTAAATTGGTGTGTAATTTTGGTCTTTAATCGACGTTGTGAGTACCTTTCGAGTGTCTACAACGAACTATACATATGAGGTCCTACACTTAGATTTTCATATAGGGTGTAATATTGGTCTTTAATCGATGTTGTGAGTACCTTTCGAGTGTCCACAACGAACTATACATATGAGGTCTTACACTTAAATTTTCATATAGTGTGTAATTTTGGTCTTTAATCGACGTTGTGAGAACCTTTCGAGTGTCTAGAACAAACTATACATATGAGGTCCTACACTAAGATTTTCATAAAGTGTGTAATATTGGTCTTTAATCGACGTTGTGAGTACCTTTCGAGTGTCTACAACGAACTATACATATGAGGTCCTACCCTTGGTTTTCATATAGTGTGTAATATTGGTCTTTAATCGACGTTGCGAGTACCTTTCGAGTGTCTACAACGAACTATACATATGAGGTTCTACACTTAGATTTTCATATAGTGTGTAATATTGGTCTTTAATCGACGTTGTGAGTACCTCTCGAGTGTCTACAATGAACTATACTTATGAGATCCTACACTTAGATTTTCATATAGTGTGTAATATTGGTCTTTAATCGACGTTGTGAGTACCTTTCGAGTGTCTACAACGAACTATACATATGAGGTCCTAAACATTGATTTTCTAATCGAGTGTTAAACAACCTTGTGAGTACCTTTCGAGTGTCTACAACGAACTATACATATGAGGTCCTACACTTAAATTTTAAATTAGTGTGTAATTTTGGTCTTTAATCGACGTCGTGAGTACCTTTCGAGGGTTTACAACGAACTATACATATGAGGTCCTACACTTTGATTTTCTAATCGTGTGTCAAACGACGTTGTGAGAACCTTTCGAGTGTCTAGAACGAACTATACATATGAGGTCCTACACTTAAATTTTAAATTAGTGTGTGTGTAATTTTGGTCTTTAATCGACGTTGTGAGAACCTTTCGAGTGTCTACAACGAACTATACATATGAGGTCCTACACTTAGATTTTCATATTGTGTGTAATATTGGTCTTTAATCGACGTCGTGAGTACCTTTCGAGTGTCTATAACGAACTATACATATGAGGTCCTAAACATTGATTTTCTAATCGAGTGTTAAACAACCTTGTGAGTACCTTTCGAGTGTCTACAACGAACTATACATATGAGGTCCTACACTTAAATTTTAAATTGGTGTGTAATTTTGGTCTTTAATCGACGTTGTGAGTACCTTTCGAGTGTCTACAACGAACTATACATATGAGGTCCTACACTTAGATTTTCATATAGGGTGTAATATTGGTCTTTAATCGATGTTGTGAGTACCTTTCGAGTGTCCACAACGAACTATACATATGAGGTCTTACACTTAAATTTTCATATAGTGTGTAATTTTGGTCTTTAATCGACGTTGTGAGAACCTTTCGAGTGTCTAGAACAAACTATACATATGAGGTCCTACACTAAGATTTTCATAAAGTGTGTAATATTGGTCTTTAATCGACGTTGTGAGTACCTTTCGAGTGTCTACAACGAACTATACATATGAGGTCCTACCCTTAGATTTTCATATAGTGTGTAATATTGGTCTTTAATCGACGTTGCGAGTACCTTTCGAGTGTCTACAACGAACTATACATATGAGGTTCTACACTTAGATTTTCATATAGTGTGTAATATTGGTCTTTAATCGACGTTGTGAGTACCTCTCGAGTGTCTACAATGAACTATACTTATGAGATCCTACACTTAGATTTTCATATAGTGTGTAATATTGGTCTTTAATCGACGTTGTGAGTACCTTTCGAGTGTTTACAACGAACTATACATATGAGGTCCTACACTTAAATTTTAAATAAGTGTGTAATTTTGGTCTTTAATCGACGTCGTGAGTACCTTTCGAGTGTCTACAACGAACTATACATATGAGGTCCTACACTTAGATTTTCATATAATGTGTAATATTGGTCTTTAATCGACGTTGTGAGTATCTTTCGAGTGTCTAGAACAAACTATACATATGAGGTCCTAAATTTTGATTATCTAATCGTGTGTTAAACGACGTTGTGAGTACCTTTCGAGTGTTTACAACGAACTATACATATGAGGTCCTACACTTAGATTTTCATATAGTGTGTAATATTGGTCTTTCATCGACGTTGTGAGAACCTTTCGAGTGTCTAGAACGAACTATACATATGAGGTCCTACACTTAGATTTTCATATAGTGTGTAATATTGGTGTTTAATCGACGTTGTGAGTACCTTTCAAGTGTCTAGAACAAACTATACATATGAGGTCCTTAAGTTTGACTTTCTAATCGTGTGCTAAACGACGTTGTGAGTACCTTTCGAGTGTTTACAACGAACTATACATATGAGGTCCTACACTTAGATTTTCATATAGTGTGTAATATTGGTCTTTAATCGACGTTGTGAGTACCTTTCGAGTGTCTACAACGAACTATACATATGAGGTCCTACACTTAGATTTTCATATAGTGTGTAATATTGGTGTTTAATCGACGTTGTGAGTACCTTTCAAGTGTCTAGAACAAACTATACATATGAGGTCCTTAAGTTTGACTTTCTAATCGTGTGCTAAACGACGTTGTGAGTACCTTTCGAGTGTTTACAACGAACTATACATATGAGGTCCTACACTTAGATTTTTATATAGTGTGTAATATTGGTCTTTAATCGACGTTGTGAGAACCTTTCGAGTGTTTACAACGAACTATACATATGAGGTCCTACACTTAAATTTTCATATAGTGTGTAATATTTGTCTTTATTTGACGTTGTGAGTACCTTTCGAGTGTCTACAACGAACTATACATATGAGGTCCTACACTTAGATTTTCATATAGTGTGTAATATTGGTCTTTAATCGACGTTGTGAGTACCTTTCGAGTGTCTACAACGAACTATACATATGAGGTCCTAAACATAGATTTTCTAATCGAGTGTTAAACAACCTTGTGAGTACCTTTCGAGTGTCTACAACGAACTATACATATGAGGTCCTACACTTAAATTTTAAATTAGTGTAAAATTTTGGTCTTTAATCGACGTCGTGAATACCTTTCGAGTGTCTACAACGAACTATACATCTGAGGTCCTACACTTAGATTTTCATATAGTGTGTAATATTGGTCTTTAATCGACGTTGTGAGTACCTTTCGAGGGTTTACAACGAACTATACATATGAGGTCCTACACTTTGATTTTCTAATCGTGTGTCAAACGACGTTGTGAGAACCTTTCGAGTGTCTAGAATGAACTATACATATGAGGTCCTACACTTAAATTTTAAATTAGTGTGTGTGTTTTATTTTGGTCTTTAATCGACGTTGTAAGAACCTTTCGAGTGTCTACAACGAACTATACATATGAGGTCCTACACTTAGATTTTCATATAATGTGTAATATTGGTCTTTAATCGACGTTGTGAGTATCTTTCGAGTGTCTAGAACAAACTATACATATGAGGTCCTAAATTTTGACTATCTAATCGTGTGTTAAACGACGTTGTGAGTACCTTTCGAGTGTTTACAACGAACTATACATATGAGGTCCTACACTTAGATTTTCATATAGTGTGTAATATTGGTCTTTCATCGACGTTGTGAGAACCTTTCGAGTGTCTAGAACGAACTATACATATGAGGTCCTACACTTAGATTTTCATATAGTGTGTAATATTGGTGTTTAATCGACGTTGTGAGTACCTTTCAAGTGTCTAGAACAAACTATACATATGAGGTCCTTAAGTTTGACTTTCTAATCGTGTGCTAAACGACGTTGTGAGTACCTTTCGAGTGTTTACAACGAACTATACATATGAGGTCCTACACTTAGATTTTCATATAGTGTGTAATATTGGTCTTTAATCGACGTTGTGAGTACCTTTCGAGTGTCTACAACGAACTATACATATGAGGTCCTACACTTAGATTTTCATATAGTGTGTAATATTGGTGTTTAATCGACGTTGTGAGTACCTTTCAAGTGTCTAGAACAAACTATACATATGAGGTCCTTAAGTTTGACTTTCTAATCGTGTGCTAAACGACGTTGTGAGTACCTTTCGAGTGTTTACAACGAACTATACATATGAGGTCCTACACTTAGATTTTTATATAGTGTGTAATATTGGTCTTTAATCGACGTTGTGAGAACCTTTCGAGTGTTTACAACGAACTATACATATGAGGTCCTACACTTAAATTTTCATATAGTGTGTAATATTTGTCTTTATTTGACGTTGTGAGTACCTTTCGAGTGTCTACAACGAACTATACATATGAGGTCCTACACTTAGATTTTCATATAGTGTGTAATATTGGTCTTTAATCGACGTTGTGAGTACCTTTCGAGTGTCTACAACGAACTATACATATGAGGTCCTAAACATAGATTTTCTAATCGAGTGTTAAACAACCTTGTGAGTACCTTTCGAGTGTCTACAACGAACTATACATATGAGGTCCTACACTTAAATTTTAAATTAGTGTAAAATTTTGGTCTTTAATCGACGTCGTGAGTACCTTTCGAGTGTCTACAACGAACTATACATCTGAGGTCCTACACTTAGATTTTCATATAGTGTGTAATATTGGTCTTTAATCGACGTTGTGAGTACCTTTCGAGGGTTTACAACGAACTATACATATGAGGTCCTACACTTTGATTTTCTAATCGTGTGTCAAACGACGTTGTGAGAACCTTTCGAGTGTCTAGAACGAACTATACATATGAGGTCCTACACTTAAATTTTAAATTAGTGTGTGTGTTTTATTTTGGTCTTTAATCGACGTTGTAAGAACCTTTCGAGTGTCTACAACGAACTATACATATGAGGTCCTACACTTAGATTTTCATATTGTGTGTAATATTGGTCTTTAATCGACGTTGTGAGTACCTTTCGAGTGTCTATAACGAACTATACATATGAGGTCCTAAACATTGATTTTCTAATCGAGTGTTAAACAACCTTGTGAGTACCTTTCGAGTGTCTACAACGAACTATACATATGAGGTCCTACACTTAAATTTTAAATTGGTGTGTAATTTTGGTCTTTAATCGACGTTGTGAGTACCTTTCGAGTGTCTACAACGAACTATACATATGAGGTCCTACACTTAGATTTTCATATAGGGTGTAATATTGGTCTTTAATCGATGTTGTGAGAACCTTTCGAGTGTCTAGAACAAACTATACATATCAGGTCCTACACTAAGATTTTCATAAAGTGTGTAATATTGGTCTTTAATCGACGTTGTGAGTACCTTTCGAGTGTCTACAACGAACTATACATATGAGGTCCTACACTTAAATTTTAAATTAGTGTGTGTGTTTTATTTTGGTCTTTAATCGACGTTGTAAGAACCTTTCGAGTGTCTACAACGAACTATACATATGAGGTCCTACACTTAGATTTTCATATTGTGTGTAATATTGGTCTTTAATCGACGTTGTGAGTACCTTTCGAGTGTCTATAACGAACTATACATATGAGGTCCTAAACATTGATTTTCTAATCGAGTGTTAAACAACCTTGTGAGTACCTTTCGAGTGTCTACAACGAACTATACATATGAGGTCCTACACTTAAATTTTAAATTGGTGTGTAATTTTGGTCTTTAATCGACGTTGTGAGTACCTTTCGAGTGTCCACAACGAACTATACATATGAGGTCTTACACTTAAATTTTAAATTAGCGTGTAATTTTGGTCTTTAATCGACGTTGTGAGAACCTTTCGAGTGTCTAGAACAAACTATACATATCAGGTCCTACACTAAGATTTTCATAAAGTGTGTAATATTGGTCTTTAATCGACGTTGTGAGTACCTTTCGAGTGTCTACAACGAACTATACATATGAGGTCCTACCCTTAGATTTTCATATAGTGTGTAATATTGGTCTTTAATCGACGTTGTGAGTACCTCTCGAGTGTCTTCAATGAACTATACTTATGAGATTCTACACTTAGATTTTCATATAGTGTGTAATATTGGTCTTTAATCGACGTTGTGAGTACCTTTCGAGTGTTTACAACGAACTATACATATGAGGTCCTACACTTAGATTTTCATATAATGTGTAATATTGGTCTTTAATCGACGTTGTGAGTACCTTTCGAGTGTCTACAACGAACTATACATGTGAGGTCCTACACTTAAATTTTAAATTAGTGTGTAATTTTGTTCTTTAATCGACGTTGTGAGTATCTTTCGAGTGTCTAGAACAAACTATACATATGAGGTCCTACACTTAGATTTTCATATAGTGTTTAATATTGGTCTTTAATCGACGTTGTGAGAACCTTTCGAGTGTCTAGAACGAACTATACATATGAGGTCCTACACTTAGATTTTCATATAGTGTGTAATATTGGTCTTTAATCGACGTTGTGAGTACCTTTCGAGTGTCTACAACGAACTATACATATGAGGTCCTACACTTAGATTTTCATATAGTGTTTAATATTGGTCTTTAATCGACGTTGTGAGAACCTTTCGAGTGTCTAGAACGAACTATACATATGAGGTCCTACACTTAGATTTTCATATAGTGTGTAATATTGGTCTTTAATCGACGTCGTGAGTACCTTTCGAGTGTCTACAACGAACTATACATATGAGGTCCTACACTTAGATTTTCATATAATGTGTAATATTGGTCTTTAATCGACGTTGTGAGTATCTTTCGAGTGTCTAGAACAAACTATACATATGAGGTCCTAAATTTTGATTATCTAATCGTGTGTTAAACGACGTTGTGAGTACCTTTCGAGTGTTTACAACGAACTATACATATGAGGTCCTACACTTAGATTTTCATATAGTGTGTAATATTGGTCTTTCATCGACGTTGTGAGAACCTTTCGAGTGTCTAGAACGAACTATACATATGAGGTCCTACACTTAGATTTTCATATAGTGTGTAATATTGGTGTTTAATCGACGTTGTGAGTACCTTTCAAGTGTCTAGAACAAACTATACATATGAGGTCCTTAAGTTTGACTTTCTAATCGTGTGCTAAACGACGTTGTGAGTACCTTTCGAGTGTTTACAACGAACTATACATATGAGGTCCTACACTTAGATTTTCATATAGTGTGTAATATTGGTCTTTAATCGACGTTGTGAGTACCTTTCGAGTGTCTACAACGAACTATACATATGAGGTCCTACACTTAGATTTTCATATAGTGTGTAATATTGGTGTTTAATCGACGTTGTGAGTACCTTTCAAGTGTCTAGAACAAACTATACATATGAGGTCCTTAAGTTTGACTTTCTAATCGTGTGCTAAACGACGTTGTGAGTACCTTTCGAGTGTTTACAACGAACTATACATATGAGGTCCTACACTTAGATTTTTATATAGTGTGTAATATTGGTCTTTAATCGACGTTGTGAGAACCTTTCGAGTGTTTACAACGAACTATACATATGAGGTCCTACACTTAAATTTTCATATAGTGTGTAATATTTGTCTTTATTTGACGTTGTGAGTACCTTTCGAGTGTCTACAACGAACTATACATATGAGGTCCTACACTTAGATTTTCATATAGTGTGTAATATTGGTCTTTAATCGACGTTGTGAGTACCTTTCGAGTGTCTACAACGAACTATACATATGAGGTCCTAAACATAGATTTTCTAATCGAGTGTTAAACAACCTTGTGAGTACCTTTCGAGTGTCTACAACGAACTATACATATGAGGTCCTACACTTAAATTTTAAATTAGTGTAAAATTTTGGTCTTTAATCGACGTCGTGAATACCTTTCGAGTGTCTACAACGAACTATACATCTGAGGTCCTACACTTAGATTTTCATATAGTGTGTAATATTGGTCTTTAATCGACGTTGTGAGTACCTTTCGAGGGTTTACAACGAACTATACATATGAGGTCCTACACTTTGATTTTCTAATCGTGTGTCAAACGACGTTGTGAGAACCTTTCGAGTGTCTAGAACGAACTATACATATGAGGTCCTACACTTAAATTTTAAATTAGTGTGTGTGTTTTATTTTGGTCTTTAATCGACGTTGTAAGAACCTTTCGAGTGTCTACAACGAACTATACATATGAGGTCCTACACTTAGATTTTCATATAATGTGTAATATTGGTCTTTAATCGACGTTGTGAGTATCTTTCGAGTGTCTAGAACAAACTATACATATGAGGTCCTAAATTTTGACTATCTAATCGTGTGTTAAACGACGTTGTGAGTACCTTTCGAGTGTTTACAACGAACTATACATATGAGGTCCTACACTTAGATTTTCATATAGTGTGTAATATTGGTCTTTCATCGACGTTGTGAGAACCTTTCGAGTGTCTAGAACGAACTATACATATGAGGTCCTACACTTAGATTTTCATATAGTGTGTAATATTGGTGTTTAATCGACGTTGTGAGTACCTTTCAAGTGTCTAGAACAAACTATACATATGAGGTCCTTAAGTTTGACTTTCTAATCGTGTGCTAAACGACGTTGTGAGTACCTTTCGAGTGTTTACAACGAACTATACATATGAGGTCCTACACTTAGATTTTCATATAGTGTGTAATATTGGTCTTTAATCGACGTTGTGAGTACCTTTCGAGTGTCTACAACGAACTATACATATGAGGTCCTACACTTAGATTTTCATATAGTGTGTAATATTGGTGTTTAATCGACGTTGTGAGTACCTTTCAAGTGTCTAGAACAAACTATACATATGAGGTCCTTAAGTTTGACTTTCTAATCGTGTGCTAAACGACGTTGTGAGTACCTTTCGAGTGTTTACAACGAACTATACATATGAGGTCCTACACTTAGATTTTTATATAGTGTGTAATATTGGTCTTTAATCGACGTTGTGAGAACCTTTCGAGTGTTTACAACGAACTATACATATGAGGTCCTACACTTAAATTTTCATATAGTGTGTAATATTTGTCTTTATTTGACGTTGTGAGTACCTTTCGAGTGTCTACAACGAACTATACATATGAGGTCCTACACTTAGATTTTCATATAGTGTGTAATATTGGTCTTTAATCGACGTTGTGAGTACCTTTCGAGTGTCTACAACGAACTATACATATGAGGTCCTAAACATAGATTTTCTAATCGAGTGTTAAACAACCTTGTGAGTACCTTTCGAGTGTCTACAACGAACTATACATATGAGGTCCTACACTTAAATTTTAAATTAGTGTAAAATTTTGGTCTTTAATCGACGTCGTGAGTACCTTTCGAGTGTCTACAACGAACTATACATCTGAGGTCCTACACTTAGATTTTCATATAGTGTGTAATATTGGTCTTTAATCGACGTTGTGAGTACCTTTCGAGGGTTTACAACGAACTATACATATGAGGTCCTACACTTTGATTTTCTAATCGTGTGTCAAACGACGTTGTGAGAACCTTTCGAGTGTCTAGAACGAACTATACATATGAGGTCCTACACTTAAATTTTAAATTAGTGTGTGTGTTTTATTTTGGTCTTTAATCGACGTTGTAAGAACCTTTCGAGTGTCTACAACGAACTATACATATGAGGTCCTACACTTAGATTTTCATATTGTGTGTAATATTGGTCTTTAATCGACGTTGTGAGTACCTTTCGAGTGTCTATAACGAACTATACATATGAGGTCCTAAACATTGATTTTCTAATCGAGTGTTAAACAACCTTGTGAGTACCTTTCGAGTGTCTACAACGAACTATACATATGAGGTCCTACACTTAAATTTTAAATTGGTGTGTAATTTTGGTCTTTAATCGACGTTGTGAGTACCTTTCGAGTGTCTACAACGAACTATACATATGAGGTCCTACACTTAGATTTTCATATAGGGTGTAATATTGGTCTTTAATCGATGTTGTGAGAACCTTTCGAGTGTCTAGAACAAACTATACATATCAGGTCCTACACTAAGATTTTCATAAAGTGTGTAATATTGGTCTTTAATCGACGTTGTGAGTACCTTTCGAGTGTCTACAACGAACTATACATATGAGGTCCTACACTTAAATTTTAAATTAGTGTGTGTGTTTTATTTTGGTCTTTAATCGACGTTGTAAGAACCTTTCGAGTGTCTACAACGAACTATACATATGAGGTCCTACACTTAGATTTTCATATTGTGTGTAATATTGGTCTTTAATCGACGTTGTGAGTACCTTTCGAGTGTCTATAACGAACTATACATATGAGGTCCTAAACATTGATTTTCTAATCGAGTGTTAAACAACCTTGTGAGTACCTTTCGAGTGTCTACAACGAACTATACATATGAGGTCCTACACTTAAATTTTAAATTGGTGTGTAATTTTGGTCTTTAATCGACGTTGTGAGTACCTTTCGAGTGTCCACAACGAACTATACATATGAGGTCTTACACTTAAATTTTAAATTAGCGTGTAATTTTGGTCTTTAATCGACGTTGTGAGAACCTTTCGAGTGTCTAGAACAAACTATACATATCAGGTCCTACACTAAGATTTTCATAAAGTGTGTAATATTGGTCTTTAATCGACGTTGTGAGTACCTTTCGAGTGTCTACAACGAACTATACATATGAGGTCCTACCCTTAGATTTTCATATAGTGTGTAATATTGGTCTTTAATCGACGTTGTGAGTACCTCTCGAGTGTCTTCAATGAACTATACTTATGAGATTCTACACTTAGATTTTCATATAGTGTGTAATATTGGTCTTTAATCGACGTTGTGAGTACCTTTCGAGTGTTTACAACGAACTATACATATGAGGTCCTACACTTAGATTTTCATATAATGTGTAATATTGGTCTTTAATCGACGTTGTGAGTACCTTTCGAGTGTCTACAACGAACTATACATGTGAGGTCCTACACTTAAATTTTAAATTAGTGTGTAATTTTGTTCTTTAATCGACGTTGTGAGTATCTTTCGAGTGTCTAGAACAAACTATACATATGAGGTCCTACACTTAGATTTTCATATAGTGTTTAATATTGGTCTTTAATCGACGTTGTGAGAACCTTTCGAGTGTCTAGAACGAACTATACATATGAGGTCCTACACTTAGATTTTCATATAGTGTGTAATATTGGTCTTTAATCGACGTTGTGAGTACCTTTCGAGTGTCTACAACGAACTATACATATGAGGTCCTACACTTAGATTTTCATATAGTGTTTAATATTGGTCTTTAATCGACGTTGTGAGAACCTTTCGAGTGTCTAGAACGAACTATACATATGAGGTCCTACACTTAGATTTTCATATAGTGTGTAATATTGGTCTTTAATCGACGTTGTGAGTACCTTTCGAGTGTCTACAACGAACTATACATATGAGGTCCTACACTTAGATTTTCATATAGTGTGTAATATTGGTGTTTAATCGACGTTGTGAGTACCTTTCAAGTGTCTAGAACAAACTATACATATGAGGTCCTTAAGTTTGACTTTCTAATCGTGTGCTAAACGACGTTGTGAGTACCTTTCGAGTGTTTACAACGAACTATACATATGAGGTCCTACACTTAGATTTTCATATAGTGTGTAATATTGGTCTTTAATCGACGTTGTGAGAACCTTTCGAGTGTTTACAACGAACTATACATATGAGGTCCTCCACTTAAATTTTCATATAGTGTGTAATATTTGTCTTTATTTGACGTTGTGAGTACCTTTCGAGTGTCTACAACGAACTATACATATGAGGTCCTACACTTAGATTTTCATATAGTGGGTAATATTGGTCTTTAATCGACGTTGTGAGTACCTTTCGAGGGTTTACAACGAACTATACATATGAGGTCCTACACTTGGATTTTCTAATCGTGTGTCAAACGACTTTGTGAGAACCTTTCGAGTGTCTAGATCGAACTATACATATGAGGTCCTACACTTAAATTTTCATATAGTGTGTAATATTGGTCTTTATTTGACGTTGTGAGTACCTTTCGAGTGTCTACAACGAACTATACTTATGAGGTCCTACACTTAGATTTTCATATAGTGTGTAATATTGGTCTTTAATCGACGTTGTGAGTACCTTTCGAGGGTTTACAACGAACTATACATATGAGGTCCTACACTTAGATTTTCATATAGTGTTTAATATTGGTCTTTAATCGACGTTGTGAGAACCTTTCGAGTGTCTAGAACGAACTATACATATGAGGTCCTACACTTAGATTTTCATATAGTGTGTAATATTGGTCTTTAATCGACGTTGTGAGTACCTTTCGAGTGTCTACAACGAACTATACATATGAGGTCCTACACTTAGATTTTCATATAGTGTGTAATATTGGTGTTTAATCGACGTTGTGAGTACCTTTCAAGTGTCTAGAACAAACTATACATATGAGGTCCTTAAGTTTGACTTTCTAATCGTGTGCTAAACGACGTTGTGAGTACCTTTCGAGTGTTTACAACGAACTATACATATGAGGTCCTACACTTAGATTTTCATATAGTGTGTAATATTGGTCTTTAATCGACGTTGTGAGAACCTTTCGAGTGTTTACAACGAACTATACATATGAGGTCCTCCACTTAAATTTTCATATAGTGTGTAATATTTGTCTTTATTTGACGTTGTGAGTACCTTTCGAGTGTCTACAACGAACTATACATATGAGGTCCTACACTTAGATTTTCATATAGTGGGTAATATTGGTCTTTAATCGACGTTGTGAGTACCTTTCGAGGGTTTACAACGAACTATACATATGAGGTCCTACACTTGGATTTTCTAATCGTGTGTCAAACGACTTTGTGAGAACCTTTCGAGTGTCTAGATCGAACTATACATATGAGGTCCTACACTTAAATTTTCATATAGTGTGTAATATTGGTCTTTATTTGACGTTGTGAGTACCTTTCGAGTGTCTACAACGAACTATACTTATGAGGTCCTACACTTAGATTTTCATATAGTGTGTAATATTGGTCTTTAATCGACGTTGTGAGTACCTTTCGAGGGTTTACAACGAACTATACATATGAGGTCCTACACTTAGATTTTCATATAGTGTGTAATATTGGCCTTTAATCGACGTTGTGAGTACCTTTCGAGTGTCTATAACGAACTATACATATGAGGTCCTAAACATTGATTTTCTAATCGAGTGTTAAACAACCTTGTGAGTACCTTTCGAGTGTCTACAACGAACTATACATATGAGGTCTCTCACTTAAATTTTAAATTACTGTATAATTTTGGTCTTTAATCGACTTTGTGAGAACCTTTCGAGTGTCTAGAACGAACTATACATATGAGGTCCTACACTTAGATTTTCATATAGTGAGTAATATTGGTCTTTAATCGACGTTGTGAGTACCTCTCGAGTGTCTACAATGAACTATACGTATGAGATCCTACACTAAGATTTTCATATAGTGTGTAATATTGGTCTTTAATCGACGTTGTGAGTACCTTTCGAGTGTCTACAACGAACTATACATATGAGGTCCTACACTTAGATTTTCATATAGTGAGTAATATTGGTCTTTAATCGACGTTGCGAGTACCTTTCGAGTGTCTACAACGAACTATACATATGAGGTCCTACACTTAGATTTTCATATAGTGTATAATATTGGTCTTTAATCGACGTTGCGAGTACCTTTCGAGTGTCTACAACGAACTATACATATGAGGTCCTACACTTAGATTTTCATATAGTGTGTAATATTGGTCTTTAATCGATGTTGTGAGTACCTTTCGAGTGTTTACAACGAACTATACATATGAGGTCCTCCACTTAAATTTTAAATAAGTGTGTAATTTTGGTCTTTAATCGACGTTGTGAGTACCTTTCGAGTGTCTACAACGAACTATACATATGAGGTCCTTAATTTTGACTATCTAATCGTGTGTTAAACGACGTTGTTAGTACCTTTCGAGTGTTTACAACGAACTATACATATGAGGTCCTACACTTAGATTTTCATATAGTGTTTAATATTGGTCTTTAATCGACGTTGTGAGAACCTTTCGAGTGTCTAGAACGAACTATACATATGAGGTCCTACACTTAGATTTTAATATAGTGTGTTATATTGGTCTTTAATCGACGTTGTGAGTACCTTTCGAGTGTCTACAACGAACTATACATATGAGGTCCTACACTTAGATTTTCATATAGTGTGTAATATTGGTGTTTAATCGACGCTGTGAGTACCTTTCGAGTGTCTAGAACGAACTATACATATAAGGTCTTACACTTAAATTTTAAATTAGCGTGTAATTTTGGTCTTTAATCGACGTTGTGAGAACCTTTCGAGTGTCCAGAACAAACTATACATATGAGGTCCTACACTAAGATTTTCATAAAGTGTGTAATATTGGTCTTTAATCGACGTTGTGAGCACCTTTCGAGTGTCTACAACGAACTATACATATGAGGTCCTACCCTTAGATTTTCATATAGTGTGTAATTTTGGTCTTTAATCGACGTTGCGAGTACCTTTCGAGTGTCTACAACGAACTATACATATGAGGTTCTACACTTAGATTTTCATATAGTGTGTAATATTGGTCTTTAATCGACGTTGTGAGTACCTTTCGAGTGTCTACAACGAACTATACATATGAGGTCCTTAATTTTGACTATCTAATCGTGTGTTAAACGACGTTGTTAGTACCTTTCGAGTGTTTACAACGAACTATACATATGAGGTCCTACACTTAGATTTTCATATAGTGTGTAATATTGGTCTTTAATCGACGTTGTGAGAACCTTTCGAGTGTCTAGAACGAACTATACATATGAGGTCCTACACTTAGATTTTCATATAGTGTGTAATATTGGTCTTTAATCGACGTTGTGAGTACCTTTCGAGAGTCTACAACGAACTATACATATGAGGTCCTACACTTAGATTTTCATATAGTGTGTAATATTGGTGTTTAATCGACGTTGTGAGTACCTTTCGAGTGTCTAGAACAAACTATACATATGAGGTCCTTAATTTTGACTTTCTAATCGTGTGCTAAACGACGTTGTTAGTACCTTTCGAGTAATTACAACGAATTATACATATGAGGCCCTACACTTTGATTTTCTAATCGTGTGTCAAACGACGTTGTGAGAACCTTTCGAGTGTCTAGAACGAACTATACATATGAGGTCCTACACTTAAATTTTCATATAGTGTGTAATATTGGTCTTTATTTGACGTTGTGAGTACCTTTCGAGTTTCTACAACGAACTATACATATGAGGTCCTACCCTTAGATTTTCATATAGTGTGTAATATTGGTCTTTAATCGACGTTGCGAGTACCTTTCGAGTGTCTACAACGAACTATACATATGAGGTTCTACACTTAGATTTTCATATAGTGTGTAATATTGGTCTTTAATCGACGTTGTGAGTAACTTTTTTAGTGTCTACAACGAACTATACATATGAGGTCATAAACATTGATTTTCTAATCGAGTGTTAAACAACCTTGTGAGTACCTTTCGAGTGTCTACAACGAACTATACATATGAGGTCCTACACTTAAATTTTAAATTAGTGTGTGTGTAATTTTGGTCTTTAATCGACGTTGTGAGAACCTTTCGAGTGTCTACAACGAACTATACATATGAGGTCCTACACTTAGATTTTCATATTGTGTGTAATATTGGTCTTTAATCGACGTTGTGAGTACCTTTCGAGTGTCTATAACGAACTATACATATGAGGTCCTAAACATTGATTTTCTAATCGAGTGTTAAACAACCTTGTGAGTACCTTTCGAGTGTCTACAACGAACTATACATATGAGGTCCTACACTTAAATTTTAAATTGGTGTGTAATTTTGGTCTTTAATCGACGTTGTGAGTACCTTTCGAGTGTCTACAACGAACTATACATATGAGGTCCTACACTTAGATTTTCATATAGGGTGTAATATTGGTCTTTAATCGATGTTGTGAGTACCTTTCGAGTGTCCACAACGAACTATACATATGAGGTCTTACACTTAAATTTTAAATTAGCGTGTAATTTTGGTCTTTAATCGACGTTGTGAGAACCTTTCGAGTGTCTAGAACAAACTATACATATGAGGTCCTACACTAAGATTTTCATAAAGTGTGTAATATTGGTCTTTAATCGACGTTGTGAGTACCTTTCGAGTGTCTACAACGAACTATACATATGAGGTCCTACCCTTAGATTTTCATATAGTGTGTAATATTGGTCTTTAATCGACGTTGCGAGTACCTTTCGAGTGTCTACAACGAACTATACATATGAGGTTCTACACTTAGATTTTCATATAGTGTGTAATATTGGTCTTTAATCGACGTTGTGAGTACGTTTCGAGTGTCTACAACGAACTATACATATGAGGTCCTACACTTAGATTTTCATATAGTGTGTAATATTGATGTTTAATCGACGTTGTGAGTACCTTTCAAGTGTCTAGAACAAACTATACATATGAGGTCCTTAAGTTTGACTTTCTAATCGTGTGCTAAACGACGTTGTGAGTACCTTTCGAGTGTTTACAACGAACTATACATATGAGGTCCTACACTTAGATTTTCATATAATGTGTAATATTGGTCTTTAATCGACGTTGTGAGTACCTTTCGAGTGTCTACAACGAACTATACATGTGAGGTCCTACACTTAAATTTTAAATTAGTGTGTAATTTTGGTCTTTAATCGACGTTGTGAGTATCTTTCGAGTGTCTAGAACAAACTATACATATGAGGTCCTAAATTTTGACTATCTAATCGTGTGTTAAACGACGTTGTGAGTACCTTTCGAGTGTTTACAACGAACTATACATATGAGGTCCTACACTTAGATTTTCATATAGTGTGTAATATTGGTCTTTAATCGACGTTGTGAGAACCTTTCGAGTGTCTAGAACGAACTATACATATGAGGTCCTACACTTAGATTTTCATATAGTGTGTAATATTGGTCTTTAATCGACGTTGTGAGTACCTTTCGAGTCTCTACAACGAACTATACATATGAGGTCCTACACTTAGATTTTCATATAGTGTGTAATATTGGTGTTTAATCGACGTTGTGAGTACCTTTCAAGTGTCTAGAACAAACTATACATATGAGGTCCATAAGTTTGACTTTCTAATCGTGTGCTAAACGACGTTGTGAGTACCTTTCGAGTGTTTACAACGAACTATACATATGAGGTCCTACACTTAGATTTTCATATAGTGTGTAATATTGGTCTTTAATCGACATTGTGAGAACCTTTCGAGTGTTTACAACGAACTATACATATGAGGTCCTACACTTAAATTTTCATATAGTGTGTAATATTTGTCTTTATTTGACGTTGTGAGTACCTTTCGAGTGTCTACAACGAACTATACATATGAGGTCCTACACTTAGATTTTCATATAGTGTGTAATATTGGTCTTTAATCGACGTTGTGAGTACGTTTCGAGTGTCTACAACGAACTATACATATGAGGTCCTACACTTAGATTTTCATATAGTGTGTAATATTGATGTTTAATCGACGTTGTGAGTACCTTTCAAGTGTCTAGAACAAACTATACATATGAGGTCCTTAAGTTTGACTTTCTAATCGTGTGCTAAACGACGTTGTGAGTACCTTTCGAGTGTTTACAACGAACTATACATATGAGGTCCTACACTTAGATTTTCATATAGTGTGTAATATTGGTCTTTAATCGACGTTGTGAGAACCTTTCGAGTGTCTACAACGAACTATACATATGAGGTCCTTCACTTAGATTTTCATATAGTGTATAATATTGGTCTTTAATCGACGTTGTGAGTACCTTTCGAGTGTCTATAACGTTCTATACATATAAGGTCTTAAACATTGATTTTCTAATCGAGTGTTAAACAACCTTGTGAGTACCTTTCGAGTGTCTACAACGAACTATACAAATGAGGTCTTACACTTAAATTTTAAATTAGCGCGTAATTTTGGTCTTTAATCGACGTTGTGAGAACCTTTCGAGTGTCTAGAACGAACTATACATATGAGGTCCTTAATTTTGACCATCTAATCGTGTGTTAAACGACGTTGTGAGTACCTTTCGAGTGTCTAGAACAAACTATACATATGAGGTCCTTAATTTTGACTATCTAATCGTGTGTTAAACGACGTTGTGAGTACCTTTCGAGTGTTTACAACGAACTATACATATGAGGTCCTACACTTAGATTTTCATATAGTGTGTAATATTGGTCTTTAATCGACGTTGTGAGAACCTTTCGAGTGTCTAGAACGAACTATACATATGAGGTCCTACACTTAGATTTTCATATAGTGTGTAATATTGGTCTTTAATCGACGTTGTGAGTACCTTTCGAGTCTCTACAACGAACTATACATATGAGGTCCTACACTTAGATTTTCATATAGTGTGTAATATTGGTGTTTAATCGACGTTGTGAGTACCTTTCAAGTGTCTAGAACAAACTATACATATGAGGTCCATAAGTTTGACTTTCTAATCGTGTGCTAAACGACGTTGTGAGTACCTTTCGAGTGTTTACAACGAACTATACATATGAGGTCCTACACTTAGATTTTCATATAGTGTGTAATATTGGTCTTTAATCGACATTGTGAGAACCTTTCGAGTGTTTACAACGAACTATACATATGAGGTCCTACACTTAAATTTTCATATAGTGTGTAATATTTGTCTTTATTTGACGTTGTGAGTACCTTTCGAGTGTCTACAACGAACTATACATATGAGGTCCTACACTTAGATTTTCATATAGTGTGTAATATTGGTCTTTAATCGACGTTGTGAGTACGTTTCGAGTGTCTACAACGAACTATACATATGAGGTCCTACACTTAGATTTTCATATAGTGTGTAATATTGATGTTTAATCGACGTTGTGAGTACCTTTCAAGTGTCTAGAACAAACTATACATATGAGGTCCTTAAGTTTGACTTTCTAATCGTGTGCTAAACGACGTTGTGAGTACCTTTCGAGTGTTTACAACGAACTATACATATGAGGTCCTACACTTAGATTTTCATATAGTGTGTAATATTGGTCTTTAATCGACGTTGTGAGAACCTTTCGAGTGTCTACAACGAACTATACATATGAGGTCCTTCACTTAGATTTTCATATAGTGTATAATATTGGTCTTTAATCGACGTTGTGAGTACCTTTCGAGTGTCTATAACGTTCTATACATATAAGGTCTTAAACATTGATTTTCTAATCGAGTGTTAAACAACCTTGTGAGTACCTTTCGAGTGTCTACAACGAACTATACAAATGAGGTCTTACACTTAAATTTTAAATTAGCGCGTAATTTTGGTCTTTAATCGACGTTGTGAGAACCTTTCGAGTGTCTAGAACGAACTATAAATATGAGGTCCTTAATTTTGACCATCTAATCGTGTGTTAAACGACGTTGTGAGTACCTTTCGAGTGTCTAGAACAAACTATACATATGAGGTCCTTAATTTTGACTATCTAATCGTGTGTTAAACGACGTTGTGAGTACCTTTCGAGTGTTTACAACAACTATACATATGAGGTCCTACACTTGGATTTTCTAATCGTGTGTCAAACGACGTTGTGAGAACCTTTCGAGTGTCTAGAACGAACTATACATATGAGGTTCTACAATTAGATTTTCATATAGTGTGTAATATTGGTCTTTAATCGACGTTGTGAGTACCTTTCGAGTGTCTACAACGAACTATACATATGAGGTCCTACACTTAAATTTTAAATTAGGGTGTAATTTTGGTCTTTAATCGACGTTGTGAGTACCTTTCGAGTGTCTAGAACAAACTATACATATGAGGTCCTTAATCTTGACCATCTAATCGTGTGTTAAACGACGTTGTGAGTACCTTTCGAGTGTCTAGAACAAACTATACATATGAGGTCCTTAATTTTGACTATCTAATCGTGTGTTAAACGACGTTGTGAGTACCTTTCGAGTGTTTACAACAACTATACATATGAGGTCCTACACTTGGATTTTCTAATCGTGTGTCAAACGACGTTGTGAGAACCTTTCGAGTGTCTAGAACGAACTATACATATGAGGTTCTACAATTAGATTTTCATATAGTGTGTAATATTGGTCTTTAATCGACGTTGTGAGTACCTTTCGAGTGTCTACAACGAACTATACATATGAGGTCCTACACTTAGATTTTCATATAGTGTGTAATATTGGTCTTTAATCGATGTTGTGAGTACCTTTCGAGTGTTTACAACGAACTATACATATGAGGTCCTACACTTAAATTTTAAATTAGTGTGTAATTTTGGTCTTTAATCGACGTTGTGAGTACCTTTCGAGTGTCTACAACGAACTATACATATGAGGTCCTTAATTTTGACTATCTAATCGTGTGTTAAACGACGTTGTTAGTACCTTTCGAGTGTTTACAACGAACTATACATATGAGGTCCTACACTTAGATTTTCATATAGTGTGTAATATTGGTCTTTAATCGACGTTGTGAGAACCTTTCGAGTGTCTAGAACGAACTATACATATGAGGTCCTACACTTAGATTTTCATATAGTGTGTAATATTGGTCTTTAATCGACGTTGTGAGTACCTTTCGAGTGTCTACAACGAACTATACATATGAGGTCCTACACTTAGATTTTCATATAGTGTGTAATATTGGTGTTTAATCGACGTTGTGAGTACCTTTCGAGGGTCTAGAACAAACTATACATATGAGGTCCTTAATTTTGACTTTCTAATCGTGTGCTAAACGACGTTGTTAGTACCTTTCGAGTAATTACAACGAATTATACATATGAGGCCCTACACTTTGATTTTCTAATCGTGTGTCAAACGACGTTGTGAGAACCTTTCGAGTGTCTAGAACGAACTATACATATGAGGTCCTACACTTAAATTTTCATATAGTGTGTAATATTGGTCTTTATTTGACGTTGTGAGTACCTTTCGAGTGTCTACAACGAACTATACATAGGAGGTCCTACACTTAGATTTTCATATAGTGTGTAATATTGGTCTTTAGTCGACGTTGTGAGTACCTTTCGAGTGTCTACAACGAACTATACATATGAGGTCCTAAACATTGATTTTCTAATCGAGTGTTAAACAACCTTGTGAGTACCTTTCGAGTGTCTACAACGAACTATACATATGAGGTCCTACACTTAAATTTTAAATTAGTGTGTAATTTTGGTCTTTAATCGACGTTGTGAGTACCTTTCGAGTGTCTACAACGAACTATACATCGGAGGTCCTACACTTAGATTTTCATATAGTGTGTAATATTGGTCTTTAATCGACGTTGTGAGTTCATTTGGAGGGTTTACAACGAACTATACATATGAGGTCCTACACTTAAATTTTAAATTAGTGTGTAATTTTGGTCTTTAATCGACGTTGTGAGTACCTTTCGAGTGTCTACAACGAACTATACATATGAGGTCCTTAATTTTGACTATCTAATCGTGTGTTAAACGACGTTGTTAGTACCTTTCGAGTGTTTACAACGAACTATACATATGAGGTCCTACACTTAGATTTTCATATAGTGTGTAATATTGGTCTTTAATCGACGTTGTGAGAACCTTTCGAGTGTCTAGAACGAACTATACATATGAGGTCCTACACTTAGATTTTCATATAGTGTGTAATATTGGTCTTTAATCGACGTTGTGAGTACCTTTCGAGTGTCTACAACGAACTATACATATGAGGTCCTACACTTAGATTTTCATATAGTGTGTAATATTGGTGTTTAATCGACGTTGTGAGTACCTTTCGAGTGTCTAGAACAAACTATACATATGAGGTCCTTAATTTTGACTTTCTAATCGTGTGCTAAACGACGTTGTTAGTACCTTTCGAGTAATTACAACGAATTATACATATGAGGCCCTACACTTTGATTTTCTAATCGTGTGTCAAACGACGTTGTGAGAACCTTTCGAGTGTCTAGAACGAACTATACATATGAGGTCCTACACTTAAATTTTCATATAGTGTGTAATATTGGTCTTTATTTGACGTTGTGAGTACCTTTCGAGTGTCTACAACGAACTATACATAGGAGGTCCTACACTTAGATTTTCATATAGTGTGTAATATTGGTCTTTAATCGACGTTGTGAGTTCCTTTCGAGGGTTTACAACGAACTATACATATGAGGTCCTACTTTTTGATTTTCTAATCGTGTGTCAAACGACGTTGTGAGAACCTTTCGAGTGTCTAGAACGAACTATACATATGAGGTCCTACACTTAAATTTTAAATTAGTGTGTGTGTAATTTTGGTCTTTAATCGACGTTGTGAGAACCTTTCGAGTGTCTACAACGAACTATACATATGAGGTCCTACACTTAGATTTTCATATTGTGTGTAATATTGGTCTTTAATCGACGTTGTGAGTACCTTTCGAGTGTCTATAACGAACTATACATATGAGGTCCTAAACATTGATTTTCTAATCGAGTGTTAAACAACCTTGTGAGTACCTTTCGAGTGTCTACAACGAACTATACATATGAGGTCCTACACTTAAATTTTTAATTGGTGTGTAATTTTGGTCTTTAATCGACGTTGTGAGTACCTTTCGAGTGTCTACAACGAACTATACATATGAGGTCCTACACTTAGATTTTCATATAGGGTGTAATATTGGTCTTTAATCGATGTTGTGAGTACCTTTCGAGTGTCCACAACGAACTATACATATGAGGTCCTACACTTTGATTTTCTAATCGTGTGTCAAACGACGTTGTGAGAACCTTTCAAGTGTCTAGAACGAACTATACATATGAGGTCCTACACTTAAATTTTAAATTAGTGTGTGTGTAATTTTGGTCTTTAATCGACGTTGTGAGAACCTTTCGAGTGTCTACAACAAAATATACATATGAGGTCCTAAACTTAGATTTTCATATTGTGTGTAATATTGGTCTTTAATCGACGTTGTGAGTACCTTTCGAGTGTCTATAACGAACTATACATATGAGGTCCTAAACATTGATTTTCTAATCGAGTGTTAAACAACCTTGTGAGTACCTTTCGAGTGTCTACAACGAACTATACATATGAGGTCCTACACTTAAATTTTAAATTGGTGTGTAATTTTGGTCTTTAATCGACGTTGTGAGTACCTTTCGAGTGTCTACAACGAACTATACATATGAGGTCCTACACTTAGATTTTCATATAGGGTGTAATATTGGTCTTTAATCGATGTTGTGAGTACCTTTCGAGTGTCCACAACGAACTATACATATGAGGTCTTACACTTAAGTTTTAAATTAGCGTGTAATTTTGGTCTTTAATCGACGTTGTGAGAACCTTTCGAGTGTCTAGAACAAACTATACATATGAGGTCCTACACTAAGATTTTCATAAAGTGTGTAATATTGGTCTTTAATCGACGTTGTGAGTACCTTTCGAGTGTCTACAACGAACTATACATATGAGGTCCTACCCTTAGATTTTCATATAGTGTGTAATATTGGTCTTTAATCGACGTTGCGAGTACCTTTCGAGTGTCTACAACGAACTATACATATGAGGTTCTACACTTAGATTTTCATATAGTGTGTAATATTGGTCTTTAATCGACGTTGTGAGTACCTCTCGAGTGTCTACAATGAACTATACTTATGAGATCCTACACTTAGATTTTCATATAGTGTGTAATATTGGTCTTTAATCGACATTGTGAGTACCTTTCGAGTGTTTACAACGAACTATACATATGAGGTCCTACACTTAAATTTTAAATTAGTGTGTAATTTTGGTCTTTAATCGACGTCGTGAGTACCTTTCGAGTGTCTACAACGAACTATACATATGAGGTCCTACACTTAGATTTTCATATAATGTGTAATATTGGTCTTTAATCGACGTTGTGAGTACCTTTCGAGTGTCTACAACGAACTATACATGTGAGGTCCTACACTTAAATTTAAAATAGTGTGTAATTTTGGTCTTTAATCGACATTGTGAGTATCTTTCGAGTGTCTAGAACAAACTATACATATGAGGTCCTAAATTTTGACTATTTAATCGTGTGTTAAACGACGTTGTGAGTACCTTTCGAGTGTTTACAACGAACTATACATATGAGGTCCTACACTTAGATTTTCATATAGTGTGTAATATTGGTCTTTAATCGACGTTGTGAGAACCTTTCGAGTGTCTAGAACGAACTATACATATGAGGTCCTACACTTAGATTTTCATATAGTGTGTAATATTGGTCTTTAATCGACGTTGTGAGTACCTTTCGAGTCTCTACAACGAACTATACATATGAGGGCCTACACTTAGATTTCATAGAGTGTGTAATATTGGTGTTTAATCGACGTTGTGAGTACCTTTCAAGTGTCTAGAACAAACTATACATATGAGGTCCTTAAGTTTGACTTTCTAATCGTGTGCTAAACGACGTTGTGAGTACCTTTCGAGTGTTTACAACGAACTATACATATGAGGTCCTACACTTAGATTTTCATATAGTGTGTAATATTGGTCTTTAATCGACGTTGTGAGAACCTTTCGAGTGTCTACAACGAACTATACTTATGAGGTCCTACACTTAGATTTTCATATAGTGTGTAATATTGGTCTTTAATCGACGTTGTGGGTACCTTTCGAGGGTTTACAACGAACTATACATATGAGGTCCTACACTTTGATTTTCTAATCGTGTGTCAAACGACGTTGTGAGAACCTTTCGAGTGTCTAGAACGAACTATACATATGAGGTCCTACACTTAAATTTTAAATTAGTGTGTGTGTAATTTTGGTCTTTAATCGACGTTGTGAGAACCTTTCGAGTGTCTACAACGAACTATACATATGAGGTCCTTCACTTAGATTTTCATATAGTGTGTAATATTGGTCTTTAATCGACGTTGTGAGTACCTTTCGAGTCTCTACAACGAACTATACATATGAGGTCCTACACTTAGATTTTCATATAGTGTGTAATATTGGTCTTTAATCGACGTTGTGAGTACCTTTCGAGGGTTTACAACGAACTATACATATGAGGTCCTACACTTTGATTTTCTAATCGTGTGTCAAACGACGTTGTGAGAACCTTTCGAGTGTCTAGAACGAACTATACATATGAGGTCCTACACTTAAATTTTAAATTAGTGTGTAATTTTGATCTTTAATCGACGTTGTGAGAACCTTTCGAGTGTCTACAACGAACTATACATATGAGATCCTTCACTTAGATTTTCATATAGTGTGTAATATTGCTCTTTAATCGACGTTGTGAGTACCTTTCGAGTGTTTACAACGAACTATACATATGAGGTCCTACACTTAAATTTTAAATTAGTGTGTAATTTTGGTCTTTAATCGACGTTGTGAGTACCTTTCGAGTGTCTACAACGAACTATACAAATGAGGTCTTACACTTAAATTTTAAATTAGCGCGTAATTTTGGTCTTTAATCGACGTTGTGAGAACCTTTCGATTGTCTAGAACGAACTATACATATGAGGTCCTACACTTAGATTTTCATAAAGTGTGTAATATTGGTCTTTAATCGACGTTGTGAGTACCTTTCGAGTGTCTACAACGAACTATACATATGAGGTCCTACACTTAAATTTTAAATAAGTGTGTAATTTTGTTCTTTAATCGACGTTGTGAGTACCTTTCGAGTGTCTAGAACAAACTATACATATGAGGTCCTTAATTTTGACTATCTAATCGTGTGTTAAACGACGTTGTGAGTACCTTTCGAGTGTCTAGAACAAACTATACATATGAGGTCCTTAATTTTGACTATCTAATCGTGTGTTAAACGACGTTGGGAGTACCTTTCGAGTGTTTACAACAACTATACATATGAGGTCCTACACTTGGATTTTCTAATCGTGTGTCAAACGACGTTGTGAGAACCTTTCGAGTGTATAGAACGAACTATACATATGAGGTCCTACACTTAAATTTTCATATAGTGTGTAATATTGGTCTTTATTTGACGTTGTGAGTACCTTTCGAGTGTCTACAACGAACTATACTTATGAGGTCCTACACTTAGATTTTCATATAGTGTGTAATATTGGTCTTTAATCGACGTTGTGAGTACCTTTCAAGGGTTTACAACGAACTATACATATGAGGTCCTACACTTTGATTTTCTAATCGTGTGTCAAACGACGTTGTGAGAACCTTTCGAGTGTCTAGAACGAATTATACATATGAGGTCCTACACTTACATTTTAAATTAGTGTGTGTGTAATTTTGGTCTTTAATCGACGTTGTGAGAACCTTTCGAGTGTCTACAACGAACTATACAAATGAGGTCTTACACTTAAATTTTAAATTAGCGCGTAATTTTGGTCTTTAATCGACGTTGTGAGAACCTTTCGATTGTCTAGAACGAACTATACATATGAGGTCCTACACTTAGATTTTCATAAAGTGTGTAATATTGGTCTTTAATCGACGTTGTGAGTACCTTTCGAATGTCTACAACGAACTATACATATGAGGTCCTACACTTAAATTTTAAATAAGTGTGTAATTTTGGTCTTTAATCGACGTTGTGAGTACCTTTCGAGTGTCTAGAACAAACTATACATATGAGGTCCTTAATTTTGACTATCTAATCGTGTGTTAAACGACGTTGTGAGTACCTTTCGAGTGTCTAGAACAAACTATACATATGAGGTCCTTAATTTTGACTATCTAATCGTGTGTTAAACGACGTTGTGAGTACCTTTCGAGTGTTTACAACAACTATACATATGAGGTCCTACACTTGGATTTTCTAATCGTGTGTCAAACGACGTTGTGAGAACCTTTCGAGTGTATAGAACGAACTATACATATGAGGTCCTACACTTAAATTTTCATATAGTGTGTAATATTGGTCTTTATTTGACGTTGTGAGTACCTTTCGAGTGTCTACAACGAACTATACTTATGAGGTCCTACACTTAGATTTTCATATAGTGTGTAATATTGGTCTTTAATCGACGTTGTGAGTACCTTTCGAGGGTTTACAACGAACTATACATATGAGGTCCTACACTTAAATTTTAAATTAGTGTGTAATTTTGGTCTTTAATCGACGTTGTGAGTACCTTTCGAGTGTCTTCAACGAACTATACATATGAGGTCCTACACTTAGATTTTCATATAGTGGGTAATATTGGTCTTTAATCGACGTTGTGAGTACCTTTCGAGGGTTTACAACGAACTATACATATGAGGTCCTACACTTGGATTTTCTGATCGTGTGTCAAACGACGTTGTGAGAACCTTTCGAGTGTCTAGAACGAACTATACATATGAGGTCCTACACTTAAATTTTCATATAGTGTGTAATATTGGTCTTTATTTGACGTTGTGAGTACCTTTCGAGTGTCTACAACGAACTATACTTATGAGGTCCTACACTTAGATTTTCATATAGTGTGTAATATTGGTCTTTAATCGACGTTGTGAGTACCTTTCAAGGGTTTACAACGAACTATACATATGAGGTCCTACACTTTGATTTTCTAATCGTGTGTCAAACGACGTTGTGAGAACCTTTCGAGTGTCTAGAACGAACTATACATATGAGGTCCTACACTTAAATTTTAAATTAGTGTGTGTGTAATTTTGGTCTTTAATCGACGTTGTGAGAACCTTTCGAGTGTCTACAACGAACTATACATATGAGGTCTTAAACATTGATTTTCTAATCGAGTGTTAAACAACCTTGTGAGTACCTTTCGAGTGTCTACAACGAACTATACATATGAGGTCCTACACTTAAATTTTAAATTAGCGCGTAATTTTGGTCTTTAATCGACGTTGTAAGAACCTTTCGAGTGTCTAGAACGAACTATACATATGAGGTCCTACACTTAGATTTTCATAAAGTGTGTATTATTGGTCTTTAATCGACGTTGTGAGTACCTTTCGAGTGTCTATAACGTTCTATACATATAAGGTCTTAAACATTGATTTTCTAATCGAGTGTTAAACAACCTTGTGAGTACCTTTCGAGTGTCTACAACGAACTATACATATGAGGTCCTACACTTAAATTTTAAATTAGCGCGTAATTTTGGTCTTTAATCGACGTTGTAAGAACCTTTCGAGTGTCTAGAACGAACTATACATATGAGGTCCTACACTTAGATTTTCATAAAGTGTGTAATATTGGTCTTTAATCGACGTTGTGAGTACCTTTCGAGTGTCTACAACGAACTATACATATGAGGTCCTACACTTAAATTTTAAATTAGTGTGTAATTTTGGTCTTTAATCGACGTTGTGAGTACCTTTCGAGTGTCTAGAACAAACTATACATATGAGGTCCTTAATTTTGACTATCTAATCGTGTGTTTAACGACGTTGTGAGTACCTTTCGAGTGTCTAGAACAAACTATACATATGAGGTCCTTAATTTTGACTATCTAATCAAGTGTTAAACGACGTTGTGAGTACCTTTCGAGTGTTTACAACAACTATACATATGAGGTCCTACACTTTGATTTTCATATAGTGTGTAATATTGGTCTTTAATCGTTGTTGTGAGTACCTTTCGAGTGTCTACAACGAACTATACATATGAGGTCCTACACTAAGATTTTCATATAGTGTGTAATATTGGTCTTTAATCGACGTTGTGAGTACCTTTCGAGTGTCTACAACGAACTATACATATGAGGTCCTAAACATTGATTTTCTAATCGAGTGTTAAACAACCTTGTGAGTACCTTTCGAGTGTCTACAACGAACTATACATATGAGGTCCTACACTTAGATTTTCATATAGTGTGTAATATTGGTCTTTATTTGACGTTGTGAGTACCTTTCGAGTGTCTACAACGAACTATACTTATGAGGTCCTACACTTAGATTTTCATATAGTGTGTAATATTGGTCTTTAATCGTTGTTGTGAGTACCTTTCGAGTGTCTACAACGAACTATACATATGAGGTCCTACACTAAGATTTTCATATAGTGTGTAATATTGGTCTTTAATCGACGTTGTGAGTACCTTTCGAGTGTCTACAACGAACTATACATATGAGGTCCTAAACATTGATTTTCTAATCGAGTGTTAAACAACCTTGTGAGTACCTTTCGAGTGTCTACAACGAACTATACATATGAGGTCCTACACTTAGATTTTCATATAGTGTGTAATATTGGTCTTTATTTGACGTTGTGAGTACCTTTCGAGTGTCTACAACGAACTATACTTATGAGGTCCTACACTTAGATTTTCATATAGTGTGTAATATTGGTCTTTAATCGACGTTGTGAGTATCTTTCGAGGGTTTAAAACGAACTATACATATGAGGTCCTACACTTTGATTTTCTAATCCTGTGTCAAACGACGTTGTGAGAACCTTTCGAGTGTCTAGAACGAACTATACATATGAGGTCCTACACTTAAATTTTAAATTAGTGTGTGTGTAATTTTGGTCTTTAATCGACGTTGTGAGAACCTTTCGAGTGTCTACAACGAACTATACATATGAGGTCCTACACTTAGATTTTCATATAGTGTATAATATTGGTCTTTAATCGACGTTGTGAGTACCTTTCGAGTGTCTATAACGTTCTATACATATGAGGTCTTAAACATTTATTTTCTAATCGAGTGTTAAACAACCTTGTGAGTACCTTTCGAGTGTCTACAACGAACTATACAAATGAGGTCCTACACTTAGATTTTCATAAAGTGTGTAATATTGGTCTTCAATCGACGTTGTGAGTACCTTTCGAGTGTTTAAAACGAACTATACATATGAGGTCCTACACTTAAATTTTAAATTAGTGTGTAATTTTGGTCTTTAATCGACGTTGTGAGTACCTTTCGAGTGTCTACAACGAACTATACATATGAGGTCCTACACTTAGATTTTCATATAGTGGGTAATATTGGTCTTTAATCGACGTTGTGAGTACCTTTCGAGGGTTTACAACGAACTATACATATGAGGTCCTACACTTGGATTTTCTGATCGTGTGTCAAACGACGTTGTGAGAACCTTTCGAGTGTCTAGAACGAACTATACATATGAGGTCCTACACTTAAATTTTCATATAGTGTGTAATATTGGTCTTTATTTGACGTTGTGAGTACCTTTCGAGTGTCTACAACGAACTATACTTATGAGGTCCTACACTTAGATTTTCATATAGTGTGTAATATTGGTCTTTAATCGACGTTGTGAGTACCTTTCAAGGGTTTACAACGAACTATACATATGAGGTCCTACACTTTGATTTTCTAATCGTGTGTCAAACGACGTTGTGAGAACCTTTCGAGTGTCTAGAACGAACTATACATATGAGGTCCTACACTTACATTTTAAATTAGTGTGTGTGTAATTTTGGTCTTTAATCGACGTTGTGAGAACCTTTCGAGTGTCTAGAACGAACTATACATATGAGGTCCTACACTTAAATTTTAAATTATTGTGTGTGTAATTTTGGTCTTTAATCGACGTTGTTAGAACCTTTCGAGTGTCTACAACGAACTATACATATGAGGTCCTACACTTAGATTTTCATATAGTGTATAATATTGGTCTTTAATCGACGTTGTGAGTACCTTTCGAGTGTCTATAACGTTCTATACATATGAGGTCTTAAACATTGATTTTCTAATCGAGTGTTAAACAACCTTGTGAGTACCTTTCGAGTGTTTACAACGAACTATACAAATGAGGTCGTACACTTAGATTTTCATAAAGTGTGTAATATTGGTCTTCAATCGACGTTGTGAGTACCTTTCGAGTTTTTACAACGAACTATACATATGAGGTCCTACACTTAAATTTTAAATTAGTGTGTAATTTTGGTCTTTAATCGACGTTGTGAGTACCTTTCGAGTGTCTAGAACGAACTATACATATGAGGTCTTACACTTAAATTTTAAATTAGTGTGTGTGTAATTTTGGTCTTTAATCGACGTTGTGAGTACCTTTCGAGTGTCTACAACGAACTATACATATGAGGTCCTACACTAAGATTTTCATATAGTGTGTAATATTGGTCTTTAATCGACGTTGTGAGTACCTTTCGAGTGTCTACAACGAACTATACATATGAGGTCCTAAACATTGATTTTCTAATCGAGTGTTAAACAACCTTGTGAGTACATTTCGAGTGTCTACAACGAACTATACATATGAGGTCCTACACTTAGATTTTCATATAGTGTGTAATATTGGTCTTTATTTGACGTTGTGAGTACCTTTCGAGTGTCTACAACGAACTATACTTATGAGGTCCTACACTTAGATTTTCATATAGTGTGTAATATTGGTCTTTAATCGTTGTTGTGAGTACCTTTCGAGTGTCTACAACGAACTATACATATGAGGTCCTACACTAAGATTTTCATATAGTGTGTAATATTGGTCTTTAATCGACGTTGTGAGTACCTTTCGAGTGTCTACAACGAACTATACATATGAGGTCCTAAACATTGATTTTCTAATCGAGTGTTAAACAACCTTGTGAGTACCTTTCGAGTGTCTACAACGAACTATACATATGAGGTCCTACACTTAGATTTTCATATAGTGTGTAATATTGGTCTTTATTTGACGTTGTGAGTACCTTTCGAGTGTCTACAACGAACTATACTTATGAGGTCCTACACTTAGATTTTCATATAGTGTGTAATATTGGTCTTTAATCGTTGTTGTGAGTACCTTTCGAGTGTCTACAACGAACTATACATATGAGGTCCTACACTAAGATTTTCATATAGTGTGTAATATTGGTCTTTAATCGACGTTGTGAGTACCTTTCGAGTGTCTACAACGAACTATACATATGAGGTCCTAAACATTGATTTTCTAATCGAGTGTTAAACAACCTTGTGAGTACCTTTCGAGTGTCTACAACGAACTATACATATGAGGTCCTACACTTAGATTTTCATATAGTGTGTAATATTGGTCTTTATTTGACGTTGTGAGTACCTTTCGAGTGTCTACAACGAACTATACTTATGAGGTCCTACACTTAGATTTTCATATAGTGTGTAATATTGGTCTTTAATCGACGTTGTGAGTATCTTTCGAGGGTTTAAAACGAACTATACATATGAGGTCCTACACTTTGATTTTCTAATCCTGTGTCAAACGACGTTGTGAGAACCTTTCGAGTGTCTAGAACGAACTATACATATGAGGTCCTACACTTAAATTTTAAATTAGTGTGTGTGTAATTTTGGTCTTTAATCGACGTTGTGAGAACCTTTCGAGTGTCTACAACGAACTATACATATGAGGTCCTACACTTAGATTTTCATATAGTGTATAATATTGGTCTTTAATCGACGTTGTGAGTACCTTTCGAGTGTCTATAACGTTCTATACATATGAGGTCTTAAACATTTATTTTCTAATCGAGTGTTAAACAACCTTGTGAGTACCTTTCGAGTGTCTACAACGAACTATACAAATGAGGTCCTACACTTAGATTTTCATAAAGTGTGTAATATTGGTCTTCAATCGACGTTGTGAGTACCTTTCGAGTGTTTAAAACGAACTATACATATGAGGTCCTACACTTAAATTTTAAATTAGTGTGTAATTTTGGTCTTTAATCGACGTTGTGAGTACCTTTCGAGTGTCTACAACGAACTATACATATGAGGTCCTACACTTAGATTTTCATATAGTGGGTAATATTGGTCTTTAATCGACGTTGTGAGTACCTTTCGAGGGTTTACAACGAACTATACATATGAGGTCCTACACTTGGATTTTCTGATCGTGTGTCAAACGACGTTGTGAGAACCTTTCGAGTGTCTAGAACGAACTATACATATGAGGTCCTACACTTAAATTTTCATATAGTGTGTAATATTGGTCTTTATTTGACGTTGTGAGTACCTTTCGAGTGTCTACAACGAACTATACTTATGAGGTCCTACACTTAGATTTTCATATAGTGTGTAATATTGGTCTTTAATCGACGTTGTGGGTACCTTTCAAGGGTTTACAACGAACTATACATATGAGGTCCTACACTTTGATTTTCTAATCGTGTGTCAAACGACGTTGTGAGAACCTTTCGAGTGTCTAGAACGAACTATACATATGAGGTCCTACACTTACATTTTAAATTAGTGTGTGTGTAATTTTGGTCTTTAATCGACGTTGTGAGAACCTTTCGAGTGTCTAGAACGAACTATACATATGAGGTCCTACACTTAAATTTTAAATTATTGTGTGTGTAATTTTGGTCTTTAATCGACGTTGTTAGAACCTTTCGAGTGTCTACAACGAACTATACATATGAGGTCCTACACTTAGATTTTCATATAGTGTATAATATTGGTCTTTAATCGACGTTGTGAGTACCTTTCGAGTGTCTATAACGTTCTATACATATGAGGTCTTAAACATTGATTTTCTAATCGAGTGTTAAACAACCTTGTGAGTACCTTTCGAGTGTTTACAACGAACTATACAAATGAGGTCGTACACTTAGATTTTCATAAAGTGTGTAATATTGGTCTTCAATCGACGTTGTGAGTACCTTTCGAGTTTTTACAACGAACTATACATATGAGGTCCTACACTTAAATTTTAAATTAGTGTGTAATTTTGGTCTTTAATCGACGTTGTGAGTACCTTTCGAGTGTCTAGAACGAACTATACATATGAGGTCTTACACTTAAATTTTAAATTAGTGTGTGTGTAATTTTGGTCTTTAATCGACGTTGTGAGTACCTTTCGAGTGTCTACAACGAACTATACATATGAGGTCCTACACTAAGATTTTCATATAGTGTGTAATATTGGTCTTTAATCGACGTTGTGAGTACCTTTCGAGTGTCTACAACGAACTATACATATGAGGTCCTAAACATTGATTTTCTAATCGAGTGTTAAACAACCTTGTGAGTACCTTTCGAGTGTCTACAACGAACTATACATATGAGGTCCTACACTTAGATTTTCATATAGTGTGTAATATTGGTCTTTATTTGACGTTGTGAGTACCTTTCGAGTGTCTACAACGAACTATACTTATGAGGTCCTACACTTAGATTTTCATATAGTGTGTAATATTGGTCTTTAATCGTTGTTGTGAGTACCTTTCGAGTGTCTACAACGAACTATACATATGAGGTCCTACACTAAGATTTTCATATAGTGTGTAATATTGGTCTTTAATCGACGTTGTGAGTACCTTTCGAGTGTCTACAACGAACTATACATATGAGGTCCTAAACATTGATTTTCTAATCGAGTGTTAAACAACCTTGTGAGTACATTTCGAGTGTCTACAACGAACTATACATATGAGGTCCTACACTTAGATTTTCATATAGTGTGTAATATTGGTCTTTATTTGACGTTGTGAGTACCTTTCGAGTGTCTACAACGAACTATACTTATGAGGTCCTACACTTAGATTTTCATATAGTGTGTAATATTGGTCTTTAATCGTTGTTGTGAGTACCTTTCGAGTGTCTACAACGAACTATACATATGAGGTCCTACACTAAGATTTTCATATAGTGTGTAATATTGGTCTTTAATCGACGTTGTGAGTACCTTTCGAGTGTCTACAACGAACTATACATATGAGGTCCTAAACATTGATTTTCTAATCGAGTGTTAAACAACCTTGTGAGTACCTTTCGAGTGTCTACAACGAACTATACATATGAGGTCCTACACTTAGATTTTCATATAGTGTGTAATATTGGTCTTTATTTGACGTTGTGAGTACCTTTCGAGTGTCTACAACGAACTATACTTATGAGGTCCTACACTTAGATTTTCATATAGTGTGTAATATTGGTCTTTAATCGTTGTTGTGAGTACCTTTCGAGTGTCTACAACGAACTATACATATGAGGTCCTACACTAAGATTTTCATATAGTGTGTAATATTGGTCTTTAATCGACGTTGTGAGTACCTTTCGAGTGTCTACAACGAACTATACATATGAGGTCCTAAACATTGATTTTCTAATCGAGTGTTAAACAACCTTGTGAGTACCTTTCGAGTGTCTACAACGAACTATACATATGAGGTCCTACACTTAGATTTTCATATAGTGTGTAATATTGGTCTTTATTTGACGTTGTGAGTACCTTTCGAGTGTCTACAACGAACTATACTTATGAGGTCCTACACTTAGATTTTCATATAGTGTGTAATATTGGTCTTTAATCGACGTTGTGAGTATCTTTCGAGGGTTTAAAACGAACTATACATATGAGGTCCTACACTTTGATTTTCTAATCCTGTGTCAAACGACGTTGTGAGAACCTTTCGAGTGTCTAGAACGAACTATACATATGAGGTCCTACACTTAAATTTTAAATTAGTGTGTGTGTAATTTTGGTCTTTAATCGACGTTGTGAGAACCTTTCGAGTGTCTACAACGAACTATACATATGAGGTCCTACACTTAGATTTTCATATAGTGTATAATATTGGTCTTTAATCGACGTTGTGAGTACCTTTCGAGTGTCTATAACGTTCTATACATATGAGGTCTTAAACATTTATTTTCTAATCGAGTGTTAAACAACCTTGTGAGTACCTTTCGAGTGTCTACAACGAACTATACAAATGAGGTCCTACACTTAGATTTTCATAAAGTGTGTAATATTGGTCTTCAATCGACGTTGTGAGTACCTTTCGAGTGTTTAAAACGAACTATACATATGAGGTCCTACACTTAAATTTTAAATTAGTGTGTAATTTTGGTCTTTAATCGACGTTGTGAGTACCTTTCGAGTGTCTACAACGAACTATACATATGAGGTCCTACACTTAGATTTTCATATAGTGGGTAATATTGGTCTTTAATCGACGTTGTGAGTACCTTTCGAGGGTTTACAACGAACTATACATATGAGGTCCTACACTTGGATTTTCTGATCGTGTGTCAAACGACGTTGTGAGAACCTTTCGAGTGTCTAGAACGAACTATACATATGAGGTCCTACACTTAAATTTTCATATAGTGTGTAATATTGGTCTTTATTTGACGTTGTGAGTACCTTTCGAGTGTCTACAACGAACTATACTTATGAGGTCCTACACTTAGATTTTCATATAGTGTGTAATATTGGTCTTTAATCGACGTTGTGAGTACCTTTCAAGGGTTTACAACGAACTATACATATGAGGTCCTACACTTTGATTTTCTAATCGTGTGTCAAACGACGTTGTGAGAACCTTTCGAGTGTCTAGAACGAACTATACATATGAGGTCCTACACTTACATTTTAAATTAGTGTGTGTGTAATTTTGGTCTTTAATCGACGTTGTGAGAACCTTTCGAGTGTCTAGAACGAACTATACATATGAGGTCCTACACTTAAATTTTAAATTATTGTGTGTGTAATTTTGGTCTTTAATCGACGTTGTTAGAACCTTTCGAGTGTCTACAACGAACTATACATATGAGGTCCTACACTTAGATTTTCATATAGTGTATAATATTGGTCTTAAATCGACGTTGTGAGTACCTTTCGAGTGTCTATAACGTTCTATACATATGAGGTCTTAAACATTGATTTTCTAATCGAGTGTTAAACAACCTTGTGAGTACCTTTCGAGTGTTTACAACGAACTATACAAATGAGGTCGTACACTTAGATTTTCATAAAGTGTGTAATATTGGTCTTCAATCGACGTTGTGAGTACCTTTCGAGTTTTTACAACGAACTATACATATGAGGTCCTACACTTAAATTTTAAATTAGTGTGTAATTTTGGTCTTTAATCGACGTTGTGAGTACCTTTCGAGTGTCTAGAACGAACTATACATATGAGGTCTTACACTTAAATTTTAAATTAGTGTGTGTGTAATTTTGGTCTTTAATCGACGTTGTGAGTACCTTTCGAGTGTCTACAACGAACTATACATATGAGGTCCTACACTAAGATTTTCATATAGTGTGTAATATTGGTCTTTAATCGACGTTGTGAGTACCTTTCGAGTGTCTACAACGAACTATACATATGAGGTCCTAAACATTGATTTTCTAATCGAGTGTTAAACAACCTTGTGAGTACCTTTCGAGTGTCTACAACGAACTATACATATGAGGTCCTACACTTAGATTTTCATATAGTGTGTAATATTGGTCTTTATTTGACGTTGTGAGTACCTTTCGAGTGTCTACAACGAACTATACTTATGAGGTCCTACACTTAGATTTTCATATAGTGTGTAATATTGGTCTTTAATCGTTGTTGTGAGTACCTTTCGAGTGTCTACAACGAACTATACATATGAGGTCCTACACTAAGATTTTCATATAGTGTGTAATATTGGTCTTTAATCGACGTTGTGAGTACCTTTCGAGTGTCTACAACGAACTATACATATGAGGTCCTAAACATTGATTTTCTAATCGAGTGTTAAACAACCTTGTGAGTACCTTTCGAGTGTCTACAACGAACTATACATATGAGGTCCTACACTTAGATTTTCATATAGTGTGTAATATTGGTCTTTATTTGACGTTGTGAGTACCTTTCGAGTGTCTACAACGAACTATACTTATGAGGTCCTACACTTAGATTTTCATATAGTGTGTAATATTGGTCTTTAATCGACGTTGTGAGTATCTTTCGAGGGTTTAAAACGAACTATACATATGAGGTCCTACACTTTGATTTTCTAATCCTGTGTCAAACGACGTTGTGAGAACCTTTCGAGTGTCTAGAACGAACTATACATATGAGGTCCTACACTTAAATTTTAAATTAGTGTGTGTGTAATTTTGGTCTTTAATCGACGTTGTGAGAACCTTTCGAGTGTCTACAACGAACTATACATATGAGGTCCTACACTTAGATTTTCATATAGTGTATAATATTGGTCTTTAATCGACGTTGTGAGTACCTTTCGAGTGTCTATAACGTTCTATACATATGAGGTCTTAAACATTTATTTTCTAATCGAGTGTTAAACAACCTTGTGAGTACCTTTCGAGTGTCTACAACGAACTATACAAATGAGGTCCTACACTTAGATTTTCATAAAGTGTGTAATATTGGTCTTCAATCGACGTTGTGAGTACCTTTCGAGTGTTTAAAACGAACTATACATATGAGGTCCTACACTTAAATTTTAAATTAGTGTGTAATTTTGGTCTTTAATCGACGTTGTGAGTACCTTTCGAGTGTCTAAAACGAACTATACATATGAGGTCCTACACTTAGATTTTCATATAGTGGGTAATATTGGTCTTTAATCGACGTTGTGAGTACCTTTCGAGGGTTTACAACGAACTATACATATGAGGTCCTACACTTGGATTTTCTGATCGTGTGTCAAACGACGTTGTGAGAACCTTTCGAGTGTCTAGAACGAACTATACATATGAGGTCCTACACTTAAATTTTCATATAGTGTGTAATATTGGTCTTTATTTGACGTTGTGAGTACCTTTCGAGTGTCTACAACGAACTATACTTATGAGGTCCTACACTTAGATTTTCATATAGTGTGTAATATTGGTCTTTAATCGACGTTGTGAGTACCTTTCAAGGGTTTACAACGAACTATACATATGAGGTCCTACACTTTGATTTTCTAATCGTGTGTCAAACGACGTTGTGAGAACCTTTCGAGTGTCTAGAACGAACTATACATATGAGGTCCTACACTTACATTTTAAATTAGTGTGTGTGTAATTTTGGTCTTTAATCGACGTTGTGAGAACCTTTCGAGTGTCTAGAACGAACTATACATATGAGGTCCTACACTTAAATTTTAAATTATTGTGTGTGTAATTTTGGTCTTTAATCGACGTTGTTAGAACCTTTCGAGTGTCTACAACGAACTATACATATGAGGTCCTACACTTAGATTTTCATATAGTGTATAATATTGGTCTTTAATCGACGTTGTGAGTACCTTTCGAGTGTCTATAACGTTCTATACATATGAGGTCTTAAACATTGATTTTCTAATCGAGTGTTAAACAACCTTGTGAGTACCTTTCGAGTGTCTACAACGAACTATACAAATGAGGTCGTACACTTAGATTTTCATAAAGTGTGTAATATTGGTCTTCAATCGACGTTGTGAGTACCTTTCGAGTTTTTACAACGAACTATACATATGAGGTCCTACACTTAAATTTTAAATTAGTGTGTAATTTTGGTCTTTAATCGACGTTGTGAGTACCTTTCGAGTGTCTAGAACGAACTATACATATGAGGTCTTACACTTAAATTTTAAATTAGTGTGTGTGTAATTTTGGTCTTTAATCGACGTTGTGAGAACCTTTCGAGTGTCTACAACGAACTATACATATGAGGTCCTTCACTTAGATTTTCATATAGTGTATAATATTGGTCTTTAATCGACGTTGTGAGTACCTTTCGAGTGTCTATAACGTTCTATACATATAAGGTCTTAAACATTGATTTTCTAATCGAGTGTTAAACAACCTTGTGAGTAACTTTCGAGTGTCTACAACGAACTATAAAAATGAGGTCTTACACTTAAATTTTAAATTAGCGCGTAATTTTGGTCTTTAATCGACGTTGTGAGAACCTTTCGAGTGTCTACAACGAACTATACATATGAGGTCCTACACTTAAATTTTAAATAAGTGTGTAATTTTGGTCTTTAATCGACGTTGTGAGTACCTTTCGAGTGTCTAGAACAAACTATACATATGAGGTCCTTAATTTTGACTATCTAATCGTGTGTTAAACGACGTTGTGAGTACCTTTCGAGTGTCTAGAACAAACTATACATATGAGGTCCTTAATTTTGACTATCTAATCGTGTGTTAAACGACGTTGTGAGTACCTTTCGAGTGTCTAGAACAAACTATACATATGAGGTCCTTAATTTTGACTATCTAATCGTGTGTTAAACGACGTTGTGAGTACCTTTCGAGTGTTTACAACAACTATAAATATGAGGTCCTACACTTGGATTTTCTAATCGTGTGTCAAACGACGTTGTGAGAACCTTTCGAGTGTCTAGAACGAACTATACATATGAGGTCCTACACTTAAATTTTCATATAGTGTGTAATATTGGTCTTTATTTGACGTTGTGAGTACCTTTCGAGTGTCTACAACGAACTATACTTATGAGGTCCTACACTTAGATTTTCATATAGTGTGTAATATTGGTCTTTAATCGACGTTGTGAGTACCTTTCGAGGGTTTACAACGAACTATACATATGAGGTCCTACACTTTGATTTTCTAATCGTGTGTCAAACGACGTTGTGAGAACCTTTCGAGTGTCTAGAACGAACTATACATATGAGGTCCTACACTTAAATTTTAAATTAGTGTGTGTGTAATTTTGGTCTTTAATCGACGTTGTGAGAACCTTTCGAGTGTCTACAACGAACTATACATATGAGGTCCTTCACTTAGATTTTCATATAGTGTATAATATTGGTCTTTAATCGACGTTGTGAGTACCTTTCGAGTGTCTATAACGTTCTATACATATAAGGTCTTAAACATTGATTTTCTAATCGAGTGTTAAACAACCTTGTGAGTACCTTTCGAGTGTCTACAACGAACTATACATATGAGGTCCTACACTTAAATTTTAAATTAGCGCGTAATTTTGGTCTTTAATCGACGTTGTGAGAACCTTTCGAGTGTCTAGAACGAACTATACATATGAGGTCCTACACTTAGATTTTCATAAAGTGTGTAATATTGGTCTTTAATCGACGTTGTGAGTACCTTTCGAGTGTCTACAACGAACTATACATATGAGGTCCTACACTTAAATTTTAAATAAGTGTGTAATTTTGGTCTTTAATCGACGTTGTGAGTACCTTTCGAGTGTCTAGAACAAACTATACATATGAGGTCCTTAATTTTGACTATCTAATCGTGTGTTTAACGACGTTGTGAGTACCTTTCGAGTGTCTAGAACAAACTATACATATGAGGTCCTTAATTTTGACTATCTAATCGTGTGTTAAACGACGTTGTGAGTACCTTTCGAGTGTTTACAACAACTATACATATGAGGTCCTACACTTTGATTTTCATATAGTGTGTAATATTGGTCTTTAATCGTTGTTGTGAGTACCTTTCGAGTGTCTACAACGAACTATACATATGAGGTCCTACACTAAGATTTTCATATAGTGTGTAATATTGGTCTTTAATCGACGTTGTGAGTACCTTTCGAGTGTCTACAACGAACTATACATATGAGGTCCTAAACATTGATTTTCTAATCGAGTGTTAAACAACCTTGTGAGTACCTTTCGAGTGTCTACAACGAACTATACATATGAGGTCCTACACTTAGATTTTCATATAGTGTGTAATATTGGTCTTTATTTGACGTTGTGAGTACCTTTCGAGTGTCTACAACGAACTATACATATGAGGTCCTACACTTAGATTTTCATATAGTGTGTAATATTGGTCTTTAATCGTTGTTGTGAGTACCTTTCGAGTGTCTACAACGAACTATACATATGAGGTCCTACACTAAGATTTTCATATAGTGTGTAATATTGGTCTTTAATCGACGTTGTGAGTACCTTTCGAGTGTCTACAACGAACTATACATATGAGGTCCTAAACATTGATTTTCTAATCGAGTGTTAAACAACCTTGTGAGTACCTTTCGAGTGTCTACAACGAACTATAAAAATGAGGTCTTACACTTAAATTTTAAATTAGCGCGTAATTTTGGTCTTTAATCGACGTTGTGAGAACCTTTCGAGTGTCTACAACGAACTATACATATGAGGTCCTACACTTAAATTTTAAATAAGTGTGTAATTTTGGTCTTTAATCGACGTTGTGAGTACCTTTCGAGTGTCTAGAACAAACTATACATATGAGGTCCTTAATTTTGACTATCTAATCGTGTGTTAAACGACGTTGTGAGTACCTTTCGAGTGTCTAGAACAAACTATACATATGAGGTCCTTAATTTTGACTATCTAATCGTGTGTTAAACGACGTTGTGAGTACCTTTCGAGTGTCTAGAACAAACTATACATATGAGGTCCTTAATTTTGACTATCTAATCGTGTGTTAAACGACGTTGTGAGTACCTTTCGAGTGTTTACAACAACTATAAATATGAGGTCCTACACTTGGATTTTCTAATCGTGTGTCAAACGACGTTGTGAGAACCTTTCGAGTGTCTAGAACGAACTATACATATGAGGTCCTACACTTAAATTTTCATATAGTGTGTAATATTGGTCTTTATTTGACGTTGTGAGTACCTTTCGAGTGTCTACAACGAACTATACTTATGAGGTCCTACACTTAGATTTTCATATAGTGTGTAATATTGGTCTTTAATCGACGTTGTGAGTACCTTTCGAGGGTTTACAACGAACTATACATATGAGGTCCTACACTTTGATTTTCTAATCGTGTGTCAAACGACGTTGTGAGAACCTTTCGAGTGTCTAGAACGAACTATACATATGAGGTCCTACACTTAAATTTTAAATTAGTGTGTGTGTAATTTTGGTCTTTAATCGACGTTGTGAGAACCTTTCGAGTGTCTACAACGAACTATACATATGAGGTCCTTCACTTAGATTTTCATATAGTGTATAATATTGGTCTTTAATCGACGTTGTGAGTACCTTTCGAGTGTCTATAACGTTCTATACATATAAGGTCTTAAACATTGATTTTCTAATCGAGTGTTAAACAACCTTGTGAGTACCTTTCGAGTGTCTACAACGAACTATACATATGAGGTCCTACACTTAAATTTTAAATTAGCGCGTAATTTTGGTCTTTAATCGACGTTGTGAGAACCTTTCGAGTGTCTAGAACGAACTATACATATGAGGTCCTACACTTAGATTTTCATAAAGTGTGTAATATTGGTCTTTAATCGACGTTGTGAGTACCTTTCGAGTGTCTACAACGAACTATACATATGAGGTCCTACACTTAAATTTTAAATAAGTGTGTAATTTTGGTCTTTAATCGACGTTGTGAGTACCTTTCGAGTGTCTAGAACAAACTATACATATGAGGTCCTTAATTTTGACTATCTAATCGTGTGTTTAACGACGTTGTGAGTACCTTTCGAGTGTCTAGAACAAACTATACATATGAGGTCCTTAATTTTGACTATCTAATCGTGTGTTAAACGACGTTGTGAGTACCTTTCGAGTGTTTACAACAACTATACATATGAGGTCCTACACTTTGATTTTCATATAGTGTGTAATATTGGTCTTTAATCGTTGTTGTGAGTACCTTTCGAGTGTCTACAACGAACTATACATATGAGGTCCTACACTAAGATTTTCATATAGTGTGTAATATTGGTCTTTAATCGACGTTGTGAGTACCTTTCGAGTGTCTACAACGAACTATACATATGAGGTCCTAAACATTGATTTTCTAATCGAATGTTAAACAACCTTGTGAGTACCTTTCGAGTGTCTACAACGAACTATACATATGAGGTCCTACACTTAGATTTTCATATAGTGTGTAATATTGGTCTTTATTTGACGTTGTGAGTACCTTTCGAGTGTCTACAACGAACTATACATATGAGGTCCTACACTTAGATTTTCATATAGTGTGTAATATTGGTCTTTAATCGTTGTTGTGAGTACCTTTCGAGTGTCTACAACGAACTATACATATGAGGTCCTACACTAAGATTTTCATATAGTGTGTAATATTGGTCTTTAATCGACGTTGTGAGTACCTTTCGAGTGTCTACAACGAACTATACATATGAGGTCCTAAACATTGATTTTCTAATCGAGTGTTAAACAACCTTGTGAGTACCTTTCGAGTGTCTACAACGAACTATACATATGAGGTCCTACACTTAGATTTTCATATAGTGTGTAATATTGGTCTTTATTTGACATTGTGAGTACCTTTCGAGTGTCTACAACGAACTATACATATGAGGTCCTACACTTTGATTTTCCAATCCTGTGTCAAACGACGTTGTGAGAACCTGTCGAGTGTCTAGAACGAACTATACATATGAGGTCCTACGCTTAAATTTTAAATTAGTGTGTGTGTAATTTTGGTCTTTAATCGACGTTGTGAGAACCTTTCGAGTGTCTACAACGAACTATACATATGAGGTCCTACACTTAGATTTTCATATAGTGTATAATATTGGTCTTTAATCGACGTTGTGAGTACCTTTCGAGTGTCTATAACGTTCTATACATATGAGGTCTTAAACATTTATTTTCTAATCGAGTGTTAAACAACCTTGTGAATACCTATCGAGTGTCTACAACGAACTATACAAATGAGGTCCTACACTTAAATTTTCATAAAGTGTGTAATATTGGTCTTCAATCGACGTTGTGAGTACCTTTCGAGTGTTTACAACGAACTATACATATGAGGTCCTACACTTAAATTTTAAATTAGTGTGTAATTTTGGTCTTTAATCGACGTTGTGAGTACCTTTCGAGTGTCTAGAACGAACTATACATATGAGGTCTTACACTTAAATTTTAAATTAGTGTGTAATATTGGTCTTTATTTGACGTTGTGAGTACCTTTCGAGTGTCTACAACGAACTATACTTATGAGGTCCTACACTTAGATTTTCATATAGTGTGTAATATTGGTCTTTAATCGACGTTGTGAGTACCTTTCAAGGGTTTACAACGAACTATACATATGAGGTCCTACACTTTGATTTTCTAATCGTGTGTCAAACGACGTTGTGAGAACCTTTCGAGTGTCTAGAACGAACTATACATATGAGGTCCTACACTTACATTTAAAATTAGTGTGTGTGTAATTTTGGTCTTTAATCGACGTTGTGAGAACCTTTCGAGTGTCTAGAACGAACTATACATATGAGGTCCTACACTTAAATTTTAAATTATTGTGTGTGTAATTTTGGTCTTTAATCGACGTTGTTAGAACCTTTCGAGTGTCTACAACGAACTATACATATGAGGTCCTACACTTAGATTTTCATATAGTGTATAATATTGGTCTTAAATCGACGTTGTGAGTACCTTTCGAGTGTCTATAACGTTCTATACATATGAGGTCTTAAACATTGATTTTCTAATCGAGTGTTAAACAACCTTGTGAGTACCTTTCGAGTGTCTACAACGAACTATACAAATGAGGTCGTACACTTAGATTTTCATAAAGTGTGTAATATTGGTCTTCAATCGACGTTGTGAGTACCTTTCGAGTTTTTACAACGAACTATACATATGAGGTCCTACACTTAAATTTTAAATTAGTGTGTAATTTTGGTCTTTAATCGACGTTGTGAGTACCTTTCGAGTGTCTAGAACGAACTATACATATGAGGTCTTACACTTAAATTTTAAATTAGTGTGTGTGTAATTTTGGTCTTTAATCGACGTTGTGAGAACCTTTCGAGTGTCTACAACGAACTATACATATGAGGTCCTTCACTTAGATTTTCATATAGTGTATAATTTTGGTCTTTAATCGACGTTGTGAGTACCTTTCGAGTGTCTATAACGTTCTATACATATAAGGTCTTAAACATTGATTTTCTAATCGAGTGTTAAACAACCTTGTGAGTACCTTTCGAGTGTCTACAACGAACTATAAAAATGAGGTCTTACACTTAAATTTTAAATTAGCGCGTAATTTTGGTCTTTAATCGACGTTGTGAGAACCTTTCGAGTGTCTACAACGAACTATACATATGAGGTCCTACATTTAAATTTTAAATAAGTGTGTAATTTTGGTCTTTAATCGACGTTGTGAGTACCTTTCGAGTGTCTAGAACAAACTATACATATGAGGTCCTTAATTTTGACTATCTAATCGTGTGTTAAACGACGTTGTGAGTACCTTTCGAGTGTCTAGAACAAACTATACATATGAGGTCCTTAATTTTGACTATCTAATCGTGTGTTAAACGACGTTGTGAGTACCTTTCGAGTGTTTACAACAACTATAAATATGAGGTCCTACACTTGGATTTTCTAATCGTGTGTCAAACGACGTTGTGAGAACCTTTCGAGTGTCTAGAACGAACTATACATATGAGGTCCTACACTTAAATTTTCATATAGTGTGTAATATTGGTCTTTATTTGACGTTGTGAGTACCTTTCGAGTGTCTACAACGAACTATACTTATGAGGTCCTACACTTAGATTTTCATATAGTGTGTAATATTGGTCTTTAATCGACGTTGTGAGTAGCTTTCGAGGGTTTACAACGAACTATACATATGAGGTCCTACACTTTGATTTTCTAATCGTGTGTCAAACGACGTTGTGAGAACCTTTCGAGTGTCTAGAACGAACTATACATATGAGGTCCTACACTTAAATTTTAAATTAGTGTGTGTGTAATTTTGGTCTTTAATCGACGTTGTGAGAACCTTTCGAGTGTCTACAACGAACTATACATATGAGGTCCTTCACTTAGATTTTCATATAGTGTATAATATTGGTCTTTAATCGACGTTGTGAGTACCTTTCGAGTGTCTGTAACGTTCTATACATATAAGGTCTTAAATATTGATTTTCTAATCGAGTGTTAAACAACCTTGTGAGTACCTTTCGAGTGTCTACAACGAACTATACATATGAGGTCCTACACTTAAATTTTAAATTAGCGCGTAATTTTGGTCTTTAATCGACGTTGTGAGAACCTTTCGAGTGTCTAGAACGAACTATACATATGAGGTCCTACACTTAGATGTTCATAAAGTGTGTAATATTGGTCTTTAATCGACGTTGTGAGTACCTTTCGAGTGTCTACAACGAACTATACATATGAGGTCCTACACTTAAATTTTAAATTAGTGTGTAATTTTGGTCTTTAATCGACGTTGTGAGTACCTTTCGAGTGTCTAGAACAAACTATACATATGAGGTCCTTAATTTTGACTATCTAATCGTGTGTTTAACGACGTTGTGAGTACCTTTCGAGTGTTTACAACAACTATACATATGAGGTCCTACACTTTGATTTTCATATAGTGTGTAATATTGGTCTTTAATCGTTGTTGTGAGTACCTTTCGAGTGTCTACAACGAACTATACATATGAGGTCCTACACTTAAATTTTAAATTAGTGTGTAATTTTGGTCTTTAATCGACGTTGTGAGTACCTTTCGAGTGTCTAGAACAAACTATACATATGAGGTCCTTAATTTTGACTATCTAATCGTGTGTTTAACGACGTTGTGAGTACCTTTCGAGTGTCTAGAACAAACTATACATATGAGGTCCTTAATTTTGACTATCTAATCGTGTGTTAAACGACGTTGTGAGTACCTTTCGAGTGTTTACAACAACTATACATATGAGGTCCTACACTTTGATTTTCATATAGTGTGTAATATTGGTCTTTAATCGTTGTTGTGAGTACCTTTCGAGTGTCTACAACGAACTATACATATGAGGTCCTTCACTTAGATTTTCATATAGTGTATAATATTGGTCTTTAATCGACGTTGTGAGTACCTTTCGAGTGTCTATAACGTTCTATACATATAAGGTCTTAAACATTGATTTTCTAATCGAGTGTTAAACAACCTTGTGAGTACCTTTCGAGTGTCTACAACGAACTATACATATGAGGTCCTACACTTAAATTTTAAATTAGCGCGTAATTTTGGTCTTTAATCGACGTTGTGAGAACCTTTCGAGTGTCTAGAACGAACTATACATATGAGGTCCTACACTTAGATTTTCATAAAGTGTGTAATATTGGTCTTTAATCGACGTTGTGAGTACCTTTCGAGTGTCTACAACAAACTATACATATGAGGTCCTACACTTAAATTTTAAATTAGTGTGTAATTTTGGTCTTTAATCGACGTTGTGAGTACCTTTCGAGTGTCTAGAACAAACTATACATATGAGGTCCTTAATTTTGACTATCTAATCGTGTGTTTAACGACGTTGTGAGTACCTTTCGAGTGTCTAGAACAAACTATACATATGAGGTCCTTAATTTTGACTATCTAATCGTGTGTTAAACGACGTTGTGAGTACCTTTTGAGTGTTTACAACAACTATACATATGAGGTCCTACACTTTGATTTTCATATAGTGTGTAATATTGGTCTTTAATCGTTGTTGTGAGTACCTTTCGAGTGTCTACAACGAACTATACATATGAGGTCCTACACTAAGATTTTCATATAGTGTGTAATATTGGTCTTTAATCGACGTTGTGAGTACCTTTCGAGTGTCTACAACGAACTATACATATGAGGTCCTAAACATTGATTTTCTAATCGAGTGTTAAACAACCTTGTGAGTACCTTTCGAGTGTCTACAACGAACTATACATATGAGGTCCTACACTTAGATTTTCATATAGTGTGTAATATTGGTCTTTATTTGACGTTGTGAGTACCTTTCGAGTGTCTACAACGAACTATACTTATGAGGTCCTACACTTAGATTTTCATATAGTGTGTAATATTGGTCTTTAATCGTTGTTGTGAGCACCTTTCGAGTGTCTACAACGAACTATACATATGAGGTCCTACACTAAGATTTTCATATAGTGTGTAATATTGGTCTTTAATCGACGTTGTGAGTACCTTTCGAGTGTCTACAACGAACTATACATATGAGGTCCTAAACATTGATTTTCTAATCGAGTGTTAAACAACTTTGTGAGTACCTTTCGAGTGTCTACAACGAACTATACATATGAGGTCCTACACTTAGATTTTCATATAGTGTGTAATATTGGTCTTTATTTGACATTGTGAGTACCTTTCGAGTGTCTACAACGAACTATACATATGAGGTCCTACACTTTGATTTTCCAATCCTGTGTCAAACGACGTTGTGAGAACCTTTCGAGTGTCTAGAACGAACTATACATATGAGGTCCTACGCTTAAATTTTAAATTAGTGTGTGTGTAATTTTGGTCTTTAATCGACGTTGTGAGAACCTTTCGAGTGTCTACAACGAACTATACATATGAGGTCCTACACTTAGATTTTCATATAGTGTATAATATTGGTCTTTAATCGACGTTGTGAGTACCTTTCGAGTGTCTATAACGTTCTATACATATGAGGTCTTAAACATTTATTTTCTAATCGAGTGTTAAACAACCTTGTGAATACCTATCGAGTGTCTACAACGAACTATACAAATGAGGTCCTACACTTAGATTTTCATAAAGTGTGTAATATTGGTCTTCAATCGACGTTGTGAGTACCTTTCGAGTGTTTACAACGAACTATACATATGAGGTCCTACACTTAAATTTTAAATTAGTGTGTAATTTTGGTCTTTAATCGACGTTGTGAGTACCTTTCGAGTGTCTAGAACGAACTATACATATGAGGTCTTACACTTAAATTTTAAATTAGTGTGTAATATTGGTCTTTATTTGACGTTGTGAGTACCTTTCGAGTGTCTACAACGAACTATACTTATGAGGTCCTACACTTAGATTTTCATATAGTGTGTAATATTGGTCTTTAATCGACGTTGTGAGTACCTTTCAAGGGTTTACAACGAACTATACATATGAGGTCCTACACTTTGATTTTCTAATCGTGTGTCAAACGACGTTGTGAGAACCTTTCGAGTGTCTAGAACGAACTACACATATGAGGTCCTACACTTACATTTTAAATTGGTGTGTGTGTAATTTTGGTCTTTAATCGACGTTGTGAGAACCTTTCGAGTGTCTAGAACGAACTATACATATGAGGTCCTACACTTAAATTTTAAATTATTGTGTGTGTAATTTTGGTCTTTAATCGACGTTGTTAGAACCTTTCGAGTGTCTACAACGAACTATACATATGAGGTCCTACACTTAGATTTTCATATAGTGTATAATATTGGTCTTAAATCGACGTTGTGAGTACCTTTCGAGTGTCTATAACGTTCTATACATATGAGGTCTTAAACATTGATTTTCTAATCGAGTGTTAAACAACCTTGTGAGTACCTTTCGAGTGTCTACAACGAACTATACAAATGAGGTCGTACACTTAGATTTTCATAAAGTGTGTAATATTGGTCTTCAATCGACGTTGTGAGTACCTTTCGAGTTTTTACAACGAACTATACATATGAGGTCCTACACTTAAATTTTAAATTAGTGTGTAATTTTGGTCTTTAATCGACGTTGTGAGTACCTTTCGAGTGTCTAGAACGAACTATACATATGAGGTCTTACACTTAAATTTTAAATTAGTGTGTGTGTAATTTTGGTCTTTAATCGACGTTGTGAGAACCTTTCGAGTGTCTACAACGAACTATACATATGAGGTCCTTCACTTAGATTTTCATATAGTGTATAATATTGGTCTTTAATCGACGTTGTGAGTACCTTTCGAGTGTCTAAACGTTCTATACATATAAGGTCTTTAACATTGATTTTCTAATCGAGTGTTAAACAACCTTGTGAGTACCTTTCGAGTGTCTACAACGAACTATAAAAATGAGGTCTTACACTTAAATTTTAAATTAGCGCGTAATTTTGGTCTTTAATCGACGTTGTGAGAACCTTTCGAGTGTCTACAACAAACTATACATATGAGGTCCTACACTTAAATTTTAAATAAGTGTGTAATTTTGGTCTTTAATCGACGTTGTGAGTACCTTTCGAGTGTCTAGAACAAACTATACATATGAGGTCCTTAATTTTGACTATCTAATCGTGTGTCAAACGACGTTGTGAGAACCTTTCGAGTGTCTAGAACGAACTATACATATGAGGTCCTACGCTTAAATTTTAAATTAGTGTGTGTGTAATTTTGGTCTTTAATCGACGTTGTGAGAACCTTTCGAGTGTCTACAACGAACTATACATATGAGGTCCTACACTTAGATTTTCATATAGTGTATAATATTGGTCTTTAATCGACGTTGTGAGTACCTTTCGAGTGTCTATAACGTTCTATACATATGAGGTCTTAAACATTTATTTTCTAATCGAGTGTTAAACAACCTTGTGAATACCTATCGAGTGTCTACAACGAACTATACAAATGAGGTCCTACACTTAGATTTTCATAAAGTGTGTAATATTGGTCTTCAATCGACGTTGTGAGTACCTTTCGAGTGTTTACAACGAACTATACATATGAGGTCCTACACTTAAATTTTAAATTAGTGTGTAATTTTGGTCTTTAATCGACGTTGTGAGTACCTTTCGAGTGTCTAGAACGAACTATACATATGAGGTCTTACACTTAAATTTTAAATTAGTGTGTAATATTGGTCTTTATTTGACGTTGTGAGTACCTTTCGAGTGTCTACAACGAACTATACTTATGAGGTCCTACACTTAGATTTTCATATAGTGTGTAATATTGGTCTTTAATCGACGTTGTGAGTACCTTTCAAGGGTTTACAACGAACTATACATATGAGGTCCTACACTTTGATTTTCTAATCGTGTGTCAAACGACGTTGTGAGAACCTTTCGAGTGTCTAGAACGAACTATACATATGAGGTCCTACACTTACATTTTAAATTAGTGTGTGTGTAATTTTGGTCTTTAATCGACGTTGTGAGAACCTTTCGAGTGTCTAGAACGAACTATACATATGAGGTCCTACACTTAAATTTTAAATTATTGTGTGTGTAATTTTGGTCTTTAATCGACGTTGTTAGAACCTTTCGAGTGTCTACAACGAACTATACATATGAGGTCCTACACTTAGATTTTCATATAGTGTATAATATTGGTCTTAAATCGACGTTGTGAGTACCTTTCGAGTGTCTATAACGTTCTATACATATGAGGTCTTAAACATTGATTTTCTAATCGAGTGTTAAACAACCTTGTGAGTACCTTTCGAGTGTCTACAACGAACTATACAAATGAGGTCGTACACTTAGATTTTCATAAAGTGTGTAATATTGGTCTTCAATCGACGTTGTGAGTACCTTTCGAGTTTTTACAACGAACTATACATATGAGGTCCTACACTTAAATTTTAAATTAGTGTGTAATTTTGGTCTTTAATCGACGTTGTGAGTACCTTTCGAGTGTCTAGAACGAACTATACATATGAGGTCTTACACTTAAATTTTAAATTAGTGTGTGTGTAATTTTGGTCTTTAATCGACGTTGTGAGAACCTTTCGAGTGTCTACAACGAACTATACATATGAGGTCCTACACTTTGATTTTCTAATCGTGTGTCAAACGACGTTGTGAGAACCTTTCGAGTGTCTAGAACGAACTATACATATGAGGTCCTACACTTAAATTTTAAATTAGTGTGTGTGTAATTTTGGTCTTTAATCGACGTTGTGAGAACCTTTCGAGTGTCTACAACGAACTATACATATGAGGTCCTTCACTTAGATTTTCATATAGTGTATAATATTGGTCTTTAATCGACGTTGTGAGTACCTTTCGAGTGTCTATAACGTTCTATACATATAAGGTCTTAAACATTGATTTTCTAATCGAGTGTTAAACAACCTTGTGAGTACCTTTCGAGTGTCTACAACGAACTATACATATGAGGTCCTACACTTAAATTTTAAATTAGCGCGTAATTTTGGTCTTTAATCGACGTTGTGAGAACCTTTCGAGTGTCTAGAACGAACTATACATATGAGGTCCTACACTTAGATTTTCATAAAGTGTGTAATATTGGTCTTTAATCGACGTTGTGAGTACCTTTCGAGTGTCTACAACGAACTATACATATGAGGTCCTACACTTAAATTTTAAATTAGTGTGTAATTTTGGTCTTTAATCGACGTTGTGAGTACCTTTCGAGTGTCTAGAACAAACTATACATATGAGGTCCTTAATTTTGACTATCTAATCGTGTGTTTAACGACGTTGTGAGTACCTTTCGAGTGTCTAGAACAAACTATACATATGAGGTCCTTAATTTTGACTATCTAATCGTGTGTTAAACGACGTTGTGAGTACCTTTCGAGTGTTTACAACAACTATACATATGAGGTCCTACACTTTGATTTTAATATAGTGTGTAATATTGGTCTTTAATCGTTGTTGTGAGTACCTTTCGAGTGTCTACAACGAACTATACATATGAGGTCCTACACTAAGATTTTCATATAGTGTGTAATATTGGTCTTTAATCGACGTTGTGAGTACCTTTCGAGTGTCTACAACGAACTATACATATGAGGTCCTAAACATTGATTTTCTAATCGAGTGTTAAACAACCTTGTGAGTACCTTTCGAGTGTCTACAACGAACTATACATATGAGGTCCTACACTTAGATTTTCATATAGTGTGTAATATTGGTCTTTATTTGACGTTGTGAGTACCTTTCGAGTGTCTACAACGAACTATACTTATGAGGTCCTACACTAAGATTTTCATATAGTGTGTAATATTGGTCTTTAATCGACGTTGTGAGTACCTTTCGAGTGTCTACAACGAACTATACATATGAGGTCCTTAACATTGATTTTCTAATCGAGTGTTAAACAACCTTGTGAGTACCTTTCGAGTGTCTACAACGAACTATACATATGAGGTCCTACACTTAGATTTTCATATAGTGTGTAATATTGGTCTTTATTTGACATTGTGAGTACCTTTCGAGTGTCTACAACGAACTATACTTATGAGGTCCTACACTTAGATTTTCATATAGTGTGTAATTTTGGTCTTTAATCGACGTTGTGAGTACCTTTCGAGTGTCTAGAACGAACTATACATATGAGGTCTTACACTTAAATTTTAAATTAGTGTGTGTGTAATTTTGGTCTTTAATCGACGTTGTGAGAACCTTTCGAGTGTCTACAACGAACTATACATATGAGGTCCTTCACTTAGATTTTCATATAGTGTATAATATTGGTCTTTAATCGACGTTGTGAGTACCTTTCGAGTGTCTATAACGTTCTATACATATAAGGTCTTTAACATTGATTTTCTAATCGAGTGTTAAACAACCTTGTGAGTACCTTTCGAGTGTCTACAACGAACTATAAAAATGAGGTCTTACACTTAAATTTTAAATTAGCGCGTAATTTTGGTCTTTAATCGACGTTGTGAGAACCTTTCGAGTGTCTACAACAAACTATACATATGAGGTCCTACACTTAAATTTTAAATAAGTGTGTAATTTTGGTCTTTAATCGACGTTGTGAGTACCTTTCGAGTGTCTAGAACAAACTATACATATGAGGTCCTTAATTTTGACTATCTAATCGTGTGTCAAACGACGTTGTGAGAACCTTTCGAGTGTCTAGAACGAACTATACATATGAGGTCCTACGCTTAAATTTTAAATTAGTGTGTGTGTAATTTTGGTCTTTAATCGACGTTGTGAGAACCTTTCGAGTGTCTACAACGAACTATACATATGAGGTCCTACACTTAGATTTTCATATAGTGTATAATATTGGTCTTTAATCGACGTTGTGAGTACCTTTCGAGTGTCTATAACGTTCTATACATATGAGGTCTTAAACATTTATTTTCTAATCGAGTGTTAAACAACCTTGTGAATACCTATCGAGTGTCTACAACGAACTATACAAATGAGGTCCTACACTTAGATTTTCATAAAGTGTGTAATATTGGTCTTCAATCGACGTTGTGAGTACCTTTCGAGTGTTTACAACGAACTATACATATGAGGTCCTACACTTAAATTTTAAATTAGTGTGTAATTTTGGTCTTTAATCGACGTTGTGAGTACCTTTCGAGTGTCTAGAACGAACTATACATATGAGGTCTTACACTTAAATTTTAAATTAGTGTGTAATATTGGTCTTTATTTGACGTTGTGAGTACCTTTCGAGTGTCTACAACGAACTATACTTATGAGGTCCTACACTTAGATTTTCATATAGTGTGTAATATTGGTCTTTAATCGACGTTGTGAGTACCTTTCAAGGGTTTACAACGAACTATACATATGAGGTCCTACACTTTGATTTTCTAATCGTGTGTCAAACGACGTTGTGAGAACCTTTCGAGTGTCTAGAACGAACTATACATATGAGGTCCTACACTTACATTTTAAATTAGTGTGTGTGTAATTTTGGTCTTTAATCGACGTTGTGAGAACCTTTCGAGTGTCTAGAACGAACTATACATATGAGGTCCTACGCTTAAATTTTAAATTAGTGTGTGTGTAATTTTGGTCTTTAATCGACGTTGTGAGAACCTTTCGAGTGTCTACAACGAACTATACATATGAGGTCCTACACTTAGATTTTCATATAGTGTATAATATTGGTCTTTAATCGACGTTGTGAGTACCTTTCGAGTGTCTATAACGTTCTATACATATGAGGTCTTAAACATTTATTTTCTAATCGAGTGTTAAACAACCTTGTGAATACCTATCGAGTGTCTACAACGAACTATACAAATGAGGTCCTACACTTAGATTTTCATAAAGTGTGTAATATTGGTCTTCAATCGACGTTGTGAGTACCTTTCGAGTGTTTACAACGAACTATACATATGAGGTCCTACACTTAAATTTTAAATTAGTGTGTAATTTTGGTCTTTAATCGACGTTGTGAGTACCTTTCGAGTGTCTAGAACGAACTATACATATGAGGTCTTACACTTAAATTTTAAATTAGTGTGTAATATTGGTCTTTATTTGACGTTGTGAGTACCTTTCGAGTGTCTACAACGAACTATACTTATGAGGTCCTACACTTAGATTTTCATATAGTGTGTAATATTGGTCTTTAATCGACGTTGTGAGTACCTTTCAAGGGTTTACAACGAACTATACATATGAGGTCCTACACTTTGATTTTCTAATCGTGTGTCAAACGACGTTGTGAGAACCTTTCGAGTGTCTAGAACGAACTATACATATGAGGTCCTACACTTACATTTTAAATTAGTGTGTGTGTAATTTTGGTCTTTAATCGACGTTGTGAGAACCTTTCGAGTGTCTAGAACGAACTATACATATGAGGTCCTACACTTAAATTTTAAATTATTGTGTGTGTAATTTTGGTCTTTAATCGACGTTGTTAGAACCTTTCGAGTGTCTACAACGAACTATACATATGAGGTCCTACACTTAGATTTTCATATAGTGTATAATATTGGTCTTAAATCGACGTTGTGAGTACCTTTCGAGTGTCTATAACGTTCTATACATATGAGGTCTTAAACATTGATTTTCTAATCGAGTGTTAAACAACCTTGTGAGTACCTTTCGAGTGTCTACAACGAACTATACAAATGAGGTCGTACACTTAGATTTTCATAAAGTGTGTAATATTGGTCTTCAATCGACGTTGTGAGTACCTTTCGAGTTTTTACAACGAACTATACATATGAGGTCCTACACTTAAATTTTAAATTAGTGTGTAATTTTGGTCTTTAATCGACGTTGTGAGTACCTTTCGAGTGTCTAGAACGAACTATACATATGAGGTCTTACACTTAAATTTTAAATTAGTGTGTGTGTAATTTTGGTCTTTAATCGACGTTGTGAGAACCTTTCGAGTGTCTACAACGAACTATACATATGAGGTCCTACACTTTGATTTTCTAATCGTGTGTCAAACGACGTTGTGAGAACCTTTCGAGTGTCTAGAACGAACTATACATATGAGGTCCTACACTTAAATTTTAAATTAGTGTGTGTGTAATTTTGGTCTTTAATCGACGTTGTGAGAACCTTTCGAGTGTCTACAACGAACTATACATATGAGGTCCTTCACTTAGATTTTCATATAGTGTATAATATTGGTCTTTAATCGACGTTGTGAGTACCTTTCGAGTGTCTATAACGTTCTATACATATAAGGTCTTAAACATTGATTTTCTAATCGAGTGTTAAACAACCTTGTGAGTACCTTTCGAGTGTCTACAACGAACTATACATATGAGGTCCTACACTTAAATTTTAAATTAGCGCGTAATTTTGGTCTTTAATCGACGTTGTGAGAACCTTTCGAGTGTCTAGAACGAACTATACATATGAGGTCCTACACTTAGATTTTCATAAAGTGTGTAATATTGGTCTTTAATCGACGTTGTGAGTACCTTTCGAGTGTCTACAACGAACTATACATATGAGGTCCTACACTTAAATTTTAAATTAGTGTGTAATTTTGGTCTTTAATCGACGTTGTGAGTACCTTTCGAGTGTCTAGAACAAACTATACATATGAGGTCCTTAATTTTGACTATCTAATCGTGTGTTTAACGACGTTGTGAGTACCTTTCGAGTGTCTAGAACAAACTATACATATGAGGTCCTTAATTTTGACTATCTAATCGTGTGTTAAACGACGTTGTGAGTACCTTTCGAGTGTTTACAACAACTATACATATGAGGTCCTACACTTTGATTTTCATATAGTGTGTAATATTGGTCTTTAATCGTTGTTGTGAGTACCTTTCGAGTGTCTACAACGAACTATACATATGAGGTCCTACACTAAGATTTTCATATAGTGTGTAATATTGGTCTTTAATCGACGTTGTGAGTACCTTTCGAGTGTCTACAACGAACTATACATATGAGGTCCTAAACATTGATTTTCTAATCGAGTGTTAAACAACCTTGTGAGTACCTTTCGAGTGTCTACAACGAACTATACATATGAGGTCCTACACTTAGATTTTCATATAGTGTGTAATATTGGTCTTTATTTGACGTTGTGAGTACATTTCGAGTGTCTACAACGAACTATACTTATGAGGTCCTACACTAAGATTTTCATATAGTGTGTAATATTGGTCTTTAATCGACGTTGTGAGTACCTTTCGAGTGTCTACAACGAACTATACATATGAGGTCCTTAACATTGATTTTCTAATCGAGTGTTAAACAACCTTGTGAGTACCTTTCGAGTGTCTACAACGAACTATACATATGAGGTCCTACACTTAGATTTTCATATAGTGTGTAATATTGGTCTTTATTTGACATTGTGAGTACCTTTCGAGTGTCTACAACGAACTATACTTATGAGGTCCTACACTTAGATTTTCATATAGTGTGTAATATTGGTCTTTAATCGACGTTGTGAGTATCTTTCGAGGGTTTAAAACGAACTATACATATGAGGTCCTACACTTTGATTTTCTAATCCTGTGTCAAACGACGTTGTGAGAACCTTTCGAGTGTCTAGAACGAACTATACATATGAGGTCCTACGCTTAAATTTTAAATTAGTGTGTGTGTAATTTTGGTCTTTAATCGACGTTGTGAGAACCTTTCGAGTGTCTACAACGAACTATACATATGAGGTCCTACACTTAGATTTTCATATAGTGTATAATATTGGTCTTTAATCGACGTTGTGAGTACCTTTCGAGTGTCTATAACGTTCTATACATATGAGGTCTTAAACATTTATTTTCTAATCGAGTGTTAAACAACCTTGTGAGTACCTTTCGAGTGTCTACAACGAACTATACAAATGAGGTCCTACACTTAAATTTTAAATTAGTGTGTAATTTTGGTCTTTAATCGACGTTGTGAGTACCTTTCGAGTGTCTACAACGAACTATACATATGAGGTCCTACACTTAGATTTTCATATAGTGGGTAATATTGGTCTTTAATCGACGTTGTGAGTACCTTTCGAGGGTTTACAACGAACTATACATATGAGGTCCTACACTTGGATTTTAAATTAGTGTGTAATTTTGGTCTTTAATCGACGTTGTGAGTACCTTTCGAGTGTCTACAACGAACTATACATATGAGGTCCTACACTTAAATTTTCATATAGTGTGTAATATTGGTCTTTATTTGACGTTGTGAGTACCTTTCGAGTGTCTACAACGAACTATACTTATGAGGTCCTACACTTAGATTTTCATATAGTGTGTAATATTGGTCTTTAATCGACGTTGTGAGTACCTTTCGAGGGTTTACAACGAACTATACATATGAGGTCCTACACTTTGATTTTCTAATCGTGTGTCAAACGACGTTGTGAGAACCTTTCGAGTGTCTAGAACGAACTATACATATGAGGTCCTACACTTAGATTTTCATATAGTGTGTAATATTGGTCTTTAATCGACGTTGTGAGTACCTTTCGAGGGTTTACAACGAACTATACATATGAGGTCCTACACTTTGATTTTCTAATCGTGTGTCAAACGACGTTGTGAGAACCTTTCGAGTGTCTAGAACGAACTATACATATGAGGTCCTACACTTAGATTTTCATATAGTGTGTAATTTTGGTCTTTAATCGACGTTGTGAGAACCTTTCGAGTGTCTACAACGAACTATACATATGAGGTCCTTCACTTAGATTTTCATATAGTGTATAATATTGGTCTTTAATCGACGTTGTGAGTACCTTTCGAGTGTCTATAACGTTCTATACATATAAGGTCTTAAACATTGATTTTCTAATCGAGTGTTAAACAACCTTGTGAGTACCTTTCGAGTGTCTACAACGAACTATACATATGAGGTCCTACACTTAAATTTTAAATTAGCGCGTAATTTTGGTCTTTAATCGACGTTGTGAGAACCTTTCGAGTGTCTAGAACGAACTATACATATGAGGTCCTACACTTAGATTTTCATAAAGTGTGTAATATTGGTCTTTAATCGACGTTGTGAGTACCTTTCGAGTGTCTACAACGAACTATACATATGAGGTCCTACACTTAAATTTTAAATTAGTGTGTAATTTTGGTCTTTAATCGACGTTGTGAGTACCTTTCGAGTGTCTAGAACAAACTATACATATGAGGTCCTTAATTTTGACTATCTAATCGTGTGTTTAACGACGTTGTGAGTACCTTTCGAGTGTCTAGAACAAACTATACATATGAGGTCCTTAATTTTGACTATCTAATCGTGTGTTAAACGACGTTGTGAGTACCTTTCGAGTGTTTACAACAACTATACATATGAGGTCCTACACTTTGATTTTCATATAGTGTGTAATATTGGTCTTTAATCGTTGTTGTGAGTACCTTTCGAGTGTCTACAACGAACTATACATATGAGGTCCTACACTAAGATTTTCATATAGTGTGTAATATTGGTCTTTAATCGACGTTGTGAGTACCTTTCGAGTGTCTACAACGAACTATACATATGAGGTCCTAAACATTGATTTTCTAATCGAGTGTTAAACAACCTTGTGAGTACCTTTCGAGTGTCTACAACGAACTATACATATGAGGTCCTACACTTAGATTTTCATATAGTGTGTAATATTGGTCTTTATTTGACGTTGTGAGTACCTTTCGAGTGTCTACAACGAACTATACTTATGAGGTCCTACACTAAGATTTTCATATAGTGTGTAATATTGGTCTTTAATCGACGTTGTGAGTACCTTTCGAGTGTCTACAACGAACTATACATATGAGGTCCTAAACATTGATTTTCTAATCGAGTGTTAAACAACCTTGTGAGTACCTTTCGAGTGTCTACAACGAACTATACATATGAGGTCCTACACTTAGATTTTCATATAGTGTGTAATATTGGTCTTTATTTGACATTGTGAGTACCTTTCGAGTGTCTACAACGAACTATACTTATGAGGTCCTACACTTAGATTTTCATATAGTGTGTAATATTGGTCTTTAATCGACGTTGTGAGTATCTTTCGAGGGTTTAAAACGAACTATACATATGAGGTCCTACACTTTGATTTTCTAATCCTGTGTCAAACGACGTTGTGAGAACCTTTCGAGTGTCTAGAACGAACTATACATATGAGGTCCTACGCTTAAATTTTAAATTAGTGTGTGTGTAATTTTGGTCTTTAATCGACGTTGTGAGAACCTCTCGAGTGTCTACAACGAACTATACATATGAGGTCCTACACTTAGATTTTCATATAGTGTATAATATTGGTCTTTAATCGACGTTGTGAGTACCTTTCGAGTGTCTATAACGTTCTATACATATGAGGTCTTAAACATTTATTTTCTAATCGAGTGTTAAACAACCTTGTGAGTACCTTTCGAGTGTCTACAACGAACTATACAAATGAGGTCCTACACTTAAATTTTAAATTAGTGTGTAATTTTGGTCTTTAATCGACGTTGTGAGTACCTTTCGAGTGTCTACAACGAACTATACATATGAGGTCCTACACTTAGATTTTCATATAGTGGGTAATATTGGTCTTTAATCGACGTTGTGAGTACCTTTCGAGGGTTTACAACGAACTATACATATGAGGTCCTACACTTGGATTTTCTGATCGTGTGTCAAACGACGTTGTGAGAACCTTTCGAGTGTCTAGAACGAACTATACATATGAGGTCCTACACTTAAATTTTCATATAGTGTGTAATATTGGTCTTTATTTGACGTTGTGAGTACCTTTCGAGTGTCTACAACGAACTATACTTATGAGGTCCTACACTTAGATTTTCATATAGTGTGTAATATTGGTCTTTAATCGACGTTGTGAGTACCTTTCGAGGGTTTACAACGAACTATACATATGAGGTCCTACACTTTGATTTTCTAATCGTGTGTCAAACGACGTTGTGAGAACCTTTCGAGTGTCTAGAACGAACTATACATATGAGGTCCTACACTTACATTTTAAATTAGTGTGTGTGTAATTTTGGTCTTTAATCGACGTTGTGAGAACCTTTCGAGTGTCTAGAACGAACTATACATATGAGGTCCTACACTTAAATTTTAAATTATTGTGTGTGTAATTTTGGTCTTTAATCGACGTTGTGAGAACCTTTCGAGTGTCTACAACGAACTATACAAATGAGGTCCTACACTTAGATTTTCATAAAGTGTGTAATATTGGTCTTCAATCGACGTTGTGAGTACCTTTCGAGTTTTTACAACGAACTATACATATGAGGTCCTACACTTAAATTTTAAATTAGTGTGTAATTTTGGTCTTTAATCGACGTTGTGAGTACCTTTCGAGTGTCTACAACGAACTATACATATGAGGTCCTACACTTAGATTTTCATATAGTGTGTAATTTTGGTCTTTAATCGACGTTGTGAGAACCTTTCGAGTGTCTACAACGAACTATACATATGAGGTCCTACACTTAAATTTTAAATTAGTGTGTAATTTTGGTCTTTAATCGACGTTGTGAGTACCTTTCGAGTGTCTAGAACAAACTATCCATATGAGGTCCTTAATTTTGACTATCTAATCGTGTGTTAAACGACGTTGTGAGTACCTTTCGAGTGTTTACAACAACTATACATATGAGGTCCTACACTTTGTTTTTCTAATCGTGTGTCAAACGACGTTGTGAGAACCTTTCGAGTGTCTAGAACGAACTATACATATGAGGTCCTACACTTAGATTTTCATAAAGTGTGTAATATTGGTCTTTAATCGACGTTGTGAGTACCTTTCGAGTGTCTACAACGAACTATACATATGAGGTCCTACACTTAAATTTTAAATTAGTGTGTAATTTTTGTCTTTATTTGACGTTGTGAGTACCTTTCGAGTGTCTACAACGAACTATACATATGAGGTCCTACACTTAGATTTTCATATAGTGTGTAATATTGGTCTTCAATCGACGTTGTGAGTACCTTTCGAGGGCTTACAACGAACTATACATATGAGGTCCTACACTTGGATTTTCTAATCGTGTGTCAAACGACGTTGTGAGAACCTTTCGAGTGTCTAGAACGAACTATACATATGAGGTCCTACACTTAAATTTTCATATAGTGTGTAATATTGGTCTTTATTTGACGTTGTGAGTACCTTTCGAGTGTCTACAACGAACTATACTGATGAGGTCCTACACTTAGATTTTCATATAGTGTGTAATATTGGTCTTTAATCGACGTTGTGAGTACCTTTCGAGGGTTTACAACGAACTATACATATGAGGTCCTACACTTTGATTTTCTAATCGTGTGTCAAACGACGTTGTGAGAACCTTTCGAGTGTCTAGAACGAACTATACATATGAGGTCCTACACTTAAATTTTAAATTATTGTGTGTGTAATTTTGGTCTTTAATCGACGTTGTGAGAACCTTTCGAGTGTCTACAACGAACTATACATATGAGGTCCTTCACTTAGATTTTCATATAGTGTATAATATTGGTCTTTAATCGACGTTGTGAGTACCTTTCGAGTGTCTATAACGTTCTATACATATAAGGTCTTAAACATTGATTTTCTAATCGAGTGTTAAACAACCTTGTGAGTACCTTTCGAGTGTCTACAACGAACTATACATATGAGGTCCTACACTTAAATTTTAAATTAGCGCGTAATTTTGGTCTTTAATCGACGTTGTGAGAACCTTTCGAGTGTCTAGAACGAACTATACATATGAGGTCCTACACTTAGATTTTCATAAAGTGTGTAATATTGGTCTTTAATCGACGTTGTGAGTACCTTTCGAGTGTCTACAACGAACTATACATATGAGGTCCTACACTTAAATTTTAAATTAGTGTGTAATTTTGGTCTTTAATCGACGTTGTGAGTACCTTTCGAGTGTCTAGAACAAACTATACATATGAGGTCCTTAATTTTGACTATCTAATCGTGTGTTTAACGACGTTGTGAGTACCTTTCGAGTGTCTAGAACAAACTATACATATGAGGTCCTTAATTTTGACTATCTAATCGTGTGTTAAACGACGTTGTGAGTACCTTTCGAGTGTTTACAACAACTATACATATGAGGTCCTACACTTTGATTTTCATATAGTGTGTAATATTGGTCTTTAATCGTTGTTGTGAGTACCTTTCGAGTGTCTACAACGAACTATACATATGAGGTCCTACACTAAGATTTTCATATAGTGTGTAATATTGGTCTTTAATCGACGTTGTGAGTACCTTTCGAGTGTCTACAACGAACTATACATATGAGGTCCTAAACATTGATTTTCTAATCGAGTGTTAAACAACCTTGTGAGTACCTTTCGAGTGTCTACAACGAACTATACATATGAGGTCCTACACTTAGATTTTCATATAGTGTGTAATATTGGTCTTTATTTGACGTTGTGAGTACCTTTCGAGTGTCTACAACGAACTATACTTATGAGGTCCTACACTAAGATTTTCATATAGTGTGTAATATTGGTCTTTAATCGACGTTGTGAGTACCTTTCGAGTGTCTACAACGAACTATACATATGAGGTCCTAAACATTGATTTTCTAATCGAGTGTTAAACAACCTTGTGAGTACCTTTCGAGTGTCTACAACGAACTATACATATGAGGGCCTACACTTAGATTTTCATATAGTGTGTAATATTGGTCTTTATTTGACATTGTGAGTACCTTTCGAGTGTCTACAACGAACTATACTTAGGAGGTCCTACACTTAGATTTTCATATAGTGTGTAATATTGGTCTTTAATCGACGTTGTGAGTATCTTTCGAGGGTTTAAAACGAACTATACATATGAGGTCCTACACTTTGATTTTCTAATCCTGTGTCAAACGACGTTGTGAGAACCTTTCGAGTGTCTAGAACGAACTATACATATGAGGTCCTACGCTTAAATTTTAAATTAGTGTGTGTGTAATTTTGGTCTTTAATCGACGTTGTGAGAACCTCTCGAGTGTCTACAACGAACTATACATATGAGGTCCTACACTTAGATTTTCATATAGTGTATAATATTGGTCTTTAATCGACGTTGTGAGTACCTTTCGAGTGTCTATAACGTTCTATACATATGAGGTCTTAAACATTTATTTTCTAATCGAGTGTTAAACAACCTTGTGAGTACCTTTCGAGTGTCTACAACGAACTATACAAATGAGGTCCTACACTTAGATTTTCATATAGTGGGTAATATTGGTCTTTAATCGACGTTGTGAGTACCTTTCGAGGGTTTACAACGAACTATACATATGAGGTCCTACACTTGGATTTTCTGATCGTGTGTCAAACGACGTTGTGAGAACCTTTCGAGTGTCTAGAACGAACTATACATATGAGGTCCTACACTTAAATTTTCATATAGTGTGTAATATTGGTCTTTATTTGACGTTGTGAGTACCTTTCGAGTGTCTACAACGAACTATACTTATGAGGTCCTACACTTAGATTTTCATATAGTGTGTAATATTGGTCTTTAATCGACGTTGTGAGTACCTTTCGAGGGTTTACAACGAACTATACATATGAGGTCCTACACTTTGATTTTCTAATCGTGTGTCAAACGACGTTGTGAGAACCTTTCGAGTGTCTAGAACGAACTATACATATGAGGTCCTACACTTACATTTTAAATTAGTGTGTGTGTAATTTTGGTCTTTAATCGACGTTGTGAGAACCTTTCGAGTGTCTAGAACGAACTATACATATGAGGTCCTACACTTAAATTTTAAATTATTGTGTGTGTAATTTTGGTCTTTAATCGACGTTGTGAGAACCTTTCGAGTGTCTACAACGAACTATACAAATGAGGTCCTACACTTAGATTTTCATAAAGTGTGTAATATTGGTCTTCAATCGACGTTGTGAGTACCTTTCGAGTTTTTACAACGAACTATACATATGAGGTCCTACACTTAAATTTTAAATTAGTGTGTAATTTTGGTCTTTAATCGACGTTGTGAGTACCTTTCGAGTGTCTACAACGAACTATACATATGAGGTCCTACACTTAGATTTTCATATAGTGTGTAATTTTGGTCTTTAATCGACGTTGTGAGAACCTTTCGAGTGTCTACAACGAACTATACATATGAGGTCCTACACTTAAATTTTAAATTAGTGTGTAATTTTGGTCTTTAATCGACGTTGTGAGTACCTTTCGAGTGTCTAGAACAAACTATCCATATGAGGTCCTTAATTTTGACTATCTAATCGTGTGTTAAACGACGTTGTGAGTACCTTTCGAGTGTTTACAACAACTATACATATGAGGTCCTACACTTTGTTTTTCTAATCGTGTGTCAAACGACGTTGTGAGAACCTTTCGAGTGTCTAGAACGAACTATACATATGAGGTCCTACACTTAGATTTTCATAAAGTGTGTAATATTGGTCTTTAATCGACGTTGTGAGTACCTTTCGAGTGTCTACAACGAACTATACATATGAGGTCCTACACTTAAATTTTAAATTAGTGTGTAATTTTTGTCTTTAATCGACGTTGTGAGTACCTTTCGAGTGTCTAGAACAAACTATACATATGAGGTCCTACACTTAAATTTTCATATAGTGTGTAATATTGGTCTTTATTTGATGTTGTGAGTACCTTTCGAGTGTCTACAACGAACTATACATATGAGGTCCTACACTTAGATTTTCATATAGTGTGTAATATTGGTCTTCAATCGACGTTGTGAGTACCTTTCGAGGGCTTACAACGAACTATACATATGAGGTCCTACACTTGGATTTTCTAATCGTGTGTCAAACGACGTTGTGAGAACCTTTCGAGTGTCTAGAACGAACTATACATATGAGGTCCTACACTTAAATTTTCATATAGTGTGTAATATTGGTCTTTATTTGACGTTGTGAGTACCTTTCGAGTGTCTACAACGAACTATACTGATGAGGTCCTACACTTAGATTTTCATATAGTGTGTAATATTGGTCTTTAATCGACGTTGTGAGTACCTTTCGAGGGTTTACAACGAACTATACATATGAGGTCCTACACTTTGATTTTCTAATCGTGTGTCAAACGACGTTGTGAGAACCTTTCGAGTGTCTAGAACGAACTATACATATGAGGTCCTACACTTAAATTTTAAATTATTGTGTGTGTAATTTTGGTCTTTAATCGACGTTGTGAGAACCTTTCGAGTGTCTACAACGAACTATACATATGAGGTCCTACACTTAGATTTTCATATAGTGTATAATATTGGTCTTTAATCGACGTTGTGAGTACCTTTCGAGTGTCTATAACGTTCAATACATATGAGGTCTTAAACATTGATTTTCTAATCGAGTGTTAAACAACCTTGTGAGTACCTTTCGAGTGTCTACAACGAACTATACAAATGAGGTCCTACACTTAGATTTTCATAAAGTGTGTAATATTGGTCTTCAATCGACGTTGTGAGTACCTTTCGAGTGTTTACAACGAACTATACATATGAAGTCCTACACTTAAATTTTAAATTAGTGTGTAATTTTGGTCTTTAAAAGACGTTGTGAGTACCTTTCGAGTGTCTACAACGAACTATACATATGAGGTCCTAAACATTGATTTTCTAATCGAGTGTTAAACAACCTTGTGAGTACCTTTTGAGTGTCTACAACGAACTATACATATGAGGTCCTACACTTAAATTTTCATATAGTGTGTAATATTGGTCTTTATTTGACGTTGTGAGTACCTTTCGAGTGTCTACAACGAACTATACATATGAGGTCCTAAACTTAGATTTTCATATAGTGGGTAATATTGGTCTTTAATCGACGTTGTGAGTACCTTTCGAGGGCTTACACCGAACTATACATATGAGGTCCTACACTTGGATTTTCTAATCGTGTGTCAAACGACGTTGTGAGAACCTTTCGAGTGTCTAGAACGAACTATACATATGAGGTCCTACACTTAAATTTTAAATTATTGTGTGTGTAATTTTGGTCTTTAATCGACGTTGTGAGAACCTTTCGAGTGTCTACAACGAACTATACATATGAGGTCCTACACTTAGATTTTCATATAGTGTATAATATTGGTTTTTAATCGACGTTGTGAGTACCTTTCGAGTGTCTATAACGTTCTATACATATGAGGTCTTAAACATTGATTTTCTAATCGAGTGTCAAACGACGTTGTGAGAACCTTTCGAGTGTCTAGAACGAACTATACATATGAGGTCCTACACTTAAATTTTAAATTATTGTGTGTGTAATTTTGGTCTTTAATCGACGTTGTGAGTACCTTTCGAGTGTCTACAACGAACTATACATATGAGGTCCTACACTTAGATTTTCATATAGGGTGTAATATTGGTCTTTAATCGATGTTGTGAGTACCTTTCGAGTGTCCACAACGAACTATACATATGAGGTCTTACACTTAAATTTTAAATTAGCGTGTAATTTTGGTCTTTAATCGACGTTGTGAGAACCTTTCGAGTGTCTAGAACAAACTATACATATGAGGTCCTACACTAAGATTTTCATAAAGTGTGTAATATTGGTCTTTAATCGACGTTGTGAGTACCTTTCGAGTGTCTACAACGAACTATACATATGAGGTCCTACACTTAAATTTTAAATTATTGTGTGTGTAATTTTGGTCTTTAATCGACGTTGTGAGAACCTTTCGAGTGTCTACAACGAACTATACATATGAGGTCCTACACTTAGATTTTCATATAGTGTATAATATTGGTCTTTAATCGACGTTGTGAGTACCTTTCGAGTGTCTATAACGTTCAATACATATGAGGTCTTAAACATTGATTTTCTAATCGAGTGTTAAACAACCTTGTGAGTACCTTTCGAGTGTCTACAACGAACTATACAAATGAGGTCCTACACTTAGATTTTCATAAAGTGTGTAATATTGGTCTTCAATCGACGTTGTGAGTACCTTTCGAGTGTTTACAACGAACTATACATATGAAGTCCTACACTTAAATTTTAAATTAGTGTGTAATTTTGGTCGTTAATCGACGTTGTGAGTACCTTTCGAGTGTCTACAACGAACTATACATATGAGGTCCTAAACATTGATTTTCTAATCGAGTGTTAAACAACCTTGTGAGTACCTTTTGAGTGTCTACAACGAACTATACATATGAGGTCCTACACTTAAATTTTCATATAGTGTGTAATATTGGTCTTTATTTGACGTTGTGAGTACCTTTCGAGTGTCTACAACGAACTATACATATGAGGTCCTAAACTTAGATTTTCATATAGTGGGTAATATTGGTCTTTAATCGACGTTGTGAGTACCTTTCGAGGGCTTACAACGAACTATACATATGAGGTCCTACACTTGGATTTTCTAATCGTGTGTCAAACGACGTTGTGAGAACCTTTCGAGTGTCTAGAACGAACTATACATATGAGGTCCTACACTTAAATTTTCATATAGTGTGTAATATTGGTCTTTATTTGACGTTGTGAGTACCTTTCGAGTGTCTACAACGAACTATACTGATGAGGTCCTACACTTAGATTTTCATATAGTGTGTAATATTGGTCTTTAATCGACGTTGTGAGTACCTTTCGAGGGTTTACAACGAACTATACATATGAGGTCCTACACTTTGATTTTCTAATCGTGTGTCAAACGACGTTGTGAGAACCTTTCGAGTGTCTAGAACGAACTATACATATGAGGTCCTACACTTAAATTTTAAATTATTGTGTGTGTAATTTTGGTCTTTAATCGACGTTGTGAGTACCTTTCGAGTGTCTACAACGAACTATACATATGAGGTCCTACACTTAGATTTTCATATAGGGTGTAATATTGGTCTTTAATCGATGTTGTGAGTACCTTTCGAGTGTCCACAACGAACTATACATATGAGGTCTTACACTTAAATTTTAAATTAGCGTGTAATTTTGGTCTTTAATCGACGTTGTGAGAACCTTTCGAGTGTCTAGAACAAACTATACATATGAGGTCCTACACTAAGATTTTCATAAAGTGTGTAATATTGGTCTTTAATCGACGTTGTGAGTACCTTTCGAGTGTCTACAACGAACTATACATATGAGGTCCTACACTTAAATTTTAAATTATTGTGTGTGTAATTTTGGTCTTTAATCAACGTTGTGAGAACCTTTCGAGTGTCTACAACGAACTATACATATGAGGTCCTACACTTAGATTTTCATATAGTGTATAATATTGGTCTTTAATCGACGTTGTGAGTACCTTTCGAGTGTCTATAACGTTCAATACATATGAGGTCTTAAACATTGATTTTCTAATCGAGTGTTAAACAACCTTGTGAGTACCTTTCGAGTGTCTACAACGAACTATACAAATGAGGTCCTACACTTAGATTTTCATAAAGTGTGTAATATTGGTCTTCAATCGACGTTGTGAGTACCTTTCGAGTGTTTACAACGAACTATACATATGAAGTCCTACACTTAAATTTTAAATTAGTGTGTAATTTTGGTCTTTAATCGACGTTGTGAGTACCTTTCGAGTGTCTACAACGAACTATACATATGAGGTCCTAAACATTGATTTTCTAATCGAGTGTTAAACAACCTTGTGAGTACCTTTTGAGTGTCTACAACGAACTATACATATGAGGTCCTACACTTAAATTTTCATATAGTGTGTAATATTGGTCTTTATTTGACGTTGTGAGTACCTTTCGAGTGTCTACAACGAACTATACATATGAGGTCCTAAACTTAGATTTTCATATAGTGGGTAATATTGGTCTTTAATCGACGTTGTGAGTACCTTTCGAGGGCTTACAACGAACTATACATATGAGGTCCTACACTTGGATTTTCTAATCGTGTGTCAAACGACGTTGTGAGAACCTTTCGAGTGTCTACAACGAACTATACATATGAGGTCCTAAACTTAGATTTTCATATAGTGGGTAATATTGGTCTTTAATCGACGTTGTGAGTACCTTTCGAGGGCTTACAACGAACTATACATATGAGGTCCTACACTTGGATTTTCTAATCGTGTGTCAAACGACGTTGTGAGAACCTTTCGAGTGTCTAGAACGAACTATACATATGAGGTCCTACACTTAAATTTTCATATAGTGTGTAATATTGGTCTTTATTTGACGTTGTGAGTACCTTTCGAGTGTCTACAACGAACTATACTGATGAGGTCCTACACTTAGATTTTCATATAGTGTGTAATATTGGTCTTTAATCGACGTTGTGAGTACCTTTCGAGGGTTTACAACGAACTATACATATGAGGTCCTACACTTTGATTTTCTAATCGTGTGTCAAACGACGTTGTGAGAACCTTTCGAGTGTCTAGAACGAACTATACATATGAGGTCCTACACTTAAATTTTAAATTATTGTGTGTGTAATTTTGGTCTTTAATCGACGTTGTGAGAACCTTTCGAGTGTCTACAACGAACTATACATATGAGGTCCTACACTTAGATTTTCATATAGTGTATAATATTGGTCTTTAATCGACGTTGTGAGTACCTTTCGAGTGTCTATAACGTTCTATACATATGAGGTCTTAAACATGGATTTTCTAATCGAGTGTCAAACGACGTTGTGAGAACCTTTCGAGTGTCTAGAACGAACTATACATATGAGGTCCTACACTTAAATTTTAAATTATTGTGTGTGTAATTTTGGTCTTTAATCGACGTTGTGAGTACCTTTCGAGTGTCTACAACGAACTATACATATGAGGTCCTACACTTAGATTTTCATATAGGGTGTAATATTGGTCTTTAATCGATGTTGTGAGTACCTTTCGAGTGTCCACAACGAACTATACATATGAGGTCTTACACTTAAATTTTAAATTAGCGTGTAATTTTGGTCTTTAATCGACGTTGTGAGAACCTTTCGAGTGTCTAGAACAAACTATACATATGAGGTCCTACACTAAGATTTTCATAAAGTGTGTAATATTGGTCTTTAATCGACGTTGTGAGTACCTTTCGAGTGTCTACATTGAACTATACATATGAGGTCCTACCCTTAGATTTTCATATAGTGTGTAATATTGGTCTTTAATCGACGTTGCGAGTACCTTTCGAGTGTCTACAACGAACTATACATATGAGGTTCTACACTTAGATTTTCATATAGTGTGTAATATTGGTCTTTAATCGACGTTGTGAGTACCTCTCGAGTGTCTACAATGAACTATACTTATGAGATCCTACACTTAGATTTTCATATAGTGTGTAATATTGGTCTTTAATCGACATTGTGAGTACCTTTCGAGTGTTTACAACGAACTATACATATGAGGTCCTACACTTAAATTTTAAATTAGTGTGTAATTTTGGTCTTTAATCGACGTCGTGAGTACCTTTCGAGTGTCTACAACGAACTATACATATGAGGTCCTACACTTAGATTTTCATATAATGTGTAATATTGGTCTTTAATCGACGTTGTGAGTACCTTTCGAGTGTCTACAACGAACTATACATGTGAGGTCCTACACTTAAATTTTAAATTAGTGTGTAATTTTGGTCTTTAATCGACGTTGTGAGTATCTTTCGAGTGTCTAGAACAAACTATACATATGAGGTCCTAAATTTTGACTATCTAATCGTGTGTTAAACGACGTTGTGAGTACCTTTGGAGGTTTACAACGAACTATACATATGAGGTCCTACACTTAGATTTTCATATAGTGTGTAATATTGGTCTTTAATCGACGTTGTGAGAACCTTTCGAGTGTCTAGAACGAACTATACATATGAGGTCCTACACTTAGATTTTCATATAGTGTGTAATATTGGTCTTTAATCGACGTTGTGAGTACCTTTCGAGTCTCTACAACGAACTATACATATGAGGTCCTACACTTAGATTTTCATATAGTGTGTAATATTGGTGTTTAATCGACGTTGTGAGTACCTTTCAAGTGTCTAGAACAAACTATACATATGAGGTCCTTAAGTTTGACTTTCTAATCGTGTGCTAAACGACGTTGTGAGTACCTTTCGAGTGTTTACAACGAACTATACATATGAGGTCCTACACTTAGATTTTCATATAGTGTGTAATATTGGTCTTTAATCGACGTTGTGAGAACCTTTCGAGTGTTTACAACGAACTATACATATGAGGTCCTACACTTAAATTTTCATATAGTGTGTAATATTTGTCTTTATTTGACGTTGTGAGTACCTTTCGAGTGTCTACAACGAACTATACATATGAGGTCCTACACTTAGATTTTCATATAGTGTGTAATATTGGTCTTTAATCGACGTTGTGAGTACCTTTCGAGTGTCTACAACGAACTATACATATGAGGTCCTACACTTAGATTTTCATATAGTGTGTAATATTGGTGTTTAATCGACGTTGTGAGTACCTTTCAAGTGTCTAGAACAAACTATACATATGAGGTCCTTAAGTTTGACTTTCTAATCGTGTGCTAAACGACGTTGTGAGTACCTTTCGAGTGTTTACAACGAACTATACATATGAGGTCCTACACTTAGATTTTCATATAGTGTGTAATATTGGTCTTTAATCGACGTTGTGAGAACCTTTCGAGTGTTTACAACGAACTATACATATGAGGTCCTACACTTAAATTTTCATATAGTGTGTAATATTTGTCTTTATTTGACGTTGTGAGTACCTTTCGAGTGTCTACAACGAACTATACATATGAGGTCCTACACTTAGATTTTCATATAGTGTGTAATATTGGTCTTTAATCGACGTTGTGAGTACCTTTCGAGTGTCTACAACGAACTATACATATGAGGTCCTACACTTAGATTTTCATATAGTGTGTAATATTGGTGTTTAATCGACGTTGTGAGTACCTTTCAAGTGTCTAGAACAAACTATACATATGAGGTCCTTAAGTTTGACTTTCTAATCGTGTGCTAAACGACGTTGTGAGTACCTTTCGAGTGTTTACAACGAACTATACATATGAGGTCCTACACTTAAATTTTCATATAGTGTGTAATATTTGTCTTTATTTGACGTTGTGAGTACCTTTCGAGTGTCTACAACGAACTATACATATGAGGTCCTACACTTAGATTTTCATATAGTGTGTAATATTGGTCTTTAATCGACGTTGTGAGTACCTTTCGAGTGTCTACAACGAACTATACATATGAGGTCCTACACTTAGATTTTCATATAGTGTGTAATATTGGTGTTTAATCGACGTTGTGAGTACCTTTCAAGTGTCTAGAACAAACTATACATATGAGGTCCTTAAGTTTGACTTTCTAATCGTGTGCTAAACGACGTTGTGAGTACCTTTCGAGTGTTTACAACGAACTATACATATGAGGTCCTACACTTAGATTTTCATATAGTGTGTAATATTGGTCTTTAATCGACGTTGTGAGAACCTTTCGAGTGTTTACAACGAACTATACATATGAGGTCCTACACTTAAATTTTCATATAGTGTGTAATATTTGTGCGTGCGTGCGTGCGTGCGTGCGTGCGTGCGTGCGTGCGTGCGTGCGTGCGTGCGTGCGTGCGTGCGTGCGTGCGTGCGTGCGTGCGTGCGTGCGTGCGTGCGTGCGTGCGTGCGTGCGTGCGTGCGTGCGTGCGTGCGTGCGTGCGTGCGTGCGTGCGTGCGTGCGTGCGTGCGTGCGTGCGTGCGTGCGTGCGTGCGTGCGTGCGTGCGTGCGTGCGTGCGTGCGTGCGTGCGTGCGTGCGTGCGTGCGTGCGTGCGTGCGTGCGTGCGTGCGTGCGTGCGTGCGTGCGTGCGTGCGTGCGTGCGTGCGTGCGTGCGTGCGTGCGTGCGTGCGTGCGTGCGTGCGTGCGTGCGTGCGTGCGTGCGTGCGTGCGTGCGTGCGTGCGTGCGTGCGTGCGTGCGTGCGTGCGTGCGTGCGTGCGTGCGTGCGTGCGTGCGTGCGTGCGTGCGTGCGTGCGTGCGTGCGTGCGTGCGTGCGTGCGTGCGTGCGTGCGTGCGTGCGTGCGTGCGTGCGTGCGTGCGTGCGTGCGTGCGTGCGTGCGTGCGTGCGTGCGTGCGTGCGTGCGTGCGTGCGTGCGTGCGTGCGTGCGTGCGTGCGTGCGTGCGTGCGTGCGTGCGTGCGTGCGTGCGTGCGTGCGTGCGTGCGTGCGTGCGTGCGTGCGTGCGTGCGTGCGTGCGTGCGTGCGTGCGTGCGTGCGTGCGTGCGTGCGTGCGTGCGTGCGTGCGTGCGTGCGTGCGTGCGTGCGTGCGTGCGTGCGTGCGTGCGTGCGTGCGTGCGTGCGTGCGTGCGTGCGTGCGTGCGTGCGTGCGTGCGTGCGTGCGTGCGTGCGTGCGTGCGTGCGTGCGTGCGTGCGTGCGTGCGTGCGTGCGTGCGTGCGTGCGTGCGTGCGTGCGTGCGTGCGTGCGTGCGTGCGTGCGTGCGTGCGTGCGTGCGTGCGTGCGTGCGTGCGTGCGTGCGTGCGTGCGTGCGTGCGTGCGTGCGTGCGTGCGTGCGTGCGTGCGTGCGTGCGTGCGTGCGTGCGTGCGTGCGTGCGTGCGTGTGTGTGTGTGTGTGTGTGTGTGTGTGTGTGTGTGTGTGTGTGTGTGTATAGACATTACAAGTGGGGACATCGACCAGATTTTTCCGTACAGCACTGGGACTTATGTCACTTATGGGGACAAAAATGATGGTCCCCACAATTCAAACCTTATAAATTGTTATAAAATTAAATATTTTAATTAAATTGAAAACTTTTGACGTACAAAACACATAATATTCATTTTCAAAGATTTTCCATAAAAGAAAAAACAAAATTAATTTGATTTTAATAGATTTATCAATAAAAATCGAATGTCCTCATTTCTACGTCAAAAAGAGATTTGTGTGTTTAGAGTTAAACACCAATAACATTCTTTAGACACACTTCGATTAACCATGATCGATAAGTGGCGCTCCAAACGAGGCCTACTGGAACTGAAAAAGACACTTCCGGTTAAAGACACTAATTATTATCGGGTCCCCACAAGGTAACTCAATTGCTTTGACGTCACATCCGGTAAAAGACACTTTAAATGAGTCCTCACAAGGTATATAAATATTATGACGTCACATCCGGTAAAAGACACTTTTAATGAGTCCTCACAACGTATATAAATATTATTGATGTGACATACGGCTATTGACTATTCTTTTGTATGTTAATTATTCTCCATAAGTTAATTCCATGTTAAAAAATATGCCTTTGCGAAAATACCGCATACATGTATTAAGTTGACGAAAGCATTATGTTCGCTTTTAATGGGTCCTCACACGGTTGGTTAATTTTGAGAACGCCACCTTTTAAAAAGTAACTTAATCTTTATGTTCGACCTTAATTTTAATTATGTCCGAGGCCCTCGTAAGGTACTCACAACGTCGTTTGACATACGACTAGAGAATCAAAGTTTAGGACCTCACATGTATAGTTAGCTCGAGACACTCGAAAGGTACTCACAACGTCGATTAAAGACTAATATCACACACTATATGAAATCGAACTTAAGGACCTCACATGAATAGTTAGTTCGAGACACTCGAAAGGTACTCACAACGTCGATTAAAGACTAATATCACACACTATATGAAATCGAACTTAAGGACCTCACATGTATAGTTCGTTCTAGACACTCGAAAGGTACTCACAACGTCGATTAAAGACTAATATCACACACTATATGAAATCGAACTTAAGGACCTCATATGTATAGTTAGTTCGAGACACTCGTAAGGTACTCACAACGTCGATTAAAGACTAATATCACACACTATATGAAATCGAACTTAAGGACCTCATATGTATAGTTCGTTCTAGACACTCGAAAGGTAATCACAACGTCGATTAAAGACTAATATCACACACTATATGAAATCGAAATTAAGGATCTCATATGTATAGTTAGTTCGAGACACTTGAAAGATACTCACAACGTCGATTAAAGACTAATATCACACACTATATGAAATCGAAATTAAGGACCTCATATGTATAGTTAGTTCGAGACACTTGAAAGGTACTCACAACGTCGATTAAAGACTAATATCACACACTATATGAAATCAAACTTAAGGACCTCATATTTATAGTTAGTTCGAGACACTCGAAAGGTACTCACAACGTCGATTAAAGACTAATATCACACACTATATGAAATCGAAATTAAGGACCTCATATGTATAGTTAGTTCGAGACACTCGAAAGGTACTCACAACGTCGATTAAAGACTTATATCACACATTATATGAAATCGAAATTAAGGACCTCATATGTGTAGTTAGTTCGAGACAATCGAAAGGTACTCACTACGTCGATTAAAGACTAATATCACACACTATATGAAATCGAAATTAAGGACCTCATATGTGTAGTTAGTTCGAGACAATCGAAAGGTACTCACTACGTCGATTAAAGACTAATATCACACACTATATGAAATCGAACTTATGGACCTCATATGTATAGTTAGTTCGAGACACTCGAAAGGTACTCACAACGTCGATTAAAGACTAATATAACACACTATATGAAATCGAACTTAAGGACCTCATATGTATAGTTAGTTCGAGACACTCGAAAGGTACTCACAACGTCGATTAAAGACTAATATCACACACTATATGAAATCGAACTTAAGGACCTCATATTTATAGTTAGTTCGAGACACTCGAAAGGTACTCACAACGTCGATTAAAGACTAATATCACACACTATATGAAATCGAACTTACGGACCTCATATTTATAGTTAGTTCGAGACTCTCGTAAGGTACTCACAACGTCGACTAAAGACTAATATCACACACTATATGAAATCGAACTTAAGGACCTCACATGAATAGTTAGTTCGAGACACTCGAAAGGTACTCACAACGTCGATTAAAGACTAATATCACACACTATATGAAATCGAACTTAAGGACCTCATATTTATAGTTAGTTCGAGACACTCGAAAGGTACTCACAACGTCGATTAAAGACTAATATCACACACTATATGAAATCGAGCTTAAGGACCTCATATGTATAGTTAGTTCGAGACACTCGAAAGGTACTCACAACGTCGATTAAAGACTAATATCACACACTATATGAAATCGAACTTAAGGACCTCACATGAATAGTTAGTTAGAGACACTTGAATGGTACTCACAACGTCGATTAAAGACTAATATCACAAACTATATGAAATCGAACTTAAGGACCTCATATGTATAGTTAGTTCGAGACACTCGTAAGGTACTCACAACGTCGATTAAAGACTAATATCACACACTATATGAAATCGAACTTAAGGACCTCATATTTATAGTTAGTTCGAGACACTCGAAAGGTACTCACAACGTCGATTAAAGACTAATATCACACACTATATGAAATCGAACTTACGGACCTCATATTTATAGTTAGTTCGAGACTCTCGTAAGGTACTCACAACGTCGATTAAAGACTAATATCACACACTATATGAAATCGAACTTAAGGACCTCACATGAATAGTTAGTTCGAGACACTCGAAAGGTACTCACAACGTCGATTAAAGACTAATATCACACACTATATGAAATCGAACTTAAGGACCTCATATTTATAGTTAGTTCGAGACACTCGAAAGGTACTCACAACGTCGATTGAAGACTAATATCACACACTATATGAAATCGAACTTACGGACCTCATATTTATAGTTAGTTCGAGACTCTCGTAAGGTACTCACAACGTCGATTAAAGACTAATATCACACACTATATGAAATCGAACTTAAGGACCTCACATGAATAGTTAGTTCGAGACACTCGAAAGGTACTCACAACGTCGATTAAAGACTAATATCACACACTATATGAAATCGAAATTAAGGACCTCATATTTATAGTTAGTTCGAGACACTCGAAAGGTACTCACTACGTCGATTAAAGACTAATATCACACACTATATGAAATCGAACTTATGGACCTCATATGTATAGTTAGTTCGAGACACTCGAAAGGTACTTACAACGTCGATTAAAGACTAATATCACACACTATATGAAATCGAACTTAAGGACCTCACATGTATAGTTAGTTCGAGACACTCGTAAGGTACTCACAACGTCGATTAAAGACTAATATCACACACTATATGAAATCGAGCTTAAGGACCTCATATGTATAGTTAGTTCGAGACACTTGAAAGGTACTCACAACGTCGATTAAAGACTAATATCACACACTATATAAAATCGAACATAAGGACCTCACATGTATAGTTCGTTCTAGACACTCGTAAGGTACTCACAACGTCGATTAAAGACTAATATCACACACTATATGAAAATCAAAGTTAAGGACCTCATATGTATAGTTCTTTCTAGACACTCGAAAGGTACTCACAACGTCGATTAAAGACTAATATCACACACTATATGAAATCGAACTTAAGGACCTCACATGTATAATTAGTTCGAGACACTCGAAAGGTACTCACAACGTCGATTAAAGACTAATATCACACACTATATGGAAATCAAAGTTAAGGACCTCATATGTATAGTTCTTTCTAGACACTCGAAAGGTACTCACAACGTCGATTAAAGACTAATATCACACACTATATGAAATCGAACTTAAGGACCTCATATGTATAGTTAGTTCGAGACACTCGAAAGGTACTCACAACGTCGATTAAAGACTAATATCACACACTATATGAAATCGAACTTAAGGACCTCATATTTATAGTTAGTTCGAGACTCTCGTAAGGTACTCACAACGTCGATTAAAGACTAATATCACACACTATATGAAATCGAACTTAAGGACCTCACATGAATAGTTAGTTCGAGACACTCGAAAGGTACTCACAACGTCGATTAAAGACTAATATCACACACTATATGAAATCGAACTTAAGGACCTCACATGTATAGTTCGTTCTAGACACTCGAAAGGTACTCACAACGTCGATTAAAGACTAATATCACACACTATATGAAATCGAACTTAAGGACCTCATATGTATAGTTAGTTCGAGACACTCGTAAGGTACTCACAACGTCGATTAAAGACTAATATCACACACTATATGAAATTGAACTTAAGGACCTCATATTTATAGTTAGTTCGAGACACTCGAAAGGTACTCACAACGTCGATTAAAGACTAATATCACACACTATATGAAATCGAACTTACGGACCTCATATTTATAGTTAGTTCGAGACTCTCGTAAGGTACTCACAACGTCGACTAAAGACTAATATCACACACTATATGAAATCGAACTTAAGGACCTCACATGAATAGTTAGTTCGAGACACTCGAAAGGTACTTACAACGTCGATTAAAGACTAATATCACACACTATATGAAATCGAACTTAAGGACCTCATATTTATAGTTAGTTCGAGACTCTCGTAAGGTACTCACAACGTCGATTAAAGACTAATATCACACACTATATGAAATCGAACTTAAGGACCTCACATGAATAGTTAGTTCGAGACACTCGAAAGGTACTCACAACGTCGATTAAAGACTAATATCACACACTATATGAAATCGAACTTAAGGACCTCACATGTATAGTTCGTTCTAGACACTCGAAAGGTACTCACAACGTCGATTAAAGACTAATATCACACACTATATGAAATCGAACTTAAGGACCTCATATGTATAGTTAGTTCGAGACACTCGTAAGGTACTCACAACGTCGATTAAAGACTAATATCACACACTATATGAAATCGAACTTAAGGACCTCATATGTATAGTTAGTTCGAGACACTCGAAAGGTACTCACAACGTCGATTAAAGACTAATATCACACACTATATGAAATCGAGCTTAAGGACCTCATATGTATAGTTAGTTCGAGACACTCGAAAGGTACTCACAACGTCGATTAAAGACTAATATCACACACTATATGAAATCGAACTTAAGGACCTCACATGAATAGTTAGTTAGAGACACTTGAATGGTACTCACAACGTCGATTAAAGACTAATATCACAAACTATATGAAATCGAACTTAAGGACCTCATATGTATAGTTAGTTCGAGACACTCGTAAGGTACTCACAACGTCGATTAAAGACTAATATCACACACTATATGAAATCGAACTTAAGGACCTCATATTTATAGTTAGTTCGAGACACTCGAAAGGTACTCACAACGTCGATTAAAGACTAATATCACACACTATATGAAATCGAGCTTAAGGACCTCATATGTATAGTTAGTTCGAGACACTCGAAAGGTACTCACAACGTCGATTAAAGACTAATATCACACACTATATGAAATCGAACTTAAGGACCTCACATGAATAGTTAGTTAGAGACACTTGAATGGTACTCACAACGTCGATTAAAGACTAATATCACAAACTATATGAAATCGAACTTAAGGACCTCATATGTATAGTTAGTTCGAGACACTCGTAAGGTACTCACAACGTCGATTAAAGACTAATATCACACACTATATGAAATCGAACTTAAGGACCTCATATTTATAGTTAGTTCGAGACACTCGAAAGGTACTCACAACGTCGATTAAAGACTAATATCACACACTATATGAAATCGAACTTACGGACCTCATATTTATAGTTAGTTCGAGACTCTCGTAAGGTACTCACAACGTCGATTAAAGACTAATATCACACACTATATGAAATCGAACTTAAGGACCTCACATGAATAGTTAGTTCGAGACACTCGAAAGGTACTCACAACGTCGATTAAAGACTAATATCACACACTATATGAAATCGAAATTAAGGACCTCATATTTATAGTTAGTTCGAGACACTCGAAAGGTACTCACTACGTCGATTAAAGACTAATATCACACACTATATGAAATCGAACTTATGGACCTCATATGTATAGTTAGTTCGAGACACTCGAAAGGTACTTACAAAGTCGATTAAAGACTAATATCACACACTATATGAAATCGAACTTAAGGACCTCACATGTATAGTTAGTTCGAGACACTCGTAAGGTACTCACAACGTCGATTAAAGACTAATATCACACACTATATGAAATCGAGCTTAAGGACCTCATATGTATAGTTAGTTCGAGACACTTGAAAGGTACTCACAACGTCGATTAAAGACTAATATCACACACTATATAAAATCGAACATAAGGACCTCACATGTATAGTTCGTTCTAGACACTCGTAAGGTACTCACAACGTCGATTAAAGACTAATATCACACACTATATGAAAATCAAAGTTAAGGACCTCATATGTATAGTTCTTTCTAGACACTCGAAAGGTACTCACAACGTCGATTAAAGACTAATATCACACACTATATGAAATCGAACTTAAGGACCTCACATGTATAATTAGTTCGAGACACTTGAAAGGTACTCACAACGTCGATTAAAGACTAATATCACACACTATATGGAAATCAAAGTTAAGGACCTCATATGTATAGTTCTTTCTAGACACTCGAAAGGTACTCACAACGTCGATTAAAGACTTATATCACACACTATATGAAATCGAAATTAAGGACCTCATATGTATAGTTAGTTCGAGACACTCGAAAAGTACTTACAACGTCGATTAAAGACTAATATCACACACTATATGAAATCGAACTTAAGGACCTCATATTTATAGTTAGTTCGAGACACTCGAAAGGTACTCACTACGTCGATTAAAGACTAATATCACACACTATATGAAATCGAACTTAAGGACCTCACATGTATAGTTAGTTCGAGACACTCGTAAGGTACTCACAACGTCGATTAAAGACTAATATCACACACTATATGGAAATCAAAGTTAAGGACCTCATATGTATAGTTCTTTCTAGACACTCGAAAGGTACTCACAACGTCGATTAAAGACTAATATCACACACTATATGAAATCGAACTTAAGGACCTCACATGTATAATTAGTTCGAGACACTCGAAAGGTACTCACAACGTCGATTAAAGACTAATATCACACACTATATGGAAATCAAAGTTAAGGACCTCATATGTATAGTTCTTTCTAGACACTCGAAAGGTACTCACAACGTCGATTACAGACTAATATCACACACTATATGAAATCGAACTTAAGGACCTCACATGTATAATTAGTTCGAGACACTCGAAAGGTACTCACAACGTCGATTAAAGACTAATATCACACACTATATGAAATCGAACTTAAGGACCTCATATTTATAGTTAGTTCGAGACTCTCGTAAGGTACTCACAACGTCGATTAAAGACTAATATCACACACTATATGGAAATCAAAGTTAAGGACCTCATAAGTATAGTTCTTTCTAGACACTCGAAAGGTACTCACAACGTCGATTAAAGACTAATATCACACACTATATGAAATCGAACTTAAGGACCTCACATGAATAGTTAGTTAGAGACACTTGAATGGTACTCACAACGTCGATTAAAGACTAATATCACAAACTATATGAAATCGAACTTAAGGACCTCATATGTATAGTTAGTTCGAGACACTCGTAAGGTACTCACAACGTCGATTAAAGACTAATATCACACACTATATGAAATCGAACTTAAGGACCTCATATTTATAGTTAGTTCGAGACACTCGAAAGGTACTCACAACGTCGATTAAAGACTAATATCACACACTATATGAAATCGAGCTTAAGGACCTCATATGTATAGTTAGTTCGAGACACTCGAAAGGTACTCACAACGTCGATTAAAGACTAATATCACACACTATATGAAATCGAACTTAAGGACCTCACATGAATAGTTAGTTAGAGACACTTGAATGGTACTCACAACGTCGATTAAAGACTAATATCACAAACTATATGAAATCGAACTTAAGGACCTCATATGTATAGTTAGTTCGAGACACTCGTAAGGTACTCACAACGTCGATTAAAGACTAATATCACACACTATATGAAATCGAACTTAAGGACCTCATATTTATAGTTAGTTCGAGACACTCGAAAGGTACTCACAACGTCGATTAAAGACTAATATCACACACTATATGAAATCGAACTTACGGACCTCATATTTATAGTTAGTTCGAGACTCTCGTAAGGTACTCACAACGCGATTAAAGACTAATATCACACACTATATGAAATCGAAATTAAGGACCTCATATTTATAGTTAGTTCGAGACACTCGAAAGGTACTCACTACGTCGATTAAAGACTAATATCACACACTATATGAAATCGAACTTATGGACCTCATATGTATAGTTAGTTCGAGACACTCGAAAGGTACTTACAAAGTCGATTAAAGACTAATATCACACACTATATGAAATCGAACTTAAGGACCTCACATGTATAGTTAGTTCGAGACACTCGTAAGGTACTCACAACGTCGATTAAAGACTAATATCACACACTATATGAAATCGAGCTTAAGGACCTCATATGTATAGTTAGTTCGAGACACTTGAAAGGTACTCACAACGTCGATTAAAGACTAATATCACACACTATATAAAATCGAACATAAGGACCTCACATGTATAGTTCGTTCTAGACACTCGTAAGGTACTCACAACGTCGATTAAAGACTAATATCACACACTATATGAAAATCAAAGTTAAGGACCTCATATGTATAGTTCTTTCTAGACACTCGAAAGGTACTCACAACGTCGATTAAAGACTAATATCACACACTATATGAAATCGAACTTAAGGACCTCACATGTATAATTAGTTCGAGACACTTGAAAGGTACTCACAACGTCGATTAAAGACTAATATCACACACTATATGGAAATCAAAGTTAAGGACCTCATATGTATAGTTCTTTCTAGACACTCGAAAGGTACTCACAACGTCGATTAAAGACTTATATCACACACTATATGAAATCGAAATTAAGGACCTCATATGTATAGTTAGTTCGAGACACTCGAAAAGTACTTACAACGTCGATTAAAGACTAATATCACACACTATATGAAATCGAACTTAAGGACCTCATATTTATAGTTAGTTCGAGACACTCGAAAGGTACTCACTACGTCGATTAAAGACTAATATCACACACTATATGAAATCGAACTTAAGGACCTCACATGTATAGTTAGTTCGAGACACTCGTAAGGTACTCACAACGTCGATTAAAGACTAATATCACACACTATATGGAAATCAAAGTTAAGGACCTCATATGTATAGTTCTTTCTAGACACTCGAAAGGTACTCACAACGTCGATTAAAGACTAATATCACACACTATATGAAATCGAACTTAAGGACCTCACATGTATAATTAGTTCGAGACACTCGAAAGGTACTCACAACGTCGATTAAAGACTAATATCACACACTATATGGAAATCAAAGTTAAGGACCTCATATGTATAGTTCTTTCTAGACACTCGAAAGGTACTCACAACGTCGATTACAGACTAATATCACACACTATATGAAATCGAACTTAAGGACCTCACATGTATAATTAGTTCGAGACACTCGAAAGGTACTCACAACGTCGATTAAAGACTAATATCACACACTATATGAAATCGAACTTAAGGACCTCATATTTATAGTTAGTTCGAGACTCTCGTAAGGTACTCACAACGTCGATTAAAGACTAATATCACACACTATATGGAAATCAAAGTTAAGGACCTCATAAGTATAGTTCTTTCTAGACACTCGAAAGGTACTCACAACGTCGATTAAAGACTAATATCACACACTATATGAAATCGAACTTAAGGACCTCATATGTATAGTTAGTTCGAGACACTTGAAAGGTACTCACAACGTCGATTAAAGACTAATATCACACAATATATGAAATCGAACTTAAGGACCTCATATTTATAGTTAGTTCGAGACACTCGAAAGGTACTCACAACGTCGATTAAAGACTAATATCACACACTATATGAAATCGAAATTAAGGACCTCATATGTATAGTTAGTTCGAGACACTCGAAAAGTACTCACAACGTCGATTAAAGACCAATATTACACACTATACGAAAATGAAAGTTAAGGACCTCATTTGTGTAGTTAGTTCAAGACCTTCGTAAGGTACTCACAACGTCGTTTGACACACGATTATAAAATCAAAGTTTAGGCCCTCATATGTATAGTTCGTTGTAGACACATAAAAGGTACTCACAACGTCGTTTGATTCACGATTAGAAAATCAAAGTTTAAAACCTCATATGTATAGTTCGTTCTAGACACTCGAAAGGTACTCACAACGTCGATTAAAGATTAATACACACACTATATGAAAATCAAATTTAAGAACCTCATATGTGTAGTTAGTGAGGAATCAAAGTTATAATCGACGCTACCTGGTAAAGAAAAAGAACCAATCGCTTTGTGCCTTCCCCCTCTCTACGAAGCTGTTTCCGGTGGCATACATCAACGGATTTGTACGGATTGATCAGTTTTCCCACCATGTGGTTTCGTGTTGTTGGTTTGAACAGTGACTAGCTTAACGCTAAAATAACAATAATTTCAAACTTAGGGGTCTTCATACCAGGGGCGTAGGAACGTTCTAGAAGTTTGAGGGGGCAAAGAGAAACGAAAAGTGGTCTGGATAATGGTTTTGAATTTTTAATGGGGTGTAGCTTCTCCGAATGCATGTGTACTGTTAACTACTTTTTAAATTGGCGGGAAAAGACTGAAATTTAAACACAGTGAGGTTCTATTAACTGTATATGCTTTTAAAATGATAATTTGAGCCTTTTGAAAATTTCCCAAAAAATTTCTAGGTAGGGGCATTGCCCACCCTCTGCCCCTCCCGGTTCCTACGCCTCTGCTTCATACACTCAAAATAGTATGAGTGTAACTACGGTTTGAAAATTAACCACCTGTATTAAAGCCCACCATTTTTGATATTGACATAAATATATTGATTTATTTAGTTAAATCAATAAAATATCATCTTCGCACCCAGGGGTGCAAGGGGCCCGGGCCCCCTTCAGAGAGAAGAAATTAATTTACAAAGCATATTTCCGACTAACGGGTGGACGTCGAAGTTGTCACCCCCCACCCCCCACCCCTCAGAAAATATTTCTGGGTGCGCCACTGGTTTCTATTATTACATATTTTTAAATATATTTTAACTTAATAAGCAAACCTTCGCGAATGTACACTAATTTATTTACAATTATAGTACCGTGTACAATTAATATGTAACTTTGGAAGTCACACGAATTTTTAAGGTACAAACTAAAAATCTAAAAGTTAAAATAATAGACAAATTCTGCAAACCCATTTCTAGGTGTTTACGCGAACGTCGACCAATCTCTAGAACGTTGCAGAAGTTTGTGTTGGCTGAATCTGTCTATTAACGGCTTTTTTTCGGGTAAAAGCAAGGATTCTATATTTTAGAAGGATAGGAAGTTACTAGGTTCCCCTGTTTAAATGGCCTGGCGGGAAGAGCGTGGAGTTTTACAAAAGAGTGACGTAACTTTTAACGCTTTTATTTCCCCTAACGCGAAATGGGCTTTGGCGCCTTCACGAATAGAGATATTTGACCTTGGGTCGGTAATATTTGGAAGGAGCTACTGAGCAGTCACGCGTTTTCTTCCCGGCGCGAAAGTATAGAATCCTTGGTAAAAGTACCACTACATGCTATAGCCATAAAACATGCATTAGTAGAGATGCGCAATTAAATTTTTTTTAGAGTGGAATGTTACTTTTTCATATTTTAAGCTACCGAACTATGTCGATAAATAATATATTTACTGCGGGCGAAATTTCAATGTAGGCTAAAATGAATTGTGGAAATGTTTCTGTAGAACAGAGAGCCGAATATAAGCGATAGGTAGAAATCTACACTTCAAAAGCTCCGGCCCGAAACAACCAAAGGGCAAAGTTTTGATTCTGGGTTCGAGGGTGACGCGTTATACAGCGAGTGAAAGGGATGTAAAGTGATGACCGTCACAACCAAGAAAACCGTAAAATTTTCAATTTAGCTAAGTTTTCTGGCGTGTTTATATGGAAAATATTTAGCGAGGTTGGGCGTTTGTAGAGTTTTCTGTTCCTGTAGTTTCCCGGCCGCGTTCAACCTGGCTGGGAGATTTTTCCCCCGCGGGTAGACGTTTTTTCGACAGTCGGACCTATTGATGTTAATTATCTCCTATTTTGCGTTTGTTCCATTGTCCCCCCCCTCGAAATTCTCATAAACCTTTTCCGACTAGTTTATGTTAGACCGTTTTAATATTTTATAAAATCGCGTATTTTATTCGTTGTTTTGGGATGAAGCGTTTTAATTCATTATTTCAAATAGTGACTTTTTCCGTTATAGTCTTCAAGAAGAATTCGGCCCGAAATTACCACGTGATAACCAATACGAACAGTCACGTTCTGGAGTATAAACAGGATAAATTCAAAGGCCAGTGTGACACTTTGAAGGCCGACTATGTCCTTTTACGGTTTACTCTGTCTTTTCACGGGAATTTGGCTGCCTGCATGGCACGCGTGCTTTACAGACAGCCGACTTCCGGTAAAGAGACGGAGTACACTGACCAATAATGTAATCGGCCTTTAAAACGATGGTTTTAGGTACCATTTTATTTTGTTTCCATCGCCTCCCCCCCCAAATCGAATCCAAATAAGTCGGTTTTCTTTACACATGTAGCGGTAGATTCGCGCGCCAAAACGTCATTTCGAATTCCATCATTTTACGAGCCACACTTTATCAGTTGCGTAAATACCACCGGGTTTGGCAGACACGTTTCCCTGGGCCCCCCAAAATTAGGGACCCAAAAATCTATAGTGTTTGAAAGTAATTTCTTCGAAATATAAATACATAAAGACAATCGTCTTTTATTCGTATCCCATAACACGTAGCCTGTGATAACTAAGGGGAATGTTTTGAACTGAAAAAATCTAAAGGTCTATCTCTAACTGAATTCGGTTGATGTAACAACGCGTAATGACGAATGTGAGATACAATTAATACAAACTTTATTTACAAAAAGAGAAAAGTAAAATGTTACAAAAGGATGTCTACAAATTAATATTCGCCGCGACTGTTTTTATTAACGAACAATAATAGTAGTTGCAGTTGTCATTCCGAGTTCACGGGAGATAATTTTGGGTGCTGTTGGTCCGTTGCTGTTTTAGCGTGATTCTGCCTTTTTCCCTCCAATTTAACAAAAGTTAGCTCTTGAAAGATGCTTTACAAAAGGTGGGGCAATATTTTCAAAAAAGCGAAGGGGAAAAAACCCAAGCCGGAGTGAGCGCGACTGAAGCTCGACTGAGCTAACACTCCGGTTGGTAAAGGGGAACGAGCGTCTGATCGTCACAGTGGGCTGAAGAATGTGCCCGCGAAAATCGGCGTTGGAAAATGCACGCTTGTAAACTACAAGGTGTAGGCTTTTGTCGCAAACGTGTAAAGGGTGATACATTTATATATATATATATATATATCTAGATTCACAAATCAAATTTATAAAAGAAAAATAGTAAAAATAAAAGGGGGGGAGGTTTTGTTTTAACATAGCCCTACAGTTCATCATATGTTTATTTTCATCCACACAAGCACCACACATTTATTTACTTCGTGTTTTCTGCTATTCTTGAAAGTGATTATTTATTTTTTAAATTCATGGAAAGGCTCAGCTTAAAAAGGTGTTGATTGAGGGCCATTTATTTCAAGTTTAACCCCTGGCCCAAATTCCTATAGTTACGCCACTGCATTCTATACTTTTTTCGTTCAACGTTAACCCAAATTTATGCGACCAATAAATGTTCTCGTATAAATATAATAATTTTTTAAAGAATTTCAGTTTTGAATGCCAGTGGCGTAGCTTCAGATTTTGGGCCCGCCAGCAACTAGACTCCTAGGGCCCTTACCCATTTACCGTTTAGAAATCTATGTAAACTATGGACATAAATTCAAATGGGTCCCCTAGGCCCATGGGCTCGCCCGCATTGCGGAATCTGCTTCCCCGTATCTACGCCACTTTTGAACGCTCCGATGACGTGGCCACTTCAGCGGCACACTATCATAAACTTACATCTATTAACGTAATAACGTTGACGTTACTTATCGTATGTTTCTTATGGTTAAATGAAACTATTAATATTTAAAAAAATGGTTATCAAATGTAAACAAAATTACGAAGAACTTAATTAATCCAAATAAAGCATTGCACAAAATAAATTTTATATACTATCACCATATATAACATAATTACTCATAAGTATGCCACAGTATCTTTATTACATTCAAAAATCTTCACTAACGGTTTGTTTCACTATGAACCAGTAAAAAGGTGAACTACGTTAGATTTTAACCTTTTTATTCATCCTAGTAATTTTGGAAGTCACACTGTTGGCTACTAACATATTTATTTCAGCCAATGGAAAACCTCTAAATTGAGAAGGAATTTTTTGCGTCGGAATTTTAGTCAGCCCAATGTAGCTTTATTGAAATTTATAAACTCGCTCGGTTTGTGCGGATGAAGCTAAATAATGAGTAGTTTAGAAAAATAAAAGGGTGGGGAAAATGACCAATACGGTTCAGTGATCGCTTTCCAAAATGGAACAAGTAGTCGAAGTGGGATATTGCACCAGCGTTTTTAAAACCCATACCGAGCCTAGAAGATTAAGCCTAGGCTCAAAAGAATCTGCAAAGACTCCAACCTTGTAGATGCCCCAGAAAAGCTCAACCTGAATTTCAACTATTTTTTCCAATAAACCTGCTTCTTTTATTTGACAATGCAAATTTATTTTAGAACGTGAGTCTCCGAAAACGTCATTAATTTGCAATTCATTGCATTAACAGCACCGAACACTATATTGTATCTCATTTTAGCTCCTAAGCCTTGGTTGTTCAAACAGGTTGTTAACTAAAGTAATGGCCGTCGATTTATCAGACGTAGAGCTAATTATACGACGGCATTATCGGCATTTGAGATTCGATGACGTCAAATATTACATCAAATATGACGTCAAATATTACGTAGAGTACGGATGACGCAATATCTGGGAAACAAACCGTTAGTGAAGAAATAGAGCTTGTGGCATACTTATGAGTAACTATGTTACATGTGCTATCACTGAAAGTAGGGCCCTCAGTATTATCCCACCGCTAAATTAATTATTGATAGTCTGTATCGGCAATGACCGTATAAATCATTACATCCTAAGAACTAGCAGCTATTTGTTAGTTGAATCGAAACGCATTTAAATCATTATTATTTTTTGTTTCTGGAGGTAATTGTGTTCCTATTTGAACACTAAACGCGCTTTGGCGCGTATATAATGACATAAAATAAAAAAATTATCAACGGATTTCCGGTTTTGGATTCTCCGATTGCCCAAACCCCCGGCGACACAGTTTCAATAGCCGACATCGTTACTTAACAGTTATTATGTTACTTATGCTTCAACGCTAATTTACATAATCGGCTTTTTATATTGCTAAGTTATCATAAATTTTGAAGAAAAATGGGGAAAAATTGGAATGAAGAATGTCAAAAATCACCCTTAGAAGTAACATATTGTCTTAAAATACATTTGCGGCTGTTAGAATTTAAATTGGAAAACCGTTGGTCTCCCACAAAGTTCTGTTTTCATTAAAAGGGACATTGAAGAGAGACCTACTCGATTTAAAAACCCTCATTCGGTCGTTATTTTGACTTCACAACGAGAAGCGACCGAATGACGTATTTTAAATTGACCAGAGGAGTCTCGTGAAAGTCCCTTTAAACACAACACCTTTGTAACCATCCAAATTTCACAGAGCCTTCCTTTTTTTATCTAGCGCTTCGAAGTAGCTCTAGATTATTCTTTAGGGTGGATTGCCACGTCTTGTTAATATTTTAACCTACCGAACTAATTATTTCTATAAATAATATATTTACTGCAGGCGAAATTTCAATGTAGGCTAAAATGAATTGTGTAACATTGTCTGTAGAATAGAGAGCCGAATATAGGTGAAAGGTAGAAATCTAAACTTCAAAAGCTTCGGCCCGAAACAACCAGAGGGCAAAGTCTTGATTCTGGGTTCGAGGGTGACGCGTTATAGAGCGAGTGAAAGAGATGTAAAGCGATGACCGTCAAAACCAAGAAAACCGTCAAATTTTCAATTTAGCTAAGTTTTCTGGCGGGTTTATATGAAAAATATTTAGAAGTTGGGCGTTTGTAGAGTTTCCTGTTCCTTTTGTTTCCCGGCTGCGTTCAACCTGGCTGGGAGATTTTTTCGCCGCGGGTAGACGTTTTTTCGTCAGTCGGGCCTATTGATGTTTATTTATCTCGAATTTTGTGTTTGTTCCCTTGTTCCCCCCCCCCCTCGAACTTCTCATCAAACCTTATCCGACTCGTTTATGTTAGACCGTTTTAATATTTTATAAAATCGCAAGAGGTGTGCAAATACCATTTTTTGGGGATCGAATCGAATATCAAAAATGTTTTTCCGAGGTCAGTCAAATGCCAAATCGAATATTTAAACCGTCAAATGATTTGGTCGAATATTTTTAGGTCACAAATCCAGGCCAGTTAACTGATCAAATACCAAATAATATTTCGAATATCAAATAATTCGTCTTATTGGGTTTTCAAATACCCAAATAGTTTGCACATTTGTCAAAAAAAAATAAAAAGTTATTGAAATCACAGGACGTTTTACTAGCAAATAGCAAAATACTAAACCAAAAGTATAATTCTTATTTTATTTATTAAATGCTCAGTAGCGTAACTATATTGAGGACCAGGGTGGAATTTGATAAAGGTGCCTCATCCAAACATTTTTCAAACTAAAATCAGAGGGCTGAGTATTCTCCGTAATAAGTGTACAAGTAGAGCTTCGTCTGTACTAAATTGATTACGTATACTAGGTGTACTAAAGTGATTCTGTAACTGATCCCAATTTTATTCGTTTTCCTCCAAATGACGTATTATACGTAATCCAATGTATTTAGTTTTATCCACACAGGTAGATAGAAAATATGTATCTATCGTTACTTCAATTGGTGAAAAACGAGAAATTACAAGGTTGTTGACGCCCTCGAATTTGTAGAATTATGTTATTTTTATTTAGTGAAATTTATACAGTAGATTAATTATCGTTCATAGATTTTCGGGGTCTTTACCTTGAGGGGCCCAGGAAAAAGTATCCGCCTAGCCCCGTGGAAGCAACGCTACTGTAAATTCTTGACTTTACCATTCAAATAAGTTCAAAATTTTAAACAAAATGCAATTTTTAATCACAAAGTTACTTTAACCTTTCGCCCAGTTTCGTTTTAGTTTTACTTCGTTATTCTAGAAAATTCGAAAACAAAAAACACGCCAATAATCTAACCAATTATAGGTGCTAAAATAAATAGCTTCTTCCTTTCGCCAAGAAGTGTTAATACACAGACTATGGACTTGCAAGGTACTCTTTATACATAATCCTTGCCGCTGTGGCCTAAAGAGTTGTCAGAAATAAAGAGTAGTACGAAATTTTCATTACATTCTCCTTTGATGGTCTTGAAACTCAACAAATTTGAAAAAGACCCGCGGTTATTCGACCAGTTTGCAAAACTATTTGAAAATATCAAATACTTTTTCCTTCGCTATTCGAATATTCGACTATTTGGTCAGGAAAAACGAATATTCGCGAACGTTTCCAAGCGCTATTCGAGTCGACGAATCGAATATTCGATTTGGTATTTCGATCGAATTATTTAGTATTACCAAAAATTTTGCACACACCTAAAAATCGCGTGATTTATTCGTCGTTTTGGATGAAGCGTTTTAATTCCTATATTCAAATCGTGACATTTTCCGTTATAGTCTTCAAGAAGAATTCGTCCCGAAATTGCCACGTGATAACCAATACAGGATAAAATCAAAGGCCAGTGTGACACTTTGAAGGCCGACTATGTCCTTTTACGGTTTACTCTGTCTTTTCACGGGAATTTGGCTGCCTGCATGGCACGCGTGCTTTACAGACAGCCGACTTCCAGTAAAGAGACGGAATACACTGACCAATAATGTAATCGGCCTTTAAGTAATTTTTTGCCGAGAAGGCCTAATGAAGCGTATTTTCTTTAATAAAGATTAGTGTCTTTTCATTTTTTCACGTTTTCATGGTTACACAAACTCAGTGGCGTAACCAGGATTTTGATTCGGGCGGAGGGCGCCATTGAAAAAAAAGTAAAAAAATAAAAATATTTGTACGTACGACCTTACGTTTCGTGGGGGGGGGGGCATGGTGCCCCCTGGCTACGCCACTTCACAAAAAACGTTTATTTTAAAATATTTAAGCATAACTTAGGGGCTAACGATTTACGTATAAGCAAAGTACCACGTAGAATATGCAGTTTCAAGGCACACGTAGACCACCTGTAAATCTCAAAATTAGGCTAATGGCAGCTTTTACAATTTCATTTCGCGCGTGACAACACAGCTACATTTTGTGAAGGAAATATCATGCAAATAAGCAGCGCCGTAACCAAGGCGGCGGAGGAAGCTCCGACCGTGTTCCCCTCCATGAAACGATGGTTTTAGGTACCATTTTATTTTGTTTCCATCGCCTCCCTCCCCCCCCAAATCGAATCCAAATAAGTCGGTTTTCTTTACACATGTAGCGGTAGATTCGCGCGCCAAAACGTCATTTCGAATTCCATCATTTTACGAGCCACACTTTATCAGTTGCGTAAATACCACCGGGTTTGGCAGACACGTTTCCCTGGGCCCCCCAAAATTAGGGACCCAAAAATCTATAGTGTTAGAAAGTAATTTCTTCTAAATATAAATACATAAAGACAATCGTCTTTTATTCGTATCCCATAACACGTAGCCTGTGATAACTAAGGGGAATGTTTTGAACTGAAAAAATCTAAAGGTCTATCTCTAACTGAATTCGGTTGATGTAACAACGCGTAATGACGAATGTGAGATACAATTAATACAAACTTTATTTACAAAAAGATAAAAGTAAAATGTTACAAAAGGATGTCTACAAATTAATATTCGCCGCGACTGGTTTTATTAACGAACAATAATAGTAGTTGCAGTTGTCATTCCGAGTTCACGGGAGATAATTTTGGGCGCTGTTGGTCCGTTGCTGTTTTAGCGTGATTCTGCCTTTTTCCCTCCAATTTAACAAAAGCTAGCTCTTGAAAGATGCTTTACAAAAGGTGGGGCAATATTTTCAAGAAAAGCGAAGGGGAAAAAACCCAAGCCGGAGTGAACGCGACTGAAGCTCGACTGAGCTAACACTCCGGTTGGTAAAGGGGAACGAGCGTCTGATCGTCACAGTCGGCTGAAGAATGTTCCCGCGAAAATCGGCGTTGGAAAATGCACGCTTGTAAAATACAAGGTGTAGGCTTTTGTCGCAAACGTGTAAAGGGTGATACATTTATATATATATATATATATATATATCTAGATTCACAAATCAAATTTATAAAAGAAAAATAGTAAAAATAAAAGGGGGGGAGGTTTTGTTTTAACATAGCCCTACAGTTCATCATATGTTTATTTTCATCCACACAAGCACCACAAATTTATTTACTTCGTGTTTTCTGCTATTCTTGAAAGTGATTATTTATTTTTTAAATTCATGAAAAATGTGTTGATTGAGGGCCCTTTTTTTCAAGTTTAACCCCGGGCCCAAATTCCTATAGTTACGCCACTGCATTCTATACTTTTTTCGTTCAACATTAACCCAAATTTATGCGACCAATAAATGTTCTCGTATAAATATAATATTTTTTTAAAGAATTTCAGGTTTGAATGCCAGTGGCGTAGCTTCAGATTTCGGGCCCGCCAGCAACTAGACTCCATGGACCCTTACCCATTTACCGTTTAGAAATATATGTAAACTATGGACATAAATTCAAATGGGTCCCCTAGGCCCATGGGCTCGCCCGCATTGCGGAATCTGCTTCCCCGTAGCTACGTCACTTTTGAACGCTCCGATGACGTGGCCCTTTCAGCGGCACACTATCATAAACTTACATCTATTAACGTAATAACGTTCATGTTAGCTATCGTATGTTACTTATGGTTAAATGAAACTAATAATATTTAAAAAATGGTTATCAAATGTAAACAAAATTACGAAGAACTTAATTAATCCTAATTAAGCATGGCATAAAATAAATTTTATATACTATAACATAACCCACTATCATTGTAAGTAGGGCCCTCAGTATTATCCCACCGCTAAATTAATTATTGATAGTCTGTCTCGGCAATGACCGTATAAATCATTACATCCTAAGAACTAGCAGCTATTTGTTAGTTGAATCATTATTTTTTTTTGTTTCTGGAGGTAATTGTGTTCCTATTTGAACACTAAACGCGCTTTGGCGCGTATATAATGACATGAATTAAAAAAATTATCAACGGATTTCCGGTTTTGGATTCTCCGATTGCCCAAACCCCCGGCGACACAGTTTCAATAGCCGACATCGTTACTTAACAGTTATTATGTTACTTATGCTTCAACGCTAATTTACATAATCGGCTTTTTATATTGCTAAGTTATCATAAATTTTGAAGAAAAATGGGGAAAAATTGGAATGAAGAATGTCAAAAATCACCCTTAGAAGTAACATATTGTCTTAAAATACATTTGCGGCTGTTAGAATTTAAATTGGAAAACCGTTGGTCTCCCACAAAGTTCTGTTTTCATTAAAAGGGACATTGAAGAGAGACCTACTCGATTTAAAAACCCTCATTCGGTCGTTATTTTGACTTCACAACGAGAAGCGACCGAATGACGTATTTTAAATTGACCAGAGGAGTCTCGTGAAAGTCCCTTTAAACACAACACCTTTGTAACCATCCAAATTTCACAGAGCCTTCCTTTTTTTATCTAGCGCTTCGAAGTAGCTCTAGATTATTTTTTGGGTGGGTTGTCACGTCTTGTTAATATTTTAACCTACCGAACTAATTATTTCTATAAATAATATATTTACTGCAGGTGAAATTTCAATGTAGGCTAAAATAATTGTGTAAAATTTTCTGTAGAATAGAAACCGACTATAGGTGATAGGTAAAAATCTACACTTCAAAAGCTTCGGCCCGAAACAACCAAAGGGCAAAGTCTTGATTCTGGGTTCGAGGGTGACGCGTTATACAGCGAGTGAAAGGGATGTAAAGCGATGACCGTCAAAACCAAGAAAACCGTCAAATTTTCAATTTAGCTAAGTTTTCTGGCGGGTTTATATGAAAAATATTTAGCGAGGTTGGGCGTTTGTAGAGTTTTCTGTTCCTGTAGTTTCCCGGCCGCGTTCAACCTGGCTGGGATAATTTTTTTTCGCCGCGGGTAGACGTTTTTTCGTCAGTCGGGCCTATTGATGTTTATTTATCTCGTATTTTGTGTTTGTTCCTTTGTTCTCCCCCCCCCCCCCCTCGAAATTCTCATCAAACCTTTTCCGACTCATTTGACCGTTTTAATATTTTATTAAATCGGCTTCGCGTGATTTATTCGTCGGTTTGGATGAAGCTTTTAAATTCATATATTCAAATTGTGACTTTTTCCGTTATAGTCTTCAAGAAGAATTCGCCCCGAAATTACCACGTGATAACCAGTACAGGATATTTTCAAAGGCCAGTGTGACACTTTGAAGGCGGGCTATGTCCTTTTACGGTTTACTCTGTCCACGATTTATCTACACAGGTTAGAACTCAAAAGCAATATAAGGGGGACCGTTATGAACTGCAATCCCACGGCCCAGGGATATTATGCCACTCGACGCACCATCTATCTATGAATTGTTGAAACTATTATTTTATCTTGGTTTCTTTTAATTTACATTATCATTTCAGTTTTCTGTAAATATTATTAATTATTTGTAATAATATAAAACACATCGAATGTTTAGGTCTTAAAATTTTGAATAATTCAATTATTTCTTTAAAATTCGAGCTATTTGCCCCTTATGAATAGGGGCCCGTTAGTAGCGCCACCTGCATTCTAACTTTAATTATTGATAATTAAAATATAATTTTAATGAGTAATAAAATTGTATTTTAAAACAGAAATTTTAATTTTAGCTATTATTAAATTATGCTTACCTTGAAAATAACATTAATAATAATTAGTAATTTTTTCACAATGAAGGTGGCGCATGGAAACCTATAATTCCAATGGGGATAAAAGTTGCAGTAAGTAACGGCCCCCCTTCTTTAGTACAGGCGAAAATACACCGAGCTCTAACCTGTATAGATAAATCGAGCTCTGTCTTTTCACGGGAATTTGGCTGCCTGCATGGCACGCGTGCTTTACAGACAGCCGACCTCCGGTAAAACTAATTTAGCTAAGTTTTCTTAAACGGGTTTATAAAACGTAGTGCACAGCTGCCACCAAATTACAAGTGATTATTTAAGTTGTTAGGGCCACAAAATAATTAGACCACCTGTGTAAAACCTTACAGCCGCTACTGCTTTTCCCTCTTTCAATTTTCTGACTTTTCCCTGTTTTCCATGTTTACCCTGACGCGTGGCAACCCTGTATCACCTAAATTCGTGTAACGTCTACATAGTCATAACTCTGCCTTTTTTAACATCGTGCCAGTAGAACCTTTGACATTCCAAGAGTTATTCCATTTGCAGGGTCAGATTAAAAGTGTGGAGACCCTGGCACAAGAAAGGAGTGGAGGTCCCGAATTATCTTTCAAAGTCGGCCGTTATAGAAGCTGGTAAAAGTGTGAGAACTGCTCTTTTGTGTTCAGAATTTGGCTATAATTCGGTATTCGGTTATACTTGTGGATATTATGTTTCTTATGGTTAAAGGAAACAACAACTATAAATATGAGGTTGATTTTCTAATCGTGTGTCAAACGATGTTGTGAATACATTACGTGGGTCTTGAACTAACTACACATATGAGGTCTTTAACTTTGATTTTCATATGGTGTGTCAAACAACGTTGTGAGTACTTTACGAGGGTCTTGAACTAACTACACATATGAGGTCTTTAA